>NC_079493.1:99587547-100202547 GCF_030052815.1 Hevea brasiliensis
TCTTTACCTTTCAGTCCTTCAATCAATATCTGTAATCAATACTAAATGGGTACCAACACATAGCATACATTAAGATCATAAGAGATTGAATTAAAGAATAAAATACCCAATGTATTAAATAAAATCAGACCAGATCCATAATGAAATTGAGAGTGCTCCACCCTAACCCTAGAATAAAGAACCTACTCACCCATGGTTAGTTTTACAATCAAGATTATAAAAAGATAAAGAGAAGACACGAGAAGAAAATAGAGTGAAAGAACCCAGAAAAAGAATTGCAGCCTTGGACTTTTGGAACTTCAGCTGAAAATTCCTTCTAGCAATCTTGCAGATCTTGTTTCTCCTTTGCTTTCCTTGAGGTTGATGTGTCTCCTTGAATGTAAATCGACTCTTGAATGTTAATTCTCCTCTTTGGATGTAAATTCTCTCTCTTTCTTCAATTCCTGACTTGTTCTATTTATATCTGGTGTAAAAACCCTAATTTCAGGGTCCTAGAAGCATTAGGAGTCCATCCGGGTCGAGTTAGAGGGAAAAAAAGTTGCATCAGAATTATTGTCATGGGACTTTACACGGGCCGTGTAGTGATACACACCCCGTGTAAATTTTAGGCTTTATTTTTCTTATTTTCATTTCACCTTCATGTGATTTCTATTAATTTTCACTTATGGATTTTCTAAATGGCTTAGATATGGTTCTAAACATCCTGATTGTCTGGACAAACTCTAGTCACTAGAACAGTAAAATGTATAGACTACTTAGTATGGGGGTGTTACATGTCTTATTTGAACATTCTTGTTTTTTATGAACATTCTTATCTTATCCAAACATTCTTGCGTTCAGTTATAAAAATCCAAATTCAACGTAAAATTCTCTTAAGATTATCTCAAATTTTTAGGACATGCTATATCACAAAGGGTGCATTTGCTACTATAGCACAAAGGGTGCATTTGCTTACGGGCCACAATCAACTCATTAGCTGTAAGAGGTGAATGAAGAAGTTGCTTCATATCCTCATCCAAAAAAGAAGTGATTGTCTCCGACTACACAACAATTAGATTTGGAAATCATTGAATCCCCACCTTCCTTGCCAAGATCAGCAATATTGTTTTCCTCATTAGTTAAAGAGAACGCTTCGCACAATCTTTCTAGTTCATTAGTCATTTCAACCTATTCTATTTAGCAGAACACTCGAAATCCTCCTTTAATGTGCATAGCAGCAACAACACCCCTTACGATAAATAAAAATTAAAAAAAGAAAAAATCATAATCTATAGCCGCACCACTTATGGAAGAGAAAGTTGTACGTCAAACAAAAGACGGTAAATTTTATTTTTAAAATAAAAATATAAAATTTCCTAGGGTTATTCTAAAATTAGAAAAAAATATAACGACTTTTATATTTTTATTTCATTTTAGTTATATATATATATATATATTGTAGATTAAATGGAAGCTCAATGGCTGGATAATAATTAGTGAGCTACACAATGAAAGGTAGTCATCTTCCTTTTTTACTACAAGTGTGAATAATCTTAGGCCATGTTTGGTATAATGTGATCAAAATTGTAATGTAATCGTGATTACATTGCATATTTGATTACATTATTTGGTAAAATAAAAAAATTTTATGTAATGAATGTCAATTATATAATATAATCAATTATGCTTAAAGTAACGTAATGGTTATTACATACAAAAATGAATGTAATCATGATTACCTATTTTAATTTTTTTCATTTATTGTCAATTCTATCACTATACTACCTGACTACCACTACCCCACTTTATCACTACTACCACCACCACTGTCACTACTACCACCACCACCCTTTTAGCACTGTTACTATCACCACTACTATTACTTGATCACCGCTATCATCACTTATCTATTGCCACCTCTACCACAACTACTGCCTCATCTTGCCACTACCGTCACCTAACCATTTCAATTATCGCTGCTGCCACCATCACCACTTAACTAACATTACCACTCGACTACCAATGACTGCAACCACTACCACTTATTATTAATATTATAAATAAATTAAATATTAAAATTAAAATTATCATTACATTACACTACTTATATTTTTTTTTACTACTAAACATAGGAATGTAATAACAATTACATTACATTATAACTTTGATTGCATTATATAATTGATTACATTGTATTATATTATGCTGTACTAAACGTAATCTTAGAACATATAGGAAGACTTAAATTCGAGACCTCCTCGCTCCCTCTATCTTTAAGGTGGAGGAAAACCAATTAGACTACTCTCATTGACAAGAATTAGAGCTATTAGGATTTGAACTCATGGCTTCTTATATCATAAGACTGATAATAGAGTTCAAAATCTTGCTTTGATTATTTTTATTTTTATTATTTACATTTTTTTGAATAAATAATTTTATTTATTATAACAAAATCCGCTTTACATGTGTTAAAGAAATGTAAGTTGTTATCAGGGCTGTGGCCACCTTATTGGCGCCCGCCCTTTGTTCTCAATTAACTGACAATGCATACAATATGCACCCCATTGTTATGATGCAGAGATTTTTCGGATAACAATTTTACAATGATGGATGAAACAAATCCTGCTCAAAAACTAAATTTGTAAGTAACTTCTCTTGTTATAAATTATATTCCATCTTAAATTTCACCTCATGAAGATTTTTTTTTTTCTTTTTGTAATTTGTCATGTTGTTGCTGCTCGATAACTAGTCGTCCAAACGGGTATAAATGATCTCCTCTCTATTTAACAATTACAATGAAGTAACATGAATTTCCTTAATTACAAACTTGCATGCTTGTTTTCTTTCTTTGTTTTTCTAGGAATGAAATACTTAACATGAGGAATGAATATTGTGGAAGCAAATCCAAGCGTAAGAGTTTTTTTCCTTTTCTTGATAAAATTATATGGTTATCATATTAAAAATCAAGGAAAAATAACATAATAGTCAAAGTAGATACAATACAAGAACAAAAGAAAAACACAGACCATCCAACAAAATTGAAAACCCATAAATAAAAAGAATAGAAAGAGAATCTTAATTTTATTTCATGTATACTAATGATCATGATTATTGCAGACAATTCCTTGTTTATAAATTGTGGTGGTCCACAGTTAGATTTTGAAGGGGATAAATATGACCAAGATAAAGCGACATCGAACTTTTTTGTTAGTCCAAACAGAAAGTGGGCATATTCTTGTTCTGGCGATTCGTCGTTATCAACTAGCGATTCAAGTGATTTCATTCAAAACGTAGGAACTGCTTCTAATGAATCTTTATATAAATCAGCTCGCCTTTGCCCTGTTGCTTTGACATACTACGCCTTCTGTTTAAAAAACGGAAATTACATTGTGAAACTTCTGTTTATGGAAACTGATAGCAGCTCATGGAAACGTGTTTTCGATGTGTATATTCAGGTATAAATTTCGTTTTCAATAAAAGTTTTTTTTTTTTTTTTAATCATTATCAGCATTTGAGGAGTTGTGCTCTTAAATCCTAGGGAGAGAGAGTGCTAAAGAATTTCGACATAAAACAAGACGCTGCGAGTCCAATTATAGAGCTGATAGCGCATGTACATGGCAATTTATTAGAGATCAATTTGTACTGGGCAGGCAAAGGATCTATATACAATCCACCTGCTAGTAATGGACCTCTTTTGTCAGCCATTTCTGTGATTCCAAGTAAACAATTTGCCCTTTTTGTCAAGTTTCACCGGTCTCACTTGTATTTCTTTTCACTTCACTATCTAGTATTTGTTGTGCATTCTGCAGGAAGTCATAGCGAGAAACTATCTCCTTCCCAAATAACAGGGATTACCTTGGCTTCTGTTTTGATTCCTTTACTTTTATTGGCTTTCATCTGGAAAATGGGTTGGCTAAGGAATAAGGAGTTGGACGGTGAGATTACTTATTTTTCACAACTTTATATTGTTGGATCAAGAATTATTGCTAGAAATTTTGGATCAATAAAAAGTACAGCGAATTTTTCAATTTTAAGACTTCTGAATTTTTCAGTTCAAAAGTTCCAAAATCCTTTCATACTCTAACTTCAATGATATTTTGTTTGGATAGAAACTACTATCAATGTTAGTGGCAAAAGTTACACCGTTAGGCAGATAATAAATGCTACTCGAAACTTCAGTCCTAAGATGCGGATTGGTGAAGAACGTTTTGGGGAAGTATACAAGGTAAAAATTCTACTGCCATTTGGTACTTTTTAATTTGGGGATATATTTTTGTTTTTTGATGAAACAAGTGTATACATTCTCTACTCAATGTTTGCAGGCTGAGCTGCCAGATCGGACCATACTAGCGGTGAAAAGGATATCAAATGAATTAAAGGAACGACAAACAAATGAATTACAAAAAGAAATTTTCAACTTGAAATCCTTGAGGCATGATAATCTTGTTCAGCTGTTTGGCCTTTACTCTAAAAAAAACATCCGTCTGCTAGTGTATGAATACATGGAAAGAGGCACCCTTCATCAAGCCTTGTTTGGTAATAATCGAAACTTTTTTTTTTCTTCACATTATTTATAATGCACAGTTATTCATCTAGCTGAAACCACTTACAAGCATACATAATTTATTACCTATAATATAAAAGGCAGTTTGCCAGTATAGTAAATGCACAATTGATTTCAAATGAATTGATTTACATTTTGTCGTTTGATATCTTTATGCTATGCCTTTCTTTTTTATCTTCTTCATTGGTTTCCCTTGTTTTGATCAACTCTTATTCTGGGTTTTATTTTTTTAGAAAAGTTTCATCAATTAATTTTTAATTTGACTTTGATTTTTATGAAAAAGAATTTTTTCTTTTTTTAAAGGGAATTAGGTTATTCCCCATTTGGGAAATCACGTTTATGTTTTTATCCATTTTAAATCAAATATTTGGAATTTAAATCACTTGTTTTAATTCTTTTTCAGATTTTTATTTATTTTTTTCTTTTTCACCAAATGGCCCTAATATAAGGAAAAGGCCTAAAAGGATTTGGTTAAATTAAAAGCATATTAAATTCAATTATTAGAGATGTTTGATAACTGATAAATATTATGATAGATATCTATCTGAAACTTGATAATGATAATTTTAATTAATTATTTGATAGAAATTCATAGTTATTATTAATATGTCAAATAATCATTAAACATATAATTTATTATTAAATATATTTTTATATATCTTATATTAATTATTATATACAATTAATAAAATTTATTATTTTAATCATAAATATCATAATTATTTCAATTATTATTTATATTAGTTCAATAATTATTTATTTTTTATAATAAATAAAAATAATTCTATCACATAAAAAATAATTCCCAATAATTATATTTTATTGTTAATAAGTTAAATAAAGTTAAAACAGCTGTTAGTTAATTAAAAAAAAAACTCTAAAATAAAAATTTTTTAGATCAGCAGCAGTTGATAGTTTAAAAACTATAAACTATTGACTATTGAATTTTTTTTTTTTTCCCCATTACGAAACAGGTTAACCTCTATTTTTGGTCACAAAGCTATAACTGCCATCCAATATATAGCAAAGCCAAAGACTCATATAAATCTAAATTAGTGATTTTGAAGCTTTTTTTTTTTTTCTATGATAGTAACTAGTTTGATCTTTACACAACAATTAACTTGTTTGACTCGCAGAATCACAAAACATCCTTGATTGGAAATTAAGATTTGAGATATGCCTGGGAATTGCTAGAGGTCTGAAATATCTACATGAAGAAATTGAAGGAATGAAAATTGTTCATGGGAATTTAAGACCCAGTACCATAATGCTTGATAGAAGTTGGATAGCTAAAATATCAGACTTCGGACTTGCTACTTTTTACGATGACGAACCTTTTATGCTCATGCAAAATAAAGGATCACTGTAAGTTTCCTTACTCATTCCATTTTCGAGTTTGGTTTTGCTTTATTTATTCTGCTTTTTTATTCTAAAGTATATATATAATTCTTTGAGATTTTGCTAAGCGAAAAATAATAACATCCTAAATTGCTATTCTCATTCAATTAATTGCATTTGAAAATAGAGGTGACAAATAGGTGAAATCTTTTTGGATTTCAGTATAATTTTTAGGTATATTTCATCTAAATTGCATGTTAGTGTATATATATATATATATATATATATATATATATTTCAATTTATATTTGAGATTGGAATTAATTTGCAAGTTTTGCACTGTTTCAAGTCAAAATATTAAATTTTCAAAAATTTTAATATAAAAATAAATTTTAATCGTTTTTTTTTTATCCAATTTGATTTGATCAGGTCAAATTTAAATAAATTGTCTTTAAGGGTTATATGAATTGTCAAATTAACTATCATAATCCTCAATTTTATGGATTATTAGAATTTCGAATTGAGTACAGATTTAAACAAATTACCTATAAAAGAAAACTTAAAATGGAAACCAATTTACTGTACTAGAAGAATTGCATGATAACACTGATTCAATTAGGAAATTTTTGTCTAATTCAATTTATTAATTATAAATTTAAGATTAAAAAATTAAAGTAATATACATTTATTTTATTTAAATTCATATATTTATATATTAAATTTATAAGTTACTAAATTTATTAAAAAAAAATCAATTGAATTTATGTCAATTAATGAAAATCACACCATGCATGCTCACCAAGTCTTCAACTTTAGGAATTTTTATTTGGTGTGACTATTGTATATACAACGGTTTAATTATAATTGTTGATTATAGTGAGATTTATGTGAAACTCATCACAATCAACTATTTCAATAAAACTATTGTATATACATTGTTTCCATTGAATAATTTTTCTCATTTTAAATGACGAAAAAAAAAACCTTTTATCCAAGTCTTCAACTTTAGGAATTTTTATTTGGTGTGACTATTGTATATACAACGGTTTAATTATAATTGTTGATTATAGTGAGATTTATGTGAAACTCATCACAATCAACTATTTCAATAAAACTATTGTATATACATTGTTTCCATTGAATAATTTTTCTCATTTTAAATGACGAAAAAAAAAACCTTTTATTCAAATTGAATAGAAATTGTCGTTAAGAATTACTGAAATGCTTAAAATAATTATAATTAGGCTTCGTTTGTTTCATAAAAAAAATAACTTGTATTTTTAAAACATATTTTTTAGGAAAATATTTTTTTATTTAGTTATAATTTTAAATTAATTATATATATTTATTTTATATAAGTGTGCTCACATTTTAATAAAATTATCAAAATTTTAAAAACGAAAAATAATTTCATTTCATTTTTTGAAAAATTAAAGTCATTTTCTTAAAAAATGACTTAATTTTCTCTTTAATCAAAAAAACATTTTTCATTTACTAATTTTCCTAAATACCCCAAACACCAAAAAATATAAAAATATTTTCCAAGAAAATATTTTCGGTAAAACAAATAAAGCCTTAATTTATTTATTCACTTAATTTCTCTTCCTATGCCTCTCACCATATGCTACTTCTCTCTTTCTCTCTCTCCCTCTTTCATTCAATTAATTAATTAATTTCCCTCAATTTCTCTTTCTCCCTCTCACGATGCTATCCTTTCTCTCCTTTCTCTCTCTCTCTCAATAATAAAATCACCCAAAATCTCAAAAATAAATCAACAAATTTACAAACCAATCCAACTAATCCACAAAAATCAAAAAGAGATTAAAGTTCACCATCCAAAAAGTAAAAAATTCAATTGAAGCTCAAAATTTTCACAATCAAATCTAAAATTAATTTTAAAAATAGCAATTGGATTTGGTGTTGTAGCCATTGTACGAAGTTCCATGCGTGTAGTCTCTCGATGCTAATAGTAGTGGTACACCATAGTGTGGTGCTTGGGATGCATCAGTAGTCATCGAAAACGTTGACGAGTTTAGATCAGCTGAGCCAATGAGCGGCTTTGTGCTTTCCTTAGCATCAACGTAAATGATGTCAATGTAGAGGGTGTGGTTCTCAATTAGGCCAAGCAGTAAGGGGATGATAAGGGTTTGATCCACCAAGTGTAGCTAAATTTTTTTTTTTTCTTGGTTCTACGATCAGTGGTAAATCCCTTATGATGTACCAGATCTGACTCGGTAATGGCATGGAGAGCAGTGGTCGTGGGGTTGGGGTTGTAATATCAGAAGGGAGTTAGGAGTTGTTGGGCTGGCGACAGAGAGATTTGTGACATTTGAGAAGGGATGGAGGGTTTTGTTGGTTTGCAATAGGGTGGAAGGAGGAAGAGTTGCAAGGCGGTCGGACGGTGGAAAATCGGCAAAAATACTAAAAGGGCATTCTTGGTATTTTAGTAATTTTTTTAATCACTGATTAATTCCTTAACTTTTAATGAAAGGATAACATTATTATTAGTATTAGTATTATTATTTATCGAAATGTTGTGGCTTCAAAAATGAAAATGCAGTAAAGCCCAGTTACAACTTGCAAGAGGTTAAAAAAAGGCCTAATTAGCAGGCATAATTCTAATAAAGTTCAGCCTATGATACCAACCGAAGCCCACAACTCAAAAGCTAGAAACCTACACGCCTGGCCCATCAAACACCCAAGACCATATCTAATAACTTTAGCTAGGGCAAGGGA
This sequence comes from Hevea brasiliensis, assembly GCF_030052815.1. NCBI lineage: Eukaryota > Viridiplantae > Streptophyta > Magnoliopsida > Malpighiales > Euphorbiaceae > Hevea > Hevea brasiliensis. Next base: position 99,596,165 of record NC_079493.1, read on the forward strand.
TAACCCAGAGCAAAACAGCGGAAAGCCATGGAAGCGCCACCACCAACTCCACTGAGCAGTCACAGGGAATCTACACATGCCGAGGAGTACATGAGTCCCATGCAAGGCTAAGTCAAATCAAAGAGACCCCAAAAAGCCATCCCTAGCAACAATGAGTGAGCCAAACCAGGAACCAATCTGGCCAAACAAAGTGCACAAACCATGAGGAACGAAAGATAGGAGGGCCGATTGCAGTAGCGTAGAGCTTTTCGGCAAACCCAAAACCAAAATCAACCTATATCTATAACCAGACCCAATAGGTGGGAAGGAACCCATTTACCAAGTCAGGGAAGGATGACCTTCCCTACATGAATATTGTCTTAAATATCATAGTAATACTCAAAAAACAATTAAAAATATAAAAAATCATAACCATTTCCTAATGTGTGATCTTCATTTTTTTTTTTTCTTTTCGTTTAAAATAGAATCTTTTTATACTTCTCAATATTTTTAAATCTTTATTGTTTTACTATACAATATTTTATATTTTTTAAAACAACATTCAGCTAACTATTTTATTGAAAAATTATACAATTAATAGCATACTTTTTGTTCTGGCCATTTGATAATTGAAATTTTGATAACCAAGACTTCAGTATTTTTTTCTACATTTTATAACATAACATTATCATATACATCAAGTAAATTATATTGCTTTAACACACATACAAATTATATTGCTTTATAGAAATTTATTTGTATGGATGGTGTAACAATTTCATCAGTACCATCTTGTTCAATCTTAAACTTTGAACTAGAACTCCTAAAGCTACTCGATAAGCTAGAAAATAATTTATCCATTTGTTCTAGATCACCGTCAATGATATTACTCCAACAACCTAACACGCCTTTCTTCACGGCTTCAACCGACACGCGACTTGAGTTTCACTAGAACTTATGAATAACTTACCTGCTAACTTGGCTCTGATACCAATAGGGGAAGCTAGCGCAAGAGAGAGAAGAGCAAGAGATAAAGGTGAGAAACTTTTAAAAATTATTATCTCTTAACAGTGCATCTAAGAAACCTATTATTATATTAAACAAAGCTAAAGTACGCTGATGCTCACGACAATCACAGAATTCATTATGTGTTTCCAGATGTTGATTAAACAAATTGGTCCCTTCACTAATCAATTCTCTTTTGAATAGTTCTACTTCACACCTATCAGTTAAATCTACAGACAACAAATTAAACATAGCACGCGAAATATAAGCAGGCATCAATAATCATTATTTAAACAGTAATACTTATAGTGCAATAGTCGTCGTCCCAACCTATAGGAGTAATTGCTGATATGGGAATCTTATCAGAGGCAGGTGCAGAATAGTATACCTAATAATCGTATTTACCAGAAGGCTGTCCCAACAGATCAATTGTGGTAGGAGATAGAGATTCAAGTTATTGATTTAAAGATTTTGCTTGATCGAGCAAAGTATCTACTTCATCACACACATGAGAGAATGCAAATTGGGCTTGAAAAAATACCATAAGATTTTATTAATAGAAAATAGTACAAGGCAGATTTTAAGGAAATTCACACTAGTACAATAAGACACACTCAGAACTCTCTATTACATTCTCTTTTCATACACACTTCTTCTTTTTTTTTTTTTTTTTTTTTTTTACATTTTGCCTCATAAGCAAGTCGGGAGCTCTTCTTATAGAGTCTGAAAAGAATCTTCAATCGTCATTGCATATGTCATTGAGAAGTGGCAGACATAAGTGGGAATCTTCTTTTAAGAATACATGATAGATGCTTTAAAGTGTGGCAAACACTCTTTAAGTGCTTTAGGAATCTTTTCGTACCTTTTACAGCTCATAAGGGTCTTGACTGTTTTCAAAGTATTGCCCTTCTATGTCAGTGTCGCTGTCGCTATCATCCTTCTCTTTTGCTTTTGAGTTGGAAGCCTCGCTGCCTTCTGCTAGTGCACTGAAAAGTTATTTCCTTAGTTCTTCTTTTGGCACCGACTTCAGTAGGTCTCTAAATAGATCGGTCAAATTTGTTGTTGGAGATGGAATGGGTGCGGTCGGCTTTTTAGCCAAATAGATCAATCCCTTGGATGAGTAGACTGATGGTGGCTCGAAGAATTCACATTTGTCCCACCATTTAATTAGAACTCGTCTAGTTAGCTAGAGAATATGTTCTATTGAGAACTCAGAAAATTTTTATATTTTTTAGCTGAGATAATATAATCCCAACGGACTATCCAAGGAACCTTGTACAGGATAGTAAATAATAATCTTTCATCCTTTAAGGATTTATTAGAGTTAACAAATTGCTCATAGATGTCTCGTACCTTATCAGGTAAAGAAATTGGGAAAAGTTCCAAATTAAAGAACCATTCATAAAACCGTGTGGGAAATTTCTATGACTCTTTTTCAAGCTGAAATTGTATAAACCAGCTGAATTTTCATTGCCTGTTTTCATATAATAAGACTCCTGTCCATGCTTGAATATAATCAAAGTAATTAAAATATCTAGGCTTTCTATAAGCCAATTCTCTCTGTTTAAAAAAAGAATCTCCCCAGTCATTGAAGGTTATGACTCTTTCGATAATAAATTTACTGAATGCCCACTCATTAGCAGATCTTTCAGTAGGTGAGAAAATTACTGAGTCAGTTTCAGCAAGGATAGCTTGTTAATATGAAAAGTCTTTAGGCAAATAAGGACTTGTTGAATGGTGTTCGATATAAAAATTTGCTACCTCATAAGGTCTCAAATCTTTATGTTTTTTATCAATGGGTGTTAAAAAGCTGTAACTGATGGGGATATATGGGTAATTTACCTCTTTACTATTTACTGCTTTGATGCTGATAGAATAAGCATCATCTCTGAGTTTATCCACACTTTTAGGTGGAGGTAACGATACCTCATGGGTTCGCTTTGAGGGAGTCATTGGTGCCTTTGAACTCATGTCTTGTAAGAAACTCACGAATTAAAAAATCAGGAAAAGAATTATTTTCTCCCTTGATAAATTCAATATCAAAATCAAATATTGATAAGATTGCTTGCCATCAAGCAAATATTTGTTTTGAAGCGATATTTTTAACATCTTTCAAAAGTATCTCTTTAGCACTTTTGCAGTGTATCTTTATAAGGAATTTCTGATTCAATAAATCATATTCAAATTTTTGAACACAAAGAACTATAGTAAGAATTTCTTTTTGATCGTTGAGTAATTAACCCGTGGTCCATTCCACATTCCACTAGAATATCTTACTAGGGATTCTTTGTCGGCAATCCTCTGTTTTAGGATTCCTCCATAACCTTTATCTGAAGCATCTGTTTCTACTATCTTAAAACCTTCAGGATGAGGTAGGGCCAGGCATGGTAGGGTTTTAACCCTTTCTTTTATTCTTTTAACAACTAAGGTGTGCTCTTTTGTCCAGTTTAGTGGATTCTTTTTGTCTCTAGAAAAGTGGTTTGGCATCATGTGCTAGGCTTTTATAAAAGTCAGCAACATAATTGAGGCTACCTAAAAATCTCTGTAATTGGGTTTTATCTTTTATTTCATCAGGATATTTGTCAGCAAACTCAATGGTTCGATCTATAGGAATAATAGATCCTTTTTCAATATTATGTCCTAAAAATCTTATTTTAGTCTGGAGGAGTTTAATCTTCTTGGCTAAGACTACCAAGCCGTTTAATCTTATAATTTTCATGAACACATTTAAGTGTTTAAAATGTTGATCTATTGTCCTGGAGAAAATAAGAACATCATCAATATATACAATTGCAAATACTGTATAAGCATTAAATATTTTATTCATAATTTTTTAAAATTCAGACGGAGCATTTTTAAGCGCGAATGCCATTACGTTCCATTCGTAATGTCCAAATGGTACAGTGAATGCAGTTTTATACCTATCTTCTTCGGCTACTTGGATTTGCCAATAGCCTGACTTCATATCAAATTTTGAAAAAATATGAGCCTCATAGAGTCTGTTTAACAGATCTCTCTTATTAGGCAATGGGTATCTTATCCATCTTAAAGCCTTATTTAAAGGCTCAATGGATGACAAAGAGGGCCTAGGAGGCATAGGTTCAGAATACACTGTTCTTCCAGAAAATGAATTCCCGGACCTATTCCTGGCAAAGGATATAACTACAGTGCCTTGATTTGTTTCTATTACAGATTGAAGTTCTGTTGAGTCCTCCTTTTTAGGGGGTATAGCTTCCCCTATTGGTATCAGAGCCAAGTTAGTAGGTAAGTTATTCATAAGTTCTAGTGAAACCCAAGTTGCATGTCCGAAAAGCCGTTGAAGTCATGAAAAAAGGCATGTTAGGCCATTGGAGTAATATCGTTGACAGTGATATAGAACAAATGGATAAATTATTTTCTAGCTTATTGGGTAGCTCTAGGAGTTCTAGTTCAAGGTTTGAGGATAAAGAGAAGAAAAAATCAAAAAATAAAGAAATATTATTAGTAGCCGATATAGATAATAGTTTAAGTAATTGGAAGTTACCACCAATCTCTACAAATCTTATTTATAAGTCTAATACTAGTTTTCGTTTAAAGTCTAATAATGTGGTCAAAACTGTGGAACAAGCTACTCCTATACATGAAGGATTAGATTCTAGGAGTTTGTTTTCTGAAGAACTTTCGAAAAAACATAAAAAAGAATATTCTTTTCTCTATATTGGAATGGTTTAAGTTGCATTAAAACCTGCAACTAGACTAGGTTTAAATACTCAGCCTTATTGTGTGTCCGAGATAAAAGACATAACAATTTTAATGATTCCTTATTAGGAGTTGTTGAATCATCACTATGTGATGGCCCAATTTATTTTTCGTGCTATCCAAATTTCACTTTGTCATTAAATGACCCACACTTAATGAAAGCCTTGTCTTTAGACATCAAAACAACTGGATATAACATGTTACCAGGATCTGAAAATATAATCCTTATATATAGGATTCATTACAAAGCAATGAATACTATAGTACCTAACCTCAGAGAACAAACCACTAAGGTAATAACTCGAAAAGGTACTACCACTTTATTTATCACAGATCTGTCTAAAGGAAACTTAATAGTTCCAAAGTCTATTCAATAGGATCAGGTTAAATTACCTGAAGATTGGGTCTTAGAAGAAGCTATCCCCCTAAAAAGGAGGACTCAACAAAACTTCAATCCATAATAGAAACAAATCAAGGCACCGTAGCTATATCCTTTGCCAGAAATAGGTCTAGGAATTCATTTTCTGGAAGAATAGTGTATTCTGAACCTATGCCTCCTAGGTCCTCTTTGTCATCCATTGAGCCTCTAGAAAGATCTAGTTCTATTGGAGGTATCCATCGAATAGAGGAATAAGTAGCACAGCCTGTATATGGAATCCCAAAAAGACCTGAAAGCCCAACACCCTCTGACATGGGATATGATAAAGAAAGTTTGATAGATCGTTTAAAATAATGGTCTTGTCCAAAGAAGAAATGGCATTTAATAAATGGTTTCAAATAACTTTTTCAAAAAAACAACAGAAGTCTTATCTAGACCAATAATAGTGGTATAAAGGAAGAGGAGGAATTAAAAATTTCCCAGAATTTTTAAGGCATATGTTTTCCTTAAGGGGAAAAGAACTTCCTGATTTTGAAGATAAGTTATTTCTAATAAGCTTAGAATCTTCTTATAAAAATTTTATTTCAAGAAAGGGAATTCATCCACCCTTAACTGATCTATGTTATAAGATAGCAGAAAAACAAGAAGTAGATTGTAGTCCTTTTACCAAAACAGACAAGCAAAGAAATTTCACAAATCTAAGCTTATACACTATAGGACAACAGTTAACCAGAGTAGAAACACAAATTCAAAATTTTAAATCGAGGTATTATCATCCAGAAAAGGGAGAGCCATCTAAAAGTGGCATTGAAAAGAAAGTTTTGTTCAAACCAATCGAATCAGAAAAGTTAGGCTTAAAACTAGCCAAGGAAGATCACTCTGAAATGATTAGTGAACTAACTAAAAGGTTAGCAAAATTAGGTTTGGAATCTAAAAAGAAAGCCTTAGCTCCATTAATAATGGAACCCGAGGAACCTAAAGAACCTAAATGTGAAGATCATTCAGAAATGATGCAAGAGATAACCAAAAGATTAGCTAATTTGAAGCTAAAAGAAAAGGTTCTAGCTCCTTTAACAGTAGAAGTAGAAACTGAGACTTTTTCTGAAGAAGAAAACATAGCAATAAACAAAATAGAATCAGTGCTGAAAGCATCTGAAGAACCAAATCAAGTTAATAGGATAATTTACCCTAAGTCAAGTGCTAAAATGAGTCTAAAGCCTTATTACCCTAGGCCATCTCCAGTAAATTTACAATGTGAAGACACAAGTTACAGCTATATGCAGTATGATGAATCTTCAATTGTAGAATGGATTATTGATGGATTATCTTATTATCAGATTAAAAGTACCTTCAATACATGACCATGTATGCTACAGCCTCTAGGGCTAAAGGAAACAATGATCAAGCCATAGCTAAAGCTATGATTGCTAGTTTTACTGGAAAACTAAAAGGTTGGTGGGATTTTACCATATCAGAAGAAGAAAAAGCACAGATTTTAAATGCAGTCAAAACTGAAAATAGAACTGACGGTTAAATTGTAGTCCCAGACTGCGTTAATACCTTATTATATACTATAGGTATACACTTTATAGGATCTGCGAATATGTATATGGATAGATCTTAGGAACAGCTTATGAACCTTAGGTGTCCAGATTTATCTCATTTTAAATGGTATAAAGATACCTTTTTTGCTCTTATTTTCACCAGGGAAGATAATCAATTTGATTTCTGGAAAGAAAAATTTCTTTCTGGATTACCCTTTTTGTTTGCTGAAAGAATCAAAGAACAAATTAGAGGTAAAAATGAAGGTGCAATTCCTTATCATCTGTACACCTATGGAGAATTAGCATCTGAAGTAGTGTCGGCAGGAATAGCATTATGTAATGAATTAAAAATTCATAAATAAATGCAAAAGGAAAAATTGATCGGCCAAAGAATCTTAGGAGATTTTTGTGAATAAATAGGTTTTCAACCAATAACTTTCCCTTATAAAAGGAAAGTTAGGGCTCTTTAACCTTTTCTTCTATTGTCTTATAGGACACTTCCCGTTTTAAGGAATTAATACATTTTTCTTTATTCTTGATGTTGCTTTTAAGCACATCTATTTCTTTTATTTTAGGCTGAGAGATAAATTCAAAAATAATCTCTCTTTCATCTATTTTAGTAATAATGCCCTTTTCTGATATCGATATAATCACAAACAACATATGTAAGAATGGATTTCCTAATATAACAGGATGAGATAATCCCTTAATTAGGATGAATGGGACTTCAAAACAGATTCCTTGATTATAGATAACAGTGTTAGATAATTTAAATCTAACAATCATCTTACTACTATCTCCCGTATGTAGTTCTTCTACGGTTTTAGAGAAATACTTAGAAAAAACTAACTCTTCATTTATACAGTTGAGATCAGCGCCTGAATCAATTAAGGTGATAGTACTAAATAAGTACTCTTTATAGACTACCACTATTATTTTAGTGTGCCATTTGTGGGTAATAACCCTATCAATTCGGCTAACATACTGAAAATTATTGATGTTATTAACATTTGGCTCATTTTCTTCCTTTTAAGGAATATTATTTTGATTTTGTAACTCTATAAGAGTTATTCTTTCTTTTATCATTTGTAATTCAGATTTAACCTAAATTTATTTCTTATTTTAACTCTTTTATTGCTGGCTCTTTGGGCATTTTAGCCTTTTTTACTCTTTCCATTATCTCTTTTAGATCATAAAGACTTTGTTTTTCTTCTAATCTTTTTTCTATAGGATTTTTATCCTTGTATAATATCATGTATTCTTCTAGTCTTTTCCTTTTTTCCTCAGAGTCTTCTATTTGATCTATAAGATCTAATATCAGACTTTCCTCTTTAGTAAGAACACAAAGACCATTTAAGGCACACAGGGATTTATAATAGTCACAGTTTCCGTCACAATCTGTTCCCTTTTCAGATTCGCTAGAATATTCCTTCTCTTCAGAAGTGTAATCTATGGCATTTACTTCTAGGTTTTCTTGATCTGAGCTATTTAGGAATATTCTAATTAAAGACTCTTTTAAGTCGTTTTCTATTGATAATGCTTGTATTTGCTATTTAACTTTACACTTATTAGCATAATGACCTACTTTTCCGCATTTATAGCAAACAACTTCTTTGTCTTTTTTCCTTCTTTTTAGAAGGCCCTTTTCCTTTTTTACGAGTATTCTTTTTAGAAGACTCAGGCTTTTCTTTTGTATGATGCCTTTTAGGCTTATAATATTTTTTCTTTCTCCTTTTTTCCCCTCCATAGGTGTACAGATGATAAGGAATTATACCTACATTTTTATCTCTAATTTGTTCTTTGACTCTTTCAGCAAACAAAGAGGGTAATCCATAAAGAAATTTTTCTTTCCAGAAATCAAATTGATTATCTTCCCTGGTGAAAATAAGGCAAAAAAATGTATCTTTACACCATTTAAAATGAGATAAATCTGGACACCTAAGGTTCATAAGTTGTTGCTGAGATCTATCCATATACATACTGAAGGAGCGGAAGCATGAAAAACACAAGTTTAGATTATTGAATTAAAAAATTTTTCATCTAGGGTCACATGCATCATGCAAGATTCATTTTTATCTATTTGATTTCAATGATAAACAGCATATTAAAACTCTTTTAATATATTTTTGGATCTACATTTTTCATTTAAGATTTTGGAATTAACAGATTAATTCATTAGAACCCTAGATTAGATCAAGAATAAGTGCACTAACCTTTTGATGCACTACAGTGTGTTTGGCACCTTTGGGATGCGCCTTAGGACACCATGTGTTGTCCCTCTAGCTTGTCCACACCAAGATCACCAATGGCAGCCCCTTGAACAGCTTCTAAAGCTTTTCCCATCAATTAGAAAATTAAGTTTTTCCTTTTGAGAGATTACAGATGTAAACAGGACACTAGAAACGATTTCTAGTATTTTTAATTCAAGAGATTGTTTGCTAATATCTTTGAATTGATGAGAGATGAAGAAGAAGAGAAGGGAGAGGTAGCCAAGGGTGGTGGCACCAAAGAGAATGAGTAGCTTTTTTTTTTTTTTTTTCTTTTCATAACAACACATTATATAGCTAGGTCACCACTTAAAACCCTTGCCACATTTCACCTTTTGATTAGCTCTAGGTTTAATTGACCCAATCACATTATACCAAATGTCAAACCTATATTTAATCTTGACTTTGATCATCTTACATGATTAAAAGACATATGGCAAGCTTATGTATAGTGCCATGTGTCACCATCTCATGGTGCTACATGTCACCCTGTGAAATGACCAAAATACCCCTGTGTCATAATTTTGAGTTCTCAACCCAATATAATTATTTCTCTTATTCTAATCAATTTATATCAAATATAAATTAATTAATTAATCTTTATTAATTAATTTCTCATTAATTAAATTCATATCTAAACACTTTAAATATAAATTTAACTTCTACTATACATCCAATAACCTAGTTTGGTTTCAAGCCATGCTAGGGATTTTGCAATCTAATTTCGAACCAAACCTATTTAATTAATCAATTAAACTCTTTAATTAATTAATTAAATTATATTTAATTTGGTGATTACTCGTGTATGTGTGTGACTTACTAGGCTCATCACTAATTGGCAATGAGACGTGATATCAACTCTTAATATCATCAGAACTCTTTCTTACTATAAATGATTTCTCTAAATCATTTTATGCACCTCATAGACCATGGTTAACACCTAGCATAGCATGCCATGGCCACCCAATCAGTAATAAGGTTTACGTTAAATGAACCTATAATCATATGTTACCATGCACTAGAATCTCTCTGTTACAAAATCCCAATTCGAGCTGGAGTCATGGTTTATGTCAAACCCCATTTGCTATGAATATTATGTTCTCTTTTAATTCTAGTTCTTGATTAAAAAGATTTTCTCATCAGAAACTCTTTTCTGATTAAATCTATCTGTCCTGGCCAGGAACTTGAAACATCAAGAACAATTAAATGAATATAGGATTTTATCCCTATTTACTTAGAGGAATAGGTTCCATCTTGATCCACACCTACCTCCAGATATAACTAGTAGGAGCCAACACATGCCCATATACCCATACACAGTACAAGTATGAAAGCAGTATCAAACTCAAACCACCTATATACAAGATAACTATGCTATCTCAAGTCTAAAGATTATATGCACTGATATGATTTATGACAATGCATTAACAAGAGTAAACTCCATGTGCTTGTCATAAGTGTCACTGGTTCGACCTACTTATCAAGTATAAGTGCCTATCATATTTGTTATATGGCATGAGACTCACTATTCCATCTTATTTATATCTCATATAAATAACTTGGGAACAAATATGATTACAATCTTTCTGGATAAGTCATGTCCTTATTGTGAAGTATCCTCGATTGTGAATCAATTTATGATACTTTGTGCTAGAAATACTGTCACTCATATTCTTAACAACTTAAGAATAGAATTTCTAACAAAATATCAATAGACCTTTTCTATTACACATAAATATATTATGTAAACGAAAAAGTGAAAATACCTTTTATTAATAAAATATGTATAAGATACATACTAAATGATATGCTCTAGGGTATACTACTAACACATACTGGCAAATCCTATAAAGTATATACCTATGATATATAATAAGGTATTAACGCAGTCTGGGACTACAATTTGACTGTCAGATCTATTTTCAGTTTTGACTGCATTTAAAATTTGTGCTTTTCCTTCTTCTGATAAGGTAAAATCCCACCAACCTTTTAGTTGGCCAATAAAACAAGCAATCATAGCTTTAGCTATGGTTTGATCATTGTTTACTTTAGCCCTAGAGGCTGTAGCATACATGGTCATGTATTGAAGGACACTTTTAATCTAGAAATCAGATAATTCATCAATATTCCATTCTACAACTGAAGATCCATCATACTGCATATAGTTGTATCTTGTATCTTCAAATTGTAAATTTACTGGAGATGGCCTAGGGTAGTAAGGCTTTAGACTCATTGTAGCACTTGGCTTAGGGTAAATTATCCTATTAACTTGATTTGGTTCTTCAGATGCTTTTAGCACTGATTCTATTCTGTTTATTGTTATGTTTTCTTCTTCAGAAGAAGTTTCAGTTTCTGCTTCTACTGTTAAAGGAGCTAGAACCTTTTCTTATAGCTTCAAATTAGCTAATCTTTTGGTTATCTTTTACATCATCTCTGAATGATTTTTAGATTTAGGTTCTTTAGGTTCCTCGGGTTCCATTATTAATGGAGCTAAGGTTTTCTTTTTAGATTCCAAACCTAATTCTACTAACCTTTTAGTTAGTTCACTAATCATTTCAGAGTGATCTTCTTTGGCTAGTTTTAAGCCTAATTTTTCTGATTCCATTGGTTTGAACAAAACTTTCTTTTCAATGCCACTTTTAGATGACTCTCCCTTTTCTGGATGATAATCCCTCGATTTAAATTTTTGAATTTGTGTTTCTACTCTAGTTAACTGTTGTCCTATAGTGTACAAGCTTAGATTTGTGAAATTTCTTTGCTTGTCTATTTTGGTAAAAGGACTACAGTCTACTTCTTGGTTTTCTGTTATTTTATAAGATAGATTAGTTAAGAGTGGATGAATTCCTTTTAGAATTTTTCCTTTTCCTGAAATAAAATTTTTATAAGATGATTCTAAGGTTATTAGTTTCTGCTTCTACTGTTAAAGGAGCTAGAACCTTTTCTTTTAGCTTCAAATTAGCTAATCTTTTGGTTATCTCTTGCATCAATTCTGAATGATCTTCAGATTTAGGTTCTTTAGGTTCCTCGGGTTCCATTATTAATAGAGCTAAGGTTTTCTTTTTAGATTCCGAATTGTTACATAAAGAAATGCTAAATAGCATTTGTGCTGATATTTCTAATGCCTTTTGGGATAGAAAGAAACATGTGGTTAATCTACCATATGAGCCCAATTTCAATGAAAAAAAGATACCCACAAAGGCTCGGCCCATTGCTATGGGTCCAAGACATTTAGAAATATGTAAAAAGGAAATTGCTAACCTCGAGAAGAAAGGGCTTATTAGAAAAAGTCAAAGCCCATGGAGTTGTCCAGCATTTTATGTTGAAAATGCTATTGAACTTAAATGAGGTGTTCCAAGGTTGGTTATTAATTATAAGCCTTTAAATAAGGCTTTAAGATGGATAAGATACCCATTGCCTAATAAGAGAGATTTGTTAAACAGACTCTATGGGGTCCATAATTTTTCAAAATTTAATATGAAGTCAGGCTATTGGCAAATCCAAGTAGCTGAAGAAGATAGGTATAAAACTGCCTTCACTATACCATTTGGACATTACGAATGGAACGTAAAGCCATTCAGGCTTAAAAATTCTCCGTCTAAATTTCAAAAAATTATGAATGAAATATTTAATGCTTATACAGCATTTGCAATTGTATATATTGATGATATCCTTATTTTCTCCAGGACAATAGATCAACATTTTAAACACTTAAATGTGTTCATGAAAATTATAAGATTAAATGGCTCGGTAGTCTCAACCAAGAAGATTAAACTCTTCCAGACTAAAATAAGATGTTTAGGACATAATATTGAAAAAGGATCTATTATTCCTATAGATCGAGCCATTGAGTTTGTCGACAAATTTCCTAATGAAACAAGAGACAAAACCCAATTGTAGAGATTTTTAGGCAGCCTCAATTATGTTGTTGACTTTTACAAAAGCCTAGCATATAATACCAAACAACTTTTCTAGAGACTAAAAAAGAATCCACCAAACTGGACAAAAGAGGACACCTTAGCTGTCAAAAGAATAAAAGAAAGGGTTAAAACCTTACCATGCCTGGCCCTACCTCATCCTAAAGCTTTTAAGATAGTAGAAACTGATGCTTCAGATAAAGGTTATGGAGGAATCCTAAAACAGAGGATTGCCGATAAAGAATCCCTAGTAAGATATACTAGTAGAATATGGAATGGACCACAGGTTAATTACTCAACGGTTAAAAAAGAAATTCTTGCTATAGTTCTTTGTGTTCAAATATTTGAACCTGATTTATTGAATCAGAAATTCCTTATAAGGATAGACTGCAAAAGTGCTAAAGAGATACTTTTGAAAGATGTTAAAAATATTACTTCAAAACAAATATTTGCTAGATGGAAAGCAATCTTATCAGTATTTGATTTTGATATTGAATTTATCAAGGGAGAAAATAATTCTTTGCCCGAACTTTTAACTCGTGAGTTTCTTACAGGACATGAGTTCAAAGGCACCAATGACTCCGTTAAAGCGAACCCATGAGATATCGCCATCTCCACCTAAAAGTGTGGATAAACTCAGAGATTATGCTTATTTTATCAGCATCGAAGCAGTAAACAGTAAAGAGGTAAATTACCCATATATCCCTATCAGTTACAGCTTTTTAACACCCATTGATAAAAAATATAAAGATTTGAGACCTTATGAGGTAGCAAATTTTTATACCGAACACCATTCAACAAGTCCTTATTTGCCTAAAGACTTTTCATATTACCAAGCTATCCTTGCTGAAACTGACTCAGTAATTTTCTCGCTTACTGAAAGATTCGCTAATGAGTGGGCATTTAGTAAATTTATTATCAAAAGAGTCATAACCTTCGATGACTGGGGAGATTCTCTTTTTAAACAGAGAGAATTGGCTTATGGAAAGCTTATATATTTTAACTACTTTGATTATATTCAAGCATGGACAGGAGCCTTATTATATGAAAACAGGCAATGAAAATTCAACTGGTTTATACAATTTCAGTTTGAAAAAGAGTCATGGGAATTTTCCACATGGTTTTATGAATGGTTCTTTAATTGAGGACTTTTACCAATTTCTCTACCTAATAAGGTAGGAGACATCTATTAGCAATTTGTTAACTCTAATAAATCCTTAAAGGATGGAAGATTATTATTTACTATCCTATACAAAGTTTCTTGGATAGTCCGTTGGGATTATATTATCTCAGCTAAAAAATTAAAAAAAATTTATGAGTTCTCAATAGTACATATTCCCTAGCTAACTAGAAGAGTTCTAATTAAATGGTGGGATAAATGTGAATTGTTCGAGCCACCATCAGTCTACTTATCCAAGGGATTGATCTATTTGGCTGAAAAGCTAACCACACCCATTCCATCTCTAATAGCAAATTTGACTGATCTATTCAGAGACCTACTAAAGTCGGTGCCAAAAGAAGAACTAAGGAAACAACTTTTTAGTGCACTAAGAGAAGCGATGAGGCTTCCAGCTCAAATGCAAAAGAGAAGAATGATAGCGACAGCGACATTGACATAGAAGGGCAATACTTTGAAGACAGTCAAGACTCTTATGAGCTGTACAGGGTATGAAAAGATTGCTAAAGCACTTAAAGAGTGTCTGACATACTTTAAAGCATCTGTCATGTCTTCTTAAAAGAAGATTCTCACTTATGTCTGCCACTTCTCAATGACGATTGATGATTCCTTTCAACACTCTATATGAAGAGCTAGTTTTAAGGTAATGTGAAGTAGAACTGTTCAAAAGAGAATTGATTAGTGAAGGGACAAATTTGTTTAATCAACATCTGGAAACACATAATGAATTCTGTGATTGTCGTGAGCATCAGCGTACTTTAGCTTTGTTTAATATAATAATAGGTTTTTTAGATGCACTGTTAAGAGATAATAATTTTTAAAAGTTTCTCACCCTTATCTCTTGCTCTTCTCTCTCTTGTGCTAGCTTCCCCTATTGGTATCAGAGCCAAGTTAGCAGGTAAGTTATTCATAAGTTCTAGTGAAACCCAAGTCGCATGTCCGAAAAGCCGTTGAAGCCGTGAAGAAAGGCGTGTTAGGCTGTTGGAGTAATATCATTGACAGTGATCTAAAACAAATGGATAAATTATTTTCTAGCTTCTCGGGTAGCTCTAGGAGTTCTAGTTCAAGGTTTGAGGATAAAGAGAAGAAAAAATCAAAAAAATAAAGAAATATTATTAGTAGCCGATATAGATAATAGTTTAAGTAATTGGAAGTTATCACCAATCTCTGCAAATCTTATTTATAAGTTTAATACTAGTTTTCGTTTAAAGTCTAATTATGTGGTAAAAAATGTGGAACAAGCTACTCCTATACATGAAGGATTAGATTTTAGGAGTTTGTTTTCTGAAGAACTTTTGAAAAAACATAAAAAATAATATTCTTTTCTCCATATTGGAATGGTTTAAGTTTTATTAAAACCTACAACTAGACTAGGTTTAAATAGCTCAGCCTTATTGTGTGTCCCAGATAAAAGACACAACAATTTTAATGATTCCTTATTAGGAGTTGTTGAATCATCACTATGTGATGGCCCGATTTATTTTTTGTGCTATCCAAATTTCACTTTGTCATTAAATGACCCACACTTGATGAAAGCCTTGTCCTTAGACATCAAAACAACTGGATATAACATGTTACTAGGATCTAAAAATATAATCCTTATATATAGGGTTCATTAAAAACAATGAATACCATATATAGTACCTAACCTTAGAGAACAAACCACTAAGGTAATAACTCCAAAAGGTACTACCACTCTATTTGTCATAGATCTGTCTAAAGGAAACTTAATAGTTCTAAAGTCTATTCAATGGGATCAGGTTAAATTACCTGAAGATTGGGTCTTAGAAGAAGCTATACCCCCTAAAATGGAGGACTCAACAGAACTTCAACCTGTAATAGAAACAAATCAAGGCACTGTAGCTATATCCTTTGCCAGGAATAAGTCCAGGAATTCATTTTCTGGAAGAACAGTGTATTATGAACCTATGCTTCCTAGGTCCTCTTTGTCATCCATTGAGCCTCTATAAAGATCTAGTTCTATTGGAGGTATCCATCGAACAGAGGAACAAGTAGCACAGCCTATATATGGAAACCCAAAAAAACCTGAAAGCCCAACACCCTTTGACATGGGATATGATAAAGAAAGCTTGAATTGATCGTTTAAAATAATGGCCTTATCCAAAGAAGAAACGTCATTTAATAAATGGTTTCAAATAACTTTTTCAGAAAAACAATAGAAGTCTTATCTAGACTAGTACTAGTGGTATAAATGAAGAGGAGAGATTAAAAATTTCCCAGAATTTTTAAGGCATATGCTTTCCTTAAGGGAAAAAGAACTTCCTAATTTTGAAGATAAGTTGTTTCTAATAACCTTAGAATCATCTTATAAAAATTTTATTTCAGGAAAAGGAAAAATTCTAAAAGGAATTCATCCACCCTTAACTGATCTATCTTATAAGAGAGCAGAAAACCAAGAAGTAGACTGTAGTCCTTTTACCAAAATAGACAAGCAAAGAAATTTTTCAAATCTAAGCTTATACACTTTAGGACAATAGTTAACCAGAGTAGAAACACAAAATTTAACACACATACAAATTATATTGCTTTATAGAAATTTATTTGTATGGATGGTGTAACAATTTCATCAGTACCATTTTGTTCAATCTCAATCTCATGCTTATCATGATTCTTTTGCATTTCCTGAGAAGAAGAAAAAAAAAAAAGAAAAAGAAAAAGAAGAAAAGAAATTTGATTTCTCTCCATTCCCTTATTTTGACATAAGTAAAAGAAAGAAAGGAAGAGAAATAAGAAGAAATGAGGAGAAATGGAATTTCTCCTCTCCTTTGTAATTAACCCACACCATTTCTCTCCAAATTGATGGAAATGGAGAGAAATTTATAATAATATACTAAAATGTCATTCTACAACATAATAGACATAAAAAAGAAGTATTTATGTCATTTATTTTCTTTTAAGAGAGAAATTACATTTCTCTAATTCTAATAATTTATCCAAATAATAAAAAGTAAATTAAATTTCTTTTCTTGTCTTTTCTCTTCTGTTCATTTTTCTTATTTAATTTCTCTGCAATTTCCTTGCACAATTAAAGATCCAAATATAGGGTTAGATATTTCTTTTAATGCCACGTGTCAAATAGAAAAATTAGAATTTTACCTTTTTCTCTACATTGTTGCTTGAATTATGTTTTCATTTTCTCAATAGACTAAAAAAATCTTTCACATAACATAGTTTCCCTATCCATTTTTCAAATTGTAGTCATTCAATTAAATTATTAAAACAAATGTTTTCTCACATAAGTAAATTTGATATTAAATTTTAACTCAAAATTTGATCAATATAATTAGCCTAACATAAACATGAAAATTTGATGGCCTCAACAAAAAAATTGGGCCAAACAATTCGAGTTTTAGATAAACTCAATCTGGTTTACAGTTTAGTTTTATCTAATAGGACAACTATGAAGGCCTTCAAAATTTGCAAGGCTATAAAATCAATCATATTATTTGTATTTTTATTACAACTGTTTAGATAATTTTCATTTTTAATGACTTTAGAATTGTAATAAATGTCAAGAAATTTTCAAACATGAGACTTAGATATTTATTTTAAAAAATATAAAGTTATATACCATTAAAATTTTAAAATGATTTGATTAATAAATTATGTCACATGTCCATTTCTATTGAATCATTCAAATTCTAGTGGCTTTGTGTCTTTCAAATTGAGTCTCATCAGAAATTTCAACCTTGATTTTAGGATTAAAAATTTCTATAATTCTCTCTTTTTATAAGAAAAAAAAATAGGAGTTCAATAATTTTTTTTCTTTTTTTTAATAGCCAAAAATCATTACAATTTAGTTTAAAATTAAAGTAAATCTAAAAATCAATTATACAAAAAAACAATTAAAAAAAAAAATCCAATACCTTACTTGGAGACCAATTATAATTTGGTTTCAATTAGGACTTGGTGAGGTGTATTAATTGGGTTGATTAATATTAGAGTGTGCAAATAATCAGTTTGGTTTTAAATCGAACTAAAAAATTGAATAATCGAAATTTATTATATGAGAAACCGAATTAAACCAAACTAATAAGACTACCACGCCAAATTAAATTGAAATAAATTGGTTCAATTTATTTGATCAAATTCTATTCCAACTCCCTTCTTGCAGGCCACAGACTTTCACCCCCAAACCAACCCAAATTTTAACAATCAAACATAATTTTTCTAAACAAACTCAAAAATTTTAATAACCAAACAAACCCAAATATCAGAAGGAACATTACCTTTGGATATATTGAAATAAACAGGGCAAAGTATATTTTAGTACCTAAACTAGGGGTGAACATTCAGTTCAAACCTAACCGAACCGAATCGAATCAAATCATAAAAATTGAATTACATATTTTAGAAATCGAACCAAATCGAAATGGATGAAAATTTGAATTGAACCGAACCGCTCTATTTTGGTTCGGTTCAAACTGATCGATTTTATTTTTTTATATTTTTTAATTTAGACTTGATTTTCAAGTTATTTTGTCTGATTTTGATCTTGATTTGAATCTAATAACCATTAATCAATGAAATTAAACAATTTATATATATAAAAATACATATAATTTATAAATTCTCCATAAAAATAAATCAATTCAAAAATCAATAAACCTATTTGGTTTAGTTCGATTTAACCGATTTTTTTCTTTTCAAAATCGAAACGAACCGAAATAACCAAAATTTTTATAATATAAAACCGAACCCAACCAAATTATATTAAAAATTGAACCAAATTACCAAATTAAGGTAGTTCAGTTTAGTTTATTTGGTTTGAACCGAATAATGCTTACCCCTAACCTAAACTTTTGCACTTTTTACACTTCAGGATTGAAGCTAAGTTTCATTGCAATCCACGAATGGAATTTGCTGTTGTTAGCACTATCTAATTTCAACGCCACGTTGACAATTTTTATGACTTTTTGTGATCTAAATGCAAAAGGCTGAAAGTACATGTCTTGAATTGCCAACAAAAAAAGTTTAAGCCCTAGACACTAAAAGCATAAAAATTTCAAAAGTACATAAAAAAAAGAAATAAGAAAGAGATGAAGAGAGAAAAATAAAAATAAAAATTGGAAAGAGATGGAGGCATGGAAAAGGAAGGGAGGGAGGGAGGGAGGGAAAGAGGCAAAAGAGTATCTCTCCCACTTGGCTTATATATATATATATATATATATTTTATGTCACACCCCAACCCTCTACAAATACCTTATCCTTTACTTCCCAAGACCGTAGAGTCTAGCCAATCAGAGCTCTAAAACTACTAACTGATACTAAACATTCACTTTATAATACCTGCAAAACTGGTGAATTAGGAAGGGTGAATACAATTACTCAAATAAACAGATAAATAAATAATAAATAAAGAACAGATAAAATTTTGGTACTTAATAGTATTAATCTGCTGTGCTAGAATAAGTCAGCTAAATAAATATCATTTATTCAAATCACATAACTAAGCTAAATAAATTCATGTTTTCAAAAAATTGTTGAATTAAAACTTCCTAAAATGTAACAAAATCAATAAGATCCTCATACGCTCACAATACACTTCCTATGGATAGTATTGACATCTTGGAAGTATAAAATAAACTCTGGCAACCTAAGAGCAATATTGGCATTTTGGGCATTATAATGACACAAATAAACCAAAAGAAATAAAAATGTAGGTCATACATATATATGTATATCAAGCGCTATCCCATAGACAATATAAATATAAGCTGAGTCAAAAACAAATCATCTATCATCAAGCTGCTATCTATTCGGTGTATATATTGAGTGTATTTGGCCATTTATTCAGCTGTAATTTTAAATCTCATTTCTTTTAATTAATAAACACATAACTGCATTCCTTGTTCCCATTTGCATAGCAATAAAATAATATAAATAATATGCATAGAAATCCAAAATTATATATTTATTCACTCACTTGTTCGGTAAGGTACTAACTCGCAGATACCACTCTTTTATCCATTTAAACCATAATCAAAAGCTCCTCCTAAAACCATAACAATTCAATAATCCAAATCAATAACAACTTCACATTTCATATTAAATATCTAATGCAAATTCAACAGCATTTCTCCATGAACTACACTTTCCCCCAGAATTACAACACCAGTAAAGTGCACTCAGAAACACAACATAATTCAATAAAATTGCCCATTCCGGACTTGCATAATGTTTATATATTCATCCACTATTCTTAAATTCAACTCTTCATTTCATAATCCCTTAGTAGTAAAAGCTTTAAATTAACTTTTATTTCTATTTCTCTCAAATCCATAGTAAAGATTCCATCACTTGTTATCACTTTATTCCCAATAAACAACATTTAAACTTTCCAAAACTTCACTTCTTAAGCATCGTTTTATAAATGAATTTCTTTCTCAATAATATTGAGTTCCATGATTGAATTCTTAAAATAATTTGAAGCTAATGCTCAAGTCAACTCCCAACTTTGCTATTCAACTCTCCGATTAAGTAAAAATAAGCCAACAATATTTTTTTCTTTCTTGATTCAACCACAACATAGCATTATAATTCCTTAATTCCATTTAAAAACATCATGAAAAAGCCCTAACTTGACACAAACAAATATGCACATTTCACATTTTCAATTCTAAAACAAACTTATGAGAAAAGAAATTGACTTACCAAACTGAAGAGTGCAAAGGAGAGTTAAGGATCTGTTGGAATTCCACATTGAAATAATATGAAGTAAAAAGGGCAATATATAAGTGGTTGGGTTGCAACATTGACTTAGCTAGTCATTTTGACGTGTAAAACAATTTAATCACTTATATAAGCTCAAATTAAAATGAATTAAATTGTAATTTTACCTGCAGTCTCCCCGAATTTAACATGGTCTCAGAGCCCGAATTGGGTTTTGAGTTTTAGCCACCCATAAGGCTGTATAATAAAGCCCGTATTGGGTTAAAAATAAAAAATACAAACTAATTGTCAAGTAACAACCATGTGGTTGCACTTAAGAGGGGGGGGGGGGGGGGGTGGTGTTGGAATTCCACATTGAAATAATATGAAGTAAAAAGGGCAATATATAAGAGGTTGGGTTGCAACATTGACTTGGCTAGTCATTTTGATGTGTAAAATAATTTAATCACTTATATAAGCTCAAATTAAAATGATTTAAATTGTAATTTCACCAGCAGTCTCCCTAAATTTAACAAGATCATAGCTTCACCTTGCAGAAATTCCATCGGAACCCAGTAAAATTGAATCCACAGATTATTCTTCTCCGTCTTTGATAAAACACTCACAATTGAAAGTTGAGGCTTAGGGAAGTGTTTAAAAGCTAGTAGAGGAGAGAAAGTGAGGTCTGATGAGTTCAAAAGTACTGGGAGAGCCAGAATAGAAAAGGGCACCTTTAAGTCTTCCCTCTTACTCTCCCTCTTATAATATTAGTTTTCTTTTTTCTTTTTTTTTTTTTTGGCAAATTAGAAGGCAATATGAGTTCAATTATTGCTTTGGGGAAGGATTTAGGTGTTATTTTTTGATGAGATTGGTTGGATTTTAGCTAGGTTTCATGGATTGCTGTTGAACTCTACCTCTTCTTCAATTCTTCTTCTTCCCTTTCTTTTCCCGATTCTTCCCTTCTTTTATTTTATTTCACTTTTTTTGCTAGAGAGGACATTCAGTTGGCTAGAATGAGTGGGAGAAACGCAACCAGCTGTACCTTTAAAACAAAATTCATTTTGGTCCTTTATTCTTTCCAAAGTTCTATTTTTCCATCTCAACACTTCTAATCTTCACTTATAAGTCCAAATTGATATTGAACTATCTCCCAACACTTCTATAAATTGAATCTCAATTTTCTATAAATTCAACTCTAACCTCAATTTCTAATCCAAACCCACCATGCTTCCACTAAAATTACACACTATTCATCTATATACTCAAAAAAACTATCATAC
Source organism: Hevea brasiliensis (assembly GCF_030052815.1). Lineage (NCBI taxonomy): Eukaryota > Viridiplantae > Streptophyta > Magnoliopsida > Malpighiales > Euphorbiaceae > Hevea > Hevea brasiliensis. The sequence continues at coordinate 99,618,120 of NC_079493.1, forward strand.
ATCAATCCCTTCAAAATATAATAATATAAGATAACCAGAATAACTCCAATTACTAGAGTCTACTTCAAAACCTATGCTTTGATACCATTAAATGTCACACCCTAACCCTTTACTAATATCACATCCTTCCTTTGCTTCCCATGACCATGGAGTCTAGCAAATAAGAGCTCCAAAACCACCGACTGATACTCAACATTCAGCTTATAATACTTGCAAAACTGATGAGTTGAGAGGGCTGAGTATAATTACTCAATAAGCAAATAAATAAATAAATAACAATGGAAAAACGGATAAGGTTTTGGTACTTAATAGTACCAATTTACTATGCCATAATAAGTCAACTAAATAATATCATTTATTCCAAATCACGTAACTAAGCTAAATAAATTCATACTGTAAAAATGTTGCTAAATTAAAACTTGCTCAAATGTTACAAGTAATATCCTCATACACTAGCAATACACTTCTTGTAGATAGCCTCATTCGCATAAAACAAACTTTGGCAATCTGAGAGTAATGCTGACATCATGGGTGCTATAATTACATAAATAACCCAAGAGCAATGCAAATACTAATCATACACATTTGCAGAGCTATCCTCAAAAGATGACCGCCCAATATATGTCTCAAAGACTATGTTTATATCAAGCATTGTCCCAAAGATAATACAAATATAGGCTAAGCTAAAAACAAATCACCCGTCATTAAAGTGCTACCTATTCAGTGCATACATTGAGTGTATTCGGGTATTTATTCAGGTGTAATTCTAAATCTTATTTCATTTAATTAATAAACACAACTATTATTTTCTATTCTCATTTGCATAGCAAGAAAATAATATAAATAATATACATTTAATAGAAATCCAATGTTATATATTTATCAACTTACCTGTCCAGTAAGGTACTAAATCACATATACCACTCTTCCATCCATTTAAATCATAATCAAAAGCTCCTCCTAAAACCATAACAATCCAATAATAAAAATCTACCACAATTTCACATTCCATATTAAATATCTAATAAAAATTCTACAACATTTCTCCATGAACCACACTTTCCCCCAAAAATTACAACACCTGTAAAGTGCACTCAGAAACACAACATAATTCAATAAAATTGTCCATTCAAGACCTGCATAATGTTTATAAATTCATACACTGTTCTTAAATTCAACTCTTTATTTTATAATTCCTTAGCAAAAGCTTAAAATTAACTTCTATTTCTATTTTTCTCAAATCCATAGTAAAGATTCCATCACTTATTCTCACTTTATCCCCAAGAAACAACATTTAAACTTTCCAAAACAAAGCACATACTAGCAAGGAATTATCTTCATAACTTCACTTCTAAAGCGTGTTTTATAAATGAATTTTTTTTTCTCAATAACATCGAGATCCATGATTGAATTCTTAAAATAATTCGAAGCTAATGCTCAAGTCGACTCCTAACTTTGCTATTTAATTTTCTGATTAAGTAAAAGCAAGCCAACAATAATTTTTTTCCAAATTAAGTTTATCATTCTTGATTCAACCACAACATAGCATTATAATTCCTTAATTCCCTTTATACTCATCATGAAAAAGCCCTTACTTGACGGAAACAAATCTGCACAATTCACATTTACAATTCTAAAACAAACTTATGAGAAGAGAAATTGATTTACCAAACTGAAGAGTGCAAAGGGGAGTTGAGGATCATAGCTTCACCCAGCTGAAATTCCATCGAAATCCAGTAAATTTGAAGGCAATACGAGTTCAATTGTTGCTTTGGGAAAGGATTTAGGTGTTATTTTTTGTTGAGATTAGTTGGATTTTAGCTACGTTTCATGGCTTGCTGCTGAAATCCTCTCTTCCTCCCATATACTTCAATTCTTCTTCTTCCCTTTCTTTTTCGGATTCTTCCCTTCTTTTATTTTTTCTTTCGGCTAGAGAGGACATTCACGTGGCCAAAATGAGCGAGAGAAATACAACCAGCTGTTTCTATAAAACAAAATTCATTTTGGTCCTTTCTTCTTTTCAAAGTTCTATTTTTCAACGTCAACATTTCTTATCTTCGCTTATAAGTTCAATTTGATATTAAACTTCCCCCCACCACTCCTATAAATTGAATATCAATTTTCTATAAATTCAACTAGATTATTTTCAAAAATTGGGCATTACATTTTAAGAAATAACTTTCATTTCTGAACCACAACTAATTTTTACAACTTCGTTTCCCCCATGATTAACAGCCTTGTAGAGTTTGTCCGTCCCCATTAGTTAAAAACAATTTTTTGAAAATTACTAGGTTTTCTAAACTAACCATTAATCTGTTATGACAGAATGCATATGGCACCTGAGCTTGCTTACAGACCTCCTACAGTTCAAGCCGATGTGTACAGTCTTGGGGTTGTCATGCTTGAAATTGTCAGCGGTAAACCAAGCATAGATTATAATCCAGCTGGAGAAGAAAACAGATATCTGATTAATACTGTGAGTGAATTTGACAGTATTATGCTTTAGCTCTTTGAAATTATGCTCTATTATATTATATTATATTACCATGCACCAAAAAATTTACCAATGTTAGGAAAATCTAATGCAAAAATGCAGGCTTCCAGTTTACGTAAACAAGGAAGGATGCTGGATTTGGTTGATGAAAAACTATCAATGACAGCTGATTGTCGATCTGAGGCCATGACAATTTTAAACATAGCAATGCAGTGCTTAAACGTTGTCCCTGACTCGAGGCCCACAATGTCTGAAATTGTCAGTGAACTTCAAAGATGCTTCAACATTATTCCACAAGTTGATACTTTACTTCCGGCTTCTTAAACTAGTTTGTTGCTTGGCGCTTATGTACATGTAAAGTTAAAGTGTGGCTTTTCCTTGTATGTTGTTGGACACAACCGACTTGTGTACAACTTCCTATTTCGAGAACTTATGCTGCGGAATGGTACAACAAGCATCGTGTGGATTGCTCTTCTTGTCCCTTTCTTCACTTGCAAATCAAGCCAGAATGTCTTATGATATCAATCAATCCTACAAATATTTTAAGGACTATACTTCCCCTGCTGCTAAGAAGTCTTTGCACAAAAGGAATATGATGACCATCACATGTTTATAGAATACATTAAACAGTAGTAGTAATAGTAGTAATATTAATAATAAAAGTCCCCATTTCGAAGGAACCTTTTCAATGTATTTTATATTCGGAACATGCAAAGCAATCTTACCCTGCACTAGAAGGGGTTCCCCCATCACAACCTGTCGGAATTCCTATCCAGTATCCACACAAAAGTTGCACCCCTACGCCATTTTGACCTAATTTTGCCCCAACTTTAAAAATTATACTTTTATATATACAAATTTAATATATATATATATATACACACACACACACGCCCAATATCTTAAGCACGTCTCATTGCAATTCCTACCAATATGAAATTGCTTATGCTTTACCAAATTGCACAAGTATGAAATGGCTTACAACTAGTAACACAAATGCTACATCAAAGAGGAGAAAAAGGTTCTACTGTGACATTTACCAACAGTACTCTTTTTTACAATCCCGTCCCTTCTGTTGTCGTTTTTGTCTTCAGAAATTGCAAAAGGAGGGGTTGCAAAAACAAAACATCTTCTGAAGTATGGCTTAACACACTTTAGTCCCTCCTTTTTCAACAAAAATATAACCCTTGAATGTTACAACTAGAGTTGTGCAGTTCCGAATTTGGTTCGATTTTTTGTAAGAACTAGAATCAGAATCAAACTTCGGTTCTTTCGTGTTATAATAAGCACGCAAATCTAAGGCACGCACACAAATCGCACAATCACATAGTATTGAAAAGAGAATAAGAATAACATATGATTTAACGTGATTCAACTGTAAAGTCTACGTCCACGGGCAAGACAAGAAAAAAAAGTTCCACTATGATGAAAAGAGTAAGATACAATCAATCAGAACTCTCAAACCCTAACCCCAGTGTGTTTCCCGAATATCTCACAGCTCTATCGCAAAGGGTAGAATATTACAATATTTATACTGGTCCCCCGCAGCCGGGCTTATCTGCCCATGCCCTCCTCTACTACCACAGATCTCACTTTTTATCCCAATCGGGTCGCAATGCGAAACTTTTGGATCGGGTCACAATTCGAGTCCGTAAAAACATATCCAAAATTCAAAGCTAAAAATATAACAATTCTTCCCCTTGGCTTGAATTTCCTCTATCATCAATAAAATAACCACAAACACTCTGTCTTATCATATGCCCTCGCAAGGGCATTATTGAGCACTACAAACACCAACTAAGTCTAGGAAATACCTAAACTTGCTAACTGAAACTCCCTTGGTCATAATATCTGCTGGATTATCATGTGTAGATACTTTCTGCACAACTACAGTCCCTTGAGATACAATGTCCTGAATGAAGTGATATCTGACATCAATATGCTTAGTTCGCTCATGGTACATCTAATTCTTTGTGAGATGTATAGCACTCTGACTGTTACAAAATACTATTGCCTTATTCTGTATTAACCCAAGATCACCCACTAAACCTTGTAACCATAAAACTTTCTTTACTACTTCTGCTAAGCCCATATATTCAGCCTCTGTGGTAGACAAAGCAACTGTAGCTTGCAATGTTGCCTTCCAACTAATAGCACTTCCAAAAAGAGTAAACAAATAACCTGTCAAAGATCTCCTCTTGCCTATGTCCCCTGCAAAATCTGAATTCACATAGCCAACAATTGAATCACTCATCTTGGCCCTGTCAAATGTCAGACCAACATCTGTAGTACCCTTCAAATACCTCAAAATCTATTTCACTGTCTGCCAATGCTCTTTCCTAGGACACGCCATGTATCTACTCACAACACTAACTGCATGTGAAATGTCAGGTCGAGTGCATACCATAGCAAACATGATGCGACCAACAACACTCGAATAGGGAACACTAGACATGTGCTCCATCTCCTCATCTATTTTTGGTGACATGTTGGCAGATAACTTGAAATGGGCAGCAAATGGAACAGTCACAGGCTTAGTATTATTCATGTTGAAACGCTTGAGCACTTTCTCAACATAGGCCTGTTGAGACAAGAAAAGCTTCCCAACACTTCTATCCCTAGTAATTTCCATTCCCAATATCTTCTTTGCAGCACCCAAATCCTTTATCTCAAACTCATCACTCAACTGCTTTTTTAGAATATTAATTTGTGACATGCTTTTAGCAATAATAAGCATGTCATCCACATACAACAGTAAATAAACAAAGGAATCATCTGAAAGCTTCTTATGATACACACAACTGTCATATGAACTATGATTAAAGCCATTACGAACCATGAATGTATCAAATCTTTTGTACCACTGCCTGGCAGACTATTTTAGACCATATAAAGATTTCTTAAGTAAGCAAACACGATTTTCCATACATGGAATGACAAATCTCTCAGGCTGACTCATTCAAATTTGCTCCTCCAACTCACCATGCAAAAATATTATCTTCACATCTAGTTGCTCAAGCTCTAGATCATGAAGAGCAACCATAGCAAGTAACCATAGCAAGTAAGACTCTGATGAAACTGTACTTCACAACTGGAGAAAACACTTCATTAAAGTCAATCCCCTCCCTCTGAGTAAAGCTTTTTGCTACCACCTGTGCCTTATATCTGTAACACCCTTACATGCATAGTCCTGTGCAAATCACTGTTTCGGTGACCGGTGTTAGTCCGGATAATTAAGAGGATTAGAACCATATTGAAGTCACCTAGAAAAGCCCTGAATAAAAATTAATAATGATTACCAGAAGGTAAATTATAAATAAGAAAAATAGAACATAAAAGGTTAAATGAGCCGGGGGTCACAGCGATGGGTGACCACACTGGGAAGTGACTGCGAGATCAGTCAAAACCCTAATTTTGTACGGCACATTGTGACACTGCGGTCCTAGGAAAAATTGTGAAGCTAGGGGAAATGTGAAAATCATAGAAAAAGGTAGAGAACCAGATCAAATAATTAGATCAGGGTTCCGAAAGAAATACAGAATTATTGGTAAACCGGATCAGACCGGTGAGGGGCAAATTGGTCAATTCACCCTTAGAGGTGACTCATGGCCTAACTGTCCGATAAAATGTGAGAAATTACAATTTTGAAATATATATTTAAATTAAAAAAGTATAGGAAAAGAAAAGAAATTTAAAAGAAAATTTCCTAATGACCTAAGCAGGAGATCATAAATAAATTATCAATTAATAAATTATTTGACTAAGTCAATTAAGAGATAAATACACATAATTAAAAGAAAAAAAAATTCATTTGGTCATCTTCTTCTCAAATTGATGTCTCTCTCTTAGCTCTCTCTCTCTCTCTCAAAAATTCACCATAGCCATTAAATTTCAAGCTTTTAAAGCTTTAATTTACCCCATCATCTCACAAATTTCTTCCTCAAACCTTGTTTTTGACTCTTGGCAAGTATATTGAGAATCAAAAGGAAGAAGAAAATCAAAAGAATTGGAGGAAAGAGTGAGGATTCAAGAACTTCACATAAGGTTAGTGTTTTAACTTTCAATTTTCTATTTAAATGCATGTTTAGATACTTGAATTAACTTAGAAATTGAAGAAATGAAACAAAATCAATTATGTGGGAAATTAGGGAATTTCAGCTGCCATGGTGGTTGTAGGAGTTCATGTGTTTTGGTTTGATAAAACATGTATACAGATGAAATTAAGTGTGTAGATATGAATTAGGTACTTTAATTTCACCTATTGTGCAATTTAGAAAAATTAGGGTTCTTGACTTAGGAAAATTGGGGGAAAATTTTTGGGATTTTTTAAATTGAGGCAACTTTACCTAATTGAGACTCAAAATGGTCAATTGGGGCCAATTGGAGTGTGTTGGAGTGATGAGAATTGAAATGAAATTCGGATTGGTAGGGGTCCAATTATGGACAGCCAAACCTAGGTCCACTTCAGGGACCAAAACTATAATTCTACCACCCCAATTAGTGTGAGGCCAATTGGAGATGAAAGTAGACACATAATGCCACAATTTTCATGCAGAAACCCTGCCCTGAAAATGGCTTTAAGTTAGAGAACAATTAGGTTGAACCTGGAATTGGCACACTATCACTGTACAAGAATGACCAAATAAATAGTATTTGTTCATTTGGCCATAACTTGGTCTAGGAAAGTCCAAATGATCTGATTTTTGAATCATTAGAAAGCTATGACATAGTACTACAACTTTCATGAAGAACACAAACCCAAATTCTACCTATAACCAAGTCAATTTGTCAACCAAAATTAGTTGCTCAAAACTGCCAGAACCAAGAATTGCCCAAAATTTTGGGTTGTAACCAATCTGACTAGCCTTAGAAAAATGGCCATAACTTGAGCTATAAAACTTCAAATGGAGTGATTCAAAAAGGCAATTAAAGCTAAGACATTAAGGGACAATTTTGATGAGGGACATTTAGTCAAATTCTTACAGTAACCAGACCAATGGAAAGTAGAAAACAGTTACCTGACACTGAAAATTTACAATTTCTCTTAGGAAGTTTAGAAATTGAAATGGCCACATGTAGATGTAATTGGAATTCACATACTTATTAAGAAGGAACAAGTCAATATTTTGACTTAAATAATGCAATGAATAGTGCCACTATACACAAAAATATAAAGGACCCAAATTTATAAACCATAATGAGTAGGATAAATCTGTAAAGAAATTTTTGGAATTAATTATTAGAAATGGATAGAATGGATACTGAAGCACTTTAAATTTATGTCTTTCAGTTGAAAATAGATCTTCAAAGGAAAAAACGAAAATTGGAGAGTAAACTAAGTCAACAAAGAGGTTTGTGCACAACTAGTCTTCAATTTATAAGATTTTGCATATTTCATTTGCTTAAATGATTTTATTTTCTTTATGTATTATGTTTATCAAGTATTAAATTTATTTTATTTCAACAATTATTGAAATGTGTTACAGTATGAATGAGTTTAGTTTTGAGAAATAGATAAGTTATGATTTATTTTTGTTATGGATTGAATAAAATTTGCTTTGAAAAAATTTTGATTGGAAAATGATTTACATAGAAAAAGGACAAATTATGCTTTGAATTTGATGGGATCGGTTATTGGAATTGACATTTTGAATTGTATTGTGATTTTATGCTCACAAAAAGGATAATGAAATTTATGATGTTATTTTATATCTCACTACAAATGCTCGACACGTTATTACCCGTCTGATAAGTGCATAATTTATCAATTTTACTCCCATCACATTTAGTATTTTTAGTATGTTTTTATATTTAATTCAGTTGGTTAAAATATATTTATCATTTAGATATATTTTTAGATAGTTGTGGAATAATTGTGTTAAATGGAGAAATTTTCAGTGTTTGACCCTTGCTATATTTTTTAGGTATTTCTAAAGTTGTGGGTTTCCAAATTGATTGCTGTTTAATCCATTGAAAAGCTAAGATAGAGCACTTCAAATGATAAATAGGGACCAAAGCCCAAATCAGTTTCCAAGGTTGACAAAATGAGTTATGGATCTATTGCAAAAGCCCAGACTCGATGGGTCACGACCAGTTTCAGTATTTATTTTATATCTGGAGTTTCAGACATCCAAATGAAGCAAGGGCAAGCCCAATTGAACCTTAAGAGCCACATCTACAACTTCTATGAAGGGCTGGACGAGAGATGAAACCATTTTAATTATCAAAAATGGCAATGAAGTCGTCACAATGGGCTGGACTGTCTGACTGAACCAGTCTTGGTTTTTGGGCTATAACTTGGGCTGTAGACCTCGGATTTGGGTCCATGAGTACCCATTGGAAAGCTAAGAAATAGGGCTATAACTTTCCTGAAGAGAGCAGAGGCAGATTCAGAAAGAAAGTTGCTGAAAATCTGCCTTGATTCCAGAAATGTGAATGCAGGCTAAAAATCTGCATCTTGAATTTCAAAACCTTTCGTAATTTGGTTTGGTTCCTATCTTTGGGATTAGGTTTTTTTTTAGTATAAATACGTCTTTGGGAAGCTGCTAAGGGCATTCCAATCCAGACCTTCGTTCTCCATAGAACACCTTCGCTCTCTATTCTTTCTTTTTAGATTTCTTCTTTATCTTTCTTTATTTTTCTGTAAGCCATGAACATGAGTGGCTAAGTTTTTAATTCAGTTCAAGGGATTCAAGTTCCTATGTGTGATTTGTGAGACCAGGTTCTTAATTTAATTTATGTCTTTTTGAATATCTATTGTTTGCTAAAAGGCCTATTAGTTAATTGTCTAATTTGATCAATTGCTAGTTCATCTTCATAATCCATAATTATTGTGTAAGATTGAACATGAGTAGCAATTAGGTTTTATTGATTATGATTCAAATTTTCGATAATAACCTAAGGAAACAATAGGGTGGATTAAATGATTTATGCTTTATAAATTGTTATTCAGCTTAACTACTTCCTTTTCTTAAAGCAATTATTAATTTGATGACGATTGCTTTATACCAACTCAGTTAATAATTAGAGTCAATAAGAGTGTTGGGCTCGAATTAATGAGTATAGGGAAGTCAGGGGTTGACCTCATTGTTTGGTAAATCTACATTATGTATTCAATAAGATATAATTATATTTCTTTTGTCTATGATCGAATCAATGCATTGGAATGCGAATTACCTTTGACTGAAATTTGTTTAATTGGAGATTTTCTTATTTTTAGATCTTAATTTTGGATTTTTTATTTCTTTTTTGGATTGTGAATTAACACCCCTCCCCCCCCTCCCCCCCAAAACCTTTGTTTCTTTTTCCATTACACAAGTGCACGAAATTTAATAATTCAGTCTCTAGGGTTCGACCTGGATTTACCACTTATTGCAAAAAATATTTCATAATTGGTGATTTCAGTTAATTTAATTTCTGGTGGATTCGACACCATCAAGAATTTTGGCGCCGTTGCCGAAGACTAAAATTTATTGGAATTCATATTTTTGGTGTTAGGATATTTTGTTATTAATTTTGTTTGTGAAGTGTTGCTATTTTCAGGTTTTCAAAAAAAAAAATTAATTACATTGTTACTGTTCATTAAGGATTTTGGTTGAATTTGGAGGGCGGCCCATACCTATTTTGAAGGAACGACGCTCTGATCAAGACCAATCAATCCATAGGATTCCTTGGCCCCACCCTTTTGAGGCCAAATTCGATTGTTTTCTAGTGTTTTAAGGCAATTTTCTATTTTTACTTTGATTTCTTTTTGTTTATGACAAGAATTTCTCAATCTGGTGAGTTAATCTTTGTTCCAGAAGTAGAAAAAACATCTAAACATTTGAGAAAATTGGCTAAGCAAGCTAGGCAGATTCTGAGTAAATCTGAAGGAGTTCAATCTCTAAAGGAGCTAAGTTCGGATTCGGATTCAGAGTCAAGTTTCGAAAACGAGACCATGGCTACTGCTAGGACTTTGAAAGAGTTGGCTACTCCTGATCTAAACCAACAGCCTTTGTGTATCCAATACCCTACTTTAAATGTTGCTTTTGAGTTGAAATCTAGACTAATCTATTTGTTGTCTAAGTTTCATGGTCTTGCAATTGAGGATCCACATAAGCATCTAAAGGAATTTCATGTTGTGTGTTCCAGCATGAAACCTCAAGGAGTTTCAGAGGATCAAATCAAGCTTCGAGCTTTTCCCTTCTCACTAGAAGGCACAGCCAAGGATTGGTTGTATTACCTTCCTTTCGGATCTGTCAACTCATGGAATGAGATGAAGCCGATATTTTTGGAGAAGTATTTTCCTGCTTCCCGTGCTGCCAACATAAGAAAAGAAATTTGTGGCATCCGGCAGTACAATGGAGAGAGCTTGTATGAGTATTGGGAACTATTTAAGAAACTGTGTGCAAGCTGTCCCTATCATCAAATAAGTGAGCAGCTGTTGATTCAGTATTTCTATGAGGGATTTCTACCAATGGACCGCAGTATGATAGATGCTGCTAGTGGAGGAGCTTTGGTTGATAAGACACCAGAAGAGGCAAGGAGGCTGATTGCTAACATGACAGCAAATTCTCAATAGTTTGGAATGAGAATGGATCACACACCTATGAAGATTAATGAGGTAAGTACATCTAACCTTGAGAAACAGATTTCTTATTTAACTTCTTTAGTGAGGCAGTTGGTTGCAGGGAAAATGCAAACTGTTAAGGTGTGTGGGATTTGTTCGGGTTCGGGTCATGCTACTGACATGTGTCCTGCATTATAAGAGGATGAATCAATGCAACATGTTAATGCAGTAGGAAATTATGGACAGCCACAACACAGGTATGATCCCTTTTCTAATACTTATAATCCAGGATGGCGAGATCATCCCAATCTGAGTTATGGAAATCAACCGGTACAAAACTGATACCATCAGTAGAGACAAGTGAATCAACCACCTCCGCCTCCCTCAAATCAAGGTATGTCACTTGATGAAATTGTTAAGGCTTTGCCTAACAATACCCAACAGTTTCAACAGGAGACCAAAAATAGCATTCAAAACATAGAGAGGCAGATTGGTCAGTTAGCTTCATCTGTAAGCAAGCTTGAAGCTCAAGGTGCTGGAAATCTTCCATCACAAACAGTCATGAACTCCAAAGAAAATGAGAGTGCGATACTATTGTGGAGTGGAAAGAAGTTGATAATCAGACTCCACATGAGTCAACGAAAAAGAAGAAGCAAGGAGAAAAAGAGTCTGAAATTGAGGTAAATACTAAACCTAAACTGAATAAGGTTAATAATTCTGTTCTTCCTCCATTCCCATGCAGGTTGGCTAAAAATAAGAAAGAAGAACAAGAGAAAGAAATTTTGGAGACTTTCAGAAAGGTGTAGGTGAATATACATTTACTTGATGCGATCAAACAAGTTTCCAAGTATGCTAAATTCCTTAAGGAATTATGCACTACAAAGCATAAGTTGAGGAATAATGAAAATATCAGTGTGGGGGAAAATGTGTCAGCACTAATTCAGTGAAAATTACCCCCTAAGTGTAAAGATTCAGGTTCATTTTCTATTCTCTGCAGAATAGGTGATTCTAAATTTGAACATGCAATGGCAGATTTAGGAGTACCTATTAATGTTATGTCATATTCAATTTTCCACACTTTAAATTTGGGTCCTTTAAAAGAAACCAATGTCATTATTCAGTTAGCTGATCGTTCTAATGCTTACCCATTGGAAGTAGTTGAGGATGTGTTGGTGCAGGTTGCAGGATTGATTTTTCCTGCAGATTTTCACATTCTGGATATGGAGGATGATAGTGTTCTCTCATCAAATTCAGCTTTGATTTTGTTTGGAAGATCTTTCCTAAAAACTGCCAAGACAAAAATTGATGTGGATGAGGGTACCTTAACTATGGAGTTTGATGAAGAGACTGTCAAATTTAATATCTTTGATTCCATGAAGTATCCTGCTGATAATCATTCTGTCTTTTCTATTAATGTTATTGATACATTTGCGCAGGATGTTTTTTAAGATGAGTTAGAAAGAAAATTACAATTGCATGAATTAGAGGAAATTCGCCTTAAGGCTTATGAGAATTCTAGGATCTATAAAGAAAAGACAAAAGCATTCCATGACAAAATAAGGAAGCAGTTTGTGATTGGACAAAAAGTTTTATTGTATAATTCCATATTGAAGCTGATACCTGGTAAGTTGCGTTCTCGTTGGATTAGACCCTTTGTTGTTACTAATGTGTTTCCTTATGGTGCAGTTGAAATTTAAAGTTTAGGAACTAATAAAGTGTTCAAGATCAATAGTCATGAACTCAAGCCATTTTATGAAGGGTTTGAGGAGCATTCAGTGGATTAAGGAGCTTTGCCATGTTGAGCTAACGACGATAAACAAAGGCGCTTCTTGGGAGGCAACCCATAGGTGGCTTGTTAACCACAATCAGATTTGTTTTCTTTCCTTTTCTTTACTTTATTTTCTAGCATTTTTTTTCTTTTCTTTTGCATTTGGGCTTTACATTGGGGACAATGTAAGTTTTAAGTATGGGGGAGGAGAAATTTGTTGCTCCAATTAAAAAAAAAAAATCGTTCTCATAAGCTTGATTCATGATTCTTTATTAACTCTCAGAGAGAAGTGCTTTGTCATTGAAATAACTTTTCAATTTTAGATTGAATTTTTGAGATTTTAGACCAGCTAATAGTAACTTTAATGATGAATTTTTCCTCTTCTCCATACCATAGAGCAATTTTTTCCTGCATAAATCATTGAGGCTTGATTTAATGGTGAAATAATTAGTTATGTGTGCTTTAAACTAGTGTCATGCATATTTCATAACTTTGTTTAATCTATCAGGGCACTTTATAATATATAGATGCATAAATTGGGGGAAATAAAAGGTTAAAATTGAAAATTGCTCCGCTATTTTAGTTAAGCAAACTAACCAAGGGTCTTCATGAACCCCATGTCGATTCTCAGGCCAAAAGCTAGCTAGGATATAAGCAAGGTACTTTTCTGAAGGTGACAGTTGAAATAAAAAAAAAAGTGATAATTGTAACAAGAGAGAAGTACCAATTTTAAATAAGATAAAATAAAAAAAAAATGGGCATTTCTATCTCCCCTAAGATTTGCAAAGAGTTATAATTGTTGTGTCTTGATAAATTAGCCTTGTGTTTTGGCATGTATTGACTTAAAATTTTATGAAACTTTAATTGTGTGAGCTTAATTGATTTCAAACCTTTTGTTTTATGTTGGAAAATTGTTGATATATTGATATGGTGTTGATAGAATTTGTTGTGATTGTTATTACCTTACTTGCCTTTTCTTTCAAAGTTTTAATCTTTTGTTAGAGAATGTTGTGATAGGATGAAGTTAAGGAACTTCTAAGTGGAGTTGATTGAGAGTTTAAGTCATGCTTGAGGACAAGCATGGAATAAGTGTGGGGGAATTTGATAAGTGCATAATTTATTAATTTTACCCCTATCACATTTAGTGTTTTTAGTGTGTTTTTATGTTTAATTTAGTTGGTTAAAATATATTTATCATTTAGACATATTTTTAGATAGTTGTGGAATAATTATATTAAATAGAGAAATTTTCAGTGTTTGACCTTTGCTGTATTTTTCAGGTGTTTCTAAAGTTGTGAGTCCCCAAATTGATTGTTGTTTAATCCATTGAAAAGCTAAGATAGAGCACTTCAAATGATAAAGTGGAATGAGCTATGGATCTATTGCAAAAGCCCAGACTCAATGGGTCACGACCAGTTTCAGTATTTATTTTATATTTAGATTTTCAGACGTCCAAATGAAGCAAGGCCAAGCCTAATTGAACCTTAAGAGTCACCTCTACAACTTCTATGAAGGGCTAGATTCTAAGATTTGCAAAGAGCTATAATGGTTGTGCCTTAATAAATTAGCATTGTATTTTGATGTGTATTGACTTAAAATTTTATGGAACTTTAATTGTGTGAGCTTAATTGATTTCAAACCTTTTGTTTTGTGTTGGAAAATTGTTGATATATTGGTATGGTGTTGATGGAATTTGTTGTGATAGTTATTACCTTACTTGTCTCTTCTTTCAAATTTTTAATCTTTTGTTAGAGAATGTTGTGATAGGTTTGTTGAGGAGACACTGGAGTTAGCTTTGTTTTGATTACCATGGTACGTGCACATACTTAGATCTTTCTCTTATTAGAGATTAGATCTAAGTTAAAATTGGCCCTTTTCGGAAGTAATTTGTTAAGGATGTAATGTGCACGATTTGATCTCCCTGACCATAGGGAGTGAGAATCATTTTGAAGATGGTCCTTACGGATTAGTTCTGCATAATTAGTGAGATTAAGAATGATTTTTGGAAAATAAGCAATGGTAATTTTAAAATGAGATTTGTACATAACTGATCTTAGTGAAATTTACTCTTTATTTTCATAAATTGATGGGATTATTTTAAATGTCCATTTATGATTTGATAAATTATGATTATTGTTCAAGGTCATTTAAATAAATGATTTATATTATTGGAAGTTTTCATTTTGATTTGAGGAAATATGACGAATTTAAAGATTTTCAAATTATTGTTATAATTTTGTCAACGTGTATTATATTACATTTTAAATTATAGTTGTGCACCACTGAGTTCACCGCTCAACGATTGCTTTATAGACTATCGCAGGTGAAAGAAAGGATAAAACAACTGAGTAAGACCACTTGAAGCTGCACCTTGTAAACATATTGGGACTATCTCCGGGTATATCATAGGTATACCCTTGTACATTAGATTTTGATGTATTCATATAGATTTATTTGAGCTGTTGTACAAAAACTCTTGTAATATTATTTTAGTATGTAATTAAATGTAAATCATTGTAATATTAATTTAAGAATTTATTTACCTGTATATTTTTATAATATTATTTTTATTAACCTAATGAAATTTATTCCTGAATTTTGTAATTAATGAAGTGTTTCCTTTATGATGAGTTTGGCTTGAAAATGAATTGAGTTGATTGTTGGAAATGATTTATTAATTGTTGGGATTGAATTGTGAGGTGAAATAGATTTTATTGGAGTTGTGGTTGAGAAAACATATTGGGAGTATTTTTCTTTTTAGGTTTAAATAACTGTTTTATCAAAATACAGCCGGCACTCTGCTGAAAATTTAAAAAATTTTCGTAACATCAGATTTTAATCGAGGATTTGATCCACGACTAAAATTTCAATTAAAGGCTTTTAATAAATATTCAATGTTCCCACCACTGTAAAAATGATCGTAAATTGTTGTAAAATCTCTTGTAATATATTTAATAGGTTATCGGTAGGCGAAGTACGATAATTTATTAAATATATTATAGGATCATGTTACATCTTATGAGAAGTAGGGTGTGACAATATCGAGGTGCTTCAGCCCCTGGAGTGCCTTCATTTTTCTTGAACACCCATTTGCAACCTGCCACTTTTTGTCCCTTAAGCAATATTACAAGCTCCCAAGTTTGATTCTTGTGAAGAGATTAAATTTCTTCACTCATAGCATCGACCCACTAGTCTGCATCTGAATAAGAAAAAGTTTCTCTATAATTGCTGGGTTCATGCACATCAACTGTTTTAGCAACTGACAAGGTAAACGCAACTAGATCTGCATATGTATATCTCTGTGGTGCTCTAATTTGTCTTCTCTCTCTACCAGTTGCAATGCTATATGGTTCCTATTGCTATTGCTCAGGTGCATCCCCTTATTGATCAGGATCTTGCACCTCATCCTCTGAATCACTTGATTGAACTATTGAAGTATCAATATCAAGCTCCACCTGTTCTCTGACACCGTGATCTGATTCTGCTATTGACTTCTCCCTCTGACTATCCAATGAAGCAGACTCATTAAATGTCACATCCCTGCTGATAATTAATCCTGGAGACTTTGAATCATTGCACCACAACCTGTAGCCTTTCACTCCAAATGCATACCCTAGAAATATGCATTTTCTTGCCCTAGGCTCAAGCATACCATCTCTCATATGAGCATAAGCAGGGCAACCAAATACTCTTAACTGAGAGTAATCAGCAGGTGAACTGGACCAGAACTTAAAAGGAGTTTTGTACTCAATAGCTATAGATGGAGATCTATTAACTAAGAAACAGGCTGTATTAATTGCTTCAGCCCATAAATCCTTTTCCAATCCTGAATGTGAGAGCATGCTTCGTGCTTTGTCACAAAGCGTTCTGTTCATGCATTCTGCAATACCATTCTGTTATGGTGTCCTTGTACAAGTGCGATGTCTCACTATACCTTTATTGCTGCAGAATGCATAGAACTCACTATTGCAAAATTCCAACCCATTATCAATTCTAAGACACTTGACTTTCTTTTCTGTCTGCTTCTCAATCATCGTCTTCTACTTTAAAAAGGTAGAAAATGCCTCATCTTTTATTTTTAAAAAATGCACCTACACCATCCGAGAGTAATCATCAATCAAGGTCATGAAGTACCTAGCATCGCTCTTGGAAGGAATTCTGTTAGGAACCCATAGATCTGAGTGGATATAATCCATCGTTCCTCTGGTCTTGCTCACTGCCTTTTTATCGAACTGCACCCTAGTCTGTTTGCCAAACACACAGTATTCACAAAAGTCCATAGATTCTATTTTCTGCCCGCCCAACAAATCTCGCTTGCTTAACACAGATAATCCTCTTTCACTCATATAACCAAGATGCATATGCCACAATTGAGTCTGATTCTGATTATTGCTTCCGGATGCTAGTACAACTTCCCCTGAAACTATACTACCCTGAAGAAAATATAATCCTGAAACCAAACTGCTCTTCATGAGTACCATAGAGCCCTTGCACACTTTGAGAACTCCATTCTCTGCATGGTATCTGAATCTATGAGAGTCAAATGTCCCAAGAGAAATCAGTTTCCTCTTTAGTCTTGGAATATGCCAACACTCTATAGTTCTGACAACGCCATCAAATATCCTCAATTTGATGTTACCAATTCCCTTAATAGATAATGCACGATCATTGCCCAGAAACACCTTGCCACTCATCTGTTTGTAAGTGACAAACCAGTTTCTGTATGGACACATGTTATAAGTAGCACCAGTATTAAGAATCCAAGAATTTTGTCCATGATCTGAACTCACAGATAAAATTTCTCCAGCACTGTCATCACCATTAGAATCAATAAAACTATCAACCACATTCGCAGAACTTTTTGGTTGCTTTTCCTTTTTATTTTTCAACTTGGGACAGTCTCTCCTGTAGTGACCTTGCTCCCCGTACTCAAAACAGTTGGCCTTTTTCATTTTTGACTTAGATCTGGCCTTAGATTTCTTTCTGCTGGAAGAACCCTCCCTTGAATGTGTTCTTCCTCTGCTCACCAAACCTTCCCCCTCAAATCTTTCTCTATTATCTGGAAATTTCTTTTTCAACTCCTTTGATTTTGGAGAATTACTAACATCGTCTAGTGAAATACTGTCATTCTCATACAACAGAGTATCAACAAAAGTTTCATAGGAGGGTGGCAAAGAACATAACACAATAAGGGCCTGATCCTCACTATCAATCTCAATATCAATATTCTTCAGGTCTATAATGATTGAATTGAATTCATCCAGATATTCTTTAATGAACGTACCTTCGCTCATTCTTAGATTGTAAAGCCTTTTCTTCAGATATAAGTGGTTGGTCAGCGATTTGACATAGTACAACTCCTCTAATTTCTTCCATGTCGTAGATGCTGAGCTTTCATCAGTAATCTCAAGTAGGACATTATCAATTACGCTCATGAAAATCGCACTCAAGGCTCTCTCCTTTAGATCAGCCTTCTCTGCCTCTTTCATACCTTTTGGAAATTTATCCTCGATTGCCTTTCATAGACCTTGTAGGATCAAGAAAGATTTAACTTTAATCTTCCACAGATTGAAACTCGATCCATTATCAAACTTCTCCATCTCATACTTCGTTGAAAACAATGCCATCTGTAAACCCTAGGATTGCGCACAAAGCTCTGATACCAGTTTGTTATAATAAGCACGCCAATCTAAAGCACACACACAAATCATATAATCACATAATATTGAAAAGAGAAGAAGAATAACACATGATTTAATGTGGTTCAATCGTACACGGGCAAGACAAGAGAAAAAAGTTCTACTATGATGAAAAGAGTAAGATACAATCAATCAGAACTCCCAAACCCTAACCCCAATGTGTTTTCTGAATATATCACAACTCTACCGCAAATGGTAGAATATTACAATATTTATACTGGTCCCTCGCACCCCCAAGGAGATCAATGGTGGGCTTTGGCCCGTGCCCTCTGCTATCACCATAGATCTCACTTTTTATCCCAATCGAGCCTAGCGTGAAACTTTCGGGTCGGGTCACAATTCGGGTCCATAAAAACATATCCAAAATTAAAAGCCACAAATATAACATTTCATTTTTTGGAACTAAATTTCAATTCCGGTTCCTATTCAGTTCTAAGTGCTTTCAATTTTAATTTGGTTCTACTTTCAATTCTATTTTCGGTTCTAGTTTTAATTCCGATTCGATTCAGTTATCGGTTCCTACATTTAAAATTTAAGTATTATTGTATTCCTTTTAAAAGAACAAAAATAATTATATATTTTTAACATCAAAATATCAATAAAATAATAGCAGTAATATTAAAATAACAATACTAATATCAAAATAAAATATCAATAAAGTAACATAAATATAATAACTTATTCCAGAGAAATAGTAAACTAAATTATCAATTCTCACATAAAAATACAAGATAATTCTAAATATCCATAATGTTGACACTGAGGGGTGATAGCTCAGTGGGCTAGCATTCTGGCCAGTCCCTTGGACCCATGACACTTAAGTTGTTACGCCATAAGAGTTTTGAGTTGTATCTCTGCTAAAAGTTTAAGCTTTTGGCACGATGGTAAGCACTTAATATCATAGCCAAGATAATGGGTTTGAATCCCTGATAGGTGCTAGGGGTGAATTATTGGCATTAAGTGGGATAGCTCAGTGGGCCAACATTTTGCTCAAATCCCTTCGGCTCATAGCGCTTGAGCTACTACATTATAAGGAGTTATAGTTGCGCCTCCACTAAAAGTTTAAACTTTTGGTATAGTGGTAATCGTTCAATCCTGCACATAATAAGTGATATAATATTTTTATCCAAATTATAAAATAACAGCAAATCAACGAGTATAATATGAGTTAAGATTAATGTAACCTAAACTAAGAGTACAAAATTATGTAATTTTTGGCTTTAAAGAAATTTTTTATTATATTTTTATTCAACTATTTAAAGTTAAAATTTTATTGGACAATATATATTTTTTATTGATTTAAATTTTAATTCAGAATAACAAATATTAAAAATATATTTAATTTTATTTTTAATACAACAAATGTTGTTTATATAAATTTTATAAATTATAATTAAAACTTTTTCAAATTAAAAATAAGATAACTAATGTAATCTTAAACTTAATAAATTTAATTATTAACACTGATCCTTAAATATTGTTTTGGCTCATACTTTCCACTATGACCACATACCTTACAAAATATTTTATTTGAATCGCACTGCTAACATTTTAAGTAGAGCATAATTTAATCCCATAAAATAACACATACATAAATTAAATTATTTCATAACATATATCTTAATAAATATATTTTACTATCTTATACATATTTTTCAATTATATAATTTTTAACAAGAAAATATACTACATTATAAGAAGGTGATTTGTTTTATATATTTATAATTAAAAATAATAAAAATTAATATTGAGTTACATATATACATTTATAATTAATAACAAATTAAATTATATATATAACTATCTTAATTGCATATAATATATAATTTTATTGAAACTATATATATATATATATATATATATATATATATATATATATATATATATATATAATCAGTTCTTCTGTTCGGTTTTGATTCAGTTTCAGTTCGATTCCAATTCGATTCTTGATGAAGAACTAAAACCTAACCAAAACAATAAAATAACTTCAATTCTGTTTAATTCCTACAGTGGCAATTCTTTTTCGATTCCGATTCAATTCAATTCGGTTTAGTTCGGATCCCTAGAAACCGTGCACAGTCCTAGTTACAACGTATATTTTGCTTGGTTACTGCCTAAAATAAAGTTAAAAAGTGTAGTTGTTTTCATCGTGTTTTGGTCCATAAAGGATCAAACTGTTTAATTTTGAAAAAGGAGAGATCAAAGTGTATATTATTCTGAACATCATTTTTTTTCAATAAAAAAATTGTTATTACAATAGGCTAATCTATAGCTGTTTGGACATGTGAAAAGAAAAAAAAATGGAAGTATGTCTAACCCAGACGTATTGCTTTAACACTTCTAAAGGATATCCTCACGCATCATTTAGAATAAGAGAACTACTCAACTTGCCTTTTCAGTTAGAATTGAAATAAGATCTGCTTGAGCTTTTTCCAAGGCACTTGATAAATTCTCAGGTTTCTTCCCACCTGCTTGAGCAAAATTAGGCCTGCCACCACCTCCTCCACCACACAACTTTGCTATAGGCCCTATAAATTTTCCTGCCTGAACACCCATATCAACAACCCCTGGAGTAAAAGCAGCAACTAAACTCACCTTCCCCTTATCCGGACCGGAGCCCAAAACCACAGCTGCTGGATCTTGTAGCACATCAATCAGATATTCAGCTGCACTCTTAAGTGAATCAGCATCAACATCATCCATGCTTTCAACTAGAACCCTGACATTAAATTAAAACTTGCACACTATCAAAAAGAAACGCCAAAAGCAATTCAGTTTCTTTTTTTACAGAGGAGACTCAAACTTGGAACTTTGCCTAAGTCGAGAGATGCACCACTCCCCGTTAGGCTATAATAAGGTATTCCCAAAGAAATGCCACGTGACACTTTCCTTATAGAGCTTGTCAAGCATCACCTTCCATAAATAACTATTTTTTATATTAATTATTATTTAATTTTTTTTATTTCTCTTTTAATTATCATTATTATTTACAATACTATCTTAATATTTATAATTTAAATTATTATTTTCTTTAAAATTTGATTTTTAAAAATTAAGACCCATTATTCATGTTATTTTTTTAATAAATTCATTTATGCAAAAATATTAATTACCACATGTCACCCTCTATAATAATAATAATAATAATAATAATAATAATAATAATAATAATAGTTAAAAATAAAAAATAATTTAAAAGATAACAACAATAACAATAGTAATAAAAGGTTATTAATGACTATTAATTTAAAGAAAATTGGCCATTGACTTGTGATTTTTTAATCCACTATCATATAATTTGCTCAATTTTAAATTATTTTATATCTTTAATAAATATTTTTACTATATTGCTATATTGTTTTTATTATAAAATCTTTGTTAAAAAATTCTAGAGACAAAAAATATAGTATACATAAAAAAAATTATAAAAATAAAATATATAGATTTAGCTTATTTATAATAAGTGTATTATTTTTTATGTTAATAATTTAATATTCCTTTTATTTCACTTTCCTAAGATTAGTTAATACTTATTATTATCATTACGACCAACTTATGGTAATTGAATTGAAACGGCCAAGTAAATGAAAAATATTTTACTATTATAAAAATTAGATTTGAATTTTTGTTACTGTCTTTCAATTAAATAATATTTAATTATAAAATTAAATTTTTATTTAAATAATTTCTATTTATTTGCCTATATAAAGTATGTCATAAGTGACATTTGATACACATCCAGCACTCTCCTCTCAATAAGTATTTTTATTTTACCTAAGTGCTCTTAAATTTTTTTTTATTTGCTCTATTTTTTTTATTATTTCTTTTAAAAATTATTAGTTATCATTTTTAAAATTTATTTATTTAAATATATTTAATTAATATTATTTAATTATTAATTTTTATTCTAAATTTCTTATTTAATATTTCTTAAAATTTTTAATATTTTATTTCATTATAATTATGTATCGAATTATCCATATTTTACTATCATTAATTTTTAAAAGAATTATTTCTAAATTTTAATTAAATATCTAAATTTTAAAGATGGATCGCAAATATTATTACATCAAAAATTTAGCTACAAGTAAATATGATTAAAAAAAATTAAAATTACAATATCAAAATTATGAGATTTATGTATTTTTAACATTTATTATATTAATAGAAAATAATGATATTTTAAAATTTTAATTTTTATAAAAATGTATTTTTTTATATCATAAATTTACATAAAACGATTACTATTTTTGTGAAATAATTATTTTGTAAAACATATATCAAATTAATAAAAAAATTACACTTTACAAAAATTTAAAGAAATAGTATTTTTAAAAAATAATGTAATAAAATATTATTTTTAATTAATAATAATGTTATATATTTTCATTATTAGTATAATTAAATAATTCAATTCATTATTAATAATTTTATTACATTTTAAATGAAGTAATCATATAAACTACTATTAATATAAGTATAAAAGAAACAAATAGGTATTTTAATTAATTACACTATAAATTAATTAAAAATTTATTATTATAATAGATAAAAATTTATTCAAAATAAGAGAAATTTTAATTGAAAATTAATTTAATAGTAATAATTTATCTATTATGTAATTAAAATTTAAATTAAAAAATTATAAATTAACAATACATAGCTTGGGTATTATACTAGTTTTCTACTATAGTATAATGTCCAAACTTTAAAAACAAAAGGGGGAAAGCACAGCTGAGGGGGCAGCGTCAACTAACTATTATCTTTATATCTATATGTTCAAGCCAGCAAAGCTTGTACACAAACCATAACACGTCCTATAGATGATGCAAACATCCCTTTCATCTACAAATTTCTATGTCTACTACTTCCTAAGTAATGGCTTTTTTTTTTTTTTAATTGGCGCTTCACGTGTAGAGTGGATGTGATGCATGAAAAAAAAAAAAAAGGAGAAATCAAGAGTTTAGACATATTAAAATAAGAGGACATCCATGTATGTGTGATCTACGAAGTAGGAAGTAAATACTTGCCTAATTTTTTTTGAAGTTCCCACTAAGAATGCCTTGCTTGCAATAATTGATGCTTTGCACGCTGCTGCTTTTGCACGCAATGCTGAAACTTCATTTCTTGCAATTCGTAACTCCTCTAGGAGATTTTCCACCCTGGATGTCAACTCTTCAGCTTTCACCTTCAAAAGGCAGCATTAATAGCACCGTAAACTTCTTTTGAGCTTGGAACCACTTAAACAACTCTCGTGCTATTAATGATTTATTGTAAGAACAAGACAGTTGAGATTCAAGTGAATGAAAGAACCATACTACTGTAAATGTTAATTAAAGCATATGTTGAATCAATTTTTCCTGAGTTTGAGCAAGTCAATGTTGTTACTTATTCAGGATACAATATCTCTTTGCTGTACAATGGATATTCCACTTTTACTTTTGAACATAAAGATCCAAAGTAACTGTACTTCAATTTGATTTGACTGCGAAACCAAAAAATAGCTCATAGCAGTCTCACTATGAAAAAGATAAACCATTTCTTCACATGACTCTGAAAAAGATTATCAAGATGAAACTCTTATAATGGAGAGAACAAAAGCAGCTGTATCATGCCCAACAAATGAAAATAACACAACCAAATCAAGAGAACAATATATATATATATATATATAGAGAGAGAGAGAGAGAGAGAGAGAGATATTCAAACAAAGCAGAATCCATTGGCCAAGAATTTCAGATAAGAGAACTAAAAGAGGAAAGCATACCTTGAGAGTGGAGCAAAGACGTTTCACCTGGGCATCTCTTGCATTTATGTATTCAATGAAAGCTTCACCGGCCACGGCTTCTATACGCCTGATTCCTGATGCAATTCCCTGCTCTGAGATTATTTTGAAAGCACGTATTTCGGCAGTATTGCTGACATGGGTTCCTCCACAAAGTTCCAACGATACACCTGGAACCTCTACAACTCGCACCTACAACACATCAGAAAACATTTTAAAAAATATTCTGTGCTCTTTTCCTATTGCACATTCAATACATTGATAACATTCAAAATTCTAGGATATCTAAATTGTCATTAAATGTTCACAAAAATGCACAAATATCTGCATATGCACAAGTGGATCACATGGCTTTCACCTCATTTTAGTTTTCTTAGCAACGCTATCTAATAATTGATATTTGGATCATAATTCCCTTACTAATGTTGGAACTATGTTATTCTGACGTGTCACTCTATTAGACTTGTGAGATGAAAAGGGGAGGTTTTTTTTTTTTTTTTCATTTTAATAGGATGTACATTTAGGCCAAAATATTAATCTCAGCGTGCTTAGTAGTTCAGAGATGAGAAACTTATTAAATCTTCTTTGAGGCTTCATTTCTAATACAGAATAGGAAGTTTAGAATTTTATTTAGGAATTTTAATTATTGTAGAATTAGGAAATTTAAAGAATTTTTATTATTTAAAATATTATTATTATTATTATGTCTATTATTTCCTAATTTATCTTATTTAATATTCCTAATTAAAGTTGATTAAGGTTTCTACTCTTAAATTGATTAGGGTTGTAAGCTCTATAAATAAAGCTAATATTATATTATTCAATATTTTTAGACTATGATTATTATTGAGATTAATAAAATTATTGATAATTAATTCTCTTTTTCAAGGATTGGTCTTTGATTTCTTATTCTTCTTAGTTCTTTCCCTTTATTCTACATCAATTTTAGTATCAAAGCCTAAATTCAATCCAAATTCCATAGCTTCATGAAATTTTTACAAACATCCCATTCAAACATTCTTGTGTTTTAGCCTTCGAAATTTCTGCCTTTGTTCATCCAGCAAAATTTCCATTTAAACCATCCAAAACTTTTGCTACCTTTTGCTATTTGTAAAAAAAAAATAATAATAATAAAAAGAACTTTGAGAAATAGAGCACTGTCAGAAGTCAGAATCTTGTTTTGGCATCCCTGGAACTTTAACCCGACGGGGTGGGTTGCACTCACCAAGTCTTTCTGTGCTCCAACTTGCACTAAATTTCTGCCATATCAACAGAATTTGACAATGAAGTTTGAATTTTCTGGAGGAGGTATGTTTTCTTAATTGAATATCATGAACACTTACATTGAGAGGCTAGAAGACGAGATCAATTACTACAAAAACGTTCTCGAAGAAATTAATTATGACATTAGATTTCATAAGTGTCAATTACTATCTCTATGTAATTGGATAGATAATTATAGTTATAGATGTGATCATGAAAGATGTTTTTACATGGTAAATATCGAAAAGTTAGACAGATTTTACTAGATAAGGAAAGGGAATATGAAGATTTACTACAATTCTTACAAGTTAAGAAAAGCGAGCTTGAAAAATGCAGGAAAGAACTTGTGATTTCAAGTGTAAAAAAATTGAATGCACAGCTTGATAAGTTCCCCAAAGTAAAGCTTAATGAGTTATCAAAAGTAGAGTTAAATGAATTATTAGTAGCTTTGCAAGGACTTAAAGAAGAAATTCAAATTATAAATCAAGAAGAAAAGTTTGATGTTGAAGATGAACAAGAAGAATAATTCGAAGAGCAGCTTGAAGATGAGAATAAGGAACAAAAAGAGCAACCTGGAGAAACTAAGCTTGAAGAGTATGAGATTGAAGAATCTAAAGATTCAAGTCTTGAACATTCACATGTTGAAGAGCCAATTCTAGAGCAAGAAGGCGATAAAACAACACAAACAAAGCTTGAGAAAGATATATTTGGGAATGAAAAACATTCAATGGAGATATCAATGAAAATTGAAGATCCTGTTGAGTTAAATGACATTTCAACTATTGTTCTAATTGATTTTATCTATCGAGATGTTTCCAAGAATACAAAAGAGAGTGCAAACTTATTTAAGTCAATCTTGCTGCTACCATAAATGAAGATAGCACTGTGTGTTCTCCGCATATAGTTTGTGATTCTTCAGCACTTTAAGACTAGAGAACGAGTTTTCTCCAACCAGGGGAGAATAATGCAAAATAGAAAGTTTAGAATTTTATTTAGGAATTTTAATTATTGTCGAATTAGAAAATTTAAAGAGTTTTATTATTTAGAAATTTTATTATTACTATTAGGTCTATTATTTCCTAATTTATCTTATTTAGTATTCCTAATTAGAGTTTATTAGGGTTTCTATTCCTAAATTGATTAGGGTTGTAAGCTCTATAAATAGAATTAATTTTATATTATTCAGTTGCTTTAGACTATGATTATTATTGAGATTAATAAAATTGTTGAGAATTAGTTCTCTTTTTCAAGGATTGGTCCTTGATTTCTTATTCTTCTTGGTTATTTCCCTTTGTTCTACATCAATTTCTTGTGTGGAAAACAAAATCTGCATATGAGAATCGATAAGTAGAAAAAATGTTTTCCTACTTAAAAGGGAAAACTAGATCATTTTCAAGCAAAATGATTCATGCTTTCCAAACATAGAACCTGTAAGTGATAGACACATTCTAGTCTAATGATCTTCGCAATCACTTGTAGCTACACTGGACGCCCAAGCGTTCTGGCAGTCATTTGGAAAACCATAATTTACCTTTTTTTTTCATAATTTTATCAGTTATTCAACTATAAATAGACAAATATGAAATCTTTATAGGTCCAAACATTTTCCTATTCTTATTTACTAAAAGAAAATTATATTTTCAATGTAATCCACATTCCAGAAAATAATTTTCAACTAAATTTCAATATTACAACCAACAATAGATTCCTTATAAAATATTTTCTATAGAAAGGTTATTTTCCACAAAACAAATGGAACTTAAGAATTAAGAAATAGCTACAATAGTATGTTGATGTCCATCTTGTTGCAGATTAAGGCATCAATCAGAAAACAAGACTAGCATTTCAAAAACCTAAAGACAGGAAACACAAGTCCCTTTTCTAAGTTTTCAGTTGAGTGAAACCAAGCCCCAATCTCTTACATTTTGTAGTAGTTAAATCAATAATTTTATGCCATTTTCCAGAAAATCTCAAATTTCCAAGAATAGGCTCCCTGCCCCCTTTTCCTCTGTCCCTTGTGTTTTAGAAATTTTAAATGGAATCAGCATTCAATTTAGGCATGGTCTACATAAATAAGAACAATAGAATTGGAAATACATGCCTAATTATAGGATACAAGCAGAACAGTTAGAAGACAAAACAAGCCTAAGGACACGCATGCCTGAGGATATATATGGGTTAAATTATAGAAACTCCATAACATTGGCTAAAATATGCATTTGGACCCTTGTATTTTTAAAAAAAAAATTAATCATGAACCTATGCTTTTCAAATTCCTTAAAATTTAATCTTTCCTTAAAATTTAATCTTTCCTTAAAATTTAATCTAGCCAATAAAGTACCATACACTTTAATCCTAGGGTTTTTAAATGGAATTTTGGTTTCTGAGACTAAAATGTAGCATATATGAAAACTCAGGGATTGTTTCACTTAAAAGCGATTAAAGCACAATTGATTGTATTTTCTAAATGAACTAGATCAACAAATGCCAGGGAGTTTTTGTCATTTACCCAAATAGCTTTAATAAATTCTTTAAATTATATGGAAATAGATTAGTGAAGCTTGAATGGAGTATGATACCAATGCTCTAATCATTTCACTATTCTGAAACTTGTACCTGTTCTCCATATTTTTCTCCAAACATTGCAATAGCCCCCGCTTTTTTGGCATCATTAAGTGACATCACCTTGGTTTGAAGAAGTGTTGCATCCCCAATCCATCCATTTATTAATCTTTCAATTTCCTCCAGCTCAGTATCAAGAAGCGGTCTATGAAAGTTAAAATCAAACCTGAGACGATCAAAAGCCACCAGTGAACCAGCTTGTGATGTTTCATTGCCAATAACTTTCTTTAGTGCAGATTGTAATAAATGAGTAGTGGTATGATGAACCTGCATAATATCAAACATTCTTTTAATACCAAGATAAGTAAGGCAGAAAAATTGAATGAAAAAAAAAAAAAAAAGATTTAAAAGAAAACTTTGTTTTTGATATGTTGTTCAAATTTTCTAGTTATTAAATTAGTTCAGCTTGAAGGTAATCATGCATAAATATTTGGTAGGATTTTAATTCAGCTCACAATTTCGCTCCTAAGAAATGTTCATTATTCAACTCATTTCAAAATATTTAAACTGCACATGCAAAAATAGGTCAATTCTATTAAATCTTGTGCTCTTAAATTACTCATTTCACAATTTGCTCCTGCACCTTGGCTCGCTGTCGCAATTTTGGATCTACTGCAGCTTCTACTTCTCTGCCAACCTCTAGAACTCCCTCTTTGATAGTGCCCTTATGAATAAATACATTGCCTGGAGATTTTTGAACGTCTTTTATTTCCACAACAGCTACAGGTTTGCTTTCACCTCCGGTAACATATAGAAAACCATGATCCCCAATTTGACCACCAGATTCTGCATAAAATGGCGTCTTATCCAGCAAAACTTCTACTTCACTTCCTTCAGCCACCTGTATCACTGACTTCCCATTTACCAAGAGACTTTCAATGATTGCTCTTGCAGAAAGCATGTCATACCCTAGAAATTCAGTATCAGAAACAATTTCAGAAAGATCTCCATTTTCCACTGCAATTTTAACAACATTGTGTGCAGCCTGAGATTGTCGCCTTTGCTTTTCCATCTCAATCTCAAAACCATCTGCATCTATTTTGACACCATGTTCTCCAGCAACTTCTGCTGTTATCTCAACTGGAAATCCATATGTGTCATATAGAAGAAATACATCTTTTCCAGATAAACAAGGTACAGTTCCATTTTTATGACCACTTGATAATGCATCTGCTAGCATTTGGTCAAGCAACTTTTCTCCTCTCTCCAGTGTCTGCACAAAACGAAGTTCTTCCCTTTGTAGCTCTTCAAGAATGTGGGATGCTCTAGTCTTCACATCTGAATCAACATAAGTGCTCAATTCTATTACTTTCTCTGCAATGGCAGGTAAAAATGCTGCTTCTAGATTACTTTTACCATCCCCCTTTACACCAATCAACCTGCTAGAACGAACAGCCCTTCTAATGAGCCGGCGGACCACATAGCCTCTACCAATATTTGATGGGAGTACTCCATCTGATATGAGATATACAATTGCGCGCAAATGATCTCCTATAATCTAAAAACAATACAAAACTTTAGTTCATAAAATTCATAATGAAAGAAAAACTTTGTTCAAGCAAAATTTTTAAGCATATTGCAGATAGTTTAAGTGGTAACATACTTTAAGGTTCATTTTTGTCTGATCATCAGCTAGAGCATATGATATATTTGCCAGTTCTGAGGCCTTCTCAATAATGGGATAAATCAAGTCAGTCTCATAATTGTTTGGAACCTGCAGGAAAAGTATGACTTCCAGAACTATGAATTTTGAAGCAGCAGTTGGGTGACGTAAATAAACTAATTCTCCCTCTTAAAAGGTACCTCCATTGCAATGTCACATTTCCTTTGACATGAAAACAAAGAATTCAGTCACCAATTTTTTATGAGGAAGATGTATACCTTTTGAAGGATGCGAGCCAGACGCTCTAGGCCAAGACCAGTATCTATGTTCTTTTGTTTTAAGGGTTCAAGTGAGCCATCATCCATTTTATTGTACTGCATGAAAACTAGATTATAGAACTCTATAAACCTAGTATCATCTCCAAGATCCTGCCAAATTGATTGTTAAGACAGTAAAGATTAATGAAACATCAGTACAAGAAATTCCCAAGTAAAAACTTTATACAACCTAATCCCCCACCTTCAGAAAACAAGGCACCATGCTCAAACTAAAGGAACACATACCACATCCAAATATCCCATTTCAGGATGAAAATCATAATAGAGCTCCGAGCACGGACCACAAGGACCAGTAATCCCACTGGTCCAAAAGTTGTCTTCTTCACCCATCCTTTTTATGTGCTCAACGGGAACACCCACCTGATGCAAAGTTCTATCACCGAATCATTTACAGAAAGCATTATAGTACAAGCAAAATAAGTACAAAAAGGAATAAGTTTCAGATGCTGATTCTAGACTGGAATTAAACAAGACTAGGCAGTACACTGCAGAAAATAGGGATGCTTCTAATATTCTTATATTATAATTGAAGAAAAGGACAACTACAAATTCCAAACAAGATTGAAAAAAAAAAAAAAGATATAAAAAATTATAACTCGACAATTTTGTGATTGTGGACATGGAAAAAGATCTAACTTTCCAATGCACATATGAATGGAAGTTTACAAGCAAGAAGAGATAGAACTGCACAACATAGAGGAACTAACTACATGTGAAGTAAACAAATAATGACATCAAATCCGTAACAGTTAGTGAACCTTTGTATAGCTTACCTCATCATGCCATATTTCAAAAGCTTCATCATCATTTTCATATACGCTGACCCATAATCTGTCACCTGGTAGCCCAAATCTGTAGGGACAAACTAATCCTTTCATTTCGAAATCATTTTAACAAACTAAAGAATCCATAATCAAAAGGAACATTATATTCATGCATACTCCTTTGTTGAAAGCTCCCATGCCCATTTAATTGCTTCTTTCTTGAAGTAATCTCCGAAACTGAAGTTCCCAAGCATCTCGAAAAAAGTATGATGTCGGGCTGTTCGGCCAACATTCTCCACATCATTTGTGCGAATGCACCTTTGAGCTGTTGTAGCTCGAGGTACTTGTTTGGGAGCCTAAATAGAAGCATTACTACAGTAAAAATCACCATTTATGAGAAAGCAGAATGGGGAGAAGAAAAAAAAAAGAGGCTTTATAAAATGGCATTAGCCATCCAATAACCACTTGGAAGGCTTAAGTTCCCATTTTTGGACACTAACAGAAGAAAAAAAAAGGAAATGATAAAAAGAACCCAACGCAAATAAAAAAGTGCATCCTCTTCTCACAATTAGTTGGGACACATCCATGAATTTTGCTAATGGGTCCTATCTAATTGGGAGAGAAGATGCACTCCTCTATGCTGAAATATTACTCTATTTTTCCTTGTTATTTTTGTGGTGGGGTGGAGTGGGACAGGAGGTGTGGGGGGTGGAACTAAGACATACAAAGTTATTTTGTTAGTTTAACTTGAGTTTTGATGCCATATTTGGAAACAGAATATGTCTCTCTATGTATATAGGCACAAGACAAAGTTGCATACAGAACTTATTACAAGAAAAATGATAAGCCAGAGTGCCTAGAGTCTTATCCAGTTTCTCATCCTTTAATTCTGGGCTTCTACTTTAGCAATAAGATTCATGGCATCCATATATCTCATGTCATTAGAAACCATGTCAGCGAGAAGATTAATCAGTAAATCTCTAATTTCCAAAGTCAGAGAGAAACTAGCATTAATATGGCACAAAAGAACATAATTCAGAATTCTCAAATTTTTAAGGACCAGAAATTCAGGAAAGTTCTGCAACTGCATTATGAGTTCATGAATGCACCATATCCTCAAGTACTATATTGATACAAGAACTATAGGTTGTAGCTAACAGGGCCTACTTTTATAGATTTCACAATCTTTCTACTTGATAAAAGACTGATACAGTAAAGGTGATTGCTGATTCAATAAAAATGCTTTAGTCAAGATTTCCTTCATTCTCTAGCCTTTTGACTTCAGAGTGTGTGTGTGAGTATGTGTGTGTGTGTATACATATAATTTTATAGTCCTAAAATGTTTTCCATGCACCTTTCCGAGGAATACAAGCTTGAACTGAAGCATTCCTGCAATTGTCAAAAGAACAGTAGGATCATCCGGCACAAGAGAAGCACTTGGGAGAACCTTATGGCCCCGTGAAGCATAGAAATCAAGAAACCGGCTGCGTATGGAATCCCCACTTACAGGGTTTTCCTGAGTCTTATCCTCCATCAATTCCTCTGTCACAGGCTGTACCGACGCTGAAAAGAAACATGATAAATACTAATCCTTCTTACACAGATCTTCAGGACAACCTATGTATTTTTATGTCAAATTTCATACAGTTAACTACAGCAACCTCGTATACTTCTTGTCCTGAACCGCATGCCACGTGCTCCTTGTAAAACAGAGCGTCCACTGGTCAACATACTAGGATAAAAAAGGGATATAGTTCTTGTATTATAACCTGCATAATTTCCCACACCAATATTTAGAAACTAACGCAACAAAGACACCATAGAATAACAAGGAACCTACTAAGAGGCAGATTATAATTCATATTGTGATCCTATTCCTACCAAACCCATAGATTTGCAGCTTCCAATTTTCCACATATGTTCATGCTCATCCATTACCCAGCTCTCTCCCCCTCTCAGACCCAATCTGACACAATCATGAAGACTCAACAACAAACACCTTCTCTGCTAAATAACGCAACGACAGATATCGCTACCCAAGTTAGAAATTTAACCATTAGAATCAAATTAACGAAGTTAGAGAGTAAGGAACTTTACCATTGGAGAAAGCAGAGGTGCAATTTGGTTGAACAGCAAAGTTTGGTTTGAGAAAAGAGATTGGAGAAGGGATAAAAGAGATAAGAGATTTCCCACCATGGATGCTGTGCAGAGCGTGTGGAGGCAAATGCAGGCAGCCCATTGGCTCTCCCTATCAAATTCTTCCTACCTTCTCTAGGAGCGACTGAATTCTACCTCTTGTTTGGCTGTTCTGCTTTCAAACAGGCTGTTGTAAATTGGCTCTCAAGCAGGGAAAGATAAGCCTTTTTGAGGTGTCGGAATATTTACCTGTCACATTTTTCTTATTTTTCATTTTTTTTTTATAATTTTGTTTGGTTCAAAATTCAAATATTGATAATACAGGCCTCGACTTGTGAGTAGAGGTGTCATGGGCCTCGTAGGCCTCGCACCTGCTAGCCCGCCAACCAAAAACCGGATTTGGATATGGAGCATTTCTAGATAATAAAGTTATAGCATTTTTTTTTATATAATTTATTTTATTAGGCTAATTTTCCGGAAAGAAAAAAAAATACAATTATCTTTAAAAAAAAAGTGATAATTAAAATTTAATCATTCGTGTTTGCCATTATCAATGATTTGAGCTCTTTATTTTCAATTTTTTTTAAAATATAAATTAATCAATAATATAAAACAATCAAGCATTACAAATAATTATAAGAGAAACAGAACCTATTTTTATAGAATAAGTATAAAACTTATTGCCATTGCTAATAGAGTTTGTATTTTTTAACTGATAAAAATAAGAATCTTCTAAATTCTTTTGAAGAATAATAATATCAAATAATCTTTATCATATAACCTTTGTTTGATTTTGACAATAAAATAACATCTATGAATCTTTTATATTTGGACAGTTTTTTTAAAACTTTATTGTATATGAAGTACATAGATGAGTTGAAGTTACTATGCATCTATGGAGTAACAAAACACATTACCAAGCCTCATCAGTAAAAAAATCTATATCTACAAATTAAGATCTAAAATTTTCGACTAAATAAAATCAACAATCATACTTGAAGCGGTGTGCAAATCAAGACTAGACCCAAATACTTATGTTTTTCATATTTTACAAGAACTTCTAATTTTAGATAGACTATTATTTTATTAGATAAATTTTATTTATATTTTCTAATTTATTCAAGACTCTAAAATATTATTTCTATTTAATTTAGGTTTTTAAATATATTTTCTACTTAGATTATAATTTAAAATTCTATAAATACCCATTATATTTTCATTATGTACAAGTTTTTAAAATTATTGAATGAAGTTTTCTTCTTTATAAAGTTAGTTTACCTTATTTTTATCCTAGACTTTGGATTAAGTCTTATTGTTATCTTAAGATCTTAGATTGGATCTTATTTATTCTTAAGGATTTGATTTGTGTCGATCCTTTACCGCGTTACACGCTGCATCAGGTGGTATCAAAACAGGGATTTTACTCTTATTACAATGGCAGATACTGGTGATGGTGGTGACAATCAACCTCGTTGTAACGCCTTCACTTTAGGTAGTCCGTGCATTCTACTGTTTCGACGACTAATGTCTATTCGGATAGCTAGGATGTCTAGAACTACACTCAAACTAGAGTGAGGAGGCATAAATTGACTGAATAAACATTAAGAAAAATCAAGAAAAAATAAAACAAGCAAAGTGCAAATGGGTTAAATGAACTAGGGGCTACGGCGATGGGTGAACGTACCAGGAAGCAACTGTGAAGATAGTTGCTCACCCCAAATCCGTGAGGAACCCTAGGAAATAATTTTGGGACTTAATTAAAGGTCTAATAAGGCATAAATGACCTTAGAAATACCAAAGAAAATTCAGAAAAATTTATTAATCGGTACAGACCAAAAATAACCCAATGAGCATAACGAATAGCATTTTGGTCATTTCAACCCTAGAGTTGATTTTTGACCTAAGTGTCAATTAAAATAAGAGAGATTAAAATACATTAAAATAAATTAAATTATGAAAAATACAATGGAAAAATGAGAAAAGAGAAGAAAAGAAATAAGATTATTGTATATATATGATGTCATAATGACATCATTTAAAATCATTCAACCAATGGGAAATTAACAAGTTGTATTAAGGGATAAGGGAGATATAAAATCAGACCAATTAATTAAAATATTGTCATCTTCCCCATTTCTTTCTCCTATGGCTGGCACACATAAAAAATTTTCTTTCCTCCATTGTTGTTTAAATTGAGCTTAAATTTCTCCTTAAATTCCACCATAAAATCCTAATATCCCTTCACTAAAATCCATCCTCACATCAAAAGGAAGGTTTTGATTATCAAAAAGTGAAGAAAATCTAAAGTTTATACAAGTCAAGAATTGAACTACAAAGAGGTTAGTGCATTTTTCCCTACTTCTCCTTCTTTAATCATTGAGTATGACTTGAGATAAGTTGAAATTGTAAGAAATTAAAAGAAAATTTGAACATATAGGGGTCACTAAATTTCAGTAGCTTAAAGAACTTTAGAGGTTTGATAATTTTGACTTACCTAAGCTTGATGTTGATGAATGGAATTAAATGTAGTTGGAGTTAATTTTTATTAGTGTACTTGAGATTTAAATCTTCAATTAGGTTTTGACCATAAATTAGGGCTTTTGTGGAATTTTTGAAAATTAGCATCTTAAGATTGGTTGTGGCTTAATTGAAGTGCTATGTATATCAATTGAAGTAAGAGAGTTAGAGGAAATTAAAAATTGGGAGTGCTCTTTTGTGCAGGTTGAGAGACTCATTGAGTCCAGCTTGCATTTTGACCCATAACTAAAATTGTGTGGCTCCAATTGGTATGAGGCCAATTGGAGATGAAATTAGACAAAAAAAACTCCATTTTTTTTATGAAGAAACCATGCCCAAATTCTATCCAAATCTTGACCTAATTACTGTTCCAATCTGGCCTACCAAATCTTGAACCCAGAAAAATGACCAAATGCTTGTTCATTTAGCCATTACTTCCTCTAGATTGGTCCAAATGACCTGATCTTTGTGGCATTAGAAAGCTTAGACATAGGAATACAACTTTTATGAAGAACACAAAACCAATAAATATTTCTAACCAAATCAAATTGCTAATACAAATTAGGTCAACAAAACTATCTAGAACAATACTGTCCAGAAATTCTGGACTAAAGCTCACCCAATCAGTTTTGGCAAAATGGCTATAACTTGGTCTACAAAAACCCAAATGCCATGAAACTAGTGGAAACATTTCCACAAGACATAGATCTACAATATTGATGTTTTGACCATAACCCAAAACCCAAGGGAACTAAGTCAAATTATTAGAAAAAGTTAATACACCAAATCCTAGAATTCTCCTCAACTACCACCTGACCCCAGAATAGAATTTATATCATAACTTTCTCTAGGAAATCCCAAATGGGATGAGCCAAACTGTTCTGGAAACTTAAGAGATAAGGATTCAACTTTGATTTAGAAACTTTTCTCAAAATTTGAGTGTAAGAACCCTAAAATGAGAGTCAAAGCCAGTGACCTGAACCTGGAATCCTGTAGACACAGGGCACCTCAGTCTAGGCCAGTTAATTTACTATAATTAATTCTACAAGATCTGAAAAATTGTAATTCAAAATTTTGAGTAATCATAAGACATAGGGTAACAACTTCTATAAAGAATATTGGGCCCAAAAGTGGTTATAACATATCCAAATAATTAGGAAACAATGGACTCCATAATCTGCCTAGTTTTGGAACTTAAGTGAGTTAAGGAACCAATTTTGGTCATTTGACCATAACTTGAGTTTTAAAACTCCAAATGACATGGTTCAAAAAGGAAAACAAAGACAATACATAGAGAGACAACTTCCATGAAGGAAGTGTAGCCAAACAGTGGCCACATCTTAGCCAATTTGCTAGGAGAAAATAAGATACCAAATCTAGACCTAAAGAAAGATTCAAGATATTATGTGATGCATGACATGTAAATTACCTATTTGAATTGCCAAATACATAAGTTACATGAAAATGAAAGGGAAACCTATTTTCCTACTATAAATTAACATGAAATTACTATAAAGCACTAATAGTGCATGACATGAAATGATAAGATTATAAGTAATTAGAAATATTTAATTTGCCCAAAGTACACCTAGACTTATTTATATAGAATGGATCGATTAGTATACTAATTAGAGACTACAGATTGCAATACTGCCCACAGGGATAATCATTAATAGACAATATATGTATGATATGATTGTTCTACAGGCTTTATGCCTACCCGTTGGCCATTATACCTGATTTTATTTCTGGCTTTATGCTTGCCCGCTGGCCTTGTGCCTGACATGACAGATGTATACATGTTAGACATACGGATGTTTAACTAGTATACTCCCGTGTATCCAGTCTTTATAGTCTGTTATAGGTTACTTGGGCACAGATATGAGTTAAAAAAATCTAAAATTTAAATAAATACATGAGAAGGCTATTAATGTGAATTTAATAAGATCGAATATATGATACATGATAAAAATATCCTGATTAATTTAATTGTTCCAAAGTTCTATAAACATGTAAAAGACTTTAACTCCTAAAATTCTATATTTCTTTATAAGATTATATGTGGAATAATTATTTCAATTATATAGATATTTTTATTTCAATTTATGCACCACTAAGCATTATGCTTAGCGCATTGGTTTTTCGATCGTGAAGGTACAGGAGACCACCAGCAGCCACAGTAGAGCTTAGACAGGACTTTGATTAGATCTGCTACAGAGTGGTTATCACCTCATACTGTTATTTTAGGTAGGGCTCATGTATAGTTAAATTTTACATTTTGGTTATTGTATGTAATTTAGATAATGTAAAT
Organism: Hevea brasiliensis; assembly: GCF_030052815.1. Taxonomy (NCBI): domain Eukaryota; kingdom Viridiplantae; phylum Streptophyta; class Magnoliopsida; order Malpighiales; family Euphorbiaceae; genus Hevea; species Hevea brasiliensis. The sequence goes on from NC_079493.1 coordinate 99,655,968, forward strand.
CATTTTGGTGACTATAAATAAAAATTATAAATATTGTACTTGATTTTATATGAATGTAATGAAGTACTTTATTTATTTGGAATGGTTATGAGTATTACAATAACATGATATGGTTTATGGAAAATAATATGAATATGGGATTTGAATAGGTAAATCATAGAACCCACCATGCACTAATAAAACAGACGAGATTCTATCTGGGTCTCCACAAAAATAAGATGTGATAAAAAAAAATTTTCTATACATAAGATAATATAATTAAATAGATAATTAAATTAACATTGTACACGACAAGACAGTACAGGGTGCTCCGGCACCGAATGTAGTACGCCTTGCTCGGCTACACTGTAGACGGGTGAGGGGTGTTATACTCGTGATAGTGATTTAGGGGTTGCCAGCTGTTTGGAAAGTGATCGAAGAACAGCGGAACAATATGGAACAATTTAGCTTTAAGAACAATGGCGTACCATATTGAATATTGGTGAAAATAGGAATCAAGTACCCATTTAAGCCGGTGGAGCTAACCTTGGCAAAGCTGAAGTTGACCCTGTTCTCTTCAACCCTAAAAGAAGAGTTATGATTAATGATATGAGTGACGATGAGGAGATGAACTTCGAGTATGTTACACGCAAGGACAAGGAAGAGGTGGCTGAAATTTCCAATAATACCATGGGAAGGATGATGAGTTCAAATTGAAGATGAATATTCCTACCTTTAGTGGAGATCTTGACATTGAAGGTTTTCTTGATTAGTTAATTGAGGTGGACCATTTCTTCGAGTATGCTGAAATTCCAGAGGAACAAAAAGTAAATTGATGGCTTATAGATTAAACGAAGGAGCTTCCATTTGGTGGGATTATTTGAAAGAGACAAGGAGGCGAGAAGGGTATAATCTAGTTACCTCATGGAGGAGAATGCAACAATTATTAAGCGGTAGTTTTTTATCTCTAAATTATGAACAATATTTATTTGAAGCTTACCAAAATTGTTTGCAGGGAAATATGAGTGTCAATGAATATACCGCTAAATTCTTGAGATTAGCAACAAGAAATCACTTGTCTGAAAGTGATAATCAACAAGTAGTGTGATATTTGGAGGGATTAAAACCTTCAATTCATGATAAAATTGGAATTCAAATGGTGATAAGTGTGCAAGAGGTAAGGAACTTAGCCTTGAAAGTTGAGATGATGTTACAAGAGAAAACTCGCCAAATTTATTATCCCACATATGATAAAGATGACCACCAAGCTAGAACTAAAATGGAGGAAACATCACAAGATGTTTCTTTGGGTCATAATATGGAGATAGCTAAGAATCTTGCAAGTGTTAACAATAAAGCTAGTAGTTCTAACCCTCTAAAGACCAATAATCCCTATACTAAGCTAGTTCCAGTCAAGTACTATAGGTGTAATGAGATGGGGCACAGGTCTAATAAATGTCTAAAGAGGAAATCTATCAACATCATTGAAAGGCGTGATGATGATGATGATGGTGAAATCTATTGTGGACTTGATGGAGAGGATGAAGAGGAAGATTGTGAACAAGATGAATTGGCATGCTTGACGAGGAGGTCAATGTTCATACAAAAGATTGAGGACAAGTCATTAAAAGATTTTGTAGAACAAAGGGATCATCTTGAATTTGAATTTGACACTCTTGCAATGCCTTTTGCTATGGTGGATGATGAAGAGTTTAAAGAGAGTGTTAAGGGGAAAGAAGAGCATCAAGCCAAGGTGGTTCCAATGAAGATTGAAATTTTTTCTAACAATTTTCCTAGAATTTTTATTGATTTTATTTGTCCAGGTGAGTTTAAGCATGCCAAGGAAGATGCAAAATTGCTCAAATCAATTTTGTTCAAGCCAATCTTATTGATACTATTCAATAATAAGATATGATGTAATCTTTCAATGGAGATTTTGATTCATAAACACTTTAAAATATGAGGATGAATTTATCCAAGTGGAGGAGAATGGTGTGGGAGATAGTCGTTCCATTATTGTTCAATCTAGAAATTAGTTGAATTTTCTTGAAAGTGTGGGTGAATGACGTGATGCATAAATCAAGACCAAACCCAAATACTTGCATTTTCCATATTTCACCAAGACTTCTAGTTTTAGATAGATTATTTATTTTCTTAGATAAGTTTTATTTATATTTCCTAGTTTATATAAAACTCCAAAAATATTATTTCTGTTTAATTTAGGTTTTTAAATATGTTTTCTATTTACATTAGGATTTAAAATTTTGTAAATACCCATTATATTTTTATTATGTACAAGTTTTCAGTTTTATTCAATAAAGTTTTCTTCTTTATAAAGCTAGTTTACTTTATTTTATCCTAGACCTTGGATTAAGCCTTGTGTTTACTTAAGATCTTGGATTATATCTTTATTTATTTTCAAGGATTTGATCGTGTGTCGATCCTTTTTCGCACTACAGACTGCATCAATACTTTTACTTAGAATAACTAATACCAAACCCTCATAAAAGGAGGGACCACTAAAAAATGGAGACAAAATATAATAACTTACACTAAAGAGGGGGAAAAAGAAACCTCCAGATCTATCAATAAAAATAGATTTGAGAATAAATTCCCAAAATCCATTCTAAAAGAGTATAGATTTGAGAGTTATTGGAAGAAAACAAACAAGAAAGGGAAAAAAAAAGGAATAAAGAAGAAAAGATCTAAGGGAAGGAAGGAGAGAGAGAAAGAGAGTGAGAGAGAGAGAAAGGGGTTGTCACCAATCAAAAGGAACCTCCCTCATATCTTGCTGTAAGTTAAGAGAGTTTTTATAAAGAGAGAAAATAAATTATAAATTCTAATATATTTGGTCTTTGTCAAAATCTTTTCAAAAGTAAATTAGTTACTCTTTACTTAATGATTAAATCATCTATTCACATTTTGTAGCTTTTATCATTAGTAGGCATTGAATAAAAGTAAAGTCTAATAAGAGAGAAACTATCGTAACATCAATTTCACCTTTAAAGTATCTCTCTCTTCCCTTGATTTTGCTATGTCTGCATCTCTTTCACTCTCATTCAATTAAAATAAAATAAAATAAAATAAAAACTCAAGGTTAAATAACAACAAATCCAAATATTTTTTCAAAACAAATAAATGAAAATCAATTTGTCCATTATATTTTCCAAAGTCCACATCAATACTTATACCCAAATCAATTACTAAAATAATTTTATTTTGGAATTCAATTCGATCAAGAATAAATTCTTACATCAAATTACTAAAGTAATAAATACCAATTCATCAATCTTAGAAACACAAAGAAGATACCATAAGCTCTCTCTAGCCATTGAACAAAAAGTGGAGAGAGAAAGAAGATATCATACTCATATCCAACTTCTTTTCCACTTAGCTCTAATCAGTGCAAAAATCTTTCAACATAATTGGTAGCACCATCATAGCTCTATATCCCTACAATTCATGCTTAATTGAGCTCCATTCCATTAACATGTATTAAAGAATAGAGAAACTCACAAACATGAAGCCTATCCACAATCATTGCTCCTCTCCCTACCATCGATAATTGTAAAAACTAAAAGTCAATGGGTAAAGATCTTTTATGGATATTCCTTGGAAAAATCTTTTTTTTTTTTTGTGAATAAGAGGGATGTTAGTAATATGCCCTATAGCATATCATTGTATTATATCATATAAATAATTATTCTCATTTAATAGCAATTATTCTTTTCATTTATGTTCAAATGGTTTGAATTTAATTTGAAAAGGCCCTTTAATATCTTATTAGATATTTTATTCTTAAGTTGTTAAGAATATCAGTGACAGAACTATCTAGTACAAGTATTATAAATTCGGTTCACAATTTAAGATACTTCATTGGGCATGACTTATCCAGAAATATTGTCACTTGTGTTTGTTTCCATGGATTAATATGAGATACTAATAGGATGGAATGGTGAGTCTCATACCATATGACAAACATGGTGAGCACTTATATGATAAGTAGGCCGAACCAATGACACAAGATGACTTATACATGGAGTTTACTCCAGTCAACATAAAGTCATCTAGATCATAACAGTGCATATAATCCCTTGACCTGAGATAACATAACTGTCTTGTATATAGGTTATTTGAGTTTAATACTACTTTCATACTTGTACTAGGTATGAGTATATGGGCATGTGTTAGCTCCAATTAGTTATATATGGAGATAGCTATTATTCAAGATGGGATCTGTTACCCTAAGTAAATAGGGATAAAATCCTATGTTCGTTTTATTGTTCTTAATAATTCAAGTTTCTGGCCAGGACAGATAGAATTAGTTAGAAAATAGTTTCTGACAAATAAGTCTTATTAATCAAGAATTAGAATCAAAAGAGAATATATGATTCAATACAATTAAAGTTTGACATAAACCATAACTCTAGCTTGAATTGGAATTTTGTAACAAAGAGATTTTAGTGCGTGGTATGTATGATCTAAGGTTTGTCACACCCTACTCCTCTATAAGATGTAACATGATCCTGTAGTATACCTAATGAATTACTGTACTTCTCCTACCGATAATTCATTAAATATACTACAAGGATTTTAAAACAATTTTCGGGAAATTTAAGTCATAGATTAAAATCTGGTGTTACAAATTTTTTTTTTTTAAATTTCGGCAAAGTGCTGGCTGTATTTTGAGAAAACAGTTCTTCAATCCTGCAAAAGAAAATGCTCCCAATATGTTTTCTCAAATACAACTCCAATAAACTTTATTTCAATTCACAATTCAATTCTCAATAAACTATCAATTCATTTTCAAACCAATCTCATCATGAAGAAATATTTCATTGATTATATGACTCAAAATTTACATTACAAAACTATTCAAGTAAATGAAATCTCAAATTTATATTTACAATAATTTACATTTAATTACATACCAAAATGTTTTACAAGAGTTTTTATACAACTGCTCAAATAATTTACATACATATTATTACATGCATACATCAAAACCTATGTACATGGGTATAACTATGATATACCTGGAGCTGATTTGAAAGTGTCTTCAAAAAACTTACTCACTGCTCTATGCTCTTCTTACCTGCGACAGCATACAAAGCTATCGCTGAGTGGTGAACTCAGTGGTGCACAACTATAATTTAAAACATAGTACAATATACATTGACAAAATTTGCAGTAAATAATTTGGAAATCTGAATACTCATCAAATTCCAAAACTCAAAATATTCATTGCCGTTAATTTAAATCATTTGTATAAAATGACTTTGATCACGAAATTCAATTTATCAAATCATGACTAACCATTTAAGGTAGTTCCAACAAAATCAATTATACATAAATCATAACTGAAATCACAATTCTTTACTGTTCAAAAACATTCTGTGTCTCAAAAGCCAGGTTGTATCTCAAAAACCATGTTGTATCTCAAAAATCAATCTTTATCTCACTAACTATGTAAGACTAATTCGAAAGGGCCATATTCGATGTGACTCTAACTCCCTATGGTCAGGGAGGTCGAATCAGATTCTAACTCCCTATGGTCGGGGAGGTCGAATCATCGTGCACAGTACCATCACAATAATGAATCTTCTGCAAGGGCCATAACGATAAAAAACTTAGATCTAACCTCAAATCAGAGGAAAATCTAAGCCTGTGCACGTACCAAGGTAATCAAAACACAACTAACTCCATTGTCTTCTCAACAAATGAGAGAGACGGGTAATAACCTAGTCAAGCATCTATAGTGAGATATAAAATAATATCACAATCCTTTTAGTGAGCATAAATCACAATATAATTCGATTCAAAGTCAATTCCAATATCCAATAATTTTTATGCTCATCACAATTCAAATCATAAATTTGCATTTTTTTTCATGAAAATTTCCATCACAATTCAAAACATGTTCTATCACAATTTTCCAAAACATAACTTATTCAATCCATAACAATGCTTAATACTTGTGGAAATACCATTTCACAAAGCTAAATTCATACATACTATAACAATTTTCAATAATCATTGAATTAAATCTAATGTTTGTTAAACATAATACATAAGAAAATATGTCATTTAATTATATGAAATATTCAAAAAAAAATCAGTTAAAAACTAGTTGTGCACAAACCTCTGATAACTGTCTCTTGACTCTGACTCAGTGTTTCCTTCCCCTTCCCTGAGTCTTTGCTAACTGAGAAACACAATTTGAAGTGTTTCAGTACTTAATTAAACTGTCTCTAACGATAATGTTTGATAAATAATTCACTGAATGCTATTATTTGCTTAATCAACTTAATATATCGACCCTCGATGCGTTTTAGGTAAATTAGGTTTTAACGTTACTAATATGTCACATTCGATAGTCTTTTAGGGTTGGTACATGTTACCAAGTTCATTTCCGTGTATACTGCATTTTCTTGCAATTTGCTGGATTCCGGGATACTAGTTTGACCTAGCCGGACGACCTAGTTCCCTCGGTTTTCGGGTTTCGGTCAAAACTACAAACTTTTAGATCTATGTCTTATGGAAAGCGGGGAAAAATTTCAGGCCATTCTGAGTTATGTAGACCAAGTTATGGTCATGTTACTATTGCTGGTCAAATTGCACCAAAATTGGTCATTTTAGGTCACCTTAGGTCATTTTAGGTTCGGCCAGTTTTTGGACCCGAACTTGTGCAAGCTGTTTGACCTACTTATGGTCATTTATGGGCTTTGGTGTCTTCATAAGACTTGTAGATATGGGTCTTAACTATTCATGGTTAAAATTTCAGGTCAATTGGACCTGTTTTGTCTGAGTTATGGCCTAAATACTAACTGCTGCCCAAATAGTCAATTTTCAGGCCTCATTTGCACTTAATCCGGATTTGGTCATTTTTCAAGCTACCTTGAAAGCAGAATTTTGGTAAGCTTTCTTCATGAAAGTTGGCACATTTTGTGCCTAGTTTCACCTCCAATTGGTCTCATACCAATTGGAGCCACACACTTAAAGTTATAGGCCTAAAACTCAAACTGCCTTATTGCATTTCTTGCATACACATTAAGCATCACTTTTAACACTCACCAAACTTAACATTCAAACCAATTCTGGTTGTACCACAACCTAAACATAATTCACAACACATTATAGGTCATTTTGGCAGCTTACAATTACATTCAACATACACCAACAAGTGCAGAATTTTTCAATCCAATTTACAACAATTCAATCACCTTTTTATGCTCATTTACATGTCCCACTTCACACCACCTTACACACACTCAAACTGCCATAACAACCAACACATTTTAACATCATTATTCCATAAACCAAGCATGAATTCCAGCATTCTTCAAGAGCTAACAAACTGCCACAATGGTACACTTACATTCCATTACTTTCCAAGCTTTAAATCTCATTTTACATTTACATATACTAAGTATACATCACCCAAACAATTTCCTACACAATATACATTTAATCAATCATTTAATTTACCATTTACAAGCACAAATAAACTGCCTTCAAGGTGCTTCCATGGCTGCCAAAAGTGCACATTCCCATTCAACATCAAAACTCAAAAATTTCTTCATTAATCAAACACCCATAACATTCCTACTAACTTTAATGAAGCAATAACCCAAAAATATAAACTTACCACTTTGGAAATTCTTCAAAATCTCTCCAAAACTTGGTCTTCTTTCTGCCTATCTACTGCCCATGGTGTGAGGATTAACTTTAATGAAGGAAGGTGCAAAGAAGGAAGCTTAAATCAAGCTTGCATGAAGCTTTCAAATGGACGTCAATGGTGGATTTTCTTGGGAGAAATTTGGCTGGTTCTTGGAGAAGTGAGGAAGAAGATGATCTGCTGTCCAAATGAAGTGGTAGTGGTCCACTTTCATGAATTAGTGGAGCACTATGTCATAATAAATTATTAGTTTAATCTAAAATTTCATTTTCCCACATTAAGCTTCCCATTTTTGCTATTTACATTAGGTACCCCTAAATTAATTTTTCATTATATTTTTCAAGTGTAATATTATTTATTTTTAATGGACATTTAGGTCAAATGACCACAATGCCCCTGTTCGGGTTGCATTCCCGATTTTTCGGTAACACCGGGTTTTGTCCGTTTTTCGATTTCCCACTTTTCTTTGTACTAATTATTTAATTTTTATTTAATATTTCTAATGATATTTATACTTCAATAGGGGTCTATTTAATTCCTAAAAATATTTTCCAGGGTTTCCCGCTGTCCAGGGCTAATCAACGATCCACGCCGTGACTTCTCGATGCGGTTACCCATTGCTAGGGTTTTCGACTCGCTTAACTTGGTTACATTTCTTTGCTATTATTTTTTCTTTGTTTTTCTTGTATTTTCTTTTCTTGTATTTCATTATTTTATGCCTCCTCACTCATATCGAAGTATAGTTATTGGCATCCTAGCTGTCCGGGCAACACTGGTCACCGGGACAGTAGAACACATTACCGAACATAGGGGTGTTACAAGGTTCATGAATTAGAGAATTAATTCATAACTAATTGGATAGTCATAGCACATAATGCTAGATGTTAACTATGACTTATGAGAACCTGTATGAAAAGAATTTTCATTTTGAGCTTGGAACGCTTCCAATAATATTAAAGAGTTAATATTATTTCATTGTTAATTAGTAATTAACCTAGTAAGTCATGCACATAAGAGCAAATTAATCAAAGCAAAATTAATTTAATTAATTGATTAAAGTGTTTAATTGTTTAATTGAATTAATTAATTTAGTTTGCAATTAGATTGCAAAGTCCCTAACATGACTTGAAACTAAACTTATCAATGGAAGTTTTCAAGTTAATATTTAAAGTGTTTAAATATAAACTTGAAAATTAACATAAGGTAGAAGTGTCAAAGTTTGACCATGTTGACTTGGTCAAACTTGGAAGATAATTAATTAATTAATAGTTGATTAATTAATTAATTGGCATAATAATGTTCATTAATATAATATTAATTTCTTTATTAATAGTAAGCTTTAACAAGTGGTCCAATGAGATTGAGACAATATTTTTAATTGACCAATTAAAGATGAACACTTGTTAGCTTAATTAATAAAAAAGTTGAAATATAAATGAATGAGATAAGAAGAAAGTTAATGAGCCTTTTTCTTCCCATCCATGAGCCGGCCACTTCTCCATCCTTTTCTCTTTAGTTGCATCTTCTTCCTTGAAACAAAATTCAAGAACACCAAGTGTTGCTGCTCTTGAATCACAAGTGAGAAAGTGTTTCTCATAAATTCCATAAGAGAAAAACTCAAACAATATACTTTTCCTCCCTTGTTATTGTTGGCCAAACTATAAGGAGGCTAAGAAAGAAATTTTGAGTTAATAAAGGAGCATTGATCAAAAAGCTTATGTGGACAAGCTAGAGGATTAACAATTGGTGGCCTAGCTTCCCGGATAAGGTGTTCAGAATTTGATTCTGCGCTTATTGGGTAAGAAATTCTCCAAAACCCTAACTTGGTTAAATTTGGGGAAAATATTTCCTAATGGCAATTAGGCTTGATTAGCATTTGAAATATGATTTAGTGTGACTAAATGATGTGTTTTTTCAATAGCTTAATGTGATTGCATAATGCATGAAACCCCAGGTTATGAAAAATTTTAAATTGCTAATACTTGTACTTATTGATGAATTGTTCTTGCAAGTGGTGCAATTCCTCTTTCAATTAGTATTAGAGCCCCTCTAATTTGCCATTAAGAACATTAATTCATATTATAGGCAGTTTGGGACATTTGTATATTGTATGAGATGCAATTGGAAATAAGTAAAACTCAAAGAAAAATTGTTGCAATTCAAACAAGTATGTTGAGTTACTATTCATAATTTGGTTCGGCCAAAATTATGATTTTTGTAAATAATTTAATTTTTTTGAGTTATCTTATTTAATGGTCTTGGACATGCATATGATGATGTTTAAAACCATTAGATACCAAGAAAAATCATAAATTTTAAGTGAAGTACCATTATACCAAGATGGAAAGTCCACAAGGCTATTGATGTGATCAAGGTGTTTTCTCAACTTGTATGAATTTTCTTGGTGACTAAAATGTTTAATCCAAGTCCTAAAACTGAATATAACATGATTATGAATGTGATTCATAGGTGATTAGATTTAATTTTGAATATGTGATATTTAGAATTAAATGTATATTCATGTGATGAATGCATGGATATTGGCATGAAGGGTGATCATGGACTTTAGGAGACCAATGTGATTGTATTTCTAATCTTTTCTATGAACATGTAATAATTATTTTAATTCTTACAAGGGCTATATTATAAGTTGTTGTGATAGATTCCTTATGTTATAATTTATTTATTTGAGCTTGCATGCCCAATTTCATTGTAATTTCACCTTAGTATGCCAAGATATGAGATCTAATTGGCTTAGCGGTCTTACAAGAAGAAATGGACCTTGATACATTGATGGAGATCAGTGGGAGCACAACACTTCAAGAGTTGAAGAATTGTGAATAAGCTGCAAATAAATGAATGTGACCTAGGATTCCCTAAATTCAATCTTTGTGGCTAGGATTGAATTCCCATATAATAGTCCATGATCATACCTCTTACATTACCATTGTATGAATGTATGTATGTTTGATATGTATATTCATGATGTGTGTGTGACATACATGAAAATGGTTAATGTGCAAAGTGAGATCGAATAGTAATTAGGTCGGCTAAGAAAATCTTCTAACAAAATGATCAAGTTGGCAATGGTGTAATTTGAAAAATTGCATCATGGCCCTCCACTAAGGCAATTATTTGAGAAATTTTAAATATTTGCATTGTTGGCTATGGTTACATAGGAATGATGCATTTGGTTTTAGAGATTTTCTTAAAATAATTGTTAAGCATGAGATGTTGTGAGTATGTAAATACTTTGGTGGCCAAGAATGGATGTACCTAAGGTCATTAAGGCTCAAATTTGCATAATTGCTAGCTTAGTGTACTCAACTTAACTAATGAAAGATAAACCAATGGTAGACATTAGGGGCTAAATTAATGATTGAATTTCACATGTGATGTGATGAGTAAAGAGTTACTCACTTATAAGTTGTTATGATTGTAACACCCTCATACTAAGTAGTTCTATACAGCCTATTATTTCGATGACTAGTGTCTATCTGGACGGCTAGAATGTCTAGGACTATACTTAATTCACATAGAGAAGCCATAAATAAAATTGATAAAAATCAAATAAGGTTGGATTAAAATAAGAGAATTGAAACATAATTAGGTTAAATGAGCCTAGAGTTCTGATGATGGGAGACCGACCCGGGAAGCGACCGCGAACTCAGTTGCTACTTGAAATTCGTATGGGACCACGTGAAATCCTTAGTTAAGGGATGATCGTGAAATTATTGAGAACTAGAAAATCAAAGAAATAAAAAGGGAATAAGCACAATTAAGTGAATTAGAATCTTAAGACTCATTGGGCATTATGGGAAAAGATGGACTATAACCCAATGAGGGGCATTTTAGTCAATTCACTTCAAGAGGTGAATTTTGACCTAAATGTCCATTAAATTATATGAGATTAAAATATTAAAAAAGAATTAAAAATAAGAAATGGTATATGGAAAGGAAGAAAAGAAAATATAAGGATTAGGAAATTAAAATATTACAATTATGACATCATAATTACATCACTATGACACAATTAAAATTATAAATTAAATCAGTTAAATTTTGGGATAATTATGTATAAAGAAGACAAAAGTCTTCTTTCTTCTAAAGATGGCCGGCCACCCTCCCTTACTCTCTCTCTCTTCTTTCTTCATCCCACCATTAACAACCCTTCTCAAGCTTTGATTTCCCACATTCTTTCCATAAATTTTCCCCCAAAATTAGTAGAAAACTCCTAGTTAAACCTCAAAGTGAAGCTTGGGAGAAAAAGAAACAAGAAAAAGTGAAGGGATTTGCAAATTAAAAAGCTCAATTAGAGGTAAGTCATCTCTCTAACTAAATTAATGGTGTATGCATGAACTTAAGTTTGATTTTGATGAAATTACATGAAAAAGTATGATAATCATGCATGAAATAAGGGAGTTGAATTTCAGCCAGCCAAAAGGACTTAGGGTTTTGAAGTGTTTGATGAAGTAAACATTGATTTAGAGCTTAGGTGATGTTGAATATATGATTTGAATATTGATTTACATGAGTTTGCATGAAATTGGGGTGAAGAGGAATTATGGTTTTGGTGAAAATTAGGGTTTCATGGTACGCTATACAATTGATGTTTATAAGACCTAATTATTGTCATTTGGCATACTTTAGTTGAGAATTGATATGAATTGATGAAAGGAATGGATGAATTGGTAGTGTGTTGAATGGCCAGAATTCTAGACCCTTGAGTCCAATAGGTTTGAATGGGTATAAGTTGAGTTACATAGCTCCAATTGGTGTGAGGCCAATTGAAGATGAAACCTAAGACATAATTCTAGAAATGTCATGAAGACACCTTGTCCAGAAACTGACCAAGATTGCCCTAAATTTGGCTTGAATCCGGATTGCAATTCTGGGCCTGACAAAAAATTACCAAATGAATAGTACTTAGTAAATTAGGCATACCTCACTCTAGAAAACTCCAAATTAGGTGATTCTTAAACCAATGGAAACTTGAGACATAGGAGAACAATTCTCATGGAGACCAAGGGACCAAATTATGACCCTAACTTGATCAAATTACTAGACAAAATTAGTCTAGGAGGACTGAACCTGAAAAATGTGAAGGATTAGGCATCTGACCAGTTTTGGCAAAATGGCCATAATTGGAGTTATATAAATGCAAATTAGGTGATTCTAAAGTCAAAATTCTCATAAGACATAGGACTACAAACTTTATGTTTTGACCAGAGCCCAGTTCATAGGGCAAGATAGAGGAATTATTGAGATAATTTAGGAATCCCAAATATGGAATTCCTGCTTCTTAGTTAATTGGCCTGATGACCTCTGAATGGTTATCAGGCCTTAACTTCCTCTACAAAACTCCAATTGAAGTAATTTAAAATTATTTGGAAACCTAAAATAAAAGCCTAAAACATTATTTTAGGGACTAGGGCCAAATTATGAGTTTAAGATGCTCAGATATAGAATGTAAAGTTAGGGTACAAATTCTAGAAAGCCTGGAATTTCAGGATATGGCACTTGGAATAGTGTTTAGTAATTTAACCATAACTTGTGTCGACACCATATTTTGGCCGATCACCGAAGTCAAGGGACTTTAAAATCGACTCCTAGTCGATGTCCTTCGATCACAAATGACTTTTCCGAATACATTGATTGCTCGACCACGGAATGAACTGATCCCACACTTAGTTAATTGTTTTCCGATCTCTTATCAGATGTGTTTGAACCAATGTCAGGTCTCCGTACCATCTAGTCTTGCCCCCGATCTCTTTTTACAAATATTGTGGAAATTCATTTAGTCAATTTTAGGATCGTGCTTCTCACTTGAATGTCCCAGATATTCCTTAAAATAAAGTTAAGGTTTCTATTCGGTCTAATGACGATCCCGATCTTAAGAATTCAAATCAAGTCTTTCCAATGTTCTAAAGATTTACTTGGTGTTTGGTCATGGCTAAGTCCGGTCTCAGGCTTACAATGTTTTCCGATCTCTTATATTTAGGTTAATGGTGGCTTTCAGGTTTGATGTCCAATACGTTCAAACAATCAAGTACTTAATCGAATAAATGAGATCGGTTAGCCGAGGTATTCGGATTGGACAAACTTCCTAAATCATGGATCGGCTAATGGCAATTCATTTAGGGATCAGATCGGACATGCATATCAGAGATTGGAAAAATAACTAATAAAATAAAAAACCTTCAAATAAAATTTCATTTCATTTCCAAAAGGTCGGATTACATCATTAAAGGAATCTTTAAAGATCATATTACATCATTTGGGCGATTTCTAAAGATCAGCACTACATCTTGCCTAGTAGTGGCCTATGTCAAAGCCTAGTCTTGTGGCTGAATCAAAAGATATGTTTGATCAGAAAGCCAGCCACAATTGTTGGATAGATGTGCAGCTCAGATAGGGTGACTATGACTTTCATGATGGTGAGTGGAGTCATCGTCGATGTCATCGACCAGAACTGAGCTACAGTCGGGATGCCCGATGTGGCAAGGAGCCAAATGAACTTCAAGAGGCAGTCACTAACATTAAGATTGAAATTAGCAGTCCTCTTGCCCGAGATCGGTTCACCGATTATATCGATAGACTGATTCGGGATCGGCACGATCGTCACTTTTGATTTTGATCGGTAAATTAGTCCAGTTTCCTCACTGTCATTAGATGTTGTCCTCATGGTTCTCCGATCGCTGGGATCGTAAATTTTCAGGTGAAGGGCGAAGAAAACTATCGAAAAAAGATCAAAAGCAGTCACCATAATCAGAACTATTACCGGAGAAGCTAGAATTGGAGAAATGGAGAAACTGAAGGAAGAGAAGTGAAGTATGAAGGAGATTTCTCATTGGTGTATATATATAGGGCTTGAGCATTTATTGCATGAAGAAACTGAAGCGTATGCATCGGTAACTGAAGAATTAATTGCTTTGACCAAGGCAGCTCAGATAACAAGAAAAATCTAGAATGGGAGAGATCGGGAAGCGATGGGGGACCCGATATGAGAGAGATAGGAAAAGAAGAAGGTCATAATAGAGAGATCGGAAGAAATAGAGATCGGAGAGCACGGAGGGATTAAATAGCTTTCCAATAACTCTCTTCATAATCCGAGCCGAGTTAGTTAAAGCATTGCAGGTATGATCAAATCTTCACCGCACGCCTCATTTGCAGAATCGCCCACATTGCTAACAGACACCAAAACAGTTATGGCAGTCCTTTACATCTCAATCTCCACCGTTGATCATACTTGTAAGGATGAACCCGGAGCCCATGGATTTAAAAGTAGATGACAGGATTGGCGCTTTTCATCCCCAACCCTTGGATCCATCTTGTAATGCAAGACCCTGAGCCGTTGGATTAAGAGAAGAAAGGACGGATGTTCTGAATGAAATCTCAACCCTCCATTTTGATTCTCTTTAATTCTCAGACGTCAGATTGTGTCCTTTTGAATCTAAACCCTCCTTCTCCCCTGATGAGATCCTGACCCTTCATAAGGAGCACCCGTTCTCTATAAATACCTGCATGCAATACTGTAGAAGGGACGGACAAAAAAGGTGGTGGTGATTATAGTGGAAAGCTCTAAAATTTGATTCAGTCTTGCTACTTTTCCATTCTAAGCTTTCATAGAATTGAGAAACTTCAGAAACCAATTTTCTTAAGTATCTCCATTGAAGGAGTTTTGAACCCTGAAATTCTTCATTTCAGTGTCGGTTCATTACTCTGCGAAACCATTTTTTTGTTCAGTTTCGTCTTCATCACCCTAACGTCGGCATATTATTCTCCAAGCTTGACTTCGTTCTGACCCAGTTACCGTCGCTTCGGCTCAACTGCATTCCGACCTAGTTCTCGTTACTTCGGAGTAAGCGTTAGTCCTTCGACCATCAGCTTTCAACTCTACCTTATTTGTGGTTCCAGAGTTAATTCAATAGCCTCAACCTCCTACAAGTAAGCGTCTAGACTGTCATTTTGCCGAATGCTCGTGTTTTATTTTATCTGTTCTTGTTCTTGAAAATTCTATTATGTTCAGTTGCACTAAAATCCCAACATAGATTATTCAGGCCGATAGTTATTTCCTGAGTCTATTTCTTCTATTCATTCATAAGCTTTATTTACTTCTTCTTAGTTTTCATTTCCTTCGAAAATAGGTGTTCTGGTTGTGGGCAAATTGTAGCTACTTAAAAAATATTGGTAGAAGTATCTTAACGTGAAAGTTTTCAAACAAATAAAACTAACAAAAGGCCGAATAGTAGATCAAAGGAATAAGTTATGAGGTCAGGCTACGAAACAAGCCCAGAAGAAAACATAATAGAGTGGGAATCGAGATGAGATCGAGCCCCGGACTAGTAACCAAAAGAGATCGGATATCACTAGTCAAAGAGCTCTGATAAGGCGATCAGTGAGAAGTTTGGTCTTGTATCTACCCTCTAGTTATAAGGCATCAGTGGGTTAAGAGAAGCTTTGCGCGAGTTTTTGGCGTCTTCAGGCGCCAGAATCCTTAGTTCAAGGTCCTTATGACATGCGATCCTAACAAATACTCTAAGAGATCAGGGAAAAGTTCTTACCTGATTCTCATTTAAATAAAACACGGAGATCGGAGAAGAGTTCTCATTCGAGATCCTCCACTTAAAAAAAAACTCTAAACCAAATACTTTAAGAGATCGGGGGTGAGTTCTTACCTGATTCTCATTCCAAATTTAAATGTGTGGAGATTGGAGGAGAGTTCTTATCCGAGATCCTTCACTTAAAACTTCAAACCGAATACTTTAAGAGATCAGGGGAGAGTTCTTACCTGATTCTCAACCAAAATTTTTAACAAAATATGTGGAGATCGGAGGAGAGTTCTTATCCGAGATCCTTCGCTTAAATTTTTAACGAACATACTTTAAGAGATTGGGGGAGAGTTCTTACTCGATTCTCAGCCAAATTTTAATAAAATATGTAGAGATCTAGGGAGAGTTCTTACCTGATTCTCAACCAAAATTTTAATAAAATATGTAGAGATCGGAGGAGAATTCTTATCCGAAATCCTTCGCTTAAAAACTCTAAATGAAATACATTAAGAGATCAGGAGAAAAGTCCTTACCCAAATTCTCTTAACTAAAGCCCGAATTAAGATATCATAATATGCAAAGTAACCCCCAAATAGAGATCCGCTACCTGACGCCTACTCATTAAGGGTCATCTCATGCACTCATGTTATTGGGCAGCCCTGAATAGTGAAATATCAAACATTCCTTTTATCCATACAAAGGATTAACATTGTCATCCCAACTCCCTAATATCAATTTTAACTTATAAAGAGCATAATATTAAATCTGCTTACCCTCATTGAGGGACGAGGTGGGGTGCCTAACACCTTCCTCACCCGTATACAGACCCCAAACTTAGAATCTCTGTTTTCGAAGTGGTTTCCTTTTTAAATTTTTATTACAAATGGTTTTCTTTAATTTTCCTCAAAATTAAAGTGGCGACTCCTCACCTTTCCCACTTCAGTGAAGCGCCTCTTCCATGCGACCGCAAATTACCTTGTGACAGCTTGGCGACTCCACTGGGGAGACTTGTAACATTTTACCCTAACCCCAGTTTAGAGGTCCGAAAGCAGATTTAATTTTGTTTTGTTTTTAAAATAAAATCGTAATTAGGGGGCTTAACGTAGAACATTCAAAAATCTTTATATATTAATTGTTGCTATTCTAACCATTTTGCTTGTTTTGATTGTCTTATTTATCACACAGCAATCTTCGTCTAAAAAAAACTCTCCCCCCCCTATAAAGGGAAGAGGTAAATGTGTCCCTTTACACACTGAGTACTTACACAATATCCTCACTCACCTCAGCCCTATACCCGGGCTTTCTTACCCTTTTAGGAAATAAGAGGGGGTCATATAGCGGTACCCGTGGGTTTTACCCCGTTAGTATCCGTGAAGGCTTCTGATCAGATTGGAACTTGTTCCATTTACTGTGATGCTTGTGGAATTCTCCCATTAGTATCATGGTTGTGGAATGGGGCTCTACTGTTTACAGTAGGGACAATTTGGGAACCTGTGGCTTTTAGAAAATTAGACCTTGAGCTAAACTATTACATTAGCTGAAAGCCGTAGCAAACTACCTCATAAGATAGAACTATCCAATTAGATAGTACTTACCCGGTACTAGGACTCTCCCTATTTTAGGACAAAAAGAGACATACTTTTACCTTACTTTATTTGTATTTTTAAAAAAGGTAATTTTGAATCATACTGGCAGATTGATCTAAATACCTTCCTACTTTAATAGGTGTATAGATATTACCACATCAGCAGTATAATTCAAAATTACCTGAATTTATTTCGCTAATAATTTTTTCCACAGGAATTGTGAATTGGAGTCTGAAAAGGGTAAAATAAAAGCTTTAACATGGCATCCTCGAGTCAGTCGACAGAAGAAGTTCCTAGACAAGAACAGAATGCTAGACCATGGTCCAAACCGCTTCATAGTTCAGAGTCCTCACAGAGTGATGCCATTAGGGCAGACACTGGCCTGTTACCTCCATTAGATCTGAGTAGGGTCGAAGTTAAAATGACCGATCTTGCGGAGCTATCTAGCATTTGGAAATCACTCCCTGATCATGTCAAGGCAAAGTTTGAGGAAAAATATGGAAGGATTGTAACCTTGATACGGGTCAAAGTCCAAGTTCCGACGATAAAAGCCATACTGTCAATCTGGAATCCCAAGTACGAAGTGTTCTCCTTCAATGACATTGATATGACCCCCACTATGGAAGAATATCAGGCACTACTAAAGATCTTTTATGTGGAGCAGAATCGGATCTACCTACACCTCGAGCATAGGCAGACTTGGAAACGGTTCGCACATATATTGGGGGTCTCCGCGGAGGAAGCAAAAGTGAGAGAAACTGTCAAAGGGAACACACATGGGTGGTATTGGACTTATGTCAAAAAACATTTGGATCTGCACATTCAAAACAGACAATGGGAACAGGCTTCAATGACACTAGCTCTGGGGATTTACGGCCTAATCATATTTCCCGGGCCTTTGGGAATTATAACCTGCAGTGTCACAGAGATATTATGGGCAGTAGAAAAGCAAAAGGTCAACCCAATACCGGCAATCCTTGCAGAGACCCTATTGACTCTTACTTATTATCGACGACAAGGCAGGGGATTTATTAAGTGCTGTTCTCAACTGCTACACCTTTGGATCCTCAGTCAAATGTGTCCTCTGGAGACTAAGGGGTTAACTTGGTATCCTGACCAGCCGCTTATGGCTAGATTAGCAATCAATCCAAAGAACGAGCTGTAGTGGCAAGAGCAGATTCTAAGCTTCAACAGTCACAACTACTGCTGGAGGAAATTGTGGACATTGGGTCAACCTATTTTGTTCAGTACAGGGAGTAATCATTCGGTATCTTTGATCGGAGTGATCAGATACACGAGTTACGTCTCGGTGTTGGTAATGAGGCAATTCGGTTCAACCCAATCCGCGCTCAGTGTTGAAGAACACCATCAAGTTCATTTCTACCATGAGCTCGATAGTGAGGAAGAATTGAAAGTATTCCACAAATCATGGGAGAGCGTCATTATGATTGAAAGATCGCCTAAAGGGCCGAGCACCACAGAAGACTACTTTAGATGGAGGGCCAGCAGAGATCAAGGATGCCCAATTGCCAAGTCAACAGAACTTGAAGGAAGCTCCCCTCATCAAAAAATTATTTCAAAAGAGGATAATGCCCAGTTGGTCAGCTTTCTACAGAAATTGGATGTCGAGAACCAACAGTTTCTAAAATGGATAAGGCAGTTAGAGGACTGACAGCAAGTCCTCAAAAGGGAGGTAAAAAGGCTCAGGGAAGAAGCGACGACAGAAAAGGCAGAATTTGAGGAACAAGAAACACGGTGGGAAAAGGAAAAGACCTTTCTCCAAGGTGTAATAAGAGAGGCGGAAGTTTGGAATTGCGAGTTGTAAGAAAAAATGAAATACCAGGAGATGCTCATGGAAGAATATAAAGAAGAGGGCAAAAAGAAGAAGCTCGAACTAAAGGAGCAAGTATAGCTTATCAATGATATTCTGAAAGAGTGTGCTAAAGAAAGAAAAGAAAAAGAAAGGCAAACAACCCTGCATCAAGAGCTGAGAAAAAATGTTGACCAGCTAGAAAGAATGATTGTGCAAGGAAAACAAGAGATCCTGCTAGAGTTTGAATACGCCTTGAAAACATTCAACCCCGCCCAACAAGAAGAAAGACTCTATGAATACCTCAAAAGATGCCATTGCATTCTAAAAAGTCTCCCTGAGCCTAGGCAAATGTAAAAAAACATATGCATGAACTATTTAATTAATAAAATCACTTTGGGCCGTTGTTTAGCAAATTGTGAATGAATAGTGTGACTCCCATAGGAACTATCCTCGCTAGGGTTATATGAAAAGACGAATGTGCCATATGGACAAGTATCATAGACACGCATTCGATCCAGTCATTCACCGTTAGACTATCGAGCGATGCCATGATAAAATTGACGCAATTATCCTTCTATAGATTCCATTCTTGGCTTTCATACGCCACCGTATCCTTTGTTCAAGTCAAGACCTTTAATTTTTAACAAAATTTAAAATTCATTTAATGATTTCTCCCACAGGAAATCAACATTACTCCAAGAAAAGCAAGCCTGATAGAGCGAGCAGTTCGACCGAGGCGAGTGTACTTAACAAGATCATGAATGAAGAAGATAATGGAAGATCAGGAATAAGTTCAGAACCTACAAGGAAAAGTCTTCAAATTGAGAGATCAAGTCTCAGAACTTATGAAACTGATGAAGGAGATATCCCAAAATAAGCCTCCATCAGAACCAAATTTGCCATTACCTCCCCCACTTCCTACAACGGTTGATTTTCACCAAGCTTCAACCTCTTTTACTTTTCAGCCACCCATTCTGGATCCGATAATTACTGTCAATCCAACTCTCCCAAATAATGACTTACCTTTTCCCTATTACTTGATTGTCTCAAATGCCGAGTTACACCATTCTATCCCAATCCCTACAGTCCATCGTGCCCCTTATTTTCCAACTGGGGAAATAGCTCATGTAATAGGAGGGGAAAGTAAAAAAAGAGAGAATGAGAAGTTATCCTCTCTAGAAGAGAGATTAAGAGCGATTGAAGGACTAAATATGTACGACTCAGTAGATGTATCGTCGCTGAGATTGGTACCAGATGTGGTGGTGCCACCAAAGTTCAAAGTTCCTGATTTCGACAAGTATACCTGAAATTCAGATCCCCGCATCTATCTAGCAACTTACATCACCAAGATGTCAGCCCTTGCAGAAGATGAAAGACTTCTGGTCCACTTCTTCCACGAGAGTCTCTCTGGGGCAGCCCTGAGATGGTGCATTCAACTAGATAGGAGCAAACTGCGCTCCTGGAAAGATTTGGCCGACGCTTTCCTGAAACAGTACAAATTTAACTGTGACGTCGCCCCCACAAGGAGAGAACTCCAATATTTGGTGCAAAGAGAGAGGGAAAGCTTTAATAAGTATGCCCAGAGATGAAGAGAGAAAGCAGCGTTGGTTACTGATAATGAACTCTGCTCTCTGTTCATTGAGACATTGAAAGCCCCGTATTTCAATCTGATGATTAAAAACACCTCCAACAACTTTTCAGACATCATCCAAGCTGGTGAAAGAATAGAGGCTAACTTAAGGTTAGGACAGTTGCAGGAGTTTGCTGAGAATCCTGTAAAGAAAACTGCCAGTTTTGGAAAGAAGAAAGAAGGTGATGTGCACTCCATCACCTGACAAACCCAACCTCCATTCTCTTAGAGTAACTTTCGGCCATACCCTCCTACTCAAGGCCCGACAATAGCTAACATTCCATCCCCTTTTCCAAAATATCCTCGCCCTCGCCCACAATATCCACTGCAAGTAGCTTACCAACCCAGACCGCCTGCTCAACCTGTTCAACCAAGACCACCTCCTCCCCAAAATAATCCTAGACCACAGAGAAACCCTGATCCACCTCTCCCCCTTTCACTTAGTGAAATATACCGATATCTCCTTGGTATAAATCAGATAGTGCCTATTCCCTTGGACCCGATTCAGCCACCATATCCCAGGTGGTATGACGCCAATGCCCTGTGAATATCATGGAGGGGCACTGGGGCACTCAACTGATAACTACAGAGCTCTTAGGGGAAGAGTACAGGCCCTGATCAGAAACGGTTGGCTAAAAATTGAAGGAAATAGTTCTCTCTCCAATGTCACTTCAAACCCATTGCCCAATCATGGTACGGGCAATGGCATGAATATGATAGACTCTGAAGAAGAAAGGTCAACCTTGGAGGTAGATCAACTGATTCCTCACTTTGAGGAAATTTTTGCAATGGCAGTGAGGGAAGGTTACCTCTGCCCTCAAACACCGGGGGTTTGAAGATGATGCAGGATGCCCCTATCACGGAGGAGCGGCTAACCACGAGCTGCAAAACTATGAGGAGTTCAAACAAGAAGTCCGGAGGATGCTGTCACTCAAAACTTTGAGATGTCAGCGGAGAGTGAGGTTGGAGGGCGAAGTGAACACAACCAGGTCTGGCCGAAATGCTTCCACTCCCTATCCCAGATTAACCTTTTCTGCTCCCAGCACACTACCACCACCACCACCACCACCAATAATAGTCATCCGAACCCCGCCTCAACTCCTAGTCACCAACACCCATGCAATACCTTGGAATTATAATCTCCAAGTATTTACTCAAGGTGCATCTAGCAGCACTCCAACTCCTACCCCTAACCATGCCCAAGTTCAACCAATCTCTCCTCCCAAACCATGCATTGCTCCCCACGAGCACTTTAAAATGACTTATGCTGGACCCTCCAACGACGCTACTCCCCAATCAAACCCAAAAACAACCAGTAACTTCTCCCCGCTAGAGCAAGAGGTAGAATTTATAACCCGAAGTGGGAGATGTTATGGGAATGAAGAGAGGGAAAAGAAGAAGGGGAAAGTAAAAATGGGAGAGCTACTACAGAACACGGAGGAGGGAGCTGAGAAAATTGAGAAAGGAGAACCTACTGAACTAAGGGGAGAAGAGGAACTATTGCTTCAAATAATGAAGCAGAGTGAATACGATGTTGTCTAGCAACTAAAGAAGACGTCTGTCGGATTTCATTGTTGTCACTGATTCTGAGCTCGGAAGTGCATCTCCAAGCCCTGCAAAAGATTCTAAATTAGGCCTTTGTGAACCCTGATATCACACCGGGGCAATTCGAGAAAATAGTTGGGCAAATATAGGCATCCAGTTTTGTCACTTTCTCAGAAGAGGAGATAGATCCGACTGGCTTGAAGCACACCAAAGCTTTGCACGTGACAGTCAAATGTAAAGGGTGCATAATCGCCAAAGTCTTGATTGACAATGGATCTGCTCTTAATATCTTACCCAATGCCACCCTGGCAAGACTACCTGTTGATTGATCAAACATACGCCAAAGTGCTATGGTGGTAAGAGCCTTTGATGGTACAAGAGGGGAGGTACTTGGAGACATCGATTTGCCACTCCAAATTGGGGCATGCACTTTCTACATCACATTCCAAGTGATGGAAATTGAACCTACATACACCATGCTACTAGGGAGACCCTGGATCTATTCAGCAAATGTCGTATCTTTGACCCTGCATCAGAGAATTAAATACATCATGGGCGACAGGATCATCACAGTAAGGGGGGAAAAAGCCATACTGGTCACCAAGCCGTAATTAGTTCCTTATATGGAAACAACTGAAAAGTCCTTGGAAAGTTCTTTCCAGGCATTAGAGTTACAGGAAACTACCCTGAGGGAAGAAGGGGCTACGGCTATGGTGGCAAAGGTGATGCTTAAGAGCGGATACGAAAAGGGCAAAGGATTGGGCACCACGTTGCTGGGAATTGTTGAACCCATACCAGCTATTCAGAAGATCGGCTACTTCGGCCTGGGATATGAGGAAGATGCTCTCATGGATGGGCGATTCTGGATGAGGAACACGCTCCGGGATCAAAGGTTTGACCAAAGAGTCGGGAAAATGAAAGTTGTCCCGAAAATCACAGATGTTTTCACCAAGTTGACCATTGAGAATCTGGAGGAAGGTGAAGGATTTCCCCAAGAGCCGTCTATTGATGTCATACAACTGGACTCCCTATATGAAGCCCTAATCTCACCAATTGCTGAGGGGCAAGAGCTGGATAATTGGGTAGCAGAAGACATTCCCGTGCTCAATCTCGAGTAAAGTATATTTTGTTATCCACGCTTGATCATGTTATCCATGATGATAAGTGTAATGTTGTAAATGGTCCTCTTTTTATGATGAATGAATTAATAGATTAATAGCGCATTTTGCATCCAATCCTCTTTTCCTTAAAATCTATTCTTATAATATACTCCGCTTTCGTTTCTTCAGGACCATTCATCAATTCACGCCTAATAATTCAATTGACTCAGAAATTACTCTTGTTAATTTTAAAATTCCCGTAACTGCCAATACTTCAAGTGATTCTGAAGAAGAACTTACAGAAGAAAGGGGTGAAAGAGATGAACCTTCCCTAGTGCCTTATGGGGATGAAACACACACGTTAAATCTAGGTAATGAAGAAATAAGGAGGGAACTTAAGGTTGTGGGAAGTGGAGAATTAGAAGATATGGTCAATTTGCTCAAAGAATTCTTGGATGTATTTTCATGGAGCTATGACGATATACCCGGATTAGACCCTCAGATAGTGACACACATGATTCCCCTAGTTCCCTGGACAATTCCAGTATAACAGAAGTTAAGAAGAATGAATCCTGACACCCTGCTCAAAGTTAGGGATGAAGTCAAAAGGCAGTATGATGCTGGATTTTTGGAAGTAGTCAAGTACCCTCAGTGGATAGCTAATGTTGTCTCGGTAATAAAGAAGGATGGGAGAGTCAGGGTATGTGTTGATTATTGGGATCTCAATAAGGCGAGCTTGAAGGATGATTTCCCTTTCCCACATATAGACGTGCTGGTCGATAACGCTGTAGGATTGGATAGATGTTCATGCATTGACGGAGCATCCAGGTACAACCAAATCCCCATGGATGAAGAAGACAAAGAGAAGACTGTTTTTATCACTTAGTGGGGGGTATTCTGTTATTGGGTCATGCCATTTGGGTTAAAGAATGCTGGAGCTACCCACCAACGCGCTATGGTCACATTATTCCACGACATGATGCACAAAGAAGTAGAGGTGTATGTGGATGATATGATCATCAAGTCCAGAGAGGGAGAAAGTCATGTGCAAGTGTTGAGAAAAGTATTCGAAAGGCTCAAGAAGTATTAGCTGAAATTGAACCTAGCCAAGTGTGTGTTTGGGGCTAGATCTGGAAAGCTATTGGGATTCATAGTGAGTGAGAAGGGAATAGAAGTGGACCCAAACAAAGTTCGAGCCATTCAAGAAATGCCATCCCTAAAGACAGAAAGGGAGGTGCATAGTTTCCTGGGAAAACTGAACTACATCTCGAGATTCATTTCCAACCTCACTACTAAAGCTGAACCCATCTTTAAACTACTCAGAAAGAACAACACCACTCAATGGGATCCAGTTTGTCAAGAGGCTTTCAAGAAAATTAAGCAGTATCTGTCAAACCCGCCAATATTGGTCCCTCCAGTGGCAGGAAGGTCGTTGATTCTGTATATGGCAGTTCAACAGAGCTCGATGGGGTGTGTTTTGGGGTAGCATGATGACATAGGTTAAAAGGAGAGGGCCATTTATTATTTGAGCAAGAAGTTCAATGATTGCAAGTCAAGGTACTCATTCCTAGAGAAAACTTGCTGCGCGTTGGCCTGGACGGCAAATCGGCTCAAACACTACATGTTGAATCATAAGACATGGCTCATCTCCCGAATGGATCCCATCAAGTATGTATTTGAAAGCCCATTCGTGCCAGGGAGGATAGTAAAATGGCAAGTCATACTCTCTCAATATGACATTGTCTATATGACCAGAAAGGCAGTAAAAGAGAGCATAATTGCTGATCTCCTAGCAGAAAACCCTATCCAAGATTATGAAGCCCTGGATTTCGAGTTCCCTGATGAGCATGTTAAAGAGGTCGGCAGCGAGTATAAGGAACCGAGTGATGTATGGGAAAAGTATTTTGACGGAGCAGTCAATTTGTCTAGTAATGGGATCAGAGCTGTGTTAGTATCCCTTGACGAAAAACACTTTCCGATAGCTGTCAAGTTAAGATTTGATTGCACCAACAACGTTGCGGAATACGAAGCCTGTGTGATGGGTTTGCAGGCCGCCATCGAAATGAAGGTCAGAAAGTTAGAGGTGTATAGAGATTCAACCTTAATCATTCATCAAGCCAAGGGAGAATGGCAAATCAAGGACCCAAAGCTGATCCCATATCAAAAGTACCTACTAGAATTGATTAAGAAATTTGAAGAGATTTCTTTCACTCACCTCAATAGGGAAAAGAATCAATTCGCAGATACCTTAGCCACTCTGGCTATCATGGCTTAAATGGAAGAGGGACAGACGACTTAGGTATTACAGATCCAAGCAAGGGGTAAGCCAGCTTATTGTTTCATGGTCAAGGAAGAAATCAATGGCAAACCCTGGTATTATGATATCCAGGTCTACATCAAAACCAGGGAATACCATCCGGGGGCAAGTAGAAACGAAAGGAGAATGATCAGAAGATTAGCTTTGGGATACTTCCCCAGTGGTGAAATTTTGTACAAAAGGAGTTCCAATGGTGAATTGTTAAGGTGTGTAGATGCAAAAGAAGCAAGGAGAATCCTTTTGAGACTTATGAGGGGAATTGCTCAACCCACGCCTGTAAAATCCTCCCAGTAGCAACTCCGTACATTCTACTGTTCCGGTGACCAGTGTCAGTCCGGATAGCTAGAACGTCCGAAAAAATATTTAAACTAAAGTGAGGAACCATAATTAACTCAAATATTAATAAGAAAAATTTAGGAAAAATTTTAGAAATAAAATACAACCAAGTTAAATGAGCCGGTACCCTAGCGATGGGTAACCCAGTGGGAAGTTGCAGTTCTCGTAACTAGGAGCCCTAGACTCAGGGGAAAATTCATAAAATAATTTTTGGGACTCCAGAGAAGGGTCTTTGAGGTTCCTATGGCATTAGAATGCCAAGAAAATGCTTAGAAAAAATTTTCAATCGGTACAGACAATTTTGGTCTGTTAAGCCAAATAGAGGGCATTTTGGTCATTTCGCCTTCAGAGGTGATTTTTGGTCGATCTGCAGGACTGAGCATGAGTCCAGCAGGTTTGGGTAGTTATAAATGGAGTTGTAGAGATTCAATTGGTGCAAGGCTAATTGAACATGAAACTAGACACATAATGGCACCACTTTGGTGAAGAAACCCTGCCCAGAAAACCAAACCAAACCAAGTTGGCCTAAAAATTGCCCTAATCCGGGTGACTTGCATTCTGGCTGGGCAAAATGACCAAATGAACAGTGTTTATTCATTTCATTATAACTTAGTGTAGAAAGGTCCTATTGACCTGAAATTTTACCATCACAAAGCTGAAACATACACCTACAACTTTTATGAAGAACATAAATCCAAATTCTGACCATAACCTAGTCAAATTGCCAGCCAAACTTAGGTTGCCAAATCTGGCAGAACCAGTTTTGCCCAGAATTTTGGATTCTGTCTAATCTGGCCAATTATGGTGTTTAGGCCATAACTTGAGTTACAAAACTCCAAATGGAGTGATTCAAAAAAGGAAATATAACTAGACAAAATAAGGAACAACTTTCATGAAAAGAACTTTGCCAAATTCCTACTATATAAATGACCAATGGAACAGTAAACATATGGCTTGAAATCTAAAAATTGTGAATAATTAACACTAAGCTTAGAAATGGTATTGGCAACCAATACCAACAACTTTAGAATGCAAAATGTGGTATGTTAAGAGTATTAGAACCAATGTACCTATTGTCTATGCAAAAGTCAACATTTTAGTTGGCTAAGGAAATGAATAGTAACACCTAAACCTAAATTTCAAGAAATGTAAAGTTTAAAAGTGTAGCATGCCCTAGTACACCTAGCAAGGTTGGTTTGGATAGGTTGGCATGCCAATAGGGTTCAGTTAGCAGTACTGCACATGGCATTATGCCATTCTGTGATTTTATGGCTTTTAGCCATTCTGACATTGTGATGATACTTGGTCTTGTGCCTAATATTTATTACAGCTTATTAGCTATTTTGTTGCATACCAGGAGATACATATGTGACCGATGGTGTGACGGCCCGAGGTACTTCATACCCAGTGCCAGTTTACCCGTTTATCTAGTCCAGTCATCCAGTATAGGTTACTTGGGCAAATAAAAATGGAAGTGGATAAATATAATAAAATTATGAATACAATAACTACAAAATAAATAAGATTACCAATAATGATCTAAAAATTGTCTGCATAAGACATCAGAACATGCACTGTATATTTATTTTCTGTTATTTTTTTTATTTTATTATTAGCACCACTAAGCATTATTGCTTAGCGTGTTACTTTTTGCCACGCGTAGGTTCTGGAAAGACCGACCGAGAGCCCAGTAGACCATAGACTGGGTGAGATCTTCTGCAGCTCTACATAGTGTCCGTGTTACCTCACCAATATCAGTGCATTGGTAGGACACTAGGTTTCATTTTGGGTATTTTGTAATTAACTTTTATTTTATCATATGAAATTGAGACTCATGTAATATATTTTGTTATCAATGTAAATAGTGGAAATTATGTTTATGAATGAAAAAGTGAATATTTATTTATGAGTTGTACATGAATATCCTATGTAATGAATGAATGAGAAATGGGAGTATATTTGAGAAATATTGAGATTTTGTTGGTGAAATGGAGTTTGGGAGTGATTGAAAATTTTGGAAGTGTTTTTCACAGGTTCCGAAGAACTGTTTTATCCATTTTTAGCCGGCATTCTGCCGGATTTTCTATAAAATTTGCGGAACCTCAAATAAATTATAATTTCAATAAATGACTTAAATGAATTATATTTCACAAATTATACTTCATAACTATGAAAAAAATAAATTAGGAAGAATAAAAATGATTGAATTAAAATAGGGTGTTCTGGTACACTGCGTGGCATATCTTACTCGGCTACACTGTAGACGGGTAAGGGGTGTCACAACGCCAATGGGCATATGATGGCCAAGCAAATCATGAGACGGGGATACTTCTGGACTACTATGGAAAAAGACTACATCAAGTACTTTCGGAAGTGTCACAAATGTCAAATCTACGCAGATCCGATAAATGTCCCACCTCATCAATTGTTCAATCTTGTCTCACCTTGGCCTTTCGCAATGTGGGGGATCGACGTGATCGGTCCCATTAATCTCAAGGCATCTAATGGGCATAGGTTCATCTTGGTAGCTATTGATTACTTTTCCAAATGAGTCGAAGCGACGTCATATGCCCACATCACGCAAAATACGTTCCTCAAATTTCTCTGAAATAATGTCATCTGCCAGCACGGCCTCACCAGTGAAATCGTCACTGACAATGCTAAAAATTTGAATGGTCCAAAGATCCAAAGTTTATGTGACCAGTACAAAATCCGACATCTCAATTCTTTACTATATCGTCCCTAGATGAATGGAGCGGTAGAGGCGGCTAACAAAAACCTTAAGAGAATAATCCGAAAAATGACCATTATTTATAGAGATTGGCATAATATGCTTCCCTACGCTCTTCATGCGTATCGAACGTCTGTAAGAACATCGACTGGGATAACTCTATACTCATTGGTTTACGGAATGGAGGTTGTTCTGCCTATCGAGGTAGAAATTCCCTCCCTGAGAATTTTGAAAGAATCAGGAATCGATGAGTTAGAATGGATCCAATCAAGGTTGGACCAATTGAATTTGCTGGACGAAAAAAGGATAGCAGCATCGTGTCATCGGCAATTATATCAAAGGAGAATGGCTAGGGCATTTAACAAGGGCGTTAGCCCGCACGAATTCGAACCGGGAGATCTGGTCTTGAAAAAGATTCTTCAAAATCAAAATGATGTCCGGGGCAAATGGTCGCCAACTTATGAGGGACCCTATGTAGTTAAAAAGGCATTTTCTGGTGGTGCACTGATCTTGACCCGCATGGACGACGAAGAATTCCCAAGACCTGTGAATACAGATGCTGTCAAAAGGTATTATGCCTAAAAAAAAAATAGTAGGAGTGAAAACCCAAAAGGGCGCTTCTGGCAAATGTGCGAAAGAGGGCAAAAACCCGCAAGGGCGCTTTCTGAAAAATAAGTGAATGATGAAAACCCAAAAAGGCATCCTAAAAAAGTGAGCCTAAAAAAAAAAATCTAGGAGCGAAAACCCAAAAGGGCGCTCTTAGAACCAGAAAATTGAGAAATAAGGAAGGGAATACGGGACCAAGAAAAGAAATAAGTCACCACGGTATGAACGTTCGTCAAAAGATTACTTGAAATAATGGCAGTTAAGGGAGTTCAAAGTTAACTACAAGAAATTTGTGAGATCCATTCTTGTACCCTTTTTCTTTGAAACTGTACCTTTTTTTTCTCAAGCCATAATAAAGTCATTCTTTCACTCTAATTTATCTTTCTTATATACTTACACTCTAATTTATCTTTCTTATATACTTATACTCTAATTTATCTTTCTTATATACCCACACTATAATGTTATCTTTCTTCTACACCTTTATTTATGCGCTATTAATCTGTTAAAACTTTGTCATAAGATTAGGATTTGAATATCGATAATCTCATATACTTTGCTATGAGATTTGCAGGAAATGATCGATAGCTTAAAAGAAAAAAAAAAACTAGGGGTGAAAACCCGAAAGGGCGCTCCTAGTAAAATATGCAGATGAGAAAGTGGGAATCCGCAAGGGTGCTTTTCATAAAATAAAAAAAGACTCGAGAATAGAAAGGGCATCCTAGAAGTGAGTAAGAGAAGAAAAAGTTTTAGGTCAAGTCTTAGGACTCGTCCTCCATTAATCATTTATCTTCAAAATCTTGTTAAGTACACTTCGATGCGGAAGAACTTCTTGTGGCAGGTTGGCCTTGCTTTGTCAGCATTATTTTTCAGCATTTTAATTTCCTATCATCAACTTCTGGTTCCTTGATCCAAGTTGATTTTAATTTCTAGCATTTTAATTTCCTGCTATCAACCTCTGGTTCCTTGATCTAAGTTGATTTTAATTTCTAGCATTTTATTTTCCTGTCATCAACCTCTGGTTCCTTGATCCAAGTTGATTTTAAGTTTTCAGCTTTTTAATTTCCTGCTATCAATCTCTGGTTCCCTGATCCAAGTTGATTTTAATTTCTAGCATTTTAATTTCCTGCTATTAACCTCTGGTTCCCTGATCCAAGTTGATTTTAATTTCTAGCATTTTAATTTCCTGCTATCAACCTCTGGTTTCCTGATCCAAGTTGTTTTAATTTCTAGCATTTTATTTTCCTGTCATCAACCTCTGGTTCCTTGATCTAAGTTGATTTTAATTTTAAGCATTTTAATTTCCTGCTATCAACCTCTGGTTCCTTGATCCAAGTTGATTTTAATTTTAAGCATTTTAATTTCCTGTCATCAACCTCTGGTTCCTTGATCCAAGTTAATTTTAATTTTCCAGCTTTTTAATTTCCTATCATCAACCTTTGGTTCCTTGATCCAAGTTGATTTTAATTTCTAGCATTTTAATTTCCTGCTATCAACCTCTGGTTCCTTGATCCAAGTTGATTTTAATTTCTAACATTTTAATTTCTTGCGATCAACCTCTGGTTCCTTGATCCAAGTTGATTTTAATTTTAAGCATTTTAATTTCTTGTCATCAACCTCTGGTTCCTTGTGAAGGAGCGGAAGCATGAAAAACACAAGTTTATACCATTGAATTCAAAATTTTCACCTAGGGTCACATGCATCAAACAAGATTTATTTTTATCTATTTGATTTCAATGATAAACAACATATTAAAATACTTTTAATATGTTTTTGGATCTGTATTTGCCATTTAAGATTTTAAAATTAATCAGATTAATTTTAGAACCCTAGATTAGATCAAGAACAAATACACTAACCTCTTGATACACTGCAGTGTATTTGTGCCTTTCGGATGCGTCTTCAGGACACCAGATGTTGTCCCTCTAGCTTGTCCATACCAAGAACACCTATGGCAGCCCTTGAATAGCTTATAAAGCTTTTTCTATTAATTAGAAAATCAAGTTTTTCCCTTTAAGAGATTAAAGATGTAAACAGGACACTAGAAACAATTTCTAGTATTTTTAATTCAAGATATTGTTTGCTAATCTCTTGGAATTGATGAGAGATGAAGAAGAAGAGAGGGAGAGGAGCCTTTGGGTGGCGGCACAAAGAGGAGCAGCTGCTGGTTGTGTTGTTTTCTTTTCATAACAACACTTATATAGCTAGGTCAACACATTAAACCCTTGCCACATGTCACCCTTTAATTGGTTCTAGGTTTAATTGACCCAATCACATTGTGCCAAGTGTCAAACCTATATTTAATCGTAATTTTAATCATCTTACATGATTAAAAGACATTTGACAAGCTTATGTGTAATGCCATGTGTCACCATCTCATGGTGCCACATGTCACCCTGTGAAATGACTAAAATGCCCTTGTGTTTTAATTTTGAGTTCTCAATCCAAAATAATTATTTCTCTTCTTCTAATCAATTTGTATCAAATATAAATTAATTAATTAATCTTTATTAATTAATTTCTCATCAATTAAATTCATATTTAAATACTTAAAATATAAATTTAACTTATACTATACATACAATAATCTAGATTTGGTTTCAAGCCATGTTAGGGACTTTGCAATCTAATTGCAAACCAAACCTATTTAATTAATCAATTAAACTCTTTAATTAATTAATTAAATCATATTTAATTAGGTGAAAACTTGTGTATGTGTGTGACTTACTAGGCTCATCTGATAACTTATGTATGTATGTGACTTACTAGGCTCATCACCAATTGGCAATGAAATATGATATCAACTCTTAATATCATCAGAACTCTTTCTTACCATAAATGATTTCTCTAAATCATTTTATGCACCTCATAGACCATGGTTAACACCTAGCATAGCATGCCATGGCCACCCAATTAGTAATAAGATCTACCTTAAATGAACCTATAATCATATGTTACCAAGCACTAGAATCTCTCTGTTACAAAATCCCAAATCAAGCTGGAGTCAAGGTTTATGTCAAACCCCATTTGCTATGAATATTATATTCTCTTTTAATTCCAGTTCTTGATTAAAAAGATTTTCTCATTAGAAACTCTTTCTGAATAAATCTATCTGTCTTAACCAGGAACTTGAAACATCAAGAACAATTAAATGAACATAGGATTTTATCTCTATTTACTTAGAGGAAAAGATTCCATCTTGATCAACACCTACCTCCATATATAATTAGTAGGAGCCAACACATGTCCATATACCCATACACAGTACAAGTATGAAAGCAGTGTCAAACTCAAACTACCTATATACAAGATAACTGTGCTATCTGAGATCTAAAGATTATATGCACTAATATGATTTATGACAATGCATTGACAAGAGTAAACTCCATGTGCTTGTCATAAGTGTCATTGGTTCGGCCTACTTATCATGTATAAGTGCCTATCATGTTTATTATATGGCATGAGACTCACCATTCCATTTTATTTATATCTCATATAAATAACTTAGGAACAAACATGAATACAATCTTTCCGGATAAGTCATGTCCTTATTATGAAGTATCCACGATTGTGAACCTATTTATGATACTTTGTACTAGAAATACTGTCACTTATATTCTTAACAACTTAAAAATAAAATTTCTAACAAAATATCAATGGACATTTTCTATTACACATAAATATATTATGTAAACGAAAAAGTGGAAATGCTTTTTATTAATAAAAACATGTACAAGATACATACTAAATGATATGCTCTAGGGCATACTATTAACAATCTTCCACTAGCACTAGAGCCATTCATTACAATATCTTAGACCCATCTTCTCAAGATGTCGGTCTAGCTGAGTCTGTGACATAGGCTTAGTGAATGGATCAGCTGGATTTTCAGCTGATGCTATTTTCTGCATGGCTACACCGCCTCGTCCAACTATTTCTCTGATAATGTGGTAGTGCCTTTCTATGTGTTTGGATTTATGGTGAGACCTTGGTTCCTTAGCCTGTATGACTGCTCCATTGTTGTCACAGTGTAGTGGAACTGCTGACTCAATGGAAGGAACTACTGCAAGTTCTGTCACGAACTTCTTTATCCAAACAGCTTCTTTTGCAGCATCTGATGCAGCAATATACTCAGCCTCTGTAGTGGAATCTGCAGTCGTGCTCTGTGTGGAACTCTTCCAACTGACTGCACCTCTATTACAAATGAACACATACCCAGAGGTAGACTTTCTATCATCGATATCTGATTGAAAATCAGAATCAGTATAACCATCCAATTGCAAGTCTCCACCTCCATAAATCAAGAATAAATCCTTAGTTATTCTCAAGTACTTAAGGATATTCTTGACAGCTATCTAGTGTTCCAAACCTAGATTGGATTGATACCTGCTAGTCAAACTAACAGTATATGCGATATCCGGCCTAGTACACAACATTGCATATATTAAACTTCCAATAGCCGAAGCATATGGAATCCTGGCCATCTGATCTCTTTCTTTAGGTATCTTTGGAGATATCTCTTTAGAAAGGTGAATACCATGTCTCACTGGTAATAATCCTCTCTTGGAATCCAGCATGTTAAACCTCTTTAATACCTTTTCCAAGTATAGACTTTGGGATAAACCAATTATTCTTTTCGCTCTATCTCTATAGATGCGAATCCTAAGAATATAGGTTGCCTCCCCTAAGTCTTTGATGGAGAATGTATTTGACAACCATACCTTTACAGTTGTCAACATTCCTGTGTCATTACCCATCAACAGTATATCATCCACATATAAGACAAGGAAAGTGATAGCATTATCACTAACCTTCTTATATACACATGGCTCATCCTTATTTTTGATAAAACCAAATAATTTAATAGCTTCATCAAAATGGATGTTCCAACTCCTCGAAGCTTGCTTCAACCCATAAATGGATCGCTTTAGCTTGCATACCTTGGAACCATCTTGGGATTCAAAACCCCTAGGTTGTTCCATGAAAATGTTTTCTTCAATGTATCCATTGAGAAAAGCTATTTTGACATCTATCTGCCAAATCTCATAATCATAGTATGCAGCTATTGCTAATAGAATCCTAATTGATTTAAGCATGGCAACAGGCTAGAAAGTCTCCTCATAGTCGATTCCTTGCCTTTGGTAAAACCCTTTCGCTACTAGCCTTGCCATATAGGTCTCTACCTTTCCATCAGAACCAATTTTCTTCTTGAAAACCCATTTATTCCCTATAGGTACAATACCTTCAGGTGGGTCAACAAGATCCCAAACTTGATTCATATACATGGAATCAATTTCGGATTTCATAGCATCAATCCATTTTGAAGAGTCTATATCTGATATAGCTTCTTCATAGGTAAGTGGATCATCTCCATGATCTACTTCTTCTTGAGTAAATAACTATTGTTCTTCTTCATGAAGGAAACCATATCTCACTGGTGGGTGAGATACCCTGGTTGTTCTACGAGAAATAGCTGTAGATGTTTCATCAATGGGTGTAGGTTGACTAGATGGATCTATATCCATCTGATCTGTTGGTTGGTCAGAATTCTCCAATTCTAACTCTATTTTCCTTCCTTTGCCTCCTTCTTGAACAAATTGTTGTTCAAGAAATGTAGCATCTCTACTTATCACAACCTTTTGTGAAGTAGGCAAATAAAAATAATATCCAAAACTATCTTTTGGATATCCAACAAATCGACCTTTTTCTGATCTGGTTTCCAATTTATCAGTGTTCAGCTTTTTGATATAAGCTGGACAACCCTAAATCTTAACATGCTTAAGACTTGGTTTTCTTCCATGCCATATCTCATAAGGTCTGGAAGAAACTGATTTTGATGGAATCCTATTCAGAATATACAAAGCTGATTCTAATGCAAATCCCCAAAAGGAGATTGGCATATCAGTATAGCTCATCATACTACGTACCATATCCAATAGGGTACGATTTCTCCTTTCAGATACACCATTCAGCTGTGGCGTTCCTGGAGGAGTCAGCTGGGAAACAATACCGTGCTCTCTCAAGTATTCATCAAATTCAGTACTCAAATATTCACCTCCACGATCTGATCGAAGAGCTTTAATACTCTTTCCTGTTTGATTTTCTACTTTAGATTTAAATTCTTTGAACTTTTCAAAGGATTCATGTTTGTATTTCATCAAATACAAATACCCAAACCTTGATTTATCATCAATAAAGGTAATAAAGTAATGAAAATCGCCTCTAGCCATTTCCTTAAATGGACCACATACATCACTATGTATTAGCTCTAAAATATTTTTAGCCCCTAGCCCTTGTCCAATAAAGGGTGATCTAGTCATTTTGCCCTGAAGGCAAGATTCACAAGTTGGAGTAAGCTCAGAGCCCAATGAGGATAGAATTCTCATTTTCTCCAATTTTGCAATCCTATCTTCTGTAACATGACATAACCTTAAATACCAAATATATTTTGAACTTGAGTTGGTTTTCACCATGGCATTGCATTCATTTAGATCACTTGCATTCATTTTGTGTTTGTCATTATTATCCAAATAATAAAGACCATCATTCATATAACCTGAACCAACATATTTATTTCCAAAATAAATGTTGCAAACATCATCTATGAACTGAAATTCATTGCCATTTCTAGTCAAACTAGATATAGAAATGATGTTCTTAAAAGCATCAGGTACATATAAAATATTATCCAAACACAAACATGTCCAGACATGTAAAAAGATTTAGATCCTATGGCTAAAGCTTCAACAGTTGAGCCATTGCGGAGTCTAACATCTCGAGAATGCAAGCTGCTACTATTTGCTAGTTCTTGCATATCATTAGAAATGTGAGAACTGGCACCAGTATCTAAAACCCAAATTGTAGATGAACTAGAATATCATCAGAATCTAAATAACAAGATATGGACATATCTTCCGAAGGTGTATCCTTCTTGTCCTTTAGAGAAGAAAGGTACTCTGGGCAGTTCCTTTTCCAGTGCCCATCCTTCTAGCAGTGGAAACACTTTCCTTTGCCTCCATCAGTTTTAGTCTTCCCTTTCTGTTTAGCTATTTTCTTGGAAGGACCAGGAATCTGAGATTTCTTTTTCTTATTGCCCTTCTTCTTGTAGGACTTTCCAGTAGAAGAAAATGCAATCAAAGCTACCTCTTTTCCTTTATTGCCCGGCATATTCTTTTGGGCAATAACCAGCATGTTGAGTAAACCAGCTAAGGTACATTCCTGTTTAGTCATATGAAAATTTCTCAAAAAATTTCCAAAAGACTCAGGAAGGGACTGAAGGATCAAATCCATATGTAGTTGGAAATCCATGTTGAAGTCAAGATGTTCCAGCTGTTCAATCAGCCGAATCATCTTGTGAACGTGATCCCCAACATTCTATCCCTCAGACATCCTCATACGGAATGGCTGTCTAGATATCTCATACCTAGCATTCCTGCTGTGCTCACCATACAACTCTTGTAGGTGAAGGAGGATCTCACTCGCACTCTGCATGTTCTCATGCTGCTTCTGTAACTCATTACTCATGGAAGCAAGCATGTAACACTTAGCTCTCATATCATGCTCCTTCCACTTGTCCAAAGTTTCATGTTCCTCTTGAGTGGCCTCTGAAGGTAAGGGACCAGAAACATTTGAATCTAGAACATATCCTATATATTCAAGGTTCGGGACAAGTTTCAAATTTCTTAGCCAATCAGAGAGATTAGGTCCTATCAACCTATTGCGATCAAGTATGCTTGCAAGGATATTGATGGTGGTGGTTGTTCTGTGCTCATTATTATTAGAAAATTAACTGCAGAAAATAACCAGATTAATTATTAAATGTATCATGTAATTAACGAAAATGATTATGATCTTTTAATCAAATTAGTCCTCCCATTAACTTAGCGAATCCTACACTTCCAAAGTAGAAAACGGAAATCCTAGTTGGATGGATTTCTAGGGGGTGATTGAATTCTTATAATTCTATTGATCATCCTCAGGTACATCCATTATTGGAATTACAATAAACTATAAGTGAGCAACTCCTTGCCCATCACATCTCATGTGAGGTTCAATCCTTTACCTAGCCCCTAATGCTCAAAATCTCAGGTACATCTATTATTGACTTATCTTGCATTAGTTAAGTTGATCCTATTGAGCCAGTAATTATGCAAATAATTCTAATGTCCTCGAGTACATCCAATATTGGCCACCAAACCATTTACATATTTACAACATCTCATGCTTAACAATTATTCTTAAGAAAATCTCTTAAATTAATTGCATCTTATGCAACTATTTAAAATTTCTTAAAATAATTGCCCCAATGGAGGGCCCATGTTATAATTACTTTAATTATAGCATATCCAACTTAATCATTTGTTTGGAAGATTTTATGGTCATCCTAATTACTATTAAGGTCTCACTTTCCACATTATCCATTTAGCATGCATATATCATATAATTGCATACATTCCCATACATCTCATGCATTCATGGATAAACAGTAAATATGGTATGATCATGGACTTTCTAAGGGATTCAATTCTGAGCTATCAAGAATTGAATTAGGGCATTCCTAGGTGCATTTCATTCATTCATTTTACAAGAGTTACTGAAGGAGTACATAATCAACACTTGATCTTGAATTCCTCCCACTGGTCCCACCAATGCTCTTGACCTCCTTGAACTTCTTGCAATCCAATTACATAGTAATCCTTGGCATACCAAGGCAAACTTACAAGAACTTAAATAAATGAAATTACAACCCAAAAATTATTACAAACTTAATAATACATGCCCAAAATAAATTAAAATAAATTAATTAATTTACAATCCCAACGAAACATAAAAGAAATAAATCCAATCACATTGGTTTTTTATAGTCCATGATCATCCATCATGCATATCACTATTTAACAATTAAATAAAACATACATACTTAAATTAAATTGAATATCTCATATTCAACTTAAAAATCTAGATTTGAATATGATTCAAACAAATTTAAAAATTCAGATTTGAATCTCATTCAAACAAATTTAAAAATTCAGATTTGAATCACATTCAAACAACCTTAAAAATTCAGATTTGAATCACATTCAAACAATTTTTAAAAATCAGATTTGAATCACATTCAAACAATTTTTAAAAATTCAGATCTGAATATTATTGAAACAACTTTAAAAAATCAGATTTAAATATGATTCAAACAACTTTAAAAATTCAGTTTTGAATCACAATCAAACAACTTTTAAAATTCAGATTTGAATCACATTTAAATAATTTTAAAAATTCTGATTTGAATCAAAATTTAATTGTGTGATTAAAATTCTAATTAAACAATTTAATTAGACATAGGATGAGCTTTTAGATCATACAACAATTGCAAATTAAAAAGCCAAACCTTGAGCCACCATGGAAGCCAAAATTGGCGCACCAAAGATGGTGTTCTTCAAGCATGCCGCCACACATCCATTGCAACCAGCAATGGATAAATCATCTCATGATCAAAACACACAATTAAATCATATAATAAAAAATCTAAATGGCAAATATAGTGGCTCTGATACCAATTGAAGGAGCGGAAGCAAGAAAAACACAAGTTTATACCATTGAATTCAAAAATTTCACCTAGGGTCACATGCATCATGCAAGATTTATTTTTATCTATTTGATTTCAATCATAAAAAACATATTAAAACACTTTTAATATGTTTTTGGATCTGTATTTGCCATTTAAGATTTTAAAATTAATCAGATTAATTTTAGAACCCTAGATTAGGTCAAGAACAAATACACTAACCTCTTGATGCACTGCAGTGTATTTGTGCCTTTTGGATTCGTCTTCAGGACACCAGATGTTGTCCCTCTAGCTTGTCCATACCAAGAACACCTATGGCAGCCTTTGAATAGCTTCTAAAGCTTTTTCTATTAATTAGAAAATCAATTTTTGCCTTTTAAGAGATTAAAGATGCAAACAGGACACTAGAAACAATTTCTAGTATTTTTAATTCAAGAGATTGTTTGCTAATCTCTTGGAATTGATGAGAGATGAAGAAGAAGAGAGGGAGAGGAGCCTTTGGGTGGCGGCACAAAGAGGAGCA
This sequence comes from Hevea brasiliensis, assembly GCF_030052815.1. Taxonomy (NCBI): domain Eukaryota; kingdom Viridiplantae; phylum Streptophyta; class Magnoliopsida; order Malpighiales; family Euphorbiaceae; genus Hevea; species Hevea brasiliensis. Next base: position 99,695,926 of record NC_079493.1, read on the forward strand.
GCTGCTGGTTGTGTTGTTTTCTTTTCATAACAACACTTATATAGCTAGGTCAACACATTAAACCCTTGCCACATGTCACCCTTTAATTGGTTCTAGGTTTAATTGACCCAATCACATTGTGCCAAGTGTCAAACCTATATTTAATCGTAATTTTAATCATCTTACATGATTAAAAGACATTTGACAAGCTTATGTGTAATGCCATGTGTCACCATCTCATGGTGCCACATGTCACCCAGTGAAATGACCAAAATGCCCCTGTGTCTTAATTTTGAGTTCTCAATCCAAAATATTATTTCTCTTCTTCTAATCAATTTATATCAAATATAAATTAATTAATTAATTTTTATTAATTAATTTCTCATTAATTAAATTCATATTTAAACACTTTAAATATAAATTTAACTTATACTATACATACAATAATCTAGATTTGGTTTCAAGTCATGCTAGGGACTTTGCAATTTAATTGCAAACCAAACCTATTTAATTAATCAATTAAAATCTTTAATTAATTAATTAAATCATATTTAATTAGGTGATAACTTGTGTATGTGTGTGACTTACTAGGCTCATCACTAATTGGCAATGAAATATGATATCAACTCTTAATATCATCAGAACTCTTTCTTACCATAAATGATTTCTCTAAATCATTTTATGCACCTCATAGACCATGGTTAACACCTAGCATAGCATGCCATGGCCACCTAATTAGTAATAAGGTTTACCTTAAATGAACCTATAATCATATGTTACCATGCACTAGAATCTCTCTGTTACAAAATCCCAACTCAAGCTGGAGTTATGGTTTATGTCAAACCCCATTTGCTATAAATATTATATTCTCTTTTAATTCTAGTTCTTGATTAAAAAGATTTTCTCATTAGAAACTCTTTCTGAATAAATCTATCTGTCCTAGCTAGGAAATTGAAACATCAAGAACAATTAAATGAACATAGGATTTTATCTCTATTTACTTAGAGGAACAGATTCCATCTTGATCAACACCTACCTCCATATATAATTAGTAGGAGCCAACACATGCCTATATATCCATACACAGTACAAGTATGAAAGCAGTATCAAATTCAAACTACCTATATACAAGATAACTGTGCTATCTCAGGTCTAAAGATTATATGCACTAATATGATTTATGACAATGCATTGACAAGAGTAAACTTCATGTGCTTGTCATAAGTGTCACTGGTTCAGCCTACTTATCATGTATAAGTGCCTATCATGTTTGTTATATGGCATGAGAGTCACCATTCCATCTTATTTATATCTCGTATAAATAACTTGGGAACAAACATGAATACAATCTTTCTGGATAATTCATGTCCTTATTATGAAGTATCCACGATTGTGAACCTATTTATGATACTTTGTACTAAAAATATTGTCACTCATATTTTTAACAACTTAAGAATAGAATTTCTAACAAAATATCAATGGACCTTTTCTATTACACATAAATATATTATGTAAACGGAAAAGTGGAAATGCATTTTATTAATAAAAACATGTACAAGATACATACTAAATGATATGCTCTAGGGCATACTACTAACACCTTGATCTAAGTTGATTTTAATTTTCAGCATTTTAATTTCTTGCTATCAACCTCTGGTTCCTTGATCTAAGTTGATTTTAATTTTCAACATTTTAATTTCTTAATATCAACCTCTAGTTCCTTGATCTAAGTTGATTTTAATTTTCAGCATTTTAATTTCTTGTTATCAACCTCTGGTTCCTTGATCTAAGTTGATTTCAATTTTCACATCATCAATCTCTGGTTCCTTGATCCAAGTTGATTTTTAATTTCCAGCTTTTTAATTTCCCGCCCTCAACCTTTGGTTCCTAGATCCAAGATAGATTTTGATTCTCGGCATTCTAATTTTCCATACTTCGACCGCCCAAAATATAGATTTGAATCTTTACATAATTATTATATGGGAAAATTTTATTCCCTTCAATAGAAATTATGTAAAGAGGGGCAGCTGTCGATGCCATATTTTGGCCGATCACTGAAGTCAAGGGACTTTAAAATCGACTCCCAGCCGATGACCTTTGATCATAAATGACTTTTTTGAACACATCAATTGCTCGACCACGGAATGAACCGATCCCACACTTAGTTAATTGTTTTCCGATCTCTTATCAGATGGGTTTGAGCCAATGTCAGGTCTCTGTACCATCCAGTCTTGCCCCCGATCTCTCTTTACAAATATTATGGAAATTCATTTAGTCAATGTTAGGATCGAGCTTCTCACTTGAATGTCCCAGATATTCCTTAAAATAAAGTTAAGATTTCTGTCCAGTCTAATGACGATCCTGATCTTAAGAATTCAAATCAAGTCTTTCCAATGTTCTAAAGATTTACCCGGTGTTTGGTCATGGCTAAGTCCAGTATCAGGCTTACAATGTTTTCCGATCTCTTATTCTTAGTTTAATGGTGGCTTTCAAGTTTGATGTCCAATACGTTCAAACAATCAAGTACTCAATCGAATAAATGAGATCGGTTAGTCGAGGTCTTCGGATCGGACAAACTTCCTAAATCATGGATCGACTAATGGCGATTCGTTTAGGGATCAGATCGGATATGCATATCAGAGATCAAAAAAATAACTAATAAAATAAAAAACCTTCAAATAAAATTTCATTTCATTTCCAAAAGGTCGGATTACATCTTTTGGGCGATCTCAAGAGATCGGATTACATCATTAAGGGAATCTTTAAAGATTATATTACATCATTTGGGCGATCTCTAAAGATCAACACTACATCTTGCCTAGTAGTGGCCTATGTTAAAGCTTTGTCTTGTGGCTAAACCAAAAGATGTGTTTGATCAGAAAGCCAGCCACAAGTGTTGGATAGATGTGCAGCTTAGATAGGGTGACTATGACTCTCATGATGGTGAGCGGAGTCATCGTCGATGTCATCGACCAAAACCGAGCTGCAGTCAGGATGCCCGATGTGGTAAGGAGCCAAATGAACTTTAAGAGGTGGTCACCGACATTAAGATTGAAATTAGCAGTCCTCTTGCCCGAGATCGGTTCACCGATTATATCGATAGACCGATTCAGGATCGACACGATCATCACTTTCAATCTTGATCGGTAAATTAGTCCGGTTCCCTCACTATCATTAGATGTTGTCCTCATGGTTCTTCGATTCCCGGTAACGTAAATTTTCAGGTGAAGGGCGAAGAAAACAGTCGAAAAAAGATCAAAAGCAGTCACCATAATCAGAACTATTATCGGAGAAGCTAGAATCGGAGAAATGGAGAAACTGAAGAAAGAGAAGTGAAGTATGAAGGAGATTTCTCATTGGTGTATATATATAGGGCTTGAGCATTTATTGCATGAAGAAACCAAAGCGTATGCATCGGTAAATGAAGAATTAATTGCTGTGACCAAGGCAGGTTAGATAATAAGAAAAATCTAGAATGGGAGAGATCGGGAAGCGATGGGGGACCCGATATAAGAGAGATCGGAAAAGAAGAAGGTTATAATAGAGAGATCGGAAGAAATAGAGATCAAAGAGCACGGAGGGATTGAATAGCTTTCCAATAACTCTCTTCATAATCAGAGCTGAGTTAGTTAAAGCGTTGCAGGCGTGATCAAATCTTCACCGCACACCTTATTTACAGAATCGCCCACATTATTGACAGACGCTAAAATAGTTATGGCAGTCCTGTACATCTCAATCTCCGTCGTTGATCATACTTGTAAGGACAAACCCAAAGCCCTTGGATCTAAAAGTAGATGATAGGATTGGCACTTTTGATTTCCAGCCCTCGGATCCATCTTGTAAGGCAAGACCCTGAGCCGTTGGATTAAGAGAAGAAAGGACGGATGTTTTGAATGAAATCTCAACCCTTCATTTTGATTCGACGGATGTTCTGAATGAAATCTCAACCCTCCATTTTGATTCTCTTTAATTCTCAGACGTCGGATTGTGTCCATTTGAATCTAAACCCTTCGTCTCCCCTGATGAGATCCTGACCCTTCATAAGGAGCACCCGTTCCCTATAAACACCTGCATGCAATACTGTAGAAGTGACAGACAAAAAAGGTGGTGGTGATTATAGTGGAAAGGCTCTAAAATTTGATTCAGTCTTGCTACTTTGCCATTCTAAGCTTTCATAGAATAGAGAAACTTCAAAAACCAGTTTTCTTAAGTATCTCCATTGAAGGAGTTTTGGACCTTGAAATTCTTCATTTTCAGTGTCGGTTCATTACTCTGTGAAATCATTTTTTTGTTCAGTTTCGTCTTCATCGCCCTAACATTGGCATATTATTCTCCAAGCTTAACTTCGTTCCGACCCAGTTACCGTTGCTTCGGCTCAACTGCATTCCGACCTAGTTCTCGTTACTTCGAAGTAAGCATTAGTCCTTCGACCATCAGCTTTCAACTCTATAATATTTGTCGTTCCAGAGTTAATTCAATAGCCTCAACCTCCCACAGGTAAGCATCTAGACTGTCATTTTGCCGAATGCTCGTGTTTTATTTTATCTGTTCTTGTTCTTGAAAATTCTATTATGTTCAGTCGCACTAAAATCCCAACGTAGATTATTTAGGCCGATAGTTATTTCCTGAGTCTATTTCTTCTATTCATTCATAAGCTTTATTTATTTCTTCTTAGTTTTCATTTCCTTCGAAAATAGGTATTCTAGTTGTGGGCAAATTGTAGGTAACTTAAAAAATATTGGTAAAAGTATCTTAACGTGAAAGTTTTTGAACAAATAAAAATAACAAAAGGCCGAATAGTAGATTAGAGAAATAAGTTATGAGGTCAGGCTACGAAACAAGCCCAGAAGATAACATAATAGAGCGGGAATTGAGATGAGATCGGGCCCCAGACTAGTAACCAAAAGAGATTAGATATCGCCAGTCAAAGAGCTTTGATAAGGCGATCACATAGGAGATCGGCGAGAAGTTCGGTCTTGTATCCACTCTCTAGTTATAAGGCATTAGTGGGTTAAGAGAAGCTTTGTGCGAGTTTCTGGCGCCTGAAGGAGCTAGAATCCTTAGTTCAAGGTCCTTACGACATACGATCCTAACAAACACTCTAAGAGATCGAGGGAGAGTTCTTACCTGATTCTCATTTAAATAAAACACGGAGATTGGAGGAGAGTTCTCATCCGAGATCTTCCACTTAAAAAAAAACTCTAAACCAAATACTTTAAGAGATCGGGGGAGAGTTCTTACCTGATTCTCATTCCAAATTTAAATGTGTGGAGATCGGAGGAGAGTTCTTATCCGAGATCCTTTACTTAAAACTTCAAACCGAATACTTTAAGAGATCGGGGGAGAGTTCTTACCTGATTCTTAGTAAAAAATTTAATAGGCGGAGATCCAAGGAGAGTTCTTATCCGAAATCTCCCACTTAAACTTTAAATCAAATACTCTAAGAGATCGGGGGAGAGTTCTTACCTGATTCTCAACCAAAATTTTTAACAAAATATGTGGAGATTGGAGGAGAGTTCTTATCTGAGATCCTTCCCTTAAATTTTTAACGAACATACTTTAAGACATCGGGGGAGAGTTTTTACCCGATTCTCAGCCAAATTTTAATAAAATATGTAGAGATCGGGGGAGAGTTCTTACCTGATTCTCAACCAAAATTTTAATAAAATATGTGAAGATCGGAGGAGAGTTCTTATCCGAAATCCTTCACTTAAAAACTCTAAACGAAATACATTAAGAGATCGAGAGAAAAGTCCTTACCCGAATTCTCTTAACTAAAGCCCGAATTAAGATATCATAATATACAAAGTAACCCCCAAACAAAGATCTGCTACCTGACGCCTACTCACTAAGGGTCATCTCATGCACTCATGTTCTTGGGCAGCCCTGAATAGTGAAATATCAAACATTCCTTTTATCCGTACAAAGGATTAACATTGTCATCCCAACTCCCAAATTATCAATTTTAACTCATAAAGAGCATAATATTAAATCTGTTTACCCTCATTGAGGGATGAGGTGCGGTGCCTAACACCTTCCCCATCCGTATACGGACCCCAAACTTAGAATCTCTGTTTTCGAAGTGGTTTCCTTTTTAAATTTTTATTACAAATGGTTTTTTTTTTTTAATTTCCCTCAAAATTAAAGTGGTGACTCCTCACTTTTCCCACTTCAGTGAAGAGCCTCGTCCAGGCGACAACAAATTACCTTGCGACAACTTGAGATCCAAAACTCCAAATTGAGTGATTCAAATTGGAAAATAAAACTAAGACATAGAGGAACAAGTTTTATGAAGAACACTACACTAAATTATGACTAGAACTAGGTTAATGGGGTTGTAAAATCAGGGTCTAGAACTGCCCTTGGCCCAGAATACATTGGAATTTTAAAATCTACTTAAGGATGCATTAGGCATTTAGTTGATTTGTTATTGAAGATAATTAGAATGAGTATTAAAGCTTAGTAATTGTGTTATTTCAGTGGACAAAGAGACTTCCAAGGGAGGGAATGCTTAAGACATAAATAAAGAGATTTATTAAAGGTTTGTGCACAACTATTCTTTTTCTATGTTTTAAATTTGGAATTGATTTAAATGAACTTTATATGAATGAATTATGCTTTTTCTTTGTAATTGTGAACTTTAAATTGTTGAGACTTTGTATGATTTTAATATGATTACTTTTATACTCTTAAGAATTTAATGCATTGTTTTGAAGATTATGGATTATGAAATGTATTTACTTGATTTGCAATGCGATTCTTTAAATGAAAATTATTTGAAATCATTTTGAAACCACAGTTAGTATGGCAACATAATTTGTATTCCTCATTAGCTTGCCTAGTGAGATGTATTAGATATGATCTCCTCCACTTATGGGGTTGAGTTTTCCCTCTCTGGTTGGAGAAGTGTGTTGCCAGTTGAGGATGAATTGAATGAGTACTCATATATGCTAGTTAGCCTTTGTATTCCTCTTTAGCCTTTGGTTATTGGGATGTATTGGCTTTGTCGTGGTGCACAACCCGGCATTGATTTAAAATTTTGTGTCATGCTCTGAACTGTGTGAATGTTATCAATACCCTTAAATTATGCTTATTTTGATAAAAAGTGATTAAAACAAATGTTTGTCAATAGTTAAGAATATTTTACTTTTTCATGGTTCAAGAAAAATGTGAATAGTTAAAATGCTTTAATTTGATTTGGTATATTGTGATTACTTGATCAAAATTTCATTAAAAAAAATGATTTGCATGATTAAAGATATTGATTTTAGTTTTATGAATTATGAAGAAATTAAATATTGCACACTCTTTGTTATGATTTGTCAATGTATGTTTTGTATTGAATTTTAAATAATTAGTTGTGCACCATTGAGTTCACCATTTAACGATAGCCTTGTATGCTGTTGTAGGTGAAAGAAAAGATAGAGTAGCTGAGTGAGATTACGTGAAGCTATGATTTGAAGTCATGTTGGGACTGTGATTTGATTAGCTGTGGGTATATTATAGGTATACCCTTGGTAATTTCTTTTTGATGTAATTTGTAGCTATATGTATTGTGACACCCCTTACCCGTGTACAGTATACCCAAATAAGTAATGCCACACGGTGTACTGGCACACTCTAATATACCTTAATTAATTTATATCATGCTTTTGAATATAATTTATGAAATATAATTTATTTAAGCCATTTATCGAAGTTATTATTTATTTGAGGTTCCGAAAATTTTAAAGAAAATCCGGCAGAGTACCGGCTAAAAATGGAGAAAACCGTTCTTCCGAACCTGTGAAAAACACTTCCTATATTCATATTCAATTATCTCAACTCCATTTATCAAAATCTCAACATTTTCAACCATTCATTTCTCAATCATTCATCTCATGGTACTCATATACAATTCACATTTTGTATCACATCAAGTTACAGCAATTTCTTAACGATTCCTCTATTTATCATTTCACATCATCATTAGACTCAAATCATAAATAAATTCTCACATGTGATTTATAATCACAAATTACAAGTACTTACATTAATACAAAATTATATTACATTTGTTCAAATACATATGATAAAATAAGAGTTTAATTACCAAATTTACAAAAATCTCAAAATACAAAATGGGACCTAGTGTCCTACCAATGCTTGTGGATGGTGAGGTGACACGGACACTATCTGAGCGTGAAGCGCCTTACCGAATCTATGGTCTCTGGGCCCTCTGTCCAAATCTTGATTCTACGCGTTGCAAAGCGGCGCTAAGCATAAAGCTTAGTGGTGCAAATAATACAAGAAAATATAATATGCAAATAAAAATAATAATTTCCTTGCTATTGTGTTCATAAGAGATGAATAATTACTAACTTATTGTTTAGTCGAGGGCTAATCATGTTTTATGATATTAACTTCTTCATGCATTTCGTTAATTATTTTCTTCATGATCTTGAGCTTCTTTGTATTTTTGTAATCATTCCTGATACTTAATTTTCGTATTTTCTTTAATAATCAGTTCAATCACAGTTATACTTTTCCATGCCCAAGTAACCTATCTTTGGACATAATTTGGATAACGGTCGTTGGCACCTGGACACCGGTGCCTCGTTGTCATACCATGGGACGCAGAACGTCAACCATGTATGCAGTCAGTATCTCTAAAAAGCCATGATATCACATAATCGGGCATAAAAGCCATGAATACGGGTATAAAAGCCATGAATACGGGCATAAAGCCATGAACACAGGCATAAAGCCTTTCGCAGTACTGCTAAAATAATACCCTATTGGCATGCCAAACTATCCAAACCAATCACATTAGGCCTACTAGGGCATTTTGCATTTTTAAGTTTCACATTTTTGAATTTCAAGTTTTGGTGTCACTATTCACTTCATTAGTCAAACAAAAAGTTGACTTTTGCATAGAAAGTAGGTACATTGGCTTTGGTACTTCAAACATACCACATTTTTCATTAAAAACTTGTTGGAAGTGATCACCATTACCATTTCTAGGCTTAAACCAAGGGAAACAAAATTTTCAGTTTTTGAAGCTTAACTTTACTGTTCCATTAAGCACTGTTACAGTGGGAATTTGAGGAAATGGTAAACATGAAAGTTGTTCCTTATTTTGTCTAGTTGAATTTCGTTTTTTGAATCACTCCATTTGGAGTTTTGTAGCTCAAGTTATGGCCAAAATAAGTTCACTGTTCACGTGCACTGTTCATGCTGAGATTTTGGGTTTGACAGATTTTTGGTCCAACTTTGGTCAATAATTTGATCAAGTTAAGTTCATAATTTGGTCTAACTTTCTTCTTATGAAATGTTCTACCATACCTTAGGTTTCCATCGGTTCAAGAATCGCCTAAATCCGAGTTTTCTAAAGAGAGTTATAGCCATCCAAACATTACTGCTCAAGTGAAAATCTGCAGAGTTGCAGGTTTGATAACTTAACTTTGCCCAATAATTTGAATGGGTTAATGGCATAATTTGGGGTAATGTTCTTCATGAAAGTTGTTTCTCTATATAATATCTTGTTGCTGTAAATATTTCAGGTCAATTTGACCATTCTACAGTGAGTTATGGCCAAATGAACAGATACTGTTCATTTGGTCATTCTGCAGAGGCTGTTTGCAGGGTATCCGGATTGGGGCCAATTTTTGGTCCTCTTTCTTTGGTCTTTTGGGCATGGTTTCTTCAGAAAAAATGTGCCATTATAAGCCTAGTTTCATGTCCAATTGGCCAAACACTAATTGGACCTACACAGCCAAGGATATGGCAGTCCAAGTGGACTGAAATCTCAGCCATCATCTTTCTTGTCTTTAGTGACCTACCATTCCACTTTGCCATGCCATTTTTCAGACCAATTTATGGTCAACATACCTCAAATGGTCACTAATTGACCATTAGAATGTTCTTTAACCATTTCATAAGCTAAGTCAAATTTTCATTCCTAAACCCTAGCTAAATTTCAAAGTTTTCATAATTTCCCTAATTTACTCTTTCATTCTCTATATATATATATGTATACACTTTAAACATAATCTCTAATTCACTCTAAGTCCATTAATACAATCAAACTCATTCCTTCCTAGGGCTGCCAAAAATTCATGTACACATACACATGAGTTTGGTTCATTTATTTCACAATTTCTTACCTATTACACATCTCTAACATGGAATTAATGAGTTTTAACTACATATGTGCACTAACCTTTAAGTGGCAGAATTTCTCCAAGCTTAACTTCACTTTCCTTGTACTCTCTTGGCTGCCAAACACTTCCTCTAGGTCCAAGGATTCATTTTAGTGTTGGGGTCTTGAGGAAATATGGTGAGGAAGCATGAGAAATGAAGCTTTTGTTTGAAAATCAATGGAGGGAGAAGAGGGAGAGATTCACGTCTTGAGGAAGAAGAAGAAGAAGAGCAGCTGGTTTTTAATTCCTTTAGCCTTCATTTTGTCTCTTTTATTAGTTAGTCACTTGGTTGTTTGAATGCAATTGGTTATAGTTCTTAATGACATCATCAAGATGTCATAAATGAGCCTTTCTTTGATTTTTCTTTTCTTTTCATCACTACTCAATTTCAATTTAATTTTTAGTAATATTTATTCATATTTTAGATCATAATAATTATTTACTCAACTGGACAAGTTGGCCAAAAATCACCTCTGAAGGCGAAATGACCAAAATGCCCTCCGTTTGGCTTAACGGGTCAAAATTGTCTGTACCGATTGAAAATTTTTTCTAAATATTTTCTTGGCATTCTAATGCCATAGGAACCTCAATGACCCTTCTCTGGAGTCCCAAAAATTATTTTATGAATTTTTCCCCGGGTCTAGCGCTCCTCGTTGCGAGAACCGCAACTTCTCTCTGGTTACCCATCGCTTGGGCACCGACACATTTGACTTGGTTGTATTTTATTTCTAAAATTTTTACTAAATTTTTCTTATTAATATTTGAGTTAATTATGGTCCCCCACTTTAATTTAAATATTTTTCCGGACGTTCTAGCTGTCCGGACCGACACCGGTCATCGGAACAGTAGAATGTACGGAGTTGCTACCGGGAGGATGTTACATGTATGTTTGTACAAGCATTGAGCAGTTGTATAAAAAGCTTTATAATAAAATTTTGAGGATATAGATATTGTAATATTATTTGAGATTTAATTTACATGTAAATTTTTATAATATTAATTTTGTTACCTCAATAAATGTAAATATTTAAATTTCTTTCTGAGTCTTGTAAATGATGAATTTTCTTTATGATAAAATTTGTTGAGAATGAAATGAGATGATTTGAGTTGATTTAGTTCCAATTGGGTATGATATATTTTTGTAAATTATTTTTCAATAGGTTTAAAGAACTGTTTTTATATAATTTTAGCCGTAACCATGCGGATTTTTCGCAAAATTTTAAAAATGCCTAATTATTTCTAAATAAGTTTTATGATATATACTTGAATTAAAAACACTTCAATTGAATTTTTATCACCACGCTAAACTTAAAAATGAATTTGTTTTGTTAAAATCTCTTGTAGTATATTTAATAGATTATCGGTAGGTAAAGTTATGTAATTTATTAGGTATACTACAGGATCATGTCATGTCTTACGAAGGGGTAAGTTGTGACATATTTTAGTGGTATCAGAGTGAGTTTTTAATGTAAGTTTTGAATTATGAATTTGAAATGCTTTTCGATGAGTATAACTGCTCAAGTGTTTGATACATATAGTATATTTACATCATGAATACGAACTAACGGGGAAAAATCTCCTTATATTGGTTGTCCAAGAGTAGAAAATTTTATGAGTAAATATGGAAAAGGGGGATAAAACAGTAGAGCAGTCTGCTACAGCTGACGTACAGGAAGAGGCCTCAGCTCTTCAGAGTGTCTGAGGCCCGGCTGTACCAGTCCCACCTATATAAATTATTGCACAAATGGCCCAGTAGATGGCTACGTTCTTTCAATAAATGGTTGACAATATATCAGCCCAAGCCCAAGTACAAACCCAACCCCCATAATGGCAACGTAAAAAGGGGAAGGGTGAGACACCTGCTAGTCAGAGTTCAGGTAGCAGCTTTGGGAAGAGAAAAGATTTTGGGGGACCTTGTGTTCATAGGTATGACAGAGGCGGATCTTTAGGGCAGAGGTCACCAAGATTCAGTCAGCAGACAAGTAGGAGTTCCCTTCCTATTCGTACCTAAGACGCTTGTGGTAAATTACATGGAGGTATTTGCTATAAGGCCACTGGAGCTTATTACAATTGTGGTAGAATTGGGTATTTTGTCAAAGATTGTACTAGAGTACATTGACCTATGCCACATACTACCTCAGAGGGATCAGTCCAAGGTTCTGTTTTCAGAGTTTCATAGATAGTCAGTAGTGGCAAAGGCTGAGGTAGAGGTGGTACTACTAGCAACCAAGGCACAGTAAATCAATCGAAGCAGACTAATGCATCGGTAAGGGTGTACATCATGCACCAAAGGGAAGAAGCAAAGACATCGGATGTAGTTGTCAGTATATTCTTAATCTTCAAATAAGATGTTTATGTGTTGTTTGATTCCGGCTCTACTTATTTATATGCTAATGCTAAAATTACGAGTTCTGCTGCTATTGCCTTGCATGGAAATAAATTTTGATGTGTTAGTGACTAGTCCTTTAGGATAAAAATTATGGTAATAAGTGTGATTGGAACCAGTTTTTCGAAGAGTCTGTTAGTGAAATGTGTTTTTCTAGAATACAATAAATTCTAGAGTTAATTAGTGTGCCTGTTTAGTGCAAGGCAAAAGGACCTAAAGGTAAGTTATAGTAATATGGCTGCCTTAGATGAGGGCAAAGATATCACTGTTAGTAATTGTCAGTGGATATCGTAATTAGAATAAGTTTAGGATATTAGTGGATTTGAGAAGGATAAGATATAGGAAAATCTGGTCTATTAGGATGTACCATAGTAAGTATGCAATGTTCTTAATGTTTGTGCTGTAAGCTACAGATTACAGTATCGATTTGGAATTATTATGTAGAGCTACGTACTACTCGATAGTGCACCAAGATAAGAATAGTTGTAAATGGTTTCTGCTTTGGTATAGTTATGCCAGAACGGAGTTCTATTACTAGAAATAAGTTAAAAATCTTAATTAGGAATTTAAAACCCTAAAGCTAGAATATCGAAAGGTTATGGTTGGAAAGTAGCTAGAGTCACTAACTCAGTTACCCTAGCATGAGCTATAATATATCAGGAATTGCTATAAGACTAACGATCTTAGTATAGTTATAAATTAAAGGTAACATCTATAGGGTGAGGTCATCCGGTCTCTGATATGGGGTCTTGCAGTTGTTTTGGTATTGTAATAGACCTTTTGCCTAAAGTTTGGTGAAAAACAGTATCTTATTTGTGTAGCAGTAAAGCACAAAGTATGATTTTATTCCTCTGAACGATACAGGATGCTATGGAGGATGTTCATAACTTGTAAAATGGCGATTTAAGGAATTTATAGTATGAAAAGAGAGTAAATAACTTTACATACATGTGGTAAGACAGTAGATATAGTATTCTATTGTAGTCAATTATACTACAAGAATATAGTAGTGTTTTCTCAGAATGGACGAATGAATATCACTAATAAAATGATTTGTGAAATGATATTCTAATTGGAATAGTAGTGTGACAGGAAATAGTTAACTTCGGTATTCCTTCGGAAGAGTACAATTTTCATTGTGAGGATTATAAAGATCAAATTATGATTGGTGTGGAACTTTTGAATGGCAAAGGAAAAAAGAGAGTCCTATAGACTCCCTTCTTAAGGTATCAGACGGTAGTTTATAGTTCAGTAGAAGAGAAGGTAATGAATGCAAATCAGTGAAAAATAAGCTAAAGAATATCGATAGAAAAAAAAAAAGAAAAATGTAGAATTAAAAATTTGAACAATTGGTTTAAATGTAATAAAGAGATGCCATGAAAATTAGTAGAAATGCTAGCCAGAATGGTTAAAAGACCAATTCAGAGTAATATTGAAGTGCAGAGAATTTATTAAAGATGAAAAAGGGTACCAGCTTTTGACATGATAGTTGTGTCAAGAAGGATAATAAGACTAAAGAATAATATAACCAAAGTTAAGTTGTGAGGGAGATAAAAGAGTTAATTGAAGAATAAATTGAGAAGCCCACATAAGATTGGGGAAAATAGAGTTAGAATTTGAAGGAAACAAATATAGTCTGAGAAAAGGAAAAAGAAGTAAATAGAAAAATAAGGAGGAAGAATGCAAAAAGGAATGACACCAGCAAAAATGGTTATTATGGTATAGAATTCAGAAGTGCAAAACTCAAGTAGATCAAATAGGGATAGTGTTAGGAGCCAAACCATGGAGCTCAGAGCTGTAGGATATGGGTCAAACTCTGTTTATTCCTATTTCCTAGATGAAAAAGGTAGCATGGGAATAAAATCCATTTAAGTTTATAACAATCAGAGAAAAGTTAGTTGAAGAATACAACCGAAACAAATAACAATTTTAAGATGTGTAATGGTATCCTGAACTGTTCTATCTAGAAAAAGAGTGAATTAATGAGTAGTAAGTTAAATAAAAGTGAACAAGATGGTGCAAAATGGCACATAGGCTAGGTCATGAATAGAGATGGTGAGATAGTGGCTATGGGATTTGCGGCCAAGGATTTGCTAAGTATTTCTAATGTGACCAATGGGGTCAGTTTATAAGGAAACATGAATGAAAATAAGTGATAGAACAATAATAAGAGAAAATTAGAATTATTCAAAACAGACTAAATGTAACACTCCAAAAATTTTAAATTTATGAGCATTTTTGGTATTTTAATTTTATTTAAATTTTAGGAATTTTTTTGAGATTTTTCGGATTTTAAAAATCGGGTTCAATTTTCTGAAAATATAAACTTTGATGAATTTTAAAAATTAATTTAAAGACCACGTGGCAAAACTAAAAATATATTTAGAGTCTACGTATTTTTTTGAGTTTTCTGAAATTTTTTCGGAATTTTTGGACCTCGTTTTCGGTCCCGAGGCAGAGTAAAAATTTAAAATTTTGTATTTCGAATCGAACCGGCCGAATCGAACCGGACCGGATCGGACCGGCTCCCTTTCCTTTTTCTTCCTCCCGCGCGCGTCCCTTCCCCCTTCTCTCTTCCTCCCATTTTCTCTCTCCCCGCCTCGCCACGGCCACCACCTCCCATCGCCACTCCACCCGACCGGCCGCCACCCACCTCCCGACCATGGCCGCCGCCCCAAATGGCCGGAAACCGTGCACGAATTCCCTCCCACGCGCGCGCGGCGTTTCGACTTCTCCGGCCAAAATCTGGCCGATCCGACTACCAATTGGACCGGGTCTTGTGTCTAAAATCATCTACTCGGCGAGAGCTTTCCATAGACACCAAGAACGCTGAAATCCATCGAGCGATTTGTCTAATTTTTGCTCGGGAAGTTTTTAGCCCATTTCGACTTTTGGGCTAGATTTCTCGAAAACCGTGAATCCCACGAGAAAACCGAGGGTACCAGCACGCTCCACTAGTCGAGAGCTTCGCGGTGACAAAAATTTCAAATTTTTTCGACACCATTTTTCGGTGGGTCCCACGGAACTTCGCAGTATTTTTCCGAGCATTTAATGAGCTTAGAAAATTCTGAAAAATTTATGTACTAACCCTCGTGTTATGGGCTTCGTGTAGGTATCCTCGATTCTCGGAAATTCAACAGTTGACCGGATGCGAAATTCGCCGCATGCACTGCACTGGAAAAGTCTCCGAATTGGACCGAGGTTTTGGCTAGCCTCCCATTGTCAGACGTCCCGAGCGCGTTCCCGAAGTCGGAATTAGCAAAGGTAAACCCGAACCTTGCTTTTTCATAATTTTCTAGTGCTTAAATAGAATTAAAAATCCATAAAATATTCGTGGTAGCTTAGAAAATTATGATTCTTTTTGCAATAGCTTAGTAATATTGCTAAGGACCGCGGGGCAAAGTTTTAGAATTTTTAGAGCTTATTTGGGCAGTTTTTGCAAAAATGGTCAATTATAAGGATTAAATTGAAATATTACATACTATGATGGATGATTGATTTGATGGGCCCAGGAGGGGCTGTGTGATATGATTGAGCTGTGGATATATGGATTGTAAATATAGAAGTGTGTTTTGAGCCATTTTGCAGGTTGGGTAGGTCCTAGGTATAGGGGAGACTCTGCTGAATTTTCGGCACGACTTAGGACGTATTGGTCTTTTTCTTTGTTTGTATTGAGTCAAATTTATTAAATGATTGTAATAAAATTGTCAGGTGAGCGATGACCTTCTTCCTCCGCCTAGCCGCCTCAGTGACCATCGTCAAGTCTGTGAGTAAAATATTAATTTTAATTATAATTTCGATATTATTATATGTTCAGCATGCCCATGCATCACTTATATGCATATATTATATAGTTAAACTCTAGGCACGACTTATGTTGCATTCATAACTGTTAACGTGCCATGAATGTTGTTGTGGTAATTTGGAGCAGTGTGCGTGTGATGTGGTGTGGACTATGGACAGGACGGGTAGTCACGGCTTGAGTTCTTCGCTGGGACCCGATCCTTCGAGGGGTAGTCACAGCTTGAGTTCTTCGCTGGGACCCTCGATTTGGTTTATTAAGCGAAAGTCCAGAGTTCTTCATCGCACCAAAGTTGGATTTAAGAGAGTCGTATAGGGATCACCCCATATATTATGATTGATGCTACAGGGTGCGTGATTGCTCTAAATTACCTTTTTGATGTTATGATGTGAAAATGATGTTGATGTTGCATTTCACTCTACAGGGTGCATTAGTTTTAGATAGTTATAGAGATTATGATTAAAATTGATATTTTACTCTCTGAGTCGAACGCTCACTCCTGTTCAAAAATTTTTACAGGCCACAGGAGCATATTTTTTTGAGGTTAACCAGCTTTCTCCCTCGCAGGTCGATTACTAATGCTTGTATAAACTTGTTAAATCTTAGAATTTCCGCATGTGTTAGAATGTTTATTTGATTTGGGTCTGTAAACTAAATTATTATTTTGGACCTGTAAACTTAATATTCTATGCATGTTTGATGGATTGGATGAGGGAGCTGAGCTCCCATTTATTTTTATGCTGATGAGTATGTGGAGGGTGAGCTGAGCTCCCCAATTGAGTATTTATTGTGTTTACAGGTCGGGTGAGTCGAAAACTCCCCGTTGGTAGGTCCATTTTATGGCCGTACTCTATCCGGTTCGTTTCTTCAAATTGGGCCCAAATGGGCCTTAGAATTGGGTAAATGAACAGTTAGGCTTACTACGGGCCTCGGGGGCTTTAGGCTGGCCCAGGTCCTAGTGCCGGTCCGGCCTATAGGTTGGGTCGTGACAAATGTGGTATCAGAGCTTAGGCTCCAGATTCTTAGGGATTGATTGTCTAAAGTGTTGGGAAGAGTCTACTAGGAGTCACATGCGGAAAAATAGGGTCCACATTCGTCTTGCATTGTCATCTTTGCTTCTAGTTTTTGCTTCAAATAATTAGGTATAAATATGAGTCTATAGAGCTGTGTAGTGAGCAGTTTTGAATTTTTGTGGGCTAATGCTGCTGAATTTCAGGAAAATGCGTAGAAGGTGAGAGCCGCCATCGCACTGTAACCAGATGTGCCCGACGAGGTGTCCAGACAGATGAGGCGCTTTGCCAGGAGGCGGGTAGGAGGCCTAGAGCTGCTCAAGTAGAGGAGCAGCCACCCCCAGTACAGGATCAGTCCTTTATGGCACAGGGTCCCATGGACCCCATGGCAGCTACTCTAGCTGGGTTACAGAGGACCATCGACATGATGGCGCAGTATATAGTCCACCCTCCACAGCAGCAGCAGTCCACCGCACCAAGAGGGGAACCTTACAAACAGATCATAAATTTTAAGAAGTTGGTGCCTGGTACTTATGATGTGTCAGACGATGCATATCAGTTTTTGGATTCCTGCAGACAGGCAGGAACAGAGTTGCAGTTGACTGATAGAAGACTTATAGAGTGTATGCAGCATGTCATGGGGCCTATGCCTAGACAGTGGATGAATGACTACATATTACCTCGGATGGAGGGTTTGTCGTGGACTCAGTTTGTGGAACTGTTCATCAATCGGTTTGTGCCAGAAAGCTTCAGGGATCAAAAGCAGTGGGCCTTTGAGGCCTTAAGACAGAATGGCAGGTCTGTAGATGAATATGCTACAGAATTTCTGGAATTGAGCAGATATGCCCCTACAGCAGTAGCTACAGAGACTATGAAGGTGAAGAGATTCCTAAAGGGGCTTGACAGAAGGTATGCAAACCTGGCCATGATGTCTGATCAGTCATTTGATGTGGTAGTTGATCGAGCCAGACAGATAGAGATTAGCTATGCTGCGGATGACAGCGGAAGAGCAAAGAAAAATAGAGCAGAGGGTTCTTCAGGTGTTCCCCAAATGGGTACTCCAGACAGTGGTGGCCAGAGTAATTACAGAGGAAAAAGTAGGAACAAGAAGAGTGGTTTTAGACACAAACCTCGAGGGTTCAGACCTGGATACGGATCCAGCAGTGGTCACAGTTCAGGGTACAGCAGTTCTGGGTCTGGTTCAGGATCCTCCTTGGCACCTTGTGCACAGTGTGGAAGAGGACATTCAGGACCTTGTTTGATGGGTTCAGGAGTATGCTTCAGGTGTGGCCAACCAGGTCACTTTGCTAGAGAATGCCCCATTTTCAGCGAGCCACAGATGGGGTCATAGGGTTCTGTTGCGAATGTTCCTCGTCAGTTGTATCCGGGTGCTTCCAAAGATGGCAGTGATCATTCGATGCCAACAGGCCGAGGACAAGGGGGACATGGTTTTGGAGGCAGATCAGGAGGTAGAAGTCGATCGTGGTTACGCCACTCGGTAGGGGTCAAGCTCGGGTTTTCACCCCGACCCATCGGGATGCTCAAGCTTCAAATGCGCAGTGTGTATTCTTCTGGTCTGTTCTTATGAGGCTCGTGTTTTGATAGATCCGGGTGCTACGCACTCATTTGTCTCCCCTGTGTTTGCCATGAGATTGGGTAGAAACCCTACAACCTTAGAATGTCCTTTGTCAGTAGCTACCCCACTTAGTGACAACATAGATGTAGATATGATTTTTCCAGGTAGCCCAGTAGTAGTGGATGGAAAGATCCTCCCAGCAGACTTGGTTCCTCTACCAGTGATGGATTTTGATGTAATTTTGGGAATGGACTGATTGGCAACTCATTAAGCCACTTTAGACTGCAGGAACAAAAAGGTGTATTTCCACATACCCGGTGTGGAAGAGTTTAGCTTTGATGGTGACAGGAGTGTGGCTCCATATAACTTGGTGTCAGCAATTAGTGCTAGAAAAATGTTGAGGCGTGGATGCCAAGGGTATTTGGCATTGGTGAGAGATACATCTGTAGAAGGTGTCAGCATGGAAAATGTTCTTGTTGTCAGAGAATTCATGGATGTCTTCCCTGAAGAGCTTCCAGGGTTGCTAACAGAAAGGGGAATAGAGTTCTGCATTGATGTTCTTCCGGGTACAAACCCCATTTCAATGCCGCCTTACAGGATGGCACCAGCAGAATTGAAAGAGCTGAAGGAGCAACTACAGGAGCTTTTGGACAAGGGTTTCATACGCCCGAGCACTTCACCCTGGGGCGCTCCTGTGCTATTTTTAAGAAAGAAAGATGGGTCATTGAGGTTGTGTATCGACTACAGACAGCTGAACAAGGTGACTGTGAAGAATAAGTATCCACTTCCTCGGATCGATGATCTGTTTGATCAGCTCCAAGGGGCTAGATTCTTTTCCAAAATAGACCTGCGATCAGGCTACCATCAATTGAGAATCAGAAATGAGGACGTGTCCAAAACGGCTTTCAGGACAAGATATGCTCATTATGAGTTCTTGGTGATGTCTTTTGGACTCACTAATGCACCAAAGACCTTCATGGACTTGATGAGCAGGTGTTCAAGCCATTTTTGGACCGTTTGTCATCGTATTCATAGATGACATTTTGGTATACTCTCGAACGAGGAAGAACACGTGTGGCACTTGAGGATGGTGTTGCAGACGTTGAGGAGCACCGGTATATGCCAAATTTTCAAAATGTGAATTTTGGCTAGAAAGCATCTCATTCTTGGGACACGTGGTTTCTAGTAGCGGCATTCAAGTGGATCCCAAGAAAATTGAAGTATGGCGATTGACTTAGGCCTATAATACCACCGAGGTGCGAAGTTTTCTGGGTTTAGCTGGCTACTATAGGCGTTTTGTACAAGATTTCTCCAGGATAGCAGCTCCCCTAACTAAGTTGACCAGGAAGAATGTTCCATTCATTTGGACAGATGACTGTGAGGTGAGTTTCCAGAAGCTTAAGGAGTGTCTAACCACTGCCCCTGTGTTGACACTACTTGTGAGTGGTGAAGGATACACCGTGTATTGTGACGCCTCCAGAGTTGGCCTAGGGTGTGTTTTGATGCAGAATGGAAAGGTAGTGGCTTATGCTTCAAGGCAGCTGAAGAGGCATGAGCAGAACTACCCCACCCATGATTTAGAAATGGCGGCTGTAGTCTTTGCACTTAAAATCTGGAGACACTACCTATATGGTGAAGTGTGCGAGATATACACCGACCACAAGAGTTTGAAGTACATCTTCCAGCAGAGGGATTTAAACTTGAGACAGAGGAGATGGATGGAGCTTCTGAAAGACTATGATTGCACCATCGGTACCACCACAGGAAGGCCAATGTTGTAGCAGATGCCTTGCGAGAAAATCTTACGGCGATTTGGCGCACATTTCAGTAGAGAAGAGACCATTGATTCAGGAGGTACATGAGTTGATGGATCAAGGTTTAATCCTAGATATTTCAGATGATGGGGTATTGCTGGCTCATTTTTGGTGAGGCGGACTTAAGAGACAGAGTTAGAGTTTCCCAGCACAGAGACCAACAATTGATGAAAATCATAGAAAGAGTACAGCAAGGTGAAGGTGGTGAGTTTTGATTTGCCAATGATGGCGCCTTAGTGCAAGGTTCTAGGATATGTGTGCCTGATGTGTACAATCTCAAAGACGAAATCATGAGAGAGTCACACTATACCTGCATGATGTCCACCCAGGTTCCACCAAGATGTACCATGATGTGAAAGATAGCTATTGGTGGAATGGCATGAAAAGAGACATAGCAGATTTTGTGTCCAAGTGCTTGACTTGTCAGAAGGTGAAGTTTGAACACCAAAGACCGTCAGGGAAGCTACAAGAACTCCCTATCCCAGAATGGAAGTGGGAAATGATCACTATGGATTTTGTGACTGGGTTACCTCATACCACGCGAGGATATGATTCGATATGGGTAATTGTAGACCGCTTGACCAAATCAGCTCACTTCTTACCTGTGAAGACTACATATTCTGTGGCACAGTACGCCCGACTCTACATTTGAGAAATAGTCAGATTGCATGGAGTTCCGGCTTCCATAATATCTGATAGAGGGCCCCAGTTCACTTCTCAGTTTTGGAGAAAGTTGCAGGAGGCACTTGGCACCTGATTGAACTTGATGCGGCTTTCCACCCTCGCATGCAGACGGACAGTCCGAAAGGACAATCCAAACACTGGAAGACATGCTTCGCATGAGTGTTTTGGATTTTGGAGGTCAATGGGATGAGCAGCTAGCTTTGGTGGAGTTTGCCTACAACAACAGTTATCACTCCAGCATAGGGATGGCACCCTATGAGGCACTATATGGAAGAAAGTGTAGGTCTCCTCTGTGTTGGACAGAAATGGGGGAAGCGAAGGTGCATGATGTAGACCTAGTGCAGTACACTTCAGAGGTAGTTCCTTTAATCGAGAACGATCAAGACAGCTTTCGATGGCGAGAAGAGTTATACTGAGACCCAGACGGAGGATGTGGAGTTTGCGATGGCGACTATGTATTCCTGAAGGTTTCTCCAATGAAGGGAGTCATGAGATTTGGAAAGAAGGGCAAGTTGGCACCTCGGTATATCAGACCTTTTGAGGTTACTGATAGAGTTGGAGCAGTTGCCTACCGGTTGGAGCTACCACCCAAACTTTCTCACGTTCATCCCGTGTTTCGCATCTCCATGCTCAGGAAATACATTCCAGATCCTTCTCATGTACTACATTAGGATGTGATAGAGCTAAAGAGAACTTGACATTTGAGGAGCGACTGTAGCCATAGTGGACTACCAAGTGAGGCAGTGAGATCCAAAGCAGATCCCTATGGTTAAGGTTTTGTGGAGGAGTCGATCGGTGGAAGAGTGCACTGGGAGTCGAGCGGGACATGCGTAGCAAGTACCCTTATTTGTTCAATGTATAATCATGTGTTTTATTACGCCTTGTGTAAAAATTCGAGGACGAATTTTACGTAAGGGGAAGAATGTAACACTCCAAAATTTTAAATTTATGAGCATTTTTGGTATTTTAATTTTATTTAAATTTTAGAAATTTTTTGAGATTTTTGATTTTAAAAATCGGGTTCGATTTTAGAAAATATAAACTATGATGAGATTTTAAAATAAATTTAAAGACCACGTGGCAAAACTAAAAATATATTTGGAGTCTACGTATTTTTCTCGAGTTTTGGAATTTTTGAATTTTGGACCTCGTTTTGGTCCCAAGGCGAGTAAAATTCAAAATTTTGTATTTCGAATCGAATCGAACCGGACCGGATCGGACCGGTCGAATCGGACCGACTCCCTTCCCTTTTTCTTCCTCCCGCGCGCGTCCCTTCCCCCTTCTCTCTTCCTCCCGTTTTCTCTCTCCTCCTGCCCTTACCGCCGGCTAGCCACCTCCCCCTGCCACCCCAGCCGACCGGCGCCACCACCCAGCCGACCCAGCCAGCCGGCCGCCGCCCCAAACGGCCAGAAACCGCACGCGAATTCCCTCCCTCGCGCGCGCGGCGTTTCAACTTCTCCGGCCAAAATCCGGCCGATCCGGCCACCAATTGGACCGGGTCTTGTGTCTAAAATCATCTACTCGGCGAAAGCTTTCCATAGACACCAAGAACGCCGAAATCCATCAAGCGGTTTGTCTAATTTTTGCTCGGGAAGTTTTTAGCCCATTTCTACTTTTGGGCTAGATTTCTCAAAAACCGTGAATCCCACGAGAAAACCGAGGGTACCAGCACGCTCCACTCGTCGAGAGCTTCGCGGCGACATAAATTTTAAATTTTTCCGACATCGTTTTTCAGTGGGTCCCACGAAACTTCGCAGTGTTTTTCCGAGCATTTAATGAGCTTAGAAAATTCTGAAAAATTTATGTACTAACCCCCGTGTTATGGGCTTCGTGTAGGTATCCTCGATTCGCGGAAATTTAATAGTTGACCGGGTCTGCGAAATTCCGGCCAAACAAACCCGTTATCGGAAAAGTCTCCGAATTGGACCGAGATTTTGGCTAGCCCCCCATTGTCAGATGTCCCGAGCGCGTTCCCGAAGTCGGAATTGGCAAAGGTAAACCCGAACCTTGCTTTTTCGTAATTTTCTAGTGCTTAAATAGAATTAAAAATCCATAAAATATTCGTGGTAGCTTAGAAAATTATGATTCTTTTTGCAATAGCTTAGTAATATTGCTAAGGACCGCGGGGAAAAGTTTTAGAATTTTTAGAGCTTATTTGGGCAGTTTTTGCAAAAATGGTCAATTATAAGGATTAAATTGAAATATTACATACTGTGATGGATGATTGATTTGATGGGCCCAGGAGGGGCTGTGTGATATGATTGAGCTGTGGATATATGGATTGTAAATATAGAAGTGTGTTTTGAGCCATTTTGCAGGTTGGGTAGGTCCTAGGTATAGGGGAGACTCTGCCGAATTTTCGGCACGACTTAGGACGTATTGGTCTTTTTCTTTGTTTGTATTGAGTCAAATTTATTAAATGATTGTAATAAAATTGTCAGGTGAGCCGATGACCTTCTTCCTCCGCCTAGCCGCCTCAGTGACCATCGTCAAGTCTGTGAGTAAAATATTAATTTTAATTGTAATTTCGATATTATTATATGTTCAGCATGCCCATGCATCACTTATATGCATATATTATATAGTTAAACTCTAGGCACGACTTATGTTGCATTCATAACTGTTAACGTGCCATGAATGTTGTTGTGGTAATTTGGAGCAGTGTGCGTGTGTTGGTGTGCGTGTGATGTGGTGTGGACTATGGACAGGACGGGTAGTCACGGCTTGAGTTCTTCGCTGGGACCCGATCCTTCGAGGGGTAGTCACGGCTTGAGTTCTTCGCTGGGACCCTCGATTTGGTTTATTAAGCGAAAGTCCAGCTTGAGTTCTTCGCTGGCACCAGGTTGGATTTAAGAGAGCTGTATAGGGGATCAGCTCCCATATATTATGATTGATGCTACAGGGTGCGTGATTGCTCTAAATTACCTTTTTGATGTTATGATGTGAAAATGATGTTGATGTTGCATTTCACTCTACAGGGTGCATTAGTTTTAGATAGTTATAGAGATTATGATTAAAATTGATATTTTACTCTCTGAGTCGAACGCTCACTCCTGTTCAAAAATTTTTACAGGCCACAGGAGGATATTTTTTTGAGGTTAACCTGCTTTCTCCCTCGCAGGTCGATTACTAATGCTTGTATAAACTTGTTAAATCTTAGAATTTCCGCATGTGTTAGAATGTTTATTTGATTTGGGTCTGTAAACTAAATTATTATTTTGGACCTGTAAACTTAATATTCTATGCATGTTTGATGGATTGGATGAGGGAGCTGAGCTCCCATTTATTTTTATGCTGATGAGTATGTGGAGGGTGAGCTGAGCTCCCCAATTGAGTATTTATTGTGTTTACAGGTCGGGTGAGTCGAAAACTCCCCGTTGGTAGGTCCATTTTATGGCCGTACTCTGTCCGGTTCGTTTCTTCAAATTGGGCCCAAATGGGCCTTAGAATTGGGTAAATGAACAGTTAGGCTTACTACGGGCCTCGGGGGCTTTAGGTCGCCCAGTCCTAGTCTTGGTCCTACTATAGGTTAGGTCGTGACAAATGTGGTATCAGAGCTTAGGCTCCAGATTCTTAGGGATTGATTGTCTAAAGTGTTGGGAAGAGTCTACTAGGAGTCACATGCGGAAAAATAGGGTCCACATTCGTCTTGCATTGTCATCTTTGCTTCTAGTTTTTGCTTCAAATAATTATGTATAAATATGAGTCTATAGAGCTGTGTAATGAGCAGTTTTGAATTTTTGTGGGCTAATGCTGCTGAATTTCAGGAAAATGCGTAGAAGCAGGAGAGCTGCCACTGCACCAGAACCAGATGTGCCCGACGAGGTGTCAGACAGATGAGGCGCCGCCCGAGGAGGCGGGGTAGGAGGCCTAGAGCTGCTCAAGTAGAGGAGCAGCCACCCCCAGTACAGGATCAGTCCTTTATGGCACAGGGTCCCATGGACCCCATGGCAGCTACTCTAGCTGGGTTGCAGAGGACCATCGACATGATGGCGCAGTATATAGTCCACCCTCCACAGCAGCAGCAGTCCACCGCACCAAGAGGGGAACCTTACAAACAGATCATAAATTTTAAGAAGTTGGTGCCTGGTACTTATGATGTGTCAGATGATGCATATCAGTTTTTGGATTCCTGCAGACAGGCAGGAACAGAGTTGCAGTTGACTGATAGAAGACTTATAGAGTGTATGCAGCATGTCATGGGGCCTATGCCTAGACAATGGATGAATGACTACATATTACCTCGGATGGAGGGTTTGTCGTGGACTCAGTTTGTGGAACTGTTCATCAATCGGTTTGTGCCAGAAAGCTTCAGGGATCAAAAGCAGTGGGCCTTTAAGGCCTTAAGACAGAATGGCAGGTCTGTAGATGAATATGCTATAGAATTTCTGGAATTGAGCAGATATGCCCCTACAGCAGTAGCTACAGAGACTATGAAGGTGAAGAGATTCCTAAAGGGGCTTGATAGAAGGTATGCAAACCTGGCCATGATGTCTGATCAGTCATTTGATGTGGTAGTTGATCGAGCCAGACAGATAGAGATTAGCTATGCTGCGGATGACAGCAGAAGAGCAAAGAAAAATAGAGTAGAGGGTTCTTCAGGTGTTCCCCAAATGGGTACTCCAAACAGTGGTGGCCAGAGTAATTACAGAGGAAAAAGTAGGAACAAGAAGAGTGGTTTTAGACACAAACCTCGAGGGTTCAGACCTGGATACGAATCCAGCAGTGGTCACGATGGGTACAGCAGCCTGGTGCAGTTCAGATCCTCCTTGGCACCTTGTGCACAGTGTGGAAGAGGACATTCAGGACCTTGTTTGATGGGTTCAGGAGTATGCTTCAGGTGTGGCCAACCGGGTCACTTTGCTAGAGAATGCCCCGTTTTCAGCGAGCCACAGATGGGGTCATAGGGTTCTGTTGCGAATGTTCCTCGTCAGTTGTATCCGGGTGCTTCCAGCATGGCAGCCGATCGATGGCAACAGGCCGAGGACAAGGGGGACATGGATTTGGAGGCGGATCAGAGGTAGAAGTCGATCGTGGTTACGCCACTCAGTAGGGGTCAAGCTCGGGTTTTCACCCCGACCCATCGGGATGCTCAAGCTTCAAATGCGGTTGTAAGTATTCTTCCGGTCCTTCTTATGAGGCTCGTGTTTTGATAGATCCGGGTGCTACGCACTCATTTGTCTCCCCTGTGTTTGCCATGAGATTGGGTAGAAACCCTACAACCTTAGAATGTCCTTTGTCAGTAGCTACCCCACTTAGTGACAACATAGATGTAGATATGATTTTTCCAGGTAGCCCAGTAGTAGTGGATGGAAAGATCCTCCCAGCAGACTTGGTTCCTCTACCAGTGATGGATTTTGATGTAATTTTGGGAATGGACTGGTTGGCAACTCATTATGCCACTTTAGACTGCAGGAACAAAAAGGTGTATTTCCACATACCCGGTGTGGAAGAGTTTAGCTTTGATGGTGACAGGAGCGTGGCTCCATATAACTTGGTGTCAGCAATTAGTGCTAGAAAAATGTTGAGGCGTGGATGCCAAGGGTATTTGGCATTGGTGAGAGATATATCTGTAGAAGGTGTCAGCATGGAAAATGTTCTTGTTGTCAGAGAATTCATGGATGTCTTCCCCAAGAGCTTCGGGGTTGCAATGTAAAAGGGGAATAGAGTTCTGCATTGATGTTCTTCCGGGTACAAACCCCATTTCAATGCCGCCTTACAGGATGGCACCAGCAGAATTGAAAGAGCTGAAGGAGCAACTACAGGAGCTTTTGGACAAGGGTTTCATACGCCCGAGCACTTCACCCTGGGGCGCTCCTGTGCTATTTGTAAGAAAGAAAGATGGGTCATTGAGGTTGTGTATCGACTACAGACAGCTGAACAAGGTGACTGTGAAGAATAAGTATCCACTTCCTCGGATCGATGATCTGTTTGATCAGCTCCAAGGGGCTACATTCTTTTCCAAAATAGACCTGCGATCAGGCTACCATCAATTGAGAATCAGGAATGAGGACGTGTCCAAAATGGCTTTCAGGACAAGATATGCTCATTATGAGTTCTTGGTGATGTCTTTTGGACTCACTAATGCACCAGCAGCCTTCATGGACTTGATGAACAGGGTGTTCAAGCCATTTTTGGACCGTTTTGTCATCGTATTCATAGATGACATTTTGGTATACTCTCGGACCGAGGAAGAACACGTGTGGCACTTAAGGATGGTGTTGCAGACGTTGAGGGAGCACCAGCTATATGCCAAATTTTCAAAATGTGAATTTTGGCCAGAAAGCATCTCATTATTGGGGCACGTGGTTTCTAGTGACGGCATTCAAGTGGATCCCAAGAAAATTGAAGTCAGAATCGATTGGCTTAGGCCTATAACAATACCAGGTGCGAAGTTTTCGGGTTTAGTGGCTACTATAGGCGTTTTGTACAAGATTTCTCCAGATAGCGGCTCCCTAACTAAGTTGACCAGAAGAATGTTCCATTCATTTGGACAGATGACCGTGAGGTGAGTTTCCGTGCTTAAGGAGTGTCTATCCTCGGCGCCTGTGTTGACACTACTTGTGAGTGGTGAAGGATACACCGTGTATTGTGACGCCTCCAGAGTTGGCCTAGGGTGTGTTTTGATGCAGAATGGAAAGGTAGTGGCTTATGCTTCAAGGCAGCTGAAGAGGCATGAGCAGAACTACCCCACCCATGATTTAGAAATGGCGGCTGTAGTCTTTGCACTTAAAATCTGGAGACACTACCTATATGGTGAAGTGTGCGAGATATACACCGACCACAAGAGTTTGAAGTACATCTTCCAGCAGAGGGATTTAAACTTGAGACAGAGGAGATGGATGGAGCTTCTGAAAGACTATGATTGCACCATCCAGTACCACCCTGGGAAGGCCAATGTTGTAGCAGATGCCTTGAGCAGAAAATCTTCTGGCAGTTTGGCGCACATTTCAGTAGAGAAGAGACCATTGATTCAGGAGGTACATGAGTTGATGGATCAAGGTTTAATCCTAGATATTTCAGATGATGGGGTATTGCTGGCTCATTTTTCAGTGAGGCCAGACTTAAGAGACAGAGTTAGAGTTTCCCAGCACAGAGACCAACAATTGATGAAAATCATAGAAAGAGTACAGCAAGGTGAAGGTGGTGAGTTTTGATTTGCCAATGATGGCGCCTTAGTGCAAGGTTCTAGGATATGTGTGCCTGATGTGGACAATCTCAAAGACGAAATCATGCGAGAGGCACACTATACCCTGTACAGTGTCCACCCAGGTTCCACCAAGATGTACCATGATGTGAAAGATAGCTATTGGTGGAATGGCATGAAAAGAGACATAGCAGATTTTGTGTCCAAGTGCTTGACTTGTCAGAAGGTGAAGTTTGAACACCAAAGACCGTCAGGGAAGCTACAAGAACTCCCTATCCCAGAATGGAAGTGGGAAATGATCACTATGGATTTTGTGACTGGGTTACCTCGTACCACGCGAGGATATGATTCGATATGGGTAATTGTAGACCGCTTGACCAAATCAGCTCACTTCTTACCTGTGAAGACTACATATTCTGTGGCACAGTACGCCCGACTCTACATTTGAGAAATAGTCAGATTGCATGGAGTTCCGGCTTCCATAATATCTGATAGAGGGCCCCAGTTCACTTCTCAGTTTTGGAGAAAGTTGCAGGAGGCACTTGGCACACAGTTGAACTTCAGTACGGCTTTCCACCTCGCATGCATTTGACAAATTGAAGGACAATCCAAACATCGGAAGACATGCTTCGCATGAGTGTTTTGGATTTTGGAGGTCAATGGGATGAGCACTAGCTTTGGTGGAGTTTGCCTACAACAACATTATCACTCCAAAGATAGGGATGGCACCCTATGAGGCACTATATGGAAGAAAGTGTAGGTCTCCTCTGTGTTGGACAGAAATGGGGGAAGCGAAGGTGCATGATGTAGACCTAGTGCAGTACACTTCAGAGGTAGTTCCTTTAATCAGGGAACGACTGAAGACAGCTTTCAGTAGGCAGAAGAGTTATACAGACCCCAGACGGAGGGATGTGGAGTTTGCAGTGGGCGACTATGTATTCCTGAAGGTTTCTCCAATGAAGGGAGTCATGAGATTTGGAAAGAAGGGCAAGTTGGCACCTCGGTATATCAGACCTTTTGAGGTTACTGATAGAGTTGGAGCAGTTGCCTACCGGTTGGAGCTACCACCCAAACTTTCTCACGTTCATCCCGTGTTTCGCATCTCCATGCTCAGGAAATACATTCCAGATCCTTCTCATGTACTACAGCCGGATGTGATAGAGCTAAAAGAGAACTTGACATTTGAGGAGCAGCCTGTAGCCATAGTGGACTACCAAGTGAGACAGCTGAGATCCAAACAGATCCCTATGGTTAAGGTTTTGTGGAGGAGTCAGTCAGTGGAAGAGTGCACCTGGGAGTCAGAACGGGACATGCGTAGCAAGTACCCTTATTTGTTCAATGTATAATCTTGTGTTTTATTCTGCCTTGTGTAAAAATTCGAGGACGAATTTTCTGTAAGGGGGGAAGAATGTAACACTCCAAAAATTTTAAATTTATGAGCATTTTTGGTATTTTAATTTTATTTAAATTTTAGAAATTTTTTTGAGATTTTTCGGATTTTAAAAATCGGGTTCGATTTTCCGAAAATATAAACTTTGATGAATTTTAAAAATTAATTTAAAGACCACGTGGCAAAACTAAAAATATATTTGGAGTCTACGTATTTTTCTGAGTTTTCTGGAATTTTTTCGGAATTTTTGGACCTCGTTTTCGGTCCCGAGGCAGAGTAAAAATTCAAAATTTTGTATTTCGAATCGAACCGGCCGAATCGAACCGGACCGGATCGGACCGGTCGAATCGGACCGGCTCCCTTCCCTTTTTCTTCCTCCCGCGCGCGTCCCTTCCCCCTTCTCTCTTCCTCCCGTTTTCTCTCTCCTCCTGCCCCTGCCGCCGGCCAGCCACCTCCCCCTGCCACCCCAGCCGACCGGCGCCGCCACCCAGCCTCCCCAGCCAGCCGGCCGCCGCCCCAAACGGCCGGAAACCGCGCGCGAATTCCCTCCCTCGCGCGCGCGGCGTTTCGACTTCTCCGGCCAAAATCCGGCCGATCCGGCCACCAATTGGACCGGGTCTTGTGTCTAAAATCATCTACTCGGCGAGAGCTTTCCATAGACACCAAGAACGCCGAAATCCATCGAGCGGTTTGTCCAATTTTTGCTCGGGAAGTTTTTAGCCCATTTCGACTTTTGGGCTAGATTTCTCGAAAACCGTGAATCCCACGAGAAAACCGAGGGTACCAGCACGCTCCACTCGTCGAGAGCTTCGCGGCGACATAAATTTTAAATTTTTCCGACTTCGTTTTTCGGTGGGTCCCACGGAACTTCGCAGTGTTTTTCCGAGCATTTAATGAGCTTAGAAAATTCTGAAAAATTTATGTACTAAACCCCGTGTTATGGGCTTCGTGTAGGTATCCTCGATTCGCGGAAATTCAATAGTTGACCGGGTCTGCGAAATTCCGGCCAAACAAACCCGTTATCGGAAAAGTCTCCGAATTGGACCGAGATTTTGGCTAGGCCCCCATTGTCAGACGTCCCGAGCGCGTTCCCGAAGTCGGAATTGGCAAAGGTAAACCCGAACCTTGCTTTTTCGTAATTTTCTAGTGCTTAAATAGAATTAAAAATCCATAAAATATTCGTGATAGCTTAGAAAATTATGATTCTTTTTGCAATAGCTTAGTAATATTGCTAAGGACCGCAGGGCAAAGTTTTAGAATTTTTAGAGCTTATTTGGGCAGTTTTTGCAAAAATGGTCAATTATAAGGATTAAATTGAAATATTACATACTGTGATGGATGATTGATTTGATGGGCCCAGGAGGGGCTGTGTGATATGATTGAGTTGTGGATATATGGATTGTAAATATAGAAGTGTGTTTTGAGCCATTTTGCAGGTTGGGTAGGTCCTAGGTATAGGGGAGACTCTGCCGGATTTTCGCACGACTTAGGACGTATTGGTCTTTTTCTTTGTTTGTATTGAGTCAAATTTATTAAATGATTGTAATAAAATTGTCGTGTGAGCCGATGCCTTTCTTCATCTGCCCAGCCGCCTCAGTGACCATCGTCAAGTCTGTGAGTAAAATATTAATTTTAATTGTAATTTTGATATTATTATATGTTCAGCATGCCCATGCATCACTTATATGCATATATTATATAGTTAAACTCTAGGCACGACTTATGTTGCATTCATAACTGTTAACGTGCCATGAATGTTGTTGTGGTAATTTGGAGCAGTGTGCGTGCGTTGGTGTGCGTGTGATGTGGTGTGGACTATGGACAGGACGGATAGTCATGGCTTGAGTTCTTCGCTGGGACCCGATCCTTCGAGGGGTAGTCACGGCTTGAGTTCTTCGCTGGGACCCTCGATTTGGTTTATTAAGCGAAAGTCCGGCTTGAGTTCTTCGCTGGCACCAGGTTGGATTTAAGAGAGTCAGATAGGGATCGGCTCCATATATTATTATTGATGCTACAGGGTGCGTAAGTGCTCCAATTTACCTTTTTGATGTTATGATGTGAAAATGATGTTGATGTTGCATTTCACTCTACAGGGTGCATTAGTTTTAGATAGTTATAGAGATTATGATTAAAATTGATATTTTACTCTCTGAGTCGAACGCTCACTCCTGTTCAAAAATTTTTACAGGCCACAGGAGGATATTTTTTGAGATTAACCTGCTTTCTCCCTCGCAGGTCGATTACTAATGCTTGTATAAACTTGTTAAATCTTAGAATTTCCGCATGTGTTAGAATGTTTATTTGATTTGGGTCTGTAAACTAAATTATTATTTTGGACCTGTAAACTTAATATTCTATGCATGTTTGATGGATTGGATGAGGGAGCTGAGCTCCCATTTATTTTTATGCTGATGAGTATGTGGAGGGTGAGCTGAGCTCCCCAATTGAGTATTTATTGTGTTTACAGGTCGGGTTAGTCGAAAACTCCCCGTTGGTAGGTCCATTTTATGGCCGGACTCTGTCCGGTTGGTTTCTTGAAATTGGGCCCAAATGGGCCTTAGAATTGGGTAAATGAACAGTTAGGCTTACTACGGGCCTCGGGGGCTTTAAGCTGGCCCAGGTCCTAGTACCAGTCCGGCCCATAGGCTGGGTCGTGACACTAAAAATCGCATCACATTGTTAGAAGTCTTATATAGACTTAAAGAAAAGAAATATTAAAGATAATGTGAATGATAAAGTGTTTTTGAAGGTTTTCCCCTCTAAAAGAAGATCATGAGATTATGGAGAAAGGGGAAAACTAAGTCCTCACTTTATAGAGCCATACGAGATTTTAGAAAGAGTGGGTCTATTTGGACATAGACTTGTTTGACCTCTAGAATTGAAGTAAATTCAAACCTAACTTATAATGAGAAACCCATAAAGATCTTGGCACGGGAGGTGAAGCAACTGAGAAATAAACAGATACCTTTGGTTAGAATGTTATGAAACCATCATTTGGTTTAGGAGGCCATACGAAAATGTGAGAAAGACATAAGGAGACAACACCCATGGCTATTTAGAGACTGACATTAGGTAAATTTTAAGGATGAAATTTCATTAAAGGAGGGGAGAATTGTAACACCCTTGTACCAAGTAGTTCCGTACATCCTATTATTTTGGTGACTAGTGTCTGTCTGGACGGCTAGAATGTTTGGGACTATACTTATTTCACATAGAGAAACCATAAATAAAATTGATAAAGATCAAATGAGGTTGGATTAAAATAAGAGAAATGAAGCATAATTAGATTAAATGAGCCTAGAGTTCTGATGATGAGTAACCGACCTAGGAAGCGACTGCGTGTTAGTAGTATGCCCTAGAGCACATCATTTAGTATGTATCTTGTACATCTTTTATTAATAAAAGACATTTACACTTTTCCGTTTACATAATATATTTATGTGTAATAGAAAAGGTCCATTGATATTTTGTTAGAAATTTTATTCTTAAGTTGTTAAGAATATGAGTGACAGTATTTCTAGCACAAAGTATCATAAATAGGTTCACAATTGAGGATACTTCATAATAAGGACATGACTTATCTAGAAAGATTGTATTCATATTTGTTCCCAAGTTATTTATATGAGATATAAATAAGATAGAATGGTGAGTCTCATGCTCTATAACAAACATGATAAGCACTTATACATGATAAGTAGGCCGAATCAGTGACACTTATGACAAGCACATGGAGTTTACTCTTATCAATGCATTGTCATAAATCATATCAGTGCATATAATCTTTAGACCTGAGATAGCACAGTTATCTTGTATATAGGTGGTTTGAGTTTGATATTGCTTTCATACTTGTACTGTGTATGGGTATATGGGCATGTGTCGGCTCCTACTAGTTATATATGGAAGTAGGTGTTGATCAAGCTGGAATCTGTTCCTCTAAGTAAATAGAGATAAAATCCTATGTTCATTTAATTGTTCTTGATGTTTCAAGTTCCTGGCTAGGACAGATAAATTTATTCAGAAAGAGTTTCTGATGAGAAAATCTTTTTAATCAAGAGTTGGAATTAAAAGAGAACATAATATTCATAGCAAATGAAGTTTGACATAAACCATGACTCCAGCTTGAGTTGAGATTTTATAACAGAGAGATTCTAGTGCATGGTAACATATGATTATAGGTTCATTTAAAGTAAACCTTATTACTAATTGGGTGGCTATGGCATGCTATGCTAGGTGTTAACCATGGTCTATGAGGTGCATAAAATGATTTAGAGAAATCATTTATGGTAAGAAAGAGTTCTGATGATATTAAGAGTTGATATCATGTCTCATTGCCAATTAGTGATGAGCCTAGTAAGTCACACACATACACAAGTTATCACCTAATTAAATATGATTTAATTAATTAATTAAAGAGTTTAATTGATTAATTAAATAGGTTTGGTTTGCAATTAGATTGCAAAGTCCCTAGCATGACTTGAAACTAAATCTAGATTATTGGATGTATAGTATAAGTTAAATTTATATTTAAAGTGTTTAAATATGAATTTAATTAATGAGAAATTAATTAATAAAGATTAATTAATTGATTTATATTTGAAGAAGAGAAATAATTATTTTGGGTTGAGAACTCAAAATTAAGACACAGCGGTATTTTGGTCATTTCACAAGATGACATGTGACACCATGAGATGGTGACACATGGCATTACACATAAGCTTGCCAATGTCTTTTAATCATGTAAGATGATTAAAATCAAGATTAAATATAGGTTTGACACTTGGCACAATGTGATTGGGTCAATTAAACCTAGAACCAATCAAAGGGTGACATGTGGCAAGGGTTTAATGTGTTGACCTAGCTATATAAGTGTTGTTATGAAAAAAAATAATATAACCAGTAGCCTCTTTCTTTGGTGCTGCCACCCAAGAAGGTTTCTCTCTTCTTCATCTTCTTCTCTCATCTTTCCAAGAGATTAACAAATAATCTCTTGAATTAAAAATACTAGAAATCGTTTATAGTGTCCTGTTTACATCTTTAATCTCTTAAAAGGCAGAACTTGATTTTCTAAATAATAGAAAAAGCTTTAGAAGCTGTTCAAGGGCTGCCATAGGTGTTTTTGGTGTGGACAAGCTAGAGGGTCAACATCTGGTGCCCTGAAGACGAATCTCAAAGGCGTAAATATACTGCAGTGCATCAAGAGGTTAGTGTGTTTGTTCTTGATTTAATCTAGGGTTCTAAAATTAATCTGATTAATTTTAAAATCTTAAATAGCGAATACAGATCCAAAAACATATTAAAAGAGTTTTAATATGTTGTTTATCATTGAAATCAAATAGAAAAAAATAAATTTTGCATGATGCATGTGACCCTAGGTGAAAATTTTTGAATTCAATGGTATAAACTTGTGTTTTTCATGCTTCCATTCCTTCACTGTGAACTTTGTTGCTACCTTAAATTCATATGGGACCATGTGAAATCCTTAGTTAAGGGATAATCACGAAATTATTGGGAACTAGAAAATTAAAGAAATAAAAAGGGAACAAGCACAATTAAGTGAATTAGAACCTTATGACTCATTGGCCATTATGGAAAAAGATGGACTATAACCCAATGAGGGGCATTTTGGTCAAGTCACTTTAAGAGGTGACTTTTAGCCTAAATATCCATTAAATTATATGTAACACCCCTATGTTCGGTAGTGCGTTCTACTGTTTCGGTGACCAGTGTCTGTCCGGACAGCTAGAATGCCTAGAACTACACTTAAATGTTAGTGAGGAGACATGAAATAATGAAATAC
The DNA here is from genome assembly GCF_030052815.1 of Hevea brasiliensis. NCBI lineage: Eukaryota > Viridiplantae > Streptophyta > Magnoliopsida > Malpighiales > Euphorbiaceae > Hevea > Hevea brasiliensis. The sequence goes on from NC_079493.1 coordinate 99,731,692, forward strand.
AATAGAGGAAAATACAAGAAAAATAAAGAAAAAATAATAGCAATGAAATGTAACCAAGTTAAACGAGCCAAGACTGCAAATGATGGGTGACCGTGACGGAAAGTTACTACAGTAATAGCCGACCCCAGGATTGCAGGGAACCCTTGGAATTTAGTTTTGAGACATAATTAAAGACTTATTGAAGCATAAGTGACATTAGAAATGTCAAAGAAAAATTAATTAATTAGTACAAAGAAAAAAGAGAAATCGAGAAAATAATAAAAATTGGTGTTACCGAAAAATCAGGAATACAACCCGAAGAGGGGTATTTTGGTCATTGGACACCTAGAGTTGCCTTTTGACCTCAATGTTCATTAAAAATAAATGATATTGCACTTAGAAAATATCATAAAAAATTAAATTGTGATACATTATAAGAATAGTGAAAGAAATGGGGGGTAAACTTAGGATAATTAAAAGTTTAATTATATTAATATATATTATAAGTTAGTGGACCACTAGGGGAGTATTTAAACAACTAAATGGACATGTGTAATCCCATAACATCTTCTTCTTCCTTATAATTCACTTTGGCTGAATCCCATTTCCTCCCAAAACCACCATTAACGTCCCAAGCAAAAGCTTCATATCCACCATGAATAAGCCATAGTTTCTCAAGCTCCTTCACTAAAGTTGGTCCACACCTCTTGGGAAGATTATAGGGAACAAAAAGGAAGAGATTTGGTGAAGTTTTAACAAGCTCCAAAAGTGGTAAGTGTCCAATTCTCTTCTTTCCTTTAGTAAAAGTGATGCTTGAGTTAAGGGATGTTGTTTGGTGAAGAAAATTCGATGAATTGTTGAGTATTGGAATTGAGCCATTTTTGACAGCCATGAAGGTTTGTAGTGTGTGAGTTTTTGTTACCTCTAATGGATAGAAATTAAGGTTGATTAACTCAAATAGAAAATGTAGTAACTTAATATTCAAGGATGTGCATGTTAGTGCTTGAATTAAAAGTTTGAAAATGGGTCTTGATACTTTGGTAAACTGCCATGTTTGGCAGCCTATAATACTATGAAATTGTATGTGAGTTTATGTGAATTATTGATGAAATGTGATGGTGTTAAATAGTGGGCAACATGTGTAGTTTTCAGGGATATGTATGTGAAATATTGGTGTTGAAGTATATTGTATTTTGGTGGAATTGAATGTTAGACTTTAATGGTGAATTGTGTGCATTGAGCACTTGATTGTTCTGCCCAATATACTTGCTGGAATTGTGTTTAGTATTTGTAGAAGTGCTATGAATGAATAATGAAGTCATGAGAAGAAGGAATGTCAAATTGGAAGTGTAATTGTCTTGTGCAAGTTGTGTGTTATTGGCAGTACCTAAATTAGGTTATAAGTGCAAAATTGTGAACCCAATTGGTATGAGGCCATTTGGGGGGGGGGGGGGGGATGTGTGAAACTAGACACCAAATAGACCAACTTTCATGTATAAATGTTATCAAAATTCTGCCTAGAAACTGACCTTAAAAATGATCAAATCCGGATTAGTGACTTGAAAGTCTGAAAATTGACCATTTGGGCAGCAGTTAGTGTTTTGGCCATAACTCACTCAAAACAGGTCTAAATGACCTAAAATTTTTGCCATGAATAGATTAGACATAGTGCTACAACTCTTATGAGGATACCAAAACCCAAAAATGACCATAAGTAAGTCAAATAGCTTGCATAAGTTCAAGTACTAAAACTACCAGAACTAAAAGTGACCTAAAATTGACCAAAATTTGCACTAAAGGTGCAATTTGTCCAGCTTTAGTAAATTGACCATATCTTGGTCTATACAACTCAGAATGACCTGAAATTTTGCCCCGAGTGCAATAAGACATAGAGCTACAATTTTTCTTCTTTGATCAGAAGCTAAAAACCAAGAGAAATAGGACTTTAAGCTAGACCAATCTAGCACACAAAAATTGAGAACTTGACATTTACATACAATGATGCTTGAAATAATTTGGCAATGAATGCCAACTGGTAAAAATGGTAAATTGCACTATATTGGTAGCATATTGAAATGCAAAATGTGACATATTGGTAACATTAAACCTAATTCACCTAGAGTGCATCAAGGGTCAATATTATAGGTTGACTAAGGAAAACAATAGAATTAAAAAATTTAATTATGGAACCTTATGATTATAAACAATTTAACTGAGTACTGAAACACTTTAAATTGTGTGTTTCAGTTGAAAAGGATATTGAAGAGCATAAGGAACATTGAGTCAAGGCTAAGAGGCGACTCATCCAAGGTCTGTGCACAATACTTTTTATATTCACTGCTTTTACCAGAAAATTTATTTGGAGAAATGAGTTACGAATAATTTTTTTATTGTTTTGGCTTTGGGAATTTTATTTAGAAATTATTGTGTTGCCTACTTTGCAAATGGATATTTTGAGTTAAAATGTGATTTGTGGTTTGTATGAAATATTTAAATATTGGGAGTTAAAATTGTTCGTCCTCCATGTATGGGGTGAGTATGACTATATTCCTCCCTCTTTGACTTATCAGTCTAAGGTGAGTATGGATGAGTTCTCATTAGCTAGCTAGCCACCTCCCTCATTGATTTCGATTAGTGGGGTGAGTATGCCTTGTCGTGGTGTACAACACGGCATATTTGGAAAAGTTTGTGTCATGACCTAAGTTGTGTTATTGATTGGCAACACTGTGTTTATTAAATTGTTTGATCAAATTTGTGTTATATGAGCTTTGAAAATTGTGACATGAAATTGTGAATAATTTGAATTGTGAATTGTCGATAAATGTTTTATAGACCGCATTTTAAATTGTTATTGTGCACCACTGAGTAAATTTTACTCAGCGATAACTTTTTCATTGCTGTCGCAGGTAGACAGACAGACAGAGCAGCAGAGTAGGTTACTTGTGCCACACTTTTGGGATTTTGCTGGGTATATTGAGTATACCACTTCCTTGTAAATATTATTATAATGTATGTGAACTATATGTATATATTGTACTTGGTCTTGAGCAGTTGTAAACTAAAATTGTAAATTATTTTGGCTTGTAAAAATATTGTGACATATTTCTTTTATTTCAGCTTTTGGAAACACTGAAAAATTGATGTTGAATTGAGTTGAGAAATTTATTGTGTTGAACTATTATTGGAGTTTGGGATTGAAGAAATATATATATTGGAAGTGTTTTTTTACAGGTTTTTGAAGAACTGTTTTATTCAAAATACAGATGGCACTCTGCTAAAATTTTTATAGAAATTATTGATCTCAGATTTGTTATTTGGTTTCACTTCAGTAAAAAAATTTTTAACACCTGTCAAAAGTGCTCACCACTCTAAAAAGAAATAAGAAAAGGTTTAAAATCCCTTGTAGTGTATTTAATGGGTTATCAGTAGACGAAGTTTGGTAATTCATTAGGTATACTACGGAATCATGTTATGCTTTACGTAGGGATAAGGTGTGACATTATATGAGATTAAAATATTAAAAAAGAATTAGAAATAAGAAATGGTATATGGAAAGGAAGAAAAGAAAATATAAGGAATTAGGAAATTAAAATATTACAATTATGACATCATAATTACATCACTATGACACAATTAAAATTATGAATTAAATCAATTAAATTTTGGGATAATTATGTATAAAGAAGACAAAAGTCTTCTTTCTTCTAGAGATGGCCGGCCACCCTCCATTGCTCTCTCTCTCTTCTTTCTTCATCCCACCATTAACAACCCTTCTCAAGCTTTGATTTCCCACCTTCTTTCCATAAAATTTCCCCCCAAAATTAGTAGAAAACTTCTAGTTAAGCCTCAAAGTGAAGCTCGGGAAAAAAAGAAACAAGAAAAAGTGAAGGGATTTGGAGATTGAAAGGCTCAATTAGAGGTAAGTAATCTCTTTAGCTAAATTAATGGTGTATACATGAACTTAAGTTTGATTTTGATGAAATTACATGAAAAAGTATGAGAATCATGCATGAAATAAGGGAGTTGAATTTTGGCCAGCCAAAGGGACTTAGGGTTTTGAAGTGTTTGATGAAGTAAACATTGATTTAGAGCTTAGGTGATGTTGAATATATGATTTGAATATTGATTTGCATGAGTTTGCATGAAATTGGGGTGAAGAAGAATTATGGTTTTGGTGAAAATTAGGGTTTCATGGTATGCTATGCAATTGATGTTTATAAGACCAAATTATTGTCACTTGGCATACTTTAGTTGAGAATTGATATGAATTGATGAAAGGAATGGATGAATTGGTAGTGTGTTACATGGCCAGAATTTTGGACCCTTGAGTCCAATAGGTTTGAATGGGTATAAGTTGAGTTACATAGCTCTAATTGGTGTGAGACCAATTGGAGATGAAACCTAAGACATAATTCTAGAAATGTCATGAAGACACCTTGTCCAGAAACTGACCATAGGTTACCCTAAATTTGGCTTGAATCTGGATAGCAATTCTGGACCTGATAAAAAATGACCAAATAAACAGTACTTAGTAAATTAGGCATAACTCACTCTAGGAAATTTCAAATTAGGTGATTCTTAAACCAATGGAAATTTGAGACATAGGAGAACAATTCTCATGAAGACAAAGGGACCAAATTATGACCCTAACTTGATCAAATTGCTAGAAATATTTAGTCCAGCAAATCTACCTTAGTACTAGCCTAAACTTGGAAAATGTGAAGGATTAGGCATCCGACCAGTTTTGGTAAAATAGCCATAACTGGAGGTATATAAGTGAAAATTAGGCAATTCCAAAGCTAAAATTCTCATAAGACATAGGAATACAAACTTTATGTTTTGACCAGAATCCAGTTAATAGGGCAAGATAGGGGAATTGTTAAGATAATTCAGGAATCCCAATTTTGGAATTCCTGCTTCTTAGCTAATTGGCCTTATGACCTATGAATGGTTATCAGGCCATAACTTTCTCTATAAAACTCCAATTAAAGTGATTCAAAATGATTTGGAAACCTAAGATAAAGGCCTAAAACATTGTTTCAGGGACTAGGGCCAAATTATGAGTTTAAGATACCCGAATATAGAATGCAAAGTTAAGATACAAATTCTAGAAAACTTGGAATTTTAGGATATTACACTTGGAATAGTGTTTACTAATTTAGCCATAACTTGAGATCCAAAACTCCAAATTAAGTGATTCAAATTGAAAAATAAAACTAAGACATAGAGGAACAAGTTTTATGAAGAACACTATAATAAATTATGACCAGAACTAGGTTGAAATGGGGTTGTAAAATCAGGGTTCAGAACTGCCCTAGGCTCGAAATACATTGGAATTTCAAAATCTAGTTAAGGATGCATTAGGCATTTAGTTGATTAGTTATTGAAGATAATTAGAATGATTATTGAAACTTAGTAATTGTGTGATTTCAGTGGACAAAGAGACTTCCAAGGAAGGGAAGGCTTAAGACATAAAGAAAGAGATTCATTGAAGGTTTGTGCACAACTATTCTTTTTCTATGTGCATAACAATTTATAAGAATTTAATCAACCACTAGAAATCCATTCTAACTAGGATTTCCATTTCCTACTTTGGAAGTGTAGGATTCACCAAATTAGTGGGAGTAAAAATTTAACTAAAAGACCATGATCATTTTGGTTAATATACCTGATACAATATACTAATTTGAATTTTGTTATTTTCTGCAGTTTTAAATATGATAAAATGAGTAATCAACCACAGCCATCCAACGTCCTAGCATGCATACTTGATCACAATAGGCTTACTGGTCCCAATTTTTCTGATTAGCTGAAAAATCTAAAGCTTATTTTTAATTTAAAACATATAGGATATGATCTCGATTCAAGGGTTCCTGGTCCCTTACTTGCAAGGGCATCCCAGGAAGAATAAGAAACTTTAGATATATGGAAAGAGCATGATCTTAGGGCTAGATGCTATATGCTAGCTTTTATGACAAATGAATTACAAAAGCAACATGAGAAAATGCAAAGTGCATCAGACATTCTCGATCACTTACAAAATTTGTATGGTGAACATAGTAGACATTTTAGATATGAGATATCTAAACAACTGTTTAGAATGAGGATGACAGAAGGACAGAATGTGGGGGACTATGTCCATAAGATGATCCGACTTGTTGAATAGCTGGAGGATCTTAATTTTTCCATGGACTTCCATTTACAAACAGATTTGATCTTTCAGTCCCTTGCCTTAGTCATTTGAATCTTTCATTACAAATTTCCACATGACTAAATAGGAATGCATTCTAGCTGCACTGTTAAACCTATTGGTAATAGCCCAAAAGAACGTGCTAGGAAACAAAGGAAATGAGGTTGTTTTAGTTGTCTCTTCTTATTTTGTTGGAAAGTCCAAAAAGAAGAAGAAAGGTAATAAGAAAAAGAAGCCTTCTGTTCTAGGTTTATCTGAAAAAATAACCAAACAAAAAGAAAAAAAATTAAGGCTGTTTCAGACAAAGGGAAATGCTTCCATTATAAAAAAGAAGGGCATTGAAAGAGGAATCGCCCTAAGTATTTAGAGTCTGTGAAGAACAAGAAGGATAAACCTTTTGAATTCTTATTTAAATTCTGATAATACTCATATATCATATACAACTTGGGTTTTAAATACTAGTGTGAGTTCTTGTCATACCCTACTCCTCGTAAGATGTAACATGCTCCCATAGTACACCTAATAAATTACCGTACTTCGCCTACCGGTAACCCATTAAATATACTACAAGAGATTTTAAAACAATTTTCGTTCATTTTTAAATTGATGGGTAAATTTTTTTTTTTTTTATGTTGAAAACCTTTATTTAAAGTCTAAACATAAATCAAATTTTTGGATATTTAAAATCTCCACAATTTTTACAAAAATTTTGGCAGAGTGCCGTCTGTATTTTGAGAAAACAGTTCTTCAAAACTTGAAAAGAAAGACACTCCCAATAGATTTCTCAATCACAGCTCCATTATTCAATTTCATTTCACAAATCAGTGCAAGCAACTCAATACACAATTTAAATTAAATCAAACATTGAAACATCTCATTAAGGTAATAAAATTAATATTTACATTCATGGGAACATTAAAAATTTAGTAGTACAAAATTTTATAAGTACATAAAATCTCAAGATAATATTACAATAATTTGTATTTGATTACAGTCCAAAAATATATTACAAAAGAGTTGATACAACTGCTCAAATTAAATTACATACATATAATTACAGAATCACATCAAAATCTAATGTACAAGGGTATACCTATGATATACCCGAAGATAGTTTCACAATGTCTTTCAGTAATCTCGCTTAGCTGCTTTATTTTTTTCTTTCACCTGCGACAGCATACAAAGCTATCGCTGAGTGGTGAACTCAGTGGTGCACAACTAATAATTTAAAACTTAATACAATTTATGCTTTGACAACTCATAATAAATAAAAATTTAAAATTTCTAAATTCTTCAAAATTCATGACATCCAGAAATTATTATTTTCATTCATGTAAATTATTCATTTGAATAACATATTGATCAAATAATAACTATTTATCTACATTTCTTTTAAATCATAAAACAATACAAAAATTTTGAATCACTGACAAATTATTTATTTCAACTATAATTTATTAAACTATGCATAATTTAAAAGGCGTTGCCAATAATTCACACAGTTGGACCCATGACACAAAATTCATAATAGATGTCGTGCTGTACGCCATGACATTTCAAACTCTCCAATAACCGAGGCTAAAAGGGAGAAACAAAGACTAGCTAGTATATATGAGTACTCATCCAAACTCTTCCCCAACTGGCAAGCCAGAGAGGAAGGAACTCACCCCATCTAGTGGAGGAGATATCTCACTAAACAAGCTAATGAGAATTCAAAACATATTGCCATGTCAACTATGGTTTCAAATTATATTCAAAACAATTTCTATTTACAAAAGTGTTTAGAAACCATTTACATATTTAATTATTATAAATTCATGCTCAAGGTTGGCAACACATCAAACTTAAAATTTACAATTCTCCAAACCATGTAATAAATCATTAAATGCATAAGAAAATTTATATTTAAATTATACAATTTCATTCAATAAGTTAAAATTCTCAACACAAAAAAATCATAAATCATAAAATAAACTTGTTCAAATCAATTTGGAAGTGAAAAAATAACAAAAGAGTTAGTTGTGCGCAAACCTCTTATCTAGCCTTGTCTTGGTTCAATTCTTCCTCCTTCCTTAGAGGGCTCCTTTCCCACTAAAACACATAATTAAAGTGTTTCAATATCTGTTCAATTTATTTCCAATTAATAAATTTAATATTAAATTTTATACACTTAATTTATCCCATAAAATTAAGTTCTTTGTACTTAGTATAATTGTGGCTATAATTCATTTGACCATTTGGTCAAAATATTGACTTTTTCATACTAATTAGATATGATAATTCTAATTACACCCACATACCACATTTTGAGTCATATTTTTGTTGGCATTGATTGCCAAATTCAATTCAAAGCCTATTAGGGTTAAATCTCAAAATTTCAGTTTTGGGTTACTTATTTTTACTGTTCCATTGGTCTGTCTACAGTAGAAATTTGGCTAAGTGTCCTTCATCAAAGTTGTTCTTTATTGCCTTATCTTTAATTCCATTTTTGAATCACTCCATTTGGAGTTTTGTAGCCTAAGTTATAGCCATGTGAACATGGCTGGCCAGATTTGGTTTTACCCAGAATTCTGGGCAAATTCTGGATAATGGCAGTTTTTGTGGGTTGACTAAAGGTGAGTTTTTGGACAGCTTATGGTCAAATTTTGGGTTTGTTTTCTTCATAAAAGTTGTAGGGCTATGTATCAGCTTTCTACCGGTAAACTTTTAGGTCATTTGGACCTTCCTAGACTAAGTTATGGTCATTTACGTAACTACTGTTCATTTGGTCATTTTTGTACAGGTCAGTTTGCCAATTCCGGATTTGGCCTAATTGTTCACTAAGTTATAGTCACTTTCTGGGCATGATTCCTAAATGAAAAATGTGCCATTTTGTGTCTAGTTTCATTCTCAATTGGCCTCACACTAATTGGGTTGGTAAATTTTTAGTTTTGGTCCCTGAAAGTGGTAGCTTGACCCTCACCAATTCGAATTTAAACTTGTTTCCAATAATTCATACACACCACAAATGGTCACAATTGACGATTTCTCAACTCAAATAAAGTCAATAACATCATTTGGCCAATTCTCAAATTTTTCTTCAATTTTTCACATGCTCAAAACCCTAGCTACACCTAAAGTTCCATCTAATGCATTTCAAAGTGTACATGCATGATTTACACACCTAATTCACCTCAAATAACTATTCAAAACCATCAAACTCATTCATATCAAACCCTAACCCTAGCTGAAAGAATTTCATGTTTGGTCCTCTAACAAATATTTTCTTTTGATTTTAAGTTAAACTTTATGCAATTCCTACTTATTCAAGTTCATTCCTATGTAATTTATTCAAAGTAATTTAGAAAGAAGCACTTACTTGTTGAATAGAATTTTATCTTCAATTTCTCTCAATTTTCTTCAATTCTTCTCCTTCTAATCTTCCTCTTGAGATTCAATTTGAGGTTTCTACTATTTTTAACAAAAGATTTATGGTGTAATTTGGGGTTTAAAAAGCTTGATAATAAGCTTTAATGGAGGAAATTGGAAGAGAGGGTGAGGAGGAAGAGAAGTCATGGCAAGGAAGAAGAGAAAAATAAAATTTCCTTTTTACTTTGTCTTTTTATTAGTGTAATTATCCTCAAAATAATTAAATTAGAAATTAAATTAATTTTGGTGTCATGCATACATCACTTAAGTGATGTCATAATGCCTTTACTTTTTGAATTTTTCATTTTCTTTTTTATTTATTTTTCTATTAGTTCTCTAATTTAATTCTTGATCCCAAAATTTTCTTTTCTCCAATTTTATTAGGCAGTTAGGTCAGGTGTCAGCTCTAGGGATGAATTGACCGAATTGACCAAATTGACCCTCACTGCTTCAATCCGGTTTGCAAGTTATTCGATATTTCTTCTGAATCTCTAACCTAATTATTTGACCTGCTTAACAATTCTTTTTTGTGATTTCTCTTTTCCACTATGTTCGCAATAGTCCTAAGGACTGCAGCGTCACATTTTACGGTTCGAAATTTGAGTTTAGACTGACCTCGCAGTCATTCCCGAGGAGGTCACCCATCGCTGTGACTCTCGGCTCATTTAACATTTTGTGTTCCATTTTTCTTATTTATACTTAACTATTTCGTAATTACTAATTATTTGCATTCAGGGCTTATCTAAGTGTCTTAGACGTAGTTCTAATCCCCTTAATTATCCGGACTGACACCAGTCACCGGAACAGTAGAATGCATGGACTGCTTTAATATAGGGGTGTTACAGTTCTCACATATGTTTTGATATGCAGGAACTAGTTAGTAGTGAGTGGCTTGACTCACAAGATGTTAGATTCCACATTAGCAATGGAGCAATGGTTGCAGCCTTAGCCATAGGGTCTAAATATTTGTATCTAAAAGGACATATTTTGTATTTAAATCATGTATTATATGTACCTGATACTTTTAAGAACATTATTTCTGTATCTAGTTTGGCTAGAAATGGATATGAATTTCAATTCATAGATGATGTGTGCCGTATTTATTTTGGAAATAAAATTATTGGCATGCGTAATTTGTATGATGGACTTTATTATTTGGATAATAATGATAAATATAAAACTAGTGCAAGCAATCAATTAAATTTAATGTAATAACTGAAACTAAATGAAGTCCAAAATATTTTTGACACTTAAGATTAAGTCATGTTGTAGAAGAGAGGATTACAAAATTAGAGAAAATGGGGATTTTGTCTCCATTGGGTTCTAAACCTACTCCACTTTGTGAATCCTGCCTTCAAGGTAAAATGACTAGATCTTCCTTTGCAGGACAAAGACTAAGAGTTGAAGATGTTTTGGACCTAGTACATAGTGATGTATGTGGCCCATTTAAAGAAATGGCAAAGGAGGTTATCACTACTTTATTACCTTTACCGATGATAAATCTAGGTATGGTTATTTGTATTTAATAAAGTACAAACATGAATCCTTTGAAAAGTCAAAGAATTTAAATCAAAAGTAGAAAATCAAATAAGAAAAAGTATTAAAAACTCTATGATTAGATCAAGGAGGAGAATACTTGAATACTGAGTTTGATGAGTTCTTAAAGGAACATGGCATTATTTCTCAATTGACTCCTCTAGAAACGTCATAATTAAATGGCGTGTCAGAAAGAAGGAACCGTATCTTATTAGATATAGTACATAGTATGATGAATTGTACAAATCTTTCAATTTCCTTTTGGAAATTTACACTTGAGATAACTTTATATCTTTTTAACAGACTTCCTTCCAAATCAGTCTCTTCCACCCATATGAGATATGGTATGGAAGACAACCAAGTCTTAAGCATGTTAAGATTTGAGGTTGTCCAACTTATATTAAAAAGATAAAGACTGGGAAATTGGAAACTAGATATGAAAAGGGACAGTTCGTTGGATATCCAAAAGATAGTTTTGGATATTATTTCTATCTCCCTTTATCACAAAGAGTTGTGATAAACCAAGATGCTATATTTCTTGAAAAAGAATTTGTTTAAGAGGGTGGCAAAGGAAGGCAAATAGAATTGGAATTAGAGAATTGGAATGAACCAATAGACCAAATGGATATTAATCCAACCAGTCAACCTCAACCTATTGATGGTATATCCATAACACAACCTCGAAGGTCAACCAAAATATCTCGTCCACCAGAGAGATATGATTTTCTTCATGAAAATGAATAAGAGTTGTTTGTTCATGAGGAATTGGATCATGGTGATGATCCTATGATATATAAAGAAGCTATATTAGATATAGACTCTTCTAAATGGATCAAAGCAATGAAATCTGAAATGGATTCCATGTATAAGAACTAAGTTTGGAATCTTGTGGACCCACTTGAAGGTATTGCACCTATAGGGAATAAATAGGTTTTCAAGAAGAAAATTAGTTTTGATGAAAGGGTGGAGACCTATAAAGCAAGGCTAGTTGCGAAAGGGTTTCACCAAAGACAGGGGATCGACTATGAGGAGACCTTCTCACTTATGGCCATGCTTAAATCTATTAGGATTTTATTAGTTATAGCAGTATACAATGATTATGAAATTTGGAAAATAGATGTCAAAATAGCCTTTCTCAATAGATATATTGAGGAAGACATATTCATGGAACAACTTAGGGGTTTTGAATCCTAAGATGGTACCAAAGTATGCAAGCTAAAACGATTTATATATGGGTTAAAACAAGTTTTGAGGAGTTGGAGCATCCATTTTAATAAAGCCATTAAATCTTTTGGTTTTATCAAAAATAAGGATGAGCCATGTGTATACAAAAAGGTTAGTGGCAGTGCAATCACCTTTCTGGTTTTATATGTGAATGATATTTTATTAATAGGTAATGATGTCAGTATGCTTACTACTGTAAAACTATGTTTATCAAATACTTTCTTCATGAAAGACTTAGGAGAAGCAACCTATATTCTTAGTATTCAGATCTATAGAGATAGATTGAAAAGATCGAAAAGATCGAAAAGAATGATAGGTTTATCCTACAGTCTTTACTTGGAAAAGGTATTAAAGAAGTTTAACATGCTTGATTTCAAGAGAGGATTATTACCAGTAAGGTATGGTATTCATCTTTTCAAAGAAATGTCTCCAAAGATACCTGAGGAAAGAGAGAAAATAGCCAGAATTCTATATGTTTCTCAACTAGAAGTTTAATGTATGCAATATTGTATACTAGGCCGGATATCACTTATGCTATTAGTTTGACTAGCATATTTCAATCCAATCGCGGTGTGGATCACTGGATAGCTGTCAAGAATATCCTTAAGTACTTGAGAAGAACTAAGGATTTATTCTTAATATATGGAGGAGGTTATCTCCAAATAGAAGGTTTTACAGATTTTAATTTTCAATCAGACGTGGATGATAGAAAGTCTATCTTTAGTTTTGCATTCACATGTAATGGAGGAGCAATTAGTTGGAAGAGTTCCAAGCAGTCAACAACTGTAGACTCCACTATAGAAGCCAAATATATTGATGCATCGGATGCTACGAAGGAAGTTGTTTGGATTAAGAAGTTCGTAACAGAACTTAGAGTGGTTCCATCAATTATATCACCAATTCCACTGTATTATGATAACAATGGTGTGGTTATACAAGCAAGGGAACCTCAGTCTCACTAGAAATCGAAAAACATATAGAAAGGCGATACCATATTATCAGAGAGATAGTTGGAAGAGGTGATATAGCCATGTAGAAAATAGCTTCGGCTGATAATTTGGCTGATCCCTTAACCAAAGCCATGACTCAAAACCAACTAGATTGACATCTTGAGAAGATAGGTCTCAAATTTTGTAATAAATTACTCTAATGCAAGTGAGAGATTATTAGTAATATGCCCTAGAGTATATCATTGTACTATATCATGTAAATAATTATTCTCATTTAATGGCAATTATTCTTTTCATTTATATTCAAATGGTTTGAATTTAATTTGAAAAGGCCCTTTAATATCTTGTTAAATGTTCTATTCTTAAGTTGCTAAGAATATGAGTGACAGAACTATCTATTGCAAGTATTACAAATTTGGTTCACAATCTAGGATACTTCATTAGGCATGACTTATCCAGAAATGTTGTCACTTGTGTTTATTTCTATGGATTAGTATGAGATACTAATAGGATAGAATTATGAGTCTCATACCATATGACAAACATGGTGGGCACTTATATGATAAGTAGGCCAAACCAATGACACAAGATGACTTATACATGGAGTTTACTATAGTCAATATAAATTCATCTAGATTATAACAGTGCATATAATCCCTTGACCTGAGATAACATAACTATCTTGTATATAGGTTATTTGAGTTTAATACTACTTTCATACTTGTACTAGGTCTGAGTATATGGGCATGTGTTAGCTCCAATTAGTTATTAATGGAGATAGCTATTATTCAATATGGGATCTGTTACCCTAAGTAAATAGGGATAAAATCCTATGTTCGTTTTATTGTTCTTAATAATTCAAGTTTCTAGCAGGATAGATAGAATTAGTTAGAAAATAGTTTCTGATAAATAAATCTTATTAATCAAGAATTAGAATCAAAAGAGAACATATGATTCAATATAAATGTAGTTTGACATAAACCATGCTCTAACTTGAATTGGGATTTTGTAACAGAGAGATTCTAGTGCATGGTATGTATGACCTAAAGTTCATGAATTAGAGAATTAATTCATAACTAATTGGGTAGTCATAGCACATAATGCTAGATGTTAACTATGACTTATGAGAACCTGAATGAAAGGAATTTTCATTTTGAGTTTGGAATGGTTCCAATAATATTAAGGAGTTAATATTATTCTCATTGTTAAGTATTAATGAACCTAATAAGTCATACACATATGAGCAAATTAATCAAAGCAAAATTAATTTAATTAATTGATTAAATTGTTTAATTGATTAATTGAATTAATTAATTTAGTTTGCAATTAGATTGCAAAGTCCCTAGCATGATTTGAAACTAAATTTATCAATGAAAGTTTTTAAGTTAATATTTAAAGTGTTTAAATAAAGATTTGAAAATTAACCGAAGGTAGAAGATGAACTTTGACTTGTCAAAGTTTGACCTGTTGACTTGGTCAAACTTGGGAGATAATTAATTAATTAATTACTTGGCATAGTTAATGTTGATTAATCTAATCTTAATTTCTTGATTAGTATTAAGCTTTAACAAGCGGTCCAATGAGATTGAGACAACATTTTTAATTGACCAATTAAAAATGAACACTTGTTTGCTTAATTAATCAAAAAGTTGAGATATAAATGAATGAGATAAGAAGAAAGTTATTGAGTCTTCTTCTTCCCATCCATGAGTCGGCCACTTCTCCCTCCTTTTCTCTTTAGTTTCATCTTTATCCTTGAAGCAAAATTCAACAACACTAAGTGTTATTGCTCTTGAATCTCAGGTAAGAAAGTGTTTTTCATCAATTCCATAAGAGAAAAACTCAAACAACACACTCTTCCTCCCCTCCTATTGTTGGCTAAACTATAAGGAGGCTAAGGAAGAAACTTTGAGTTAATAAAGGAGCTTTGATTAAGATGCTTGTTTGGACAAGCTAGAGGACTAACAATTGGTGTCCTGGCTTCCTGGATAAGGTGTTGATAATTTGATTCTGCACCTATTGGGTAAGAAATTCTTCAAAACCCTAACTTGGTTAAATTTGGGGAAAATGTTTCCTAATAGCAATTAGGCTTGATTAGCATTTGAAACATGATTTAGTATGACTAAATGATATATTTTTCAATAGCTTAATGTGGTTGCATGATGCACAAAATCCTAGGTTATGAAAAATTTTAAATTGCTAATACTTGCACTTATTGATAAATTATTCTTGCAATTCGTGCAATTCCTCTTTTAAGGGAGCCACCATTTTATTTTATTATGATAGAAAAACTAACAAAAAATAGAGTAAAAAAAATCTTAATATAGAGAAAATTCTAGAGTTAGTTAGTCTTAAAATTTGTAAATTATGCCTTCAATTAGCTATGTCAGTTGCCATTATTTCATACTATTTTTTTTTTCCCTTCGTTTGATCTTTTTATATTTCGAGATGTAGGATTAAGCTCTTTTTTTTTTTTGTGTCTCCATATATAAACTTCTTTTCTTGAGAAATATCATATGAGGAATTTTTTTTTTCTCTCCAAAGAATTTTTCTTCTGCTTGGCTATGTTAATATGGTATTAGATGAGAAGATTTTTTCTTTTTTTGCACATAAAAGCTTTCATTACTATGATTCAAAACCAGTTTAAAACTTCAATTCACAAAATAGGAATTGATAATGTTGCTGAATTTTTCCAAAACAATTAGACATTATATTTTTCCACTTTGGGAATAATACACCAAAGTTCATGTGTTGCCACCCCTCAACATAATGGAATTTTTGAGCGTAAACATAGAAATCTCCTACAAATGGCCAGAGCCATTAGATTTTAAGCATCTCTTCCTCTATCTTTTATGGAGTGATTGTGTTCTTGATGTAACCTACATAATTAAGGGGCTACCAATTCCATTACTAAACAATAAATCCCTTTATGAAATGTTATTTTTTCACCCTCATCCTCTCGACCATATGAAAACTATGGACTGTCTTTATTTTACATCCACTCTTTTTATAAGTTGGAATAAATTCTCGCCTACGGCCACTAAGTGTGTTCTCTTGGGTTATCCATATCAGTAAAAGGGTTACATTGTTCATGATCTTTTTTCTGGTCAAAACTGTGTCAAGGAATGTTATTTTTCATGAATCAAGTTTTCCTTTTGGGTTAACCTCTAAACAAATTCTACTCTTATTTTTCCCTCAAGTTTAACTTGTATAGAAAGTCCTTTCCATGAATATAGCCCACGTACTAACCTTTCTTTAGCCTAGTCTCCCACTCAACACTTGCAGGATCAATCACCAACCCACTCACCTTCTCCACATTCATCTTTTAAACCACTTCTTAAACCCAATCAAATTCCGATTTATTGATCCAATTGAACAAAAATAGAACCTCCATGGATGCAAGATTATGTGTGCAAAATTGTCTCTATAAATTATCATACCATAACTTCGACCAAGAACTAAAAGCACACAGGTATGCCTTATAGCATCTATCATATCATAAATTCAACCAAGAACCAAAAGCACACAGGTTTGCCTTATAGCATCTCACAAAATTTTACTTTTTGCAATATAAGCACTTCTTACAAATCTTACCTTTCTAACCTAGACTCTATCACTGAAACCACACATATTGTAAAGTATCTTTTGAACCAAAATGGATTAAGGCTATGCGAGATGAGTTACATGCCTTAAAAACTATTAGAACATGGTAAATCAATAAATTGCCTACAAGATAACAACCTATCGATTATAAATGGGTTTACAAAGTGTAACTAAACATTCATGGTTCAATAGAGTGTTATAAGGCAACGTTAGTTGGCAAAGGCTTTATACAAAATGAGGATATTGACTTCCATGAGACCTTCTTTCCCATAGTCAAAATGACTATAGTTTGCACACTTTTGGCCATTATTGTTATCAATGATTGGGAATTATACCAAATGGACATGTATAATGCATTTCTACATGGGGATTTATTTGAGGATGTGTACATGACATCTTTTCCTTAATATTTGGATGGTTTTGCTTGAAAGTGGTTGACAAATATGGTCTGCAAATCAATAAAAGCCTTTATATGGACGCAAACAAGCTTCTCGATAATGGTTTGAGAAATTTTGAGCTATTATTTGCTCATATGGTTTTTTATAATCAAAATCAAATTATTCCTCATTCACTCACAAGTTTGGGAATAATTTCACTACAACACTAGTCTACATTGATGATATAGTGATTACAGGAAATAATGGTTAAAAGATTTATAAGTTAAAGCAATTCCTTCATACTCAATTTCCCATAAAAGATTTAGGGCATTTGAAGTTTTTCCTTGAGTTGGAAATAGCTAGATAAGACTGTTGAGATACTGCATTGATTTGCTCCTATTTAGTTACTGTATTTTAGGCTATAATTATATATTATAAGCAGTTATAATTCTGCAATTAGAATCATTGTAATTTTGATTGTTTTCCTAATTTGTACTCTTCAAAGATGTATAAAAGCATACCAAGCTTGACAGAATTAATCAAGCTTTTCCATCATAATTTCTCATCTTCTTTTTCATGGTATTAGAGCCAAGAAAGGGCATGATCTTCTTTCTTTTTTCTTCAGTCCTTAAAGGGAAAAAGGGGTTACCTTCTTAGTTCATCATCTTTTAGAAGGAGGTGGACTACACCACCAGCCCTAGAAACTTCCCCACTAGCTGACAAGTCAGTCCTTAGAAGGCTGGCACCGAACTCCTTGTCGTTACTTACCATGCTTTGCCATAGCAATTCCTGTGTTATTACATGTGTTGGTGCCTGAGCAGTATTCCAGTGATGCTTATTGCTAGATCAAATGCTGGATAATTCATCCCTTTTTAATGAGTCTCCTCAGCCCACAAACCCAACCTTGGGCTTCTTCCTTTCTTCTATAAAAGGCACAATAATAGCACTGGACCTGGTTTTTTGTGTTATACTCTAGTTTTCTTCCACTATTTTCTGGATTGTTAAGTTTTTTATGGGTTTCATCTTTCCAACATTACAAAACAGGGTGGCTTTTCAAATACAGTTGCACTCAAACCACTCTTCTCTTCTATTTCAAATTCTCCAACCATTACTACAGTGAAACTACAGGGTAGTAGTAATTACATATCATGGGTTATCTTTGTAGAATTGTGGTTTGTGAGTCAGGGTAATGATGATCGTTCAGTTAAGAATGCTAGTGATATTGTGCCTATTGATAGAACAAGCTAGACTAAGATTGATGCACAATTGTGTAGGCTTTTATGGCATTCTCTTGAACCTAAGTTACTTACTTTATTCTAATCATGTAAACTTGATGCAAAGCCTGGACCAAAGCCAAGGCACTTTATACTAATGATGTTCAACATATATATAAAGTTGTTTCAAATATTGTTCACTTACAGCAAAACCAATAAGATATGGCAAGTTATTTAGAACAAGTTGAGTCACTAAAAGATGAGTTCAACTCTCTTATGCCCTTCTTTGATAACATTATTGCACAAGAGCAATTGTGAGATAAATTCTTTATGGTCTTGGCTCTGATTGGAATTTGATATGATCTTAGCTTTGTTAGAGATCAAATCTTAACAAGTTTTGATATTCCCACACTGGAAGAAATTTCTGTACAACTATTGCACATCTTTATTAGTACAAGTGATACTACTGAAATTGAGAATTTTGTATCAGTTGTATACAATTCAAATTAGCAAGGACAAGGAGGACAATGAAAAGGGAAAGAAAAAGGTTCCAAGTCATACTGTACTTATTGTGATAAAAGAGGTCACACAAGGGATAATTGCTAGTCAATGCATGGTCGAGCACTATGCAATAATCAAACTACTAATACTGGGCGACCATTAATTCATATGGCTCACACTAGTGGAGATGGAATTCTTCCTTTACCAGATGCAAAGGATCGACTATCCAATTCTAATACCTTAATAGGAACATATTATGATGAGTACCTATAATATCAAGCAGCAAAATAGCAGTCCTCTTCATTTAGGGTTTCCCACACTGGTAATTCCTTTGCTTGTTTGACATAGTTTTCACTTCTTGAATCATTGATACTAGATTCTGGTACTTCTGATCATATCTCTGGTAACAAAGACCTTTTCTTTACCCTTACTTAGTTTGATACTCCATTTAAAGTGACTTTAACTAATGATTCACAAATTGTGGTTAAAGGAATAAGGAAAGTATAACTTTTCCTTCTATTTCTTTAAACTCAGTCCTTTGTGCACCAGAATGCCCATATAATTTGATTTCCATTAGCAAATTAACCAAAGATTTCAATTACTCCATGACTTTTACTACTAATTCTATTGTTGTGCAGGATTCGAATGTGAGGAAGATAATTAGTGCAGGACTTGAATCATGAGGATTGTATCACCTATCTAGTCCAAACTAGTTAGTTGCCTCACTTTTTCTGCTTCAATTGATCTTCTCCACCGTCATTTAGGTCACCCAAGCCTCTCTAAACTTAAGAAAATAATACCTAGTATATCTATATCATCTTTTTTTGAGTATGGGTCCTGTAGGCTTTGGAAACAATCTTGTGCCTCTTTCCCTAAGCGAGTCAATAATACGGCTACATCTATGTTTGAAATTGTTCATTTAGACTTATGTGGTCTAAGTCGTATTAGTTCTACTTCGGGTTTTTACTACTTTGTGACTTTTATTGATTATTCTATATGCACTTGGTTACTTCTAATGAAAAACCATTCTGAATTATTTTTCATCTTTCAAAATTTATATGCTGAAATTTGTACTCAATTTGATGTTTCAACTAAAGTATTACGAAGTGACAATGCAAAAGAATATTTCTCTCACTCTTTTAACCAATTTATGTCTTCCTAGGGAATTACTCATCAATCCTCATGTACACATGCCCCCCAACAAAATGGAGTTGCTAAATAAAAAAATTGGCACCTCATTGAAATAACCTGCACTTTACTCATACATCATAATGTCCCTCTTCATTTCTAGGGGGGACATTGTTCTTACTATTTGTTATTTGATTAATCACATGCGTTTTTCTATTTTGTATCATTAGAGTACTTATTCTCTTATGTATCCATATTAAAATCCCCACCATCTCTCACTTCATGTGTTTAACTGTGCATGCTTTGTCCCTTTGTCCATAACCTCTCCCTTGGCAAAGACAAGCTTCAACCTAAATCAATTAAGTATGTCTTTTTAGGTTATTCACAACTTCAAAAGGGTTACAAATGTTATGATCCAATCACAAATAAATATTACATATTAGTAGATGCAGCCTTTTTTTGAAACATCTCCATATTTCTCATCAATCACAACTAACAAACATTTTGTTACCGAGGCCCTTCCTACTTTTATTGTTCCTCTTCCATAGGTCCACTCACCATCTCCTCTTTGAGTCTACTCATACCGTCCTCATCCTTCTGTTAACCCAAATATTGTTTCTGCAGATGATACATGTATTATTCCAACTGACTCCTCTCCTACCCCACCACCATGTCTTACACCAATCATGCTTCTAGCAGAAACAACAACTCTACCCATTGCTGTTCGAAAAGGCATTCGTTCTTCTCAAAACTCTTACCCATTTTATAATTTCTTAAGTTATCACCACTTATCTCCTTCATACTATTCTTTTGTTTCCACTTTGTCTAATATTGTTATACTTAAGTCTATCAGTGAAGCATTATCTCATTCTAGGAGGCATGATCCTATGATTGAAAAGATGATTGCTCTCCATCAAAATGGTACTAAATAGTTGGTTCCACTTCTACAAGGAAAATTTATTATTGGTTGTTATTGGGTTTACATAGTGAAAGTAGGCCATGATGGCAAAATTGACTAGCTCAAAGCTCAACTAGTTGCCAAAGGATACACCCAGATCTTCAGGCTTGATTATGGTGATACTTTTTCACCAATGGCCAAAATTGCATCAGTTGGTCTCCTAATCTCCTTAGTAACAATCAATCATTAGACTCTTCATCAGTTGGACATTAAAAATGCCTTTTTACATGGTGAACTGGCTAAGGAATTATATATGAAGTAACCATTAGGCTTTATTGCTTAGGGGGAGTCTAGCTTGGTTTGACATCTACGATGATGACAATTTAGTATAGTGGTTCAATAGTTTGGAATGCCTCAAAGTGAGGCTAATCATTCAGTGTTCTTTTGTCATGATGAGCATGGTAAAAGTATTTTTCTTATAGTATATGTTGATGGCATTATCATAACAGTTAATGACCATGATGGGATATTTTAGCTTAAACAACATTCATTCAGCCACTTTCTAACTAAAGATCTGGGGACATTAAGTATTTTCTAGGAGTTGAGGTAGCCTAGTCCCAAATAGGCATTGCTATTTCTGAAAGGAAATTTACTCCAGATATTCTAAAAGAGACAAGAATGATAGACTGCAAATGTGTAGATACCCTTATGTACCCAAATGTCAAACTTATTAACCTTGCTAGATACAGGAGATTGGCAAGAAAGTTAAATTATCTTGCAATAACATGACCAGACATTTCATTTGCTGTGAGTTTTGTTAGTCAATTTCTCCAAGCTTCATAGAGTGGTCATTGGGATGCAGTAATTCACATTCTTAAGTATGTTAAAGAAGTTCTAGTACGAGGATAAGGGTGACTCACAAATTGTTAGGTACTCTTATGCAAATTGGGTAGGATCCCTTATAGATAAGCGATCTATTTCAGGATACTGTGCCTTACTTAGAGGTAATTTAATATCCTAGAAAAGTAAAAAATAAGATATTGTTGCTAGTTCAAGTGCAGAAGAAAAATATTGGGCTATGGTCGTAGCTACTTGTTAACTTATCTAGTTAAAACATCTTCCTTAAGAATGGAGAAGTTAAGCAAATGAAGTTAATAAGTGATAATCAAGCAGCTCTTCATATCACCTCTAATATAGTCTTTCATGAAAGAACCAAATATATAAAGGTAGATTGTCACTTTATTAGACAGAAGATTGAATTAGGATGTATCACTACCAGTTTTATTAATTCAAGTGATCAGTTAGCAGACATGCTTACTAAGTCCCTTCAAAGTGCTCCAATTGAATACATTTGCAATAAGCTTGGAGCCTATGACATATATGTTCCAGCTTGAGGAGGAGTGTTGAGATACTACCTTGATTTGCTCCTATTTAATTGCTATATTTTATGTTATAATTATATATTATAATTAGCTATAATTATGTAATTAGAATCATTATAATTTTGATTGTCATCCTAATTTGTATTCTTGAAAGATGTATAAAAGCAGACCAAGCTTGACAAAATTAATTAAGCTTTTCCATCACAATTTCTCCTCTTCTTTTTCAAAGACAAAGGGATTAATTTATCACTAAGAAAATATGCATTAAAGCTCTTTCTAGACACTAGTCTTCTTAGCTGTAAACTAGTAGAGACCACGATGGAACAACATAAGAAATTGTTTGATACAATAGGAGAGCCTCTTGAAGATGTTACTGGGTACCAGTATTTGATAGGAAGGCTAACTTAACCATAACAAGGCCTAACATAACCTTTCCTGTTCAAGTCCTTAGTTACTTTATGCATAGTCCTAGAAAACCACACTTACAAGTTACAATAGATTCCTCATATGTTTAAAAGCCTTTCTTGGACAAGGAATTCTTTTATCCTTAAGAAGTAATCTTAACTAAATGTATATTATGACTCAAATTGGGCAAGTTGCCTAATAAGCAAGAAGTTAGTTACTGGGTTTTACATTTTCTTGGGAAATCATTAATCTCATGGAAATGAAAAAAAATGGTATATCATTCTTCTGCAGAGGAAGAATATCGATCCATGGCAAACACAAGTTGTGAAATTATTTACCTACAAGAATTAATAAAGGATCTTGGAGTGCACTTATTGTAACCTACAAGATTGTTCTACGATAACAAGGCTACAATATACATAATGCAAAATCTAGCTTTTCATGGGAGGATGAAGTATATTGAAATAGATTGCCATCTTATAAGGGAAAAGATTTAGAAGGATGTTGTTACAACCTACTATGTTTCCATATACACTTAGGTTGCAGATGTTCTAATGACAACCTTAGGGAAAGAGTAGCACCTAAAGCTAATATGCAAGCTGAGGGTTTTTGGATCTTTATATACCCCCACCTTGAGGGGGGTTGTATTAAGAAAATTCTAGAGTTACTTAGTTTTAAAATTTGTAAATTATGCCTTCAATTAGTTATGCCAACTTCCATTCTTTTCATTCTTTTTCCCCCTTTCTTTAATCTTTTGTATTACTAGTTGTAGAATTAAGTTTTTTTTTTCTCTGTATATAAACAAGAGGTGTGTGGTTCTAGTTCAGTTCGGGGACTGCTTAGGAATTGGAACTAAACAAAATTTCGATATGGTTTTGATTCTATTCCTCATTGTTTCGGTTCTAGTTCGTTACGATTTTCAGTTCTTCGATTTCAGTTCGATTCAATAAGATTCCAGTTTGGTTCTTGGTTCTTGAAATAATTTTGTGTAATTATTTTCTTAAAAAAATCATATTTGAATTAGCATTTAAATTTTAAATTGGGTTATTAGTACATAACATATCATATAATATATGCTTTAGCTATTTCTAAATGTATAATCCTTAACTATAAAGTGCATATATAATTTAGGATTAGGTATATTATATAATATAATAATATAAGTATATCATATAATATATATTTTAACTATTTATTAATTATATAATATTTAACTATAAGATACTAATATAATTATTAATTAACATATATATAGTATAATGTGCATTTATAATTAAGAATTACAAGGTAATTTAATATATTTATGATACACCTGTATTATTTAGATGCTTTTAAGAATATTTGTACAATATTTTATAGCATTTAGATAGGTAATTTCATGCATAATCATCAAATTCATTAACTTTTGTAAATTTCATTACTCTGCACTAAATTCTATGTTTTTTTGCATATTTTCAGGCATTTCGAGGGAGTTCCAAAGCATATGAGTAAAGAAGGAAGCTTGGAAAAACTCAAGAAGAAGAGCATTATTGCTGATACACTTTACACGGGTCGTGTAAACATACCACAGACTCGTGTAACTTGCTGCCAGGAGAAAACCGAAGAAGCCAAAGAGGGACATAGTACACAGGCCATGTAACACGACCTGTGTAACCTGTGGAGACCCGTGTAAGATACTGCCTGGAAAAGCTTGAAGAAATTCGTAGAAGAACAATAGAACACGGGCCGTGTAATTGGACCCGTGTAACTAGCCAAGACCCGTGTAATCTTCTATCCAAATACGAGATGCAGCTTTGAAGTTCTAGTAAGTTACACGCCCCTAGTCCGTGTGGTGGCACATGGCCCGTGTATCAGCTGACAGCCAGTTTTCTGAATAGATTTCAGCTCCAGTCTTTACACTCAGAATAGACTTCTAATGCCTTTGGGACTCTAAAAACCTAACCCTAGGACATTTTATATAAATAGAAGTAGCAGAAAATAGAGAGAGAACCCAAATCTGATCACCACATACATCTTCACCATTCTCTTGAAGCCGTTTTGAAAAATAGTGCATTAGCATCAAGGAGGAGTCCTCAACCGAAGTTCCACAAGTTCAAAGCTGCAGATTCTCTTTGGTTCTTTTGTTCTATTTCTTTAGGCTGCTTTTATGTTCTTTTATTTCATTTTTATCATGTTTGCTAAACTCACTATGAGTGAGTTTATGTTCTTTTATTTCATTTTTATCATGTTTGCTAAACTCACTATGAGTGAGTAGTTTCTTTATTCTGAAATTAGGAGAGTAACGCTTGTAATCATTTTTACGGACAAATATTGAGTTTTATTTATTGGATTTGAGTTTTGTTTTTTGATTTAATGTTCTATGTTCTTAATGCATGCTATGTGCTGGTACCCACTTGGACATGATATAAGATACTAATTAAAGGACTGAAAGGTGAAGGTTAGTATTAGAAAATCAGAATATTGAACTTAGAAAATCTGACCTAGAGATAGGCTAAAATCCTTCGTGGAATTCCATAATTAATCATAGATCTTAAAGGGTTTTTATTAGGACTAATCACTAATGAAAGTAGGGTTTAGTTCTAATTGAAATACACCTTAGATGCCTTGAGAGAGGACCTAGGATACCTTAGGATTAATTTCCATCAAAGCAACTATCCTCAATCCAATGAATAGACAAGATTGAACCCATAATAAGATTAAAGTGTGAAATCTTAATTCTGGAATTGTTTTAATAGATTATTTCATTTTAAGTTCATTGTTCTCTTAGTTTTTAGCACTCAAGATAAATTAGATTCACTCTTTTATTATATTCGGTAGCCTAGACAGTCATAATTGTTGTGTAACTTGGCACTTGCTAATTAAATTCTTCGTGAGACGATACTATACTCACTACTTTATTACTTGTTAGCGATCCGTGGACTTGCGAGGTTGTAAAACCAGCAAATAAGTTTTTAGCGCCGTTGCCGAGAAATTTATTTCTAGTAATATTGAGCGATAGGCAATTTAGCTGATTTAGGCATTTACATTTACTAGTTAAATTTATTTAATTTTTTTTATTCTTTTACTTTTTTTTCAGGTATTTGGTTTGGTACATGACAAGAACAAAACCAGAGGAAGAGGTTTTGGACTTGGATCCCGAGATAGATAGGACTCTAAGAACCATTAGGAGAGAAAGGAGACATTAAGAATAAGATCAAGAAATTTTAGAAACTCCAATCATGGCCAACAACAACAACCAGCCAAGACCCTTGAGGGACTATGGAGCCCCATCTATCCAAGGATTCCAGCTCAACGTTACAAGACCCACAATGGAGGCCAATAATTTTGAACTCCAACCAGCATGGCTCCAGATGATTCAATAGACCTAGTTTGGAGGTTCACCTACAGAAGATCCACACTACCCCAGTGCTTTCTTGCCTCATGTGACACATTCAAGATGAATGGAGTCTCTGATCAAGCTATAAGACTCAGAGCATTCTTATTCTCTCTTCGAGATAGAGCAAGGAAGTGGCTACTTTCTCAACCAACTGAAACATTCACCACTTGGAAAGATCTCTCGCAAGCTTTCCTAGCAAGGTATTTCCCACCTGTGAAGACTACAAAGTTGAGGGTTGAACTCAATACCTTTAGGCAAAAGGAAAGTGAATCACTTTATGACACATGAGAGAGATATAAAGACTTATAGAGGGAATGTCCACACCATGGCATAGAAGATTGGCTCCTAGTTTAAAATTTCTATAATGGGCTATTACCCTCTACAAGGAGCATTGTAGATTTAGCTGCGGAAGGAGACCTGATGGAGAAAATAGTAGCACAAGCCCTTGAACTTCTGGAAAGGTTCGCTTATCACAACTATGAGTGGTTAAATGAAAGAGGAGATACAAGAAGAACAACAGGGATCCTAGAAGTGGATGCCTTAAGCATGATAAATGCTCAGTTTGACCAACTCACCAAAAGGCTTGACAGAATGCAAGCCAATGCTATAGGGATGACCAACCAACACTACGACAGCTCTGGAGGAGGATGTATGACTTTAGAATGCAATAACTCTAATGAACCCTCTACAGAACAGCTAAACTATGTGAATAATGGAGGAAACTTCAACCAAAGGCAGCTCAACAATCCATATTCAAACACTTACAACATTAGATGGAGAAAGTACCCAAATTTCTCATGGTCCAACTCACAGAATCAACCCATTAACAAGCAGTAAGGGTACAGACCACTAGCACCCCTAGGTTTTAAGAACAGAGGACAAAACCTTGCACAGCTGCCACCACCTCCTCAACCCCAATAGCCTGAACTAAAATTGACTATGGAATCCATGATGGAAGGCTTCCTAGTAACCTAATAATAGCAGAATGAAATGATAAAGCAGTTAGCTTCCAGAATGGACCAACTAACCACCCACAATAAGATGCTTAAAAATCAAATTGCTCAACAGGTAAGTTCTTCAAGCAAGGCTGCTGGTAAACTGCCAAGTCAACTAGAGATGAACCCTAAAGAGCATTGTAAGGCAGTTACCTTGAGGGGCGGTAGGACATTATAAAAACAACCATCAGAGGAAAAATCAATAGAGAAAACCTTTGATGAATCTGATAACCAAACTGAAGAGAAGGAGGAAAAAGCTAAAAAGGAACAAGAAGAGAAAACAAAGAAGAAGAAGAAGTTACCAGGGCCATATCAACCTCCTCTACCCTTTCCCCAGAGATTCCAGAAGGCTAAATTGGACAAGAAGTATGGAAAATTTTTAGAAGTTTTATAAAAACTCTGAATTAACATTCCCTTCATAGAAACATTTTCTCAGATGTCATCTTACGTTAAGTTCCTTAAAGAAATTCTTTCAAATAAAAGAAGGTTGGAAGACTATGAGACTGTTGCCACTAAAGCTCAAGGATCCAGGGAGCTTCTCAATACCTTGTCTTATTGGCAATATGAATATAGACAAGCCACTATGTGATCTAGGTGCAAGTGTAAGTCTGATGCCTCTATCAATATGTCAAAAGCTGGGTGAAGGAGAGCTCAAACCCATAACAATTTCACTGCAATTGGCTGTTTGATCTGTCAAGTACCAAGTGGGCATCCTAGAAAACATCCCCATCAAGGTGGGAAAATTCTTCATTCCTATTGATTTTGTTGTCCTAAAAATGGAAGAGGATGTCTAAATTCCTATCATCCTGAGAAGACCTTTCTTAGTAATCACCGTAGCTATCATAGATGTTAAGAGCGGGTAGTTAACTCACAAGGTAGGAGATGAAGAAGTGGAATTCAACCTGTTTAGAGCAACAAAGCATAAACTTGAACCTAATAAATGCTTAAGAGTTGACATAATTGACAAGCTAGTTAAAGAGGAATTGTACAAAACACATCCTGAAGATCCTCTTGAAGCATACATAGTGCACAGCCACACAGTAGATAATGAAAACACAGAAATTGTAGCTTGTGCACAATCTTTAAAAGCCAGCCCATCCCTACCCTCAGCTCAAGCTCTTCAGGTGAAAGAGCTAAAGGAGGAGCAACCCAAAAGCAAGTCACAAGAAGACACCAAATAGGTAAAACTGAATCTTCTCCCCTCCACACTAAGGTACGCATTCTTGGACTCAAATTGTAAATATCCTATTACTATAAATGCTAGCCTATCTAATGAAGAAGAGAAAAAATTATTAAGGGAACTTAGGACCCATAGCAAGGCTATAGGGTATAAAATAGAAGACCTAAAAGGGATTAGTCCTTCAATTTGCATGCATAGGATACCTATGGGGTAAAACAACAAATCCACTATTGAACATCAAAGGAGACTTAACCCAAACATGAAAGAAGTAGTTAAGAAGGAAATTCTAAAACTATTAGATGCAGGTATTATATATCCAATTTTTTATAGTAAATGGGTTAGTCCAGTGCATGTAGTACCTAAGAAGGGTGGGACAACTATCATTCAAAATGTAAACAATGAATTAATCCCTATTAAGGTAGTCACTGGTTGGCGCATGTGTATAGATTATAGGAAATTAAATAGTGCCATCAGAAAAGACCATTTTCCTCTCCCTTTCATATATCAAATGTTAAAAAGGCTAGTAAAGCATTCCTACTTTTGCTATCTAGATGGGTATTCAAGATTTTTCCAAATTCCTATTCACCCAGAAGACCAGGAAAAAACCACATTCACATGCCCTTATGGAACATTTGCATATAGAAGAATGCCTTTTGGTCTTTGAAATGCCCTTGCTACTTTTCAAAGATGCATGATGGCCATTTTTTTTTATTACATTGAAAATGTTATGGAAGTTTTTATGGATGATTTTTCTTTCTATGGAACTACTTTTGATGAATACCTAGTTAACTTATCTAAAGTGTTGCAAAGATGTGAAGAATCAAACTTGGTTCAAAATTGGGTAAAATGTCACTTCATGGTAAGGAAGGTATAGTTCTTAGGCACCTGGTATCAGAAAGAGGAATTGAAGTTGAAAGGGCAAAAATTGCAATTATTGAAAAGATGCCATCACTAACATCAGTCAAGGGAGTACGAAGCTTTTTGGGACATGCAGGCTTCTATAGAAGATTTAATAAAGATTTTTCCAAAATAGCTAAGCCACTGACTAATTTATTAAGTCAAGATGTTCCCTTTGATTTTGATGAAAATTGCCTTATTTCTTTCAACAAGATCAAAGAAGCCTTGATTTCAGCACCAATTATGCAACCACCTGATTGGGAGCTGCCATTTGAGGTGATGTGCGATGCAAGTGATTATGCAGTTAGAGCAGTACTCGGGTAAAGGAAGGATAAAAAACTCCATGCCATTTATCATGCCAGCAAAACACTTGACGATGTACAAATCAACTATGCTACCACAGAAAAGGAATTCCTAGCAGTGGTGTTTACAATTGACAAATTCAGATCCTATTGACTTGGATCAAAAGTCATTATATTCACAGACTATGCTGCTATTCGGTACCTTTTGAACAAGAAGGAAGCAAAGCCAAGGTTGATTTGATGAATTTTACTTCTACAAGAATTTGACCTTGAAATCAAGGATATAAAGGGATCCGAGAAAGTAGTAGCTAACTCCCTCTCAAGACTAAAACAATAAGACATAGGGGACATTGAGGATTTACCAATTGATGACTCATTTCTGATGAGCAATTATTAGCATTCTCCCAAGCCCCATGGTAAGCTAACTTTGTTAATTATCTTGTATGCAGGGTATTGCCACCAAATATGTCTTACCAGCAAAGGAAAAAATTCCTGCATGATGTGCGATTCTACACATGGGAAGAACCTCTGTTGTACAAGAGATGCAATGATGGGCTGATAAGAAGATGCATATTGGAGGAGGATATAGAGAACATTCTGCAACACTGTCATTCATTGTCATATGGAGAACATTTTGGCACCATAAAAATAGCAGCCAAGATTTTGTAAGCAGGGTTTTACTTGCCAAATCTATTTAAGGATGTGAGATCCTTTGTGCTAGCTTGTGATCAATGCCAAAGAACAGGGAACATCTTAAGAAGGAATGAAATGCCACTGCACGATATACTTGAAATAGAACTATTTGATGTGTGGGAAATAAACTTTATGGGTCCATTCCCAACTTCCTTTGGAAACAAGTATATCTTGGTTGGTGTTGATTATGTGTCAAAATAAATAGAAGCAATAGTCACACCAACAAATAATGCTAGAGTGGTCACAAAATTCCTTAAGAAGAACATCTTCATAAGATTTGGTACACCACGGGCAATAATTAGTGATGGAGGAAGTCACTTTTACAATCAACAATTTGAAACATTATTGAAGAAATATGGAGTGACTCACAAAGTGGCAACACCTTACCATCCTCAAACCAGTATTCAAGTAAAAATTTTAAATAGGGAGCTAAAGCATGTCCTTGAGAAAATAGTCAATCACTCAAGGAGGGACTGGTCTATGAAGTTAGATGAAGCACTGCGGGCATACCACATTGCATATAAAACTCCCATTAGAATAACACCCTTTCCCCTGGTTTATGGAAAATCGTGCTGCCTCCTTGTCAAACTTAAACACAAGGCCTACATGGTCAATTCAGACTCTAAATTTTGACCTCAAAACTACTAGTGAGAAAAGGCTTCTCCAGTTCAATGAACTGGAAGAAATCAGGCAGGACGCCTATGAGAATGCTAAAATCTTTAAGAACAAGACCAAAAGATGGCACGACATATGCATAATAAGGAAAGAAATCAAGGAAGGAGACCTTGTCCTGCTATTCAACTCAAGATTTAAACGTCTCCCAGGAAAGTTGAGGTCAAGATGGTCCGAACTCTTTAAGGTAACTTAAGTCTTCCCACATGGAGCAGTAGAAGTATGGAGCAAAACCTCCGGTGCCTTCAAGGTCAATAGGTAGAGATTGAAGCCATACTTCACAGGGGATACAATTCAGAATGGATTCACCCAATCCTACAGCACCCCTCCAACTCAATAATGAAGTTGAAGAACAGTCCAGCTAATGACTATAAACAAGCGCTCTTTGAGAGGCAACCCAAACACTTTTGTAACCCTTCTTTTGATTTTCATTATTTTACTTTATGTTCTTTAATTTTTTGAAGGTGCCCCAAATCACAATTCTGCAAAAGCAAGGAACTGAAAGCAAGGGAGGAGTGAAAACATCAAGTTAAAATCACGCAAGAGAAGATTGCACAAAACTGAGGAAGTAACTCTATAGCTAATCTTTGCATTCATTTCATTCATATAGATAGAGATATTTTAGCATAAAAAAAAAAGAGAGAGAGAAGGAGAATCAGAAATTTACACGGGCCGTGTATATAGTTTTACATGCCCCGTGTAACAACCTAGAAACCCATAAACACACTTGCATAAGCTCCAGAAACTTACACAGGTTAACTTTGTGTAATGTTACATGCCCCGTAGTTCATATAGGGAGAGAAAAATTCTAAGTTTGAGAAAGACAAAAAGTTACATGGGTCCCCAAATAAATTTACACGGGCCGTGTAACTTGTTAAGCAAAACGACTTTCAGACAAAGAGTTACACGGGTCCTTGGACCAAGACCCATGTAGTGATACACGACCCGTGTATCGAGTTGTGATACCCAAAGGAGAGAAAATGCATGAAATGAAGGCACAAATGCCCCTTTAAATTCTCCTAACACCCCTTAAACTCCCATCCATTCAAAAATCATTCCTCTCCACAACTTTTCCTCTTTAAAAACCTCTCAAATCCCCACTCCATTCACAAACCCTAGCTTTTCTCTCTCCCTAAACACTAATGGCTCCTGTTAAACACCTAGCAAGGCGAATGGGCTCTTCCTCAAGACAAGGAAGAGATTCCTCACCATCACCAACCCTGCCATCACCACAATGCCCAAGAATAAGGTAGCCACAGCAAAGCCCACCTCAACCATAGCCACAAGCCATGCCCCAACCTCAACCACAACTCCCACAGCCAGCACAACTGGAATTCTCCATTGTCTGGGCATTCCGCGATTCCACCCACTGAGATTTATGTTCACAGCTTAACAATAGGAGAATTATATCCACAAAGTACATGAACTTCGAGTTACTAGAATAACTCATCCTATAAGAGGAGATTGATGGGCTATTTGCAAGCATTGGATGGACTCGATTCGCCTAACTCTAATTCTCAGCCTATACAGACACCACGCTTGAGTTCCTTGGGAACTTTAAGGCCACCTTATGCCCATAGACAGAGAGGAGAGGACAGGGGCAAGATCAAGTTTAGACTGCTTGATGTTGATCGGGTAATGAACATCGATGAATTTAATGCAATATTTATCTTCGACAGCATCGGGTTCTAAGAGATTCCGTAGAACAGGATGATCTACAATAATGTTGACTTCTCGAGCTCCATTGCCTAGAACACCGATGTCTACAACTCCAGTAAGTCCAAATCCTTAGGTATCACTAGCTCCGCTCTAAGATATATGCACAGGCTAGCCGCTCACGCCATCACGGGCCATGGTGATAGCTTGGGCATTGTAAATGCCAATGAACTTTTCTTCTTATAGTGCATGGTCACTGGCTAACGTTGCAGCACTGGTTTTTTCCTATGCAACCATCTACGCTGCATATCCCACTAGCCTATGGGGCACATAGTGCTTGGCGGTCTCATCACAGCCATAACACTCCATTTTGGATTCGTCCCTGGACATCACAGGTTGCGCTCCATCGCTGGCATCACCAGGATTGATCAAACCATCTGCATATCCATGGGGATATGTATGAAGGTTAGAAACACATGCTTCCTCATCGATACAGAAGAGTACGTCATCCCTAGGAGGGAAGACGCAAGGGAAGAGCCTGGTGAACCCTCATAGGCCCAGGAGGAAGCACAAGAGCCACTCCACCATGAGTCCTTCGCTAGAGTACTTCCATACACACCACCACCCAAAGACTTCGTCCTCGCATACCTTCAGCGCATGGAGACCACCTTAAATAATAGGATGTAGGCACTCAAAGACAGCTTCCAAGAAGCACACACCGAGCTTGATATGATAATTAAGAGGTTCGATTCAGAGGGACCATCATCACCATCAGAGAATTTTTAGAGTTAGGACTTTAGGATAGGTTCTTTCATGTAAAACTTATATGCCTTAGTCCTAAACTATCTTTATAGGTCTCTAATCCTTGCTATTTTGTCCAAACTTTAAACTCTTACATGATATGCTTTTTTGTAAATTTTTTATGCTATCTCTTAATTTTGCATATTGTGTTGCCATTGAGGACAATGCCAATTTTGAGTTTGGCGGTACAAATGCATTTCATGCATTACATTCACCTTACATTACACTGCATCGCTTAACTATATCCATATTATACTTGCGTCTCAAAAATCTAGAAAATTTTACAAATTCTAAACTTTTTCAAATGGTTTTTAACTTAGAATTATAACAAAAAATATTAATAAGCTAATAATTGGACTCTATGGAATTGAGGAATGAATGTATCTGGATAGGCAAAAAGGCTTTAATATGTTTTCTACAAAAAACTTAATTACCTTAGTGGAGCTAGACTAGTTAAACCCCTTCATAACTATTAATCTGTCACATTGAACTTGCAAAATTAGGAGAAGATTTTTGAAATACAAACAAACCTAAAAATGCCTCACCAGCTCTAGAACATGTCTCCTAGACTTATCGAGGCAAAATCCTAGCATATGCTTGACAAAGAGATGATTAAGGCATTCTTTGACATAACCTCATTAAGCCTTAGCCTCCCCTAGTTACAATATATCCCTTGTACCCAACTTGAGCCCATATTTTTACCTATTTGATTTTCCTTATTCACCCATAATTACTGACCTAGCACCTAGCCTAAACACTTTCCTCACCTTTTTTAGGAAGCCTAATGCATAAAGGATAGGTATATCAAGTGTAAAAGAAAATATGAGGAGAGGGTGTAAAACTCAAGAAAGAGTGCAAGCGTACAACTGAGATCAAACAAAATTTGACTTTCTAATCCAGCAAAAGTAATGAGTTTGGGGGAGAGGACAAAAAGGGACATATATATTTAAAAAAGGGGGGGGTCCCACAAGTATCATGAAAGTATGCTTAGCACTATAAAGAACCCTTATTCCCCACACAAAATCAGCAGGATAAACTTCGTATACTTAGAACATTGTGTATGAAAGCTACCCTCATATTTGCATTCCTTAAAACCCTTTATTGGTAACCAAATCATTATATCTTAGCCCCATTACAACCTTTCTAAAGACCTTTTGATCTTTTAAAAGTGTGCGCTATATTAGTGGAGATAGGGAATTGAGATAGGGAATTCAGATGCGCCTATGGAGTTAGAATTAAATCAAACTCGCCAATAATCTTCAATAGAGGCAAATTTGGGGAGAGTATGTGTTTCTCAATTCTATCTTAATAAAATAGGTTATTTGTGACTTACTAATAGCCTTGCATAGAGAAATAATTAGTTGAAACAACATAAAGGGGATGAAGTTTTAAATAGGCAGCTATTGAAACCCTTATGCCTTGAAAGAGGGTAGTTGGTATAAAGGAATGAAGGAGTTCAATTGTATGCATATTAAACTTATGGTTATGTTTCTAAGTTTTCCCCTCAAATGTGTTCTAAAAAGGTTTTGGTTTGCTTGAGGACAAGCAAAAGTTTGAGTTTGGGGCTATTTGATACACTTGTATTATATAGATGCTTTTAAGCATATTTGTACAATATTTCACAGTATTTAGATAGGTAATTTCATGCATAATCATCAAATTAATTAACTTTTGTAAATTTCATTACTCTGTACTAAATTCTATGTTTTCTGCATATTTTTAGGTATTTTGAGAGAGTTCCAAAGCATAGGAGTAAACAAGGAAGCTTGGAAAAACTCAAGAAGAAGAACATTATTATTGATACACTTTACATGGGTCGGGTAAACATACCACAGGCCCATGTAACTTGCTGCCAGCAGAAAACCAAAGAAGCTAAAGAGAGACACAGTACACGGGCCGTGTAACACGACCCGTGTAACCTGTGGAGACCCGTGTAAGATCCTGCCTGGCAAAAAGAAATTCCCAAAAGAACAGCAGAACGTGGGCCATGTAATTGAAACCGTGTAACTAGCCAAGACCCGTGTAATCTTCTGTCCAAATATGAGATGCAGCTTTCAAGTTCCAGTAAGTTACATGCCCCTGGTCCATGTAGTGGCACACGGGCCATGTATCAGCCAATAGCCAGTTTCTTAAATAGATTTCAGCTCTAGTCTTTACACTCAGAACAAACTTCTGATGCATTTGGGACTCTAAAAACCTAACCCTAGGACATTTTATATAAATAGAAGCAGCAAAAAATAGAGAGAGAACTCGAATCTGAGCACTGCATACATCTTTACCATTCTCTTGAAGCCATCTTGAAGAGCAGTGCATTAGCATCAAGGAGGAGTCTTCAGCCGAAGTTCCATAAGTTCAAAGCTGCAGATTCTCTTTGGTTCTTTTGTTTTATTTCTTTATGTTGCTTTTATGTTCTTTTATTTCATTTTTAACATGTTTGCTAAAGTTATTATGAGTGAGTAGTTTCTTTATTATAGAATTTGGAGAGTAATACTTGTAATTATTATTATGGACAAATATTGAGTTTTATTTATTGGATTTGATTTTTGTTCTTTGATTTAATGTTCTGTGCTCTTAATGCATGCTATGTGCCTGTACTCACTTGAACATGATATAAGATACTAATTGAAGGACTGAAGGTGAAGGTTAGTATTGGAAAATCAGAATATGGAACTTAGGAAATCTAACCTAGAGATAGACTGAAATCCTTCATGGAATTCCATAATTAATCATAGATCTTAAAGGATTTTATTAGGACTAATCACCAACAAAAGTAGGATTTAGTTCTAATTGAAATATACCTTAGGTGCCTTGAGAGAGGACCTAGGATACCTTAGGATTAATTTCCATCAAAGCAACAATCCTCAATCTAATGAATAAACAAGATTGAATCCATAATAAGATTAAAGTGTGAAATCTTAATTTTGGAATTGTTTTAATAGATTGTTTCATTTTAAGTTCATTGTTCTCTTAGTTTTTAACACTCAAGATAATTAGATTCACTCTCCTATTATATTCAGTAGCCTAGACAGTTATAATTGCTGTGTAACTTGGTACTTGCTAATTAAATTCCTTGTGGGACAATACTCTACTCACTACCTTATTACTTGTTAGCGATCCATACACTTGCGAGGTTGTAAAACCAGTAAACAATTTATAACTAAAATTATTAAGAAAATATAGAGAAATGAAATATAGTATTAGGTTGTATTTAGTTCATAATTAAATATACGTGTATAAATATATATACCTATATTGAAAGTATATAATACATATAAAAAAACATAGAAAAATATATGTATAAATTCGATTTTTATATAGCAGAACGTGGGCCATGTAATTGAACCTGTGTAACTAGCCAAGACCCGTGTAATCTTCTGTCCAAATATGAGATGCAGCTTTCAAGTTCCAATAATTACATGCCTCTGGTCCGTGTAGTGGCACACGGGCCGTGTATCAGCCGACAGCCAGTTTCTTGAACAGATTTCAACTCCAGTCTTTACACTCAGAACAGACTTCTGATGCTTTTGGGACTCTAAAAACCTAACCCTAGGACATTTTATATAAATAGAAGCAGCAAAAAATAGAGAGAGAACTCGAATTTGATCATTGCATACATCTTCACCATTCTCTTGGAGCCATCTTAAAGAGCAGTGCATTAGCATCAAGGAGGAGTCTTCAGCCGAAGTTCCACAAGTTCAAAGCTGCAGATTCTCATTGGTTCTTTTGTTCTATTTCTTTATGCTGCTTTTATGTTCTTTTATTTCATTTTTTTCATGTTTGCTAAAGTCACTATGAGTGAGTAGTTTCTTTATTATGGAATTAGGAGAGTAATACTTGTAATTATTATTATGGACAACTATTGAGTTTTATTTATTGGATTTGAGTTTTGTTCTTTGATTTAATGTTCTATGCTCTTAATGCATGCTATGTGCCTGTACCCACTTGAACATGATATAAGATACTAATTGAAGGATTGAAGGTGAAGGTTAGTATTGGAAAATCAGAATATTGAACTTAGGAAATCTGACCTAGAGATAGGCTGAAATCCGTCATGGAATTCCATAATTAATCATAGATCTTAAAGAGTTTTTATTAGGACTAATCACCAACAAAAGTAGGGTTTAGTTCTAATTGAAATACACCTTAGGTGCCTTAAGAGAGGACCTAGGATACCTTAGGATTAATTTCCATCAAAGAAATGACCCTCAATCCAATGAATAGACAAGAATGAATCCATAATAAGATTAAAGTGTGAAATCTTAATTTTAAGTTCATTGTTTCATTTTAAGTTCATTGTTCTCTTAGTTTTTAGCACTCAAGATAAATTAGATTCACTCTCCTATTATATTCGGTAGCCAAGACAGTTATAATTGTTGTGTAACTTGATACTTGCTAATTAAATTCCTCATGGGACGATACTCTACTCACTATTTTATTACTTGTTAGTGATCCATGCACTTGCGGGGTTGTAAAACCAGTAAACAATTTATAACTAAAATTACTAAGAAAATATAGAGAAATGAAATATAGTATTAGGTTGTATTTAGTTCATAATTAAATATACGTGTATAAATATATATAACTATATTGAAAGTATATAATACATATAAAAAAACATAGAAAAATATATGTATAAATTTGGTTTTTAGTTCGGTTTTGGTTCAGTATGGTTTTGATACGATTCTAGTTTGGTTCTTAGTGAAGAACCAGAATCAAACCAAACCATCAAAATAACTTCGGTTTGATAAGGTTGCTATGAGTTCGATACAATTCTTCGATTTTGTTTGAGACCCTAGAGAACCGTGCACAGCCCTAATATAAACTTACATTCTTAAAAAATATTATATCATTTTTTTTTCTCCAAAGAATTTTTTTGCTATTTGGCTATGTTAACAATTAACTCCAAATTTATCCAAATATAGGAAAACTAATTTATGCGACTTGAGATAGGCACGAGGACTTGTCATATGGTGAAAAAGTGTTAAGCACTCATCTTGAAAATTTTTTTTTTAATTAAATTTGCCTTTAGTTTCCTTAGGTGAAGAACACAAGCCTGATAAGGAAGTGACTTGACTAATTTATTATTGAAAAATTGAATTGAGGGAGGGAAAATAATCTCTCTCTACTTTGGAAAACTCTCCCTCTTTCTCTCTCAAACAAAGGCAAAAAGACAGACACTTGGTTGAAATATGGGTCAATTTCACCCATTGTCCCTGAATTTAAGGTGTCATAATAGTGAGATACCTAAACTTCAATTTGTATTATAATCCACCCCCCCCCCCCTCCCTCAACACATGTAATTAACACAAAATTCATTGTGACCTATAATAATAAGTTTTCCGATCATAATAAAGCAAAATAACTTTAACAAACTTAAAAAATAAAAAATTACTTAAATACCTTCTAAATGATCAACCCTTTCTCCCACCCGTCTTCTCTCTCTATATCTATCTTTCTTTCTCCTCACACATACACAAATACACTTTCTCCATCCCTCTCTCTCTCTCTATCTCACGCAAACACACACACACACACACACACACACACACACCCATACATACACACACGGTCTCTTTGTCTCCCCCTCTCACTTTCTCTTGATCTTTCTCAATTTTACACTTTTACACTCTCGATTTCTTTCCCTTATACTCTCTTTCCCCTTAACTCTCTCTCTCTCTCTCTTTCTCTCACCCCTGCTCCCATACTCTCTACGATTTGTCAATTTAATCAACCAAGCAAGAACATATCATAGATGTAAATCAATCCAAATTCAGTAAAAAGTTACAAATAATTAACAAGTTAAATACAAAATAATCAAATTCAAATCCATAATCCCATAATTCATATATAATTACACAATCAAATCCTAATAAATACCTACCATCCAAAATTCAATAAAACTTAGAAACAGTTTCACAAAAAGTTACTTAACTTCTAGTTCCTAAGATTCAAATGAAGAAATAATCTAAACATTATCTTTAAAGCAACAATTAGGAATCGAGAATTACAACAAATTTTAAGTGAGGAGAGAAGGTGAGCCACATTTCATGAGGCAACTCGGTGCCAAAGATCTCAACCATGTTATTTAGTAACCTTAGATGCAATGGCATGTTCACTACTTCAATTATAAGCTTTCTCTCTCTCTCTCTCTCTCTCTCTCTCTCTCTCTCTCTCTCTCTCTCCAATTTCACTTGCTTAATCATTAGTAGTGTAATTGCAGTTGTCATTATCATGGCTACACCACTGTAAGCCATGCCATTCCTCCATTGCTTTTCCTTATTGTGTCTAGGTAGAAGTTGGATGGAGGATTTGCAAGTTGATAAAATAAAATGGGGATTGGATTAAGAGTAAGAATTGAATTGGAGCAGAGTAGAAGAAAGAATTAGGTGGAATCAACACCTAATCCCTACTCAGAGCATTAGGAATAATGAAACCTGTTTAATTAGGCATTGGAGATGCCTTTCTTATAAAGTAGAATCAACACTACCTAGAGAAGAAACTCATTCCCATAAACAATGACAACATTTCATTGGAGCTTACACTATCCTTACCATGGAACGGATTGAGAAAGTTACCATTGAAAAGCTTTCTATTGAAGGAAGAGTGAGAAACAAGTGAGAAAGAAGAGTAAAGTGAGGAAATGGGCTTGAGTGAGGAAGAGGGAAAAAAATAAAGAACAAGAACTAGGTTGGGAAAGAAAGCAAGTTAGGTGAGCAGGAAAGAGTGATGGGAGATGTATGGGTGGGATTTTAATTGAGGGTAAAAGAGTAATTTTAAGGTTTATTTTTAATATAATTTCCATCAAGTTAATGTTATGATCGGGAAACCTATTATTATAGGTCACAGGGACTTTTATGTTAATTAAATTAATTTTCTTAGGGTTTTATGATTCAAATTAAAGTTCAGAGACCATATTCTTATAGTGCCCTAATTGAAAGACAACGCGTGAAATTTACCCATTGAAATATAGAAGGGAGAAACCTAACTCATTTAAAAATTTACGAAGTATTTAACTAAATTTAATATACATGCTAAACATTGATTAAAATACAAACAAAATTGATTTTAGTATTTACCGAATATATTCCTATTATTACTACATATTACAAACAAAATTATTGTTTTGGAATTTAGAATACTTATCTTCATAATAATTACAGTTACTATTAGGGCAAGGTACCCTTAAAGAAGAATCTTCTCTTCTAATATGGTAAGTTTATCCCTGTCTTACTATCGTTAAGCTCTACTAATTATTGCCCTTTTTAGTACTTAATTTAGGGCTACTTGCAATTTCAATTTTAACATGAAAAAAACTAATAAAAAATTACATGGAAATCTCCTAAGTAGTTTAGACTTCTATTTGGTTAAAACTACCTAATAGTCAAAAGTCTTCTAACCTAATCCTAACACTCATAACACTACATCACATCATATACATCATTAAATTTGATCAAGATACAATTTAAAACTTGAACACAAAATATATAGGTTCACTGTGTCTTTGTATTTGAATTTTTAAAAATAACTAAACAAGTATAAAAATTACAAAATACTTATAGGAGAAAGATAAAACGTCATATTAAATTATAAAATTAATAACCAGGTCAAAATCATTACCAAATAATTTATAAAAATTGAAACTTTTTAACAATGATTAATTTGCACTATTTTTTTAAAACTGTGATATCTCTCAAACAACAAAAGATTTTTCCGTGAAACCAATGGAAAAAGTTAGACAAGATCCTAAATTTAGACCCAAGTATCACAGAAAAAGATGAAGAATTGAGGGAGATATGAGCCTTGAAAGTCAGCTGTACTGTAAATCGTAATCTGTAGACGCCCTCACTTTGGACAACCATATCCTACTCAATTTAGCAGCTTTTTTCATGAATCTTGAGGCTAAAATTATTAGAATTTTATGAAGATTACAAATATAATTTTTATAGAAACATAAGTACATGAAAATTAAATAAAAATAAAGTGACAGAAATAAAAATATGTGCAGAGTTGTTATCACCCTCAAATTTATCACTTATATATATAAATTATGAATATATAAGATTAAATTAAGGCATATAAATATGAAACAACTATAATATAGCATGAATCTTGAACAAAAAGTATCAAGAACTCTCATCTTGATTAAATCTTGAAAAACCTTTTTTGAAGTATCAAGAACTCTCATCTTGATTAAGTCTTGAAAAACCTTTTTTGAACTAAAGAAAGAAAAGAAAATAAAGAGAAGGAAGAGAGAAATTTAGAGAGAGTTCTAGGGGCTGATCTCTAAGTGTTTTCCTTTCATCTCCTTGGTGGGGTATTTATAGGGTTATGGGTGTAGAATTATGTACAATTAAAAGAATTATTGATAGAGTTTGGGAAGAGATAAACAAAAGATAAAATCAAAAAGAACTTTAGTGGAAAAAAGAGAGAGAACTAACTAGTAGGAGAGAGAAAGAGATGGATCCGATTGGTGAGAGAGAGGGAGAGTGAAGAAGGAAGAGGTTGTATGGAGAGGGATAGTGAGGGAGAGAGAGAACGATAGAGATGAAATTTTCTTTTTCTTAAAAAAAATTTGGTGAGCTTTTTATTTAATTAAAATTCCTATTCAGACTTTATTGGGCCCATAGAGTCCAGATAGGTTTTTAATAAATAAATTTTATTTTATTATTTTATGCTCTTCTTAAAAAATCATGTCATACATATAATTATTTTATTTTTAATATCCTTAAATATATTTTATAGTCATATACTTTTTTTATTATTGGGTTTTTCACGGCCTCAATGTATATGCTCACAAGTTCACAAAAATAGAGATCTATATTGATAGGGTTTTATGATTCAAATTAAAATTTAGAGACTATAGTTATAGCACCCTAATTGAAAGACAACGTATAAAATTTACCCGTTGAAATATAGAAGGGAGAAACCTCTATGATTTTATTCCTTTTATTAAGAAGGAACTACGTAGAAAGGGAAAAAAGAAATCCATAAATTTGATATATTTGTTTTCCTTCCTTCAAAATCGTGAAAGAAAGTGAAGAAATCCAAATGTGCCAAATTAAAAGCCAATATCCCCACTTTTAGTTAAAAAAAAGCGTAGCAAAGATTTTGGCTTCATCTTGACCCATTTCAGGTGAGATAATTTTTGCCTTTTTTTTTTCTTTTACAATTCTATTTTCGTTAAGGTTTTA
Source organism: Hevea brasiliensis (assembly GCF_030052815.1). Taxonomy (NCBI): domain Eukaryota; kingdom Viridiplantae; phylum Streptophyta; class Magnoliopsida; order Malpighiales; family Euphorbiaceae; genus Hevea; species Hevea brasiliensis. The sequence continues at coordinate 99,774,250 of NC_079493.1, forward strand.
GATGGGATAATTATTTTTTGTTATATGTATAGTGCTGCTTACAACATAAGTCAGGAAAAAAATTGAATAATAGGGGGCAATTTGTGAGGAGTCCTTGATTGATGTATGCAGATGGTAAAATATTATTGGTATAGAGAAAATATGCAGACAATTGCAATAGAATAGTATTGAGAAATTTCTCGGAGAATTGGATAATGGAAAGCCTATTTTATAAAACATAATGGGGAATTTAGTATAAGTTTAACAGGGATAACTATTAATTTTGTAACTTTTAATTTCTCATTAATGTTGTTTGAATGTTATAAGAGAATATGTTAATTTTTAACTTCCTTAATATTTAATCACTCTTTAGGGATTAAATGTTAACATTGAGGGATTAAATTAACAAAGCTTAATATATTTTATTTAAATTTTTTTTATTAACTTCCTGCCAAACTCATTAATTATTAAACTATTAATTATTTTTACCCCCTTAATAATTACTTATTTAAAATTTATAAGTGTAACACTTACTTTCACTTTTTTAACCTTATACCAAACACCTCCTAGATGTGATCTTGAAACCAGGTGATCTATGTTTGCAATAGTGTAAATTTAGTTGAGCTTTTCAGTGGCACTAAGTGTGGTTTAGCTATAGAGTTTTACTTATAGCATCATAGAGATGCACCTTAGGAAAATAGAGTTAACTGAAAAAGGATTCATTTAACCAAATATATTTACGAAGTTTTCATTAATATAATTCTTAATTTACTTAATTAAAATATAAATATTTAATATAATTAATTTCTATATAATATTAAATTACAAACAATTTGATGATAATCTAGTCATTTAAAGTAAAATATAATTTTTAAAATATAAAAAACTAAATACTAAATTATATCATTAAAATAAATAATTTATAATTTATACAATATGCAAACAAAATGACTAATTTTTTTTAATTAATAACAAAAATAATTTTTATGTTAAACCAGCTTTTTTTCCCCGACTGCAGCAACGAATTAAGGAGCGTTACAGTGATTCAAATAATGATGATAAGGATAGCCGATATAGCAATTTTTTTTTTTTTTTTTAACTGCCACTACGAAAGAAAAATAAAAACAAAAACATATTAAGAAGGAAACATTCAATGTAGAAATCATTGGACAATTAAAACTACAAAACCCTCACTAAATTTGGGTTCTCACAAACAGCTATTAAATTAAACATAATAGTTTTCATAACAATTTAACTTCAAACCTAAATACCCATGATGTAAGAACACAGCCAGATTCCAGACAGCAACATAGCACCGCCTGCACCAACGTGGGTTGAATCAGATGGGGTTGGCCCAGCAGCAACAGCCAAGGCAGCGTCCTCAGATGCGCTAAGTTTTGGGATATCATTGACATCGGATGTCTGTTCAGGCATCACCTCCACATGAAGCTTCAAGCCATTCTTACAGACCTTCGAATTTGTGCTCACGAAGTAGCGGATCCCTTCCTCATTGAGCGAGATGCCATCGAGGCCGTCCGAATACATTCTGGTTGGATTGCGTACATCGCATGAGTCGAATTCCTCTTTCGTCTTAAGCTCAGCTATCATTCCCTGTGTAATGGAATATGTGAACCCTACCCCCACAGCCCCCAACAGCAAAAAGTTACATCCCAATGACAAGCACGTGACTAAGTTATTTTTATTTGAATTTAATTTACCTTCAGCGTAAAATATGTTTGAAATTCATATATTTAATAATAAATTTCATCATATATTTGTGATTTAAATTTATAATAATTAAGTATAAACAAATGAATATAAAATGTAAGAAATTTTTTATTTAAATATAATATATAATAAAATTTATATATAAAATAAATAAAATTTATATACTTATATTCTAATTTATAATCAAAACTAAATAAAATTTGCACTTAAAGGTGCTAAGCCATTAGGCCACTTACAAAGACAATATTGTTGCCTGTGCCAAAGAATATATATATTTTAAAGGGCATGTTTAGATGTCAAAAAAAGTATAAAAATTTAATTTAATTTAATTATTTTTTTTTTTGCATTTTTTTATAATTAGCTTCAATTGACAAAATTTTACTCAAATAACCTAAAATAGAAGACCTTATGCTTACATAGCCAGGAAAATGTGGAAAAGAAAATTAAAATGCTACACAAGATATAGCCAAACCTTTGAACTCCCAGATCAACATAGCATAATCTTTACATTTATTTACTCAGCAACCAAACATATCGAGGTGGCAAGAAAATGAAAGAAAAAGAAAGAAAAGCTTACAGATTTTGTCTCCGACCCTGAATGTTCTGCCGGAGGACCAAGAAGCCACATTTGTAGAAGGGTCCCAGCCTCGATCCCCACCAACCAAATGGTGCACCTCTGCTCCAACCGATTTCCCACCAAAGCTCACTGAAATCACAGCCAGAGCCAACAATGTCTTCACTGCAGTGGCCATTACTGCAAAACAATAGAAACTTCACTTGTCCAAGCCAAAAAGATGAGCTTATTAATTTAAGGGAAAAGAGGTGCAGAATAAGCCAAAAGGGACACCTTTTCCAGGCAACTTCCTTTCCCAAAAGACTAAAGCTACAGAAGCACGTAAGCTGTTTGGTTATGAAGCGGGTAGTATACTCCCCACGTGCAAGGCCAATAATAGAGCTGTCAGTTTGTATTTTAATCTGTAAACTACCACCCCTTTATTATAAAAAATAAAATAAAATGGTAGCTACCCGTTCGTAGAGTTAATTTTTTTTAGGGAGTTAGTAGAGTTAATTTAATTCAGTAGTTAAAGATTAAATTTAGGTTTATATTTTCACTTTTCTATTCTACTACTAAAATAAGAGAAAATTACCTGAATTTTCTTTTTATACAGGAAAAGAATTATTAAATTAAATTCAATCCAATAAAAGATTAACTTATATTGTAGACGTAAACTTGAATGTGCCAATAATTTTTTTTTTTAGTAAACTCAATTATAAAACAAAATACCATTTCGCTCATGATATTTTGGAGAAAGTACATCTAGATATTCTATTCTTTTAATGTTTAGAGATTTTAAATTTTTTTTATTGCAATTTAAGAAATAAAGTTTCACATCATTACTTAAGTTATAAAATGGCTAACCACATTAAAAAAATGTTAATATGATGCAATAATTGAGATTTTTTTTTTCTTATATGATAGTCGATAAAGTTGGTCTACCCAATCTAAAATAATACGTATTATTATTGGCTAAATTAGAAAATATGAGTGATAAAATATAAAATCAAAATTTTATTAATTTAAAGATTAGCCCACAAGATTTTTTTAGTAAATCATTATTTAATTCTTAAAATTTATAAATATTAATTAGTTGATTTCTCTATTTTTAAAACATAATTAATTGATGCCTCTATTTTTTATTCTGTTAATCATCTAATCTTTCCATCCGATTTAACTCTAATTCTCAACGAGGTCAAATGAGAGAGAAATAAAATACCATTCCCCAAATCATCTTTCTTTGTATCCTCTCCTAACTCCCACCAACCCATCCTACCCAACCTCCCCAAACCTGATTGCTTCTACCTCCTCACCCTCATCCTTACTCTCACGCACTGGCTCTAGCCGTTTCTCCCTCTCACAGCAGCCTCCCACGGTGATAGAAGCTCAACAACCTCTCTTTTTCACAGCAGCTTGCAAAAATGAAGAAAGGAAGAAATATAGCTATGAGTGGCGATCCAAAAACCAAAAATTCCGTCCAAAACTCACCATCTCCAGCCCCAATTTTTAGCTGTCATCACAAAGAGTGTCTTATTGAACGAAGAAGGAGAACTAGCCATATGGTTATGAATGGGGAGAAACATCAGATTTACAAGCAGGTGAGTCAAGTTTGAATCCATTTGAAGATCGTGATATCTTCGATGCTAATGTTTCCAATCAAGCTGAGGTAGCGATTTATAATGTTAATTCCCCATCAAGTGGAGAATCCATACTACCAAATGGCTCATCACCTTCCAAGGATTCTAATGATGGATCAGTGGGTAGTGATATAAGCCATAAATCTGCGATTACGCCCTCATTGTTCGAAGAGAATGCTGAATTCCTTGGTGTGAAATTAGGAGGAACAGAAAAGGAAATGGAACAAGCTCTCAAGGACGGTATAGTTGGTCAAGCAGGGCCTTTAAAGAGGAGCATGATCCCAAAGGTTACATAAAAAGAGAATTCTAATGATGGTGGAGCTAGGATAAGAGTTCGACGACACAAATTATTGGACAGTTGATCAAGAGGTTGTTGCTCTGGAGGGATTCCAATCCAGGTTGGCTCAACTTGAAAATTTGGATCCTACTGCCATAGACCCCATTTTTCGTTAATATGGGCGCATGCAACATCTTTATGTAATATATATATATATATATATTTTTCCAAATGAGGATTGGATTGTAGGTTGTGTTATGATTTTACTGTTATTAGTTGTTATTGTTACTCTTATCATTGTTTATTATTCAAGGTTTTTGTTTTATTCCAAATTTTTTTTTTTAAAAAAAAAAAAAAGAGAGAAAGGTTGAGAAAGCGAGGGAGGGAGGGCACAAAGTGAAAAAGGGAGAGAGGCAGATAGAGAGAGATGAGGGAAAGAGGTAGAGTGACATGAGGGAGAAAGATAGAAAAAACAGGGAGAGGGAGAATGTAGGGATGGCAATGAGCCGACTTTTTATGGGTACTTGACCTGATCGGATCCTAATAGAATGAATTTGGATAGTATGTAATTGGGTTTAGGACGGGTTCGGATTTGAGGAATAATAATCAGGACGGATTTAGATCAGGTTCGGTTTTTGCATATTGGATATGCATTATCCGAACCTATCACTACAAAAAAATTTAAAAAAATAGTGTCAAAAAGTAGCGACCAAATATGTTTATATTTCGTTAGCAGGTAGAATTACCGACTAATTAATGACGAAATTTTTTTGTACCCAAATTCTAACATAGGTAATTTTTACCGACGAAAAAAATATTATTGTTAAATTTACCGATGAATTATTTTGTAGGTAAATTAAAATTTTTTGAAGGTAATTTCATGAGGATTATAGGCTTATAAGTTACCGACTATTTACCGACCACACTTTTCGTCCATAATTACTGACGACAACATATTATCATAGGTAATTAGTCACTATGTGGTGCCTACTTTAGGCCATTAATTATTTTTTATAATTCATTTAACTCTTAAAAATTATTTTTAAATTAAATAAAAATTATTAATAATAAATAATTAATTTTGAAAATTTAAAAAGTAAAATTAAATTAAAAAATTAAATAAAATTAAAAATTTAAATTATAACAAATTTAAAATTTTACATTAAATTAAATTTAAAAAATAAATTAAAAATTAAATTAATTTAAATTGAAAAGTAGAAAAATTAATTTAAAAATATAGAAAAAAAATCACCTGCGGAAATCATTTACCTACGACAATAGTGGCCTTCTGAGGTTTGTCTCGAGCTAAAAATCTAACTCCTATAGCGAAAAACTTTACCTATCTTCATCGCCTTGGGCGGGGAAAGAATGAAGAGTATTGGTTTCTTAGGCAAAACCAAACTGTGGGCTTTTTAACGAACTCCCATCTTCCTTAAAGAATTGGAAAGACAAATTCTTTGTACTTCGGAGCAAAAATTTGCATAGTTTTAAGGGTGTTCCAAGGAGCTAGAATTACCTGGTTGAGAGGCCTCGGGGAGACATTACCTTGAATCTGGACGAAGAGGCAGTGGTGACAGAGTTGAAAAGTTAAGCTAACACTTGGTGTTTTTTGAATGCTAATGTTGTGAGTGTTGAACTAAAATGGTGGTTGGCCAATATAGTTGCTGGGGAGAGCATTCCACTACAACTTTTCGATCTTGGGCCTGGAAATGGTAAAAACTCTAGTTCTTACTCTCTTAACTCAGTACAAACTCACTAATTGCTTTTTGTGTGCAAATATGGCGGGGACCAAAATTGAGAGAACAGCAAAGAAGAGGAAGAGAGGGCTTGCCAAATAAGTTCTCCAGAAGAAAGAAGTCACTGTTGCAAAGGCAAGAGCCACAGAAAAGGGCCCGAGCTAAAGAGACGGGCTCACCAGCTCATATTCAGAATGAGCCTACAAACATTAGATCGCCCCCTATTCAAGATCAGCCTTTGACTCAATCGCCGGTTTCTACCACTTTAGGGGGTGGTTCATTTGGGCCACCGATCTCTAGGGGTGCTTAAGTGCTTTCCCAGTCTTTGGAGAGGAACCAATCTCTGAAGGGCAACATTGACCTAGCTAGGGTTACTACTGCAACCCTATGCCTTCCAAAAAAACAAGCTCGGATGGGTCCAGAGAGTATTAACGATCTCCTCAATCAATCCATGAGCTTGAGCTTGGAGGTAGTTGCCACCCAACATATGGTGAAGGAAAAGGTGAACTTTCTTAGGTGGGAGATATCAAAGGCAATCACCAAAGCTGTAGCCTTTAAAAATAATTTGACCATTGCTAGTGCTAGCATGCAAGAGCTGGAAGAGCAAGTGTGATCTTTTGAGGACCGTGGGGCTTGACTACAGAAAGAGATAGAGGATGCTAAGGCGAGTCAGGCTGCTGACTTGGCCAAATTTTCTAAAGAGCTTAAGGCAAAGGAAAATGAAGTAATGGAAAAAGAGGCCAACGCTTATGTGTAAGCCCATAATGACCTTCTTGTCAAGCTACTAAAGCGTTATCCCAATGAAGACTTCACCTAGCTTGACAAGATTACCGCTGGTGCCGAAGCCGAGAGTGATAGTGAGGATGAGGAGGCTAGGGGTTCTGTGAGTGTAAAAGATGATGTACAGGCGGGTGGGGATCCACTTGTAGAATAACTATACTTCCTTCTTTTTTATTAATGAAATATGAGTTCTGTTCCAAACTCTTTTCTTTGATTTGAGATTGTTTATACTAACTTATTATCTTTTGTCCGAAAGATTGCCATTTTTAGTACTTGTTTGAAAAATTCTATAAAAGCCTAAACCTTAGGTAGGCAAATAATTTTTATCGAGAATACGGAATTTGTTGAGTGGGACTAGTGAGAGTTATAACTTTGGTAGGATCTGTGCCTCAACTGAGGTTTTTATGCCTTAAATGAGTTCTTTGTGCCTCGGATGAGGTCTTTGTGCCTCAAATGAGATCTTTATGCCTCAGATGAGGTCTTTGTGCTTTCGATCTTTTTTAGAGATCGACTATTATATGTGTGGATTGGATGTTTCTTCAAAGATCGTCTTTTGATGAAAACTGAATCTGAACTCATTTATTGATAATATTTTTTCAAGTTGCAAACATTCCATGCTCGTGGGAGTTCGCTTCCGCCTGGGTAAGTGATCTTATAAGCTCCCGAGTAGATAACTTTTGAGATTACATATGGTCCTTCCCAGTTGTTGCCTAGTTTTCCTGCTCCTGTTGTGCCTCTTGAAATATCCAGTCTTTTCATAACTAGATCGCCAATAGTAAAAGATCTGTGTTTTACCTTCTGGTTGTACATGCTAGTCATTATTTGATGATATTCTGAATCTTGATGAAAGCCTAGTCTCTTATTGTCTCTACTAGATTAAGATTGAATCTAAGGTATCACTGTACATTGCTGCTTCTAGATTCTCTGTTCGGGAGCTTAAGATGCTGATCTTTGTTGGGATTACTGCCTCTGATCCGTATGTAAAGGAAAAATGAGTTTCACTAGTTGCTGATCTTGGAGTAGTTCGAAATGCCCATAGTATAAATCGAAGCTCTTTTGGCCATTATCCTTTTACTTTGTTTAGTCTTCCTTTTTAGTCCATTTAGGATAGATCGGTTGGTGACTTTTGTCATGTAGTTGGATTGTGGATGATATGTTGAAGTGAATCTGAGGTTGATTCCCCATTCCACACAAAATCCTCTGAATTTATGTCCTTTGAATTGAGTTTCATTGTCTGTGATAATGACGTTGGGGATACCACTATGGCAAAAGATGTTTTTCTTAATAAAAGATATGGCCCTTTCGGTGGTGATGAGTTGTGTTGCTTCTTCTTTAGGCCATTTAGTGAAGTGTTCTATGGCTACGATGACGTATTGTCTAGATCTAAGGGCTTTTAAGAATGGTCTGAGTACATCTATGCCCCACTAGTAGAACAGCTAAGGGCTTCCGATTGCTGTCAATTTTTCTATGGGGGTTCGAGGGATGAAACTGTGCTCCTGGCATTTTTTGCATTGCTAAACTAGATTCTTAGCATCATATATTACTATAGGCCAAAAGTACCCCTATCTGAACACTTTTCTCCTTCATCGCTTCTGCATAGCCCCACGTGAATATCGTTAAGGACTGCTACTCCTTCTTCTAGTGAGATGCATTTTAGCCATGGCTGAGTGAAAGATTTCCTCTAGAGTTGACCATTGATAACACTATAACCTGATGACTTTTAAACAGTCTTATTTGCCTCTAAAGGTTTGTCGAGTAATGTCCCATACTCGAGATAATTAAAGATCGAGGACATCCACATTGAACCAATGTCTACTGGGAGGATCTCTTCCTGGTTAATTGTTGATTGACTTATTTCCTCAAGGTGGATCGGTTGAGATAGGTGCTGCTCCCTTGCTGCTGCCATTTTGGCTAGGGCATCTGTGTCACTGTTCTCTCCTCTTGGGATTTGTATGATTGTGACTTCTCCAGAGTTGGAATGGATTTGAGCTATTAATTATTGTATCCAGGCTTTGTATTTTCCTAGGTTCGGGTCTTGTACTTGGAAAGTACCCTAACACTAATTCACTACTAACTGAGAGTTAAAATATATAGTAATATTAGGAGTTTTTACCTCTTTGATTATGTGTAGGGCGATCAACAGAGCCTCATACTTAGCTACATTGTTTGTGGCCTGGAAGTTTAGTCGTGCAACATACTTGAGTTTTATGCCTTGAAGGCCTTTTAAGACGATCCCAATTTTGGATTTGCTGGTACCTACTACTTCATCTACCCAAATGCTCCATGTTACTTTCTGCTCTGTTTTCGCTTTCGGCAATGGTGTGAGTTCGATAACGAAATCAGTAAGCACCTGTGCCTTCAGGGCTATTCGAGGTACATACCTAATGTCATAGGCCCCCAATATTATGGACCAAGTGGACAAGTGGCTTGACATATCCAGACCTGACATATCCAACCTTTGCAAGATCTTTCTTAAGGGATAGTTTGTGCGTACTTTGATAGTGTGGGACTTGAAGTACGGTCTTAACTTTGTGGCTGTTAAGAGTATGGTAAAGGCTAATTTTTCTAAGGTTAGATAGTTGAGTTTGGCTCTTTTAAGGACCTGGCTCGTATAGTAAACTGGTCTTTGCTGTTCATTATCTTCTCTTACTAGAATTGAGCTCACAGTTTCCTTGGTCACTGCAAGAAAAAGATACAGGATCTTGCCTTGTTTAGATGAGTCCAATAGAGTAAGGTTGGTTAAAAAACTTTTGAGTTCATCAAAAAGCTACTTGATAGTCTTCTCCCCATTTGAAGCTCTTCCTTGCTTTGAGCACTTTGTAGAATGAAAGGCATTTCATTACTGAGCATAACATAAAATGACCAAGCGCGGTTATTCTTCCGTTCAATTTTTGAATTTCCTTGATGCTTTTTGGTGGTTTCATCTCCATAATGGCTTTGATTTTTTTCTAAGATTAAAAATCCTAAGAACTTCCCTGTTTGGACTCAGAATGTGCATTTTTTCGACTTTAGCTTCATTCTGACTTTGTCCAATATGTCGAATGCCTCGGTGATGTCTTTTGGATAATCCTCCAGACTTTTGCTCTTTATGATCATGTCGTCCACGTATACATCTACCATCTTGCCAATTAGCTTCTCAAACATTTTGGTGACCAGCCTTTGATAAGTTGCACCTGCGTTCTTTAGGCCAAAAGGCATTACCTTGTAACAAAAGACACCCATGTCTGTGATGAATGTTGTCTTCTCTTCGTCTTCGGGATCCATCTTTATCTGATGGTATCTCGAGATGGCATCTACCAGATAGCATACAGAATGTCAGGCTGTGGAGTTGACTATCTTATCAATTATTGGTAGCGGGTAGTGATCCTTCAAGCATGCTCTATTGAGGTTGATAAAGTTGATGCACATCCTTCATTTGCTGTTTGACTTTTTAACTAGGACCACATTCACTAGCCATGTCGGGTACTTTACCTCCATTATGAGACCTGATTTCAATAGCTTTTGGACCTCCTCTCTAATGATTTACTGCCTATCCACTGCAATTTTCCTTTTTTTTTTTTTTTTGGTTGTATTGGCTTTGTTTTTGGGTCAACATTGAGGCTGTGAACCATAATTGTTGGATCTACACCTAACACCTCTTTCGAACTCCAAGTAAAGGTGGACAATCTCTCAGCAAGCATTCTGATGAGCTCATCACTGTTCAAACCTTATAGTGCAGTGTCTATCCTAATCTTTTTTTCCTCATGGAGCTTGACCTCTTCTATCCAATCTTTCAGCTCTGGAGAGATGCTGCTTACTGGTTTTTCCAAGAGATCGACTGGTAACGTGACCTTGCTCGTTGCTTTTGTAGATCGACTGTAGCATTCCTGGGCTGATTTCTAGCTCCATCTTATTACAGCTATTCCACCTGGTGCTAAAAGTTTCAAACATGAACAGTCTATATTAATTAAGATATTATTACCATTTAAAATTAGTCATTCCAAGATAACATTGTAGGTTAGTGGGATGTCCACTAATTTGAACTTCACATATATTATACGCTTGTGGACTTCGTCACCTAAGATTGCTGTTAAATTTGTGGTTCCAGCTACTATCATGATCTTGTTTCCTAGTTCAATGAAGGGAAAAGCTACTTTGGTGAGATCTACTTTCTTCAATCCTAGCTTCTCATAAACTTCCAGCGTGATCAAGTTGACCAAACTGCCCGTATCAATGAGAACTCGTACCATGTACCTATTCAACAAAATATTCACCAATAGAGGTTTAGAATGAGGTTGTTTTAATATTTTCGTAGTCTTTTGGCTAAAAAATGATCGGGTCCCTAAAAATGGATTCATTATTAATGGAAAATACATTTTTCAAGCTAAGAGCCTCAGCTACCCTTTTACTACTGCTTTTATGCCCTTCTGGTCCTCCTGCTATGACATTGATGACTCCGATGGGCTCTTCTTTGTCATGTTTTTCATGGCTCCTATCTTTTGGTTTTCCCTGTCTCCCTTCTTTCCTAGCAAACCTTTTGAGGTTTCCTTACCGAATGAGTCTTTCGATTTCATCCTTCAACTATTGACATTTGTCTGTGGTATGTCCATGATCATCATGGCAATGATAGTACTTCTTTTTATCTCTCTGATTTGCGGTTTCTAGTTTAATTTTTTGTGGCCATTTGATTTCTCGACCATTCTTCTCTATCCACATTAATACCTAGGCTTTGTACTCTGTCAGTGGCGTGTAAGAGTTGTATCAATCTCTTCAAGATGTTCCAGAGTCTGAACCATAAGCTCACCGGTCACGTCTTTTCTCATATCTCCTTTCTGAATTTCGGCTCGCGCACTGTTCTTATTTCAAGGCTGTTCTTTCATCATCTAACTTGATATACTTATTTGCCCATTCCATTAGTTGCTTATAGTCTATAGCCATATTTTTTATTAGGGAATCCATAAATCTGTTGTTTCTGGATCCCTTTTTTATTGCTTTGCAAGCTATTTCTTGATTAAGGTTTTCTATATGGATAGCTTTTGCATTGAACCTGGATACATAGTCCCTAAGAGATTCTCCTTCTACTTGTCGTATCTTTATGAGCTCAGATGATAGTTTTCTGAGTGGGATGTAGCTCACAAATTTCTGCTTGAATGAGCTTGCTAGTTGTTCAAAGTTTTCTATGGAACCGTCTAGGAGCCTTTGATACTACTTCTGGGCTAGTCAAGTTAGCGTCATTGGAAAAGCCCTGCACAAAATAAAATTATTAATATTCTATAAAAGCATGGTTATATGAAAATTTGAAAAGTGGCTCTTGGGGTCAGAGGTTCCATCATATTTTTCTAGAGTTGGTAATTTAAATTTTGGTTGGAAGACTTCTGATAATATTTCTTCACTCAATGGTGAACCATCTCCCATTTCATAATCATCATCATGAGAACTTTTCTGGAACTTCTTGATTGCATGTGCAATTTTCTAGCTAAGGGCACTTTATTCAGAATCTGATTCATCATCATCAGAATAAACTCTCTTTGCCTTGCCTTTGCTAGTTCTAGATTTCACCTCTCTGACTAGCTTTCCAGATGGTATGGTGGTCACAAAAGGTGGAGGTGGTGTATTATCACTAGTGTATCAGGGGTGCTACCCTTAATATTTTGTTCATATTCTTTCTTTAATGATTTTAGAATAGCTTCCATTTCCTTAATTTTTTTGATCATATAATCGAGGATCAGAGAGGCCTCCTGGCTATGTTCCATGGGCTGCTGCATTTGGTTATGGGTCTACTACCATTGGCAGAGCGTCCATGTCTCCCAAGATTTTTGAAGGTATCTTTCCAGAGTTTGAACATACATTAGCCATGACAGTGTTATGAATGAAATAAAAAAAAATTCCAGGAAAAACCATGAACAATGTTCAAATGAGAAAGTGAAGGAAAAAATAGCTGATGGTTTTTTCCCCACAGACGGCGCCAACTGATGTTGCCATGGATTTCCTAGATACTAGATTTGGTTGGACTAAAGATCTCTTTAAGATCAAAGAATAGGTGAGGGCCGGTGGTGGTTGGCAACCACTTCGACGCTCAAGTCAGTAATCGGATTATGAATTAAGTATTTAGTATAATAGGAGTAAGAGTATTGTTTGCGTACTTGTTTCTGTAGCTTTACCTTGTTTATATAGTGATTGATTGGGATAAAATCTTGTCTAGATCTTCACCAATTAAGTTGTAACAGTAATCATCCTTAGATTATACTAGGAATTTAGGCATAATTAGTGGCATGATTTATGGTGCGATCTTCATCTGGTCTGAACTAAAAAATGTACCGATCTCTTCGATTTGCCCGATCTCTCAAAACAGCTCTGAATGTTCTTAAAGATCTCAGAGCTTGGTTCTTTAGGTGTCAAGTTTTGAGCTCGGATGGATGAGCTCTATCCTATTCTAAGCTTGGATAGTTAGGCTTTGCCGGTTCTAAGCTCGGTTTATTAGCCTTTTATATCACCAACGAATCACTGATGAAAAAAGTTAGATGGCAATTGCCAACAAAAATTTTTCATAGGTAATATATTTTTAAATTTTATTTTTTTATTTTCTTCTTAATATTACTTACAAATACGAGTTCGTTGGTAATTATTAACTATATTTTTTGGTAGGTAAAATTTTTTAATCTTTTTAATTTTTTTTATTTTTTTTCTTAATATTACTGACTAAATACGATTTTGTTAGTAATTACCGATGAACCATTTTAGTAGGTAATTTAATTTAAAATTTTTTCTATTTTTTTTCCTAATATTATTGATCAAATATGAGTTCATTGGTAATTATTGATGAAATATTATGGTAGGAAATTTATTTTAGAATTTTATCTTTTACTTTCTTCTTAATATTACCGACTAAATACTAATTCATTGATAATTACCGATGAACAATTTCCATAATAAAATATTTAAAGCTTTTAATTCTTTTATTTTCTTCTTAATATTAATAACCAAATACAAATTCGTTAGTAATCACCGATAAAATATTTTTATAGGTAATTTAGTTTAGATTTTTTTTTTCTTCTTAATATTACTGATGAAATATGAGTTCGTTGGTAACTACCGATGAACAGTTTTCAAAGGTAAAATTTTTAAAGCTTTTAAATTTTTTTTTTCTATTTTCTTTTTAATATTACCAACTAAATACAAACTCATTGGTAATTATTAGCAAAATATCTGCATAGGTAATTTATTTTAAAATTTTATTTTTTATTTTCTTCTTAATATGATCGACTAAATATGAGTTCATTGGTAATTATCAATAAAAATTTTCATAGGTAAAAGTTTTTTATACCTTTTAAAATTTTTTTTATTTTCTTTTTAAAATTATTGACCAAATACGAGTTGTTTAGTAATTGCCAATGATTATTTTTGTCAGTATATTTTTTTATTTGGTCGCTAAACGTTGCCGCTAACATTTAGCGCTACATTTATCTACAAAATTGCGTCATTGGTAAATTTTCCATTGTTAGTTGATCAGTACAAATTGGTTTAAATCTTAATTCTCTTGGCTTCTCTTTTTCGTCAGTAAAGCGTTGGTAAATCATCAGTAATTACCAACGAAATTGTTTTTTCAGTATTTTTTGTAGCTATTTTTTAAATTTCTTGTAATGCATTTATATAAATACTTAATTAAATATAAAATATATTTATAAATTTTTATATATTTTATTTCAAATAAAGTAGAATTTAAATATTTTATCAAATTATTAAATTTTTAAAATATAAATTATTAATAAAAAATAAATTTTATATAGATTATTAATTAAAATATATAAAATTAAATAAGTTTAATTATTTTTTGTATAATAATAATCAGTTTTGAGATGGGTTTGGGCGATTGATAGTAAGGCACATGTTGCTTGTCAAGTATATTACATACAAAAGTGATAATTACAAGCAAGTATAGACTCAAGATAAAGGTAATTCATGGTAAAAATCTCCTTGTTTGTGACCTTATTTACAATAATACCACTAAATATTCCTTTATAAAAATCTCAAAATGCCATTTGTCTTTTATTGAATTTTATTGTAATATCACATGCCACATGAAAAGAATTGTCAAACATACTTTTGTTTTGTTTAAAAGTACTTGTATTGCCACTAACAAGCATCACATTGCTATCAAGTTTTCTTTGAGCATGAAAACCTTATTATTAGCATAAAATTCAGAATGCAAATTTCATTGAAATATGCAGTACGCGTTTGATCTATTATATTATTTATAAAGAAATGTTGAATAAATTTGCCACATGTATTATATTTACAAAAATCTTTATATAAACATCATTTATGCAGATAATTTCAAAAAAGGTTAATAACTCCAAGGCGATAGTTCTCCATTATCAAGATTATCAAGGTAATAATTTGCAAAGTTAAAATTAATGGTGTTTAGCCCATCTACAGTGATAGTTAGCCAAGATAAAATAACGGTGCTTAGCCCATTTGTGGCAATAGTCCATCAAGCTAAAACAAAGGTGCTTAGCTCATCTACGAAAATTTTAAGGTGATGGCCAAAATTTTGATGTCAACACAGCAAGCCTAAAGATTCGTACTCGAAGGGGACTAATGATATAATATCACTCTAAAATATATAAATGTATGGTTTGTTCAACCAAAACATAAATATCTTAACTAACTCTATTTGTTAAAGATAAGTTGATCATCTTATTCGGGATTCTGAATCCCACTTTAATTGGATTTTCCTCAACCAAATCCCACTTTTATCATATTTCCTTCAACTGAATCCCAATAAGATTTTATCCAATGCTTATATAATGAGTTAAAATCTCAGCAATTAGGTATGTCATTTCTTCTCATCAATATTACCCACTTCTCATATTGACTTGAGCGTTGAAGAGTCCTTATCGAAAACATCCTCGGTGGATCTCTAACTCATTATTTTATATTTTGCAAGTCCACACTCATAAAAAATTTCCATGGATCGCAATAAGAAGCCACACAAACCTGCTTAGGACTGCACTTATAATAGCTGCACTTGCTTACCTCCTCGCTGATTAGACCTCTATTAGCTGTTGGTGATATCATTCTCCCTCTTAAGACTCTATCTCAAAAAAAAAAAAACCATAGAAATTAGAATAAGAAGAGAGATACACCTACTAGAAATGTTAAGGATAAATAAAATTGGGTCAGCTATTAGGGATTATATACCATGGAATTTAGGGAATTGGTGAAATATAATACTGGTTTTATATTTGGGTTTTGATGAAAAATACTAATTTAAAATGGCAATCAACCTTAAGAGAGAGAGAGAGAGAGAGAGAGAGAGAGGAGGAGGAGGAGGAGGAGGAGGAGCCTAGCAAATGGTAGTGTTGAATAAGAAGGTAAAAGGGGAAAGTATAAGCCTAACCATCACTGTTTAAAAAAATGGATAAATAATTATTTAATCCTTAAGGTTTGTCAATATAAATTAGTTGGCCCCTCTATTTCAAGAAAAGAATTAATTGATCCCTCTATTTTAATTATGTTAATAAAATTGTCCTTTCGTTAAAAACTCACTTTTTGCCATTAAAATAGAATATAATGATTATACAACCCTTTACCTATTTATGTCTCCCTCCCTCACATTTCTCTCTGCCTCTCTGTATATCTCTAGATAACAACGGATAAGTTACTTACGAAATTCATTACACTCAAAGTCGAA
The DNA here is from genome assembly GCF_030052815.1 of Hevea brasiliensis. Taxonomy (NCBI): domain Eukaryota; kingdom Viridiplantae; phylum Streptophyta; class Magnoliopsida; order Malpighiales; family Euphorbiaceae; genus Hevea; species Hevea brasiliensis. The sequence continues at coordinate 99,790,616 of NC_079493.1, forward strand.
CCTAATTAATATTCTCAACCTCAATAAGCAGTAATGAAGGATAAGAAGCAGCACTCACACACAAGATTAAAGAGGACTCTAAAATAATATTAGATGGTTCCCCAAAATTTATTATTTATTTTAGAAAATACATTAATAATATTGGACTAGATATTATCAAACTTGTGTAAATGCCTTCAATTAATTTTAGACAATATTAAAAAAAATCAACACTGAATTTGGACTTTTTATTTAATGTCCAATTAAACTAAAATTATAATTACAACTTTATTTATTAAGAAATAAAATTTGGATTTAATTTAATCCAATTGAAATCTGAAGTTCTATATCAATCCAAAGGGAGAAAATTTGGAAGCAATTTGAGGAAGGAATTTTTAATGGTAGAACTATAAATTTGAATAATTTTAAAGTGAACCTGTTATTCCATGTGAGCATACTACATGGAATGGAAACCTAATTAAAGAATGACCATTAAATTAAAAAGCAGTTATTATTTTTAAAAGAAAAAACTATTTTTAACATGTGTACATAACTGTATTTTATGGGACTCTTTATCATGTTAGCATTTTATCACTATTTTGCCATTCCACGTATGCAAATGTACATGGAATCACTGGGTTAGGATATAATTTCTTGTTAATTTAACTGCCAACAATACTAATGTTGGACCATGGGCCCTCCACGGCCATTTTATTCAAGCAAAATATGGTGGCCCTATTGCAATTTTTTTGATAAAACTCATGGCAGTCAATAAGCTAAAAACATGATGACATGATTGTATTTTTTTACAAAAACATGTTAATTTAAATAATAAATGAATGGTGCCAAAATGCTAATAAATCAAAACTTTGTACCACCTCGTAACTGATGGCTTTTGTGTTAAAATGACCAAAGAATATGGCATTCTCCCAGCTGAAGTACGGTGGCAATGAATATAAATAAAGCAAAAACTTGTGGTAGTCAATTGAGTATTCAATGGCATTTATGTAATGTCAACAAAAACATAAGCCATTCTATCATTAACTGACAATAATCAAGAGCTCTTCATGCAGTGAAGAGCTGGTTGCAAAAAGGTAAATATAAGCAAAATGCATTGTAAAAGTAGATGTGGCAGTCTATAATCATCACAGAAATGGTGGCACACCATGTAATTATGATTAAAATAAAAACCAAAGATAGATTTTCTTCTTCATATTGGGGCCAAAACAACTTTTTACACAGAACCAATGCTCTGCATGTCGATGACCATGGCTAACAAGAATAAGCTAGGTGAGCTTAACATGTCGGATGTGCCGTTGTTTAAGTGTGCAAGGTTCACAACCCAAATATACAAAAAAGGACAGATTTGGCGAAAATAATCTTTCAAATCTCACTTAGAGGAATTGACTAGAAAAAGAAAATTGAGCGGAGGAAAAAAAAAAGATTATATAGGGCACATAAATTCAATTATTTAATAGATATCCATAATTATAATTTCTTCCACAATTATTTAAGGTTTCTTAGTTCACAAAATGCAGTAGAATAACACTTTAAAATTTTCAAAACCTAAGAAAATCTTCATCAAGCATATTACATGATGAAAGAGTCAGTATTTTATTAAAATCAATTTACCCTAGGATATTTTGTAAATTCTTGAGTAGAATACCAATTTTTTTGGTTGGGCTATTGTAAACCACAAGTCATCCACTCATTTGGCTCCTTCTTCTATTTTGAGGAAGAGATATAGCTTCTTGTATTATTTCCAATAGACGGGGTCACTATTGTGATCCATGAAAATTTCTTGTAAGTGTAGACCTATAAAATAGAGAACAATGGGTCAGAGGTCTATCAGGGATATTTTTGGTAAGGACCCTTTGATGCTTAAGTCAGTATGAGAGAAGTGTGTAATATTGATTAGGAGAAATGACATACCTAACTATAGAGATTTTAACTCACTATATAGGCATTAGATAGAATCTTATTGGGATTCAGTTGAGGAAAATCCGATAAAGGTGGGATTTGATTGAGGAAAATCTAATTAAAATGGGATTAAGAATCGCAGAAAAGATGGCAAAGTTCTGCTTAATATTTATGGTTTGTGAAAATTTTCCTTTTCAAACAATAAAAGAAAAAAAATTACCTGTCACTAGTTAGCCAAGGCTTTCAAGCTGTTGCTTTTTTGTATATTCTCTTTTTCTTTTGTCAAACTCTATTTGTCTTAAGAGTCTTGCAACCATGAAGATATGTGTCAAAAGTCCCACATCTAAAACAGAAAGGAATTCTAACGGGTTAATAAGTGTCAAGGGCCAACTAACTAATTTATTAGTTTTAAACTTCATAAACTTTTGCGTTTAACTTATTCATTCACCTCCACCCTTTTAGTTTAGTGATAGTATGACCTTCTTAACAAAAAATTAAAATTTAGAGGTGATATTGTTATTGCAATTAAAATTGAGGGAAAACAAATGAAATTTACCCATATTGTGGCTTTATGTTTGATTATTATTACTAAATATTTTGAATATTTTGGTTGTTTGATTTTGTGGGTTCATAATGTAGGCTTTGATTAAATTTGGCTTTCTGGAAAACTCAAGTATGTAATGTTTATTTATTGTCACTACGACTGTCACACCCGTCTCCAACTTATAGAGACTAATGTCACCTAGAAAACTAACAAAGTTTTCCTTAAAAATATAACTAAAGGAACATATGAAACCTGTTAAAATACATATAATATATAGAAATAGCTCTATGCCAATTAAAAATATTTAAATACATATATATACAATTTATCCTCTTTATGAGGATCAAAAGAAAATATTTACAACTTAGAATTTCCAGCTGCCTATACATATGTACGATAATCTAGAATAAAATAAATGCACAAAAGAAGCATACTGGCCCAACCCCTACTAAATTCTATAGCTGGAAAAGTAGAAGAGAGCATCATATTTAAAGAGAAGCTGGTAGTGATGGAGTCAGCAAAAAGGATTTGAAATATTAAAAATTAAGGGGTTAGTATAACTACTCAGTGAGCAAATAAATAAATAACAAAGAAGAACATATAAGGTTTAGGTATTTAATAGCACTAATATGTTATGCTAGAATAAGTTAGCTGGATAAATATAATTTATTCCAAATTACATAACTGAGCTAAAATAAAATTCATGCTGTAAAATAAATATTATTGAGATAAATATCATGAAATATCATAAAATATGCAGATTTCATTATATGCTCGCAATACACTTGCTATAGATAGTGTTGGCATTTTAGGCACAAAAAATAAACTATTACAGCTTGAGAGCAATGCTAACATCTTGGGCTCTATGATGACCCTACTGGCCTAAGAGCAATAAAAATGTTGGTCATACACATATGCAATGCTATTTCCAAAGGGTGACCACTTGATATGTGCCCAAATAGTGGTGGAGCTTGACCAAAATATTTGGAAGGACCAAATAAAATTAAAAAAATAAATAATTAATTATTTAAATTCAATCATATTTTAAAAACTATTATATATTTATACATGCTTCAAATATATTGTGCAAAATTATTTTCATTATAAACCATTGCACTTGAAAAATAATAATAATTTTATGAAGTTATTAATTTAATCAAATTTATTCACTAATTTACTAAAAAAGTTAATAAAACATTTTTAAAATAAAGTAAAAAAAATAAAATTGAACATTTTATTTTAAATTGAGAATGATTAGTGGATAAAAAAATATTTATTAACTAAATTAATATGGGATAATAAATTGTGCTTCATTATGGTTTATACTGATAGTTGTCTAAAATGTCATATCTTTATCTTTATCATTACATACTTAGTCTTTTTATTTCTTATTTAATTAGCTTATTAATGCTTTTTATATATATATATGTTATTAGGTGTTTACAAGAGCATGGAAAAGCTTATAAAGCATGAAGAGTGAATTAAGCACAAAAAGAAGTAAAACACTCATCAAGCATTTTAAGACATATAAAGGTGTAATTTTGATGAGGACTTATCCAATGACAAAATAGGTTTAGAGATATCTTATTCATGGTATTTGGAGACTAATGGTGAAAAACGAACAGATTCGGACATCAACTCATATTGAGCTTCTTTGGACATCCTTAATAGAGTTTGCATGTGATCCACTATTTAGAGTTTGAATATGACCATATGGGCTTAGATGGACCTTAATTAACATATTTTGAAGTGTTATATAAAAAAAGAGTGCAATTGGGCCAGATTACATTGAGGATCACATGTTGAGTGTGTTTTCACTCTTTATGTTGAGTTATGTGGGACCAGGAGTTAGGACCTTAATTAATGGGTTTAGTTATGCTATTTAAGGTCCAAAATAAATAAAATATAGGTGTGTAGGTCTCCTAGGTCTTGTAAGTGATAGATATGTATAAGGAAAGTTGTTTTTAACTTGTTTTTCTACTTTAACTAGGATTCTTGAGAGAGTTTTAACTAAGACTTCCAAATCAGATTTGGAGTCTTAGTTAACCAATTTTTGTCTATAAAAAGGGTCCAAAATATAGATCTTGAGAAAATCAATTCCCTTCTACTCATTGTAGCCAAATTCCTTCTTTGTGCATTTAAAGGTATTGATTGCTTAATCTAGTTGCTGGTGTGATTTTTTTTTCTTTTTCCTTTTGGCTTATAGAGTGCTTCCACATCCTTTGGAGTGTGTGAAATCATCATCAACATTAGATTCAAGTTGATCAAATTCCATTCATAAGGGCAACATACTTTTCTCTCTTTTTTTGTTAATTTGTTTATGCTTAATGCTCTTAGTTATATGTGAATAGCTTTGTAATTCAGTAGGGAGATAGTTGAAGTGAGGAACATGTTATCATGAAATTTTGATTTGAGTTTAATAAAATTCAAATTTATTCTATGTTAAGTATCACTTTATCTTTTGGTTTATTTTATGAACGTTGAATGTATGATTAGTTAGGGTGGCCAACTAATTAATTGTGCATGAAAACATATTGCTAAGTTAAGATAATTTGATTATGTAATAGCTTGGATAATTTGATTACAAGTAGCACATAATGATTTATTTTGTTATAAAGATGAGTGTCTAAGTTAAATGAACCATGCTGAATGAGTTTGTTAGCTTAAATTGGGATGTCTTTCAAAAGATTAATGCTACCATTAAACTTGATTATAAGTTACTTTAGTCTTAGATTGAGTGCAATGGTAAGGGATTAATTGTAGAGAACTTCCAGGTTAATTTAATCTATAAGAAAAGATAAATAAGTTGCTAACTTCTATAATCAATTTACTCAATTGAATAAATTTACATCCTTAGTTAATGATTGATACATGTTACATGGTGGATACACCCTCTCTACTGAATTTGTTACAATCTGGTTGTTTATTACATTCCTAAGTGTCATTAGTTTTAGATTTATATTCTAGCATTCTTAGTTTTAGCTTCAGTAGTTTAGTGATTATAAATCAAAACTCTCTTTTATTACTTTGCATATTCAGTTTGGTAGATTAGGTATTTATTTTTTGTGTTCTACATTTCTTTTGTTTGTTTGCGTCTTTAAGATATGTTTTCTTATTTTCATTTACTCATTTCTTGTGGGATCGACCTCTGTTTACAATGCATACAAGCAGTTTAGGTAGAATATTTTTAATTAATATATTTGGCAAACATCAAATTTTTGCGCTGTTACTAGGGAATGATTGTTATTTGTTTAAACTCGAATTCATATATGTTTATATTTAGTTTTTGTGTTTATTTTTAGGTTTTATGTCTGAAGAAGAACTTGATACAAGGCTTAAATGTATCAGGTAATGATACACTTGTCTTATATAGATGTTTTTAAGCGCATTTGTACAACATTCCATGGCATTTAGATAGGTAATTTCATGTATAATCTCTAAATTCATTAACATTTATAAATTTCATCACCCTGCACTGAATTCTATGTTTTCTACATATTTTCAGGTGTTTTGAAGAAGTTCCAAAGCATAGGAGTAAAGAAGGAAGCTCAAAAAGACTCAAGGAAAAAAGATTGTTGCTGATACATAGTACACGGGTCGTGTAAATACACCAGAGACTCATGTAACTTACTGCCAGGAGAAAGCCAAAGAAACCAAAGAAGAAACATAGTACATGGGCCGTGTAGCACGACCCGTGTAACCTCCACAGACCCGTGTAAGCTTTTTACCTAGCAAAGCTTGAAGAATTCCTAAAAAAACAAAAGTACACGGGCCGTGTAATTGGACCCGTGTAACTAGCCAAGGCCTGTGTAAGCTTCTGCCCCTACACAAGATGCAATATTCAAAGCTCCAATAAGTTACACGGCCCTGGACCATGTAGTGACACATGGGCCGTGTATGAGTTGATAGCCAGTTTCTTGATTAGGGTTCCAACTCCAATTTTTACAGAAAAAAAGAGACTTCTAATACTTTTGGGACTTTAAAAACCTAACCCTAGACATTCAATATAAATAGAAGCTGCAGAAAATAGAAAGGGGGATCACAAATCTTCAGATACACATTTTCATACATTTTCATCATTCTCTCCAAGCCATATTGAGGAATAGTTCACTAGCATCAAAAAGGAGTCCTCAGCCAAAGTTCTACAAGTTCAAAGCTGCAAATTCCCTTCGGTTCTTTTATTCTATTTCTTTAAGATGTGTTTATGTTCTTTTATTTCATTTTTTTTATTGTGTTTGCTAAACTCACCATGAGTGAGTAATTTCTTTATTCTAGAATTAGGAGAGTAATGCTTGTAATCATTATTATGGATAAATATTGAGTTTTATTTATTGGAATTGAGATTTGTTCTTTGATTCAATTTCTTGTATTCTTAATGCATGCTATGTGTTGGTACCCCCCTAGTTATGATCTAAGATGTCAATCAAAGAACTGAAAGGTGAAGATTAGTATTGGAAAATTTGGACTTTGAATCTAGGAAATCTGACCTAAAGATAGATTGATGACCTTTGTGGAGTTCCATAATTAATCATAGATCTTAAAGGGTTTTTATTGGAACTAATCACCAACGAAAGTAGGGTTTAGCTCTAATCGAAACACACCTTAGGTGCCTTAAGAGAGGACCTAAGATATCTTAGGATTAATTTCCATCAAAGCAATAATCCTCAATCCAATGAATACACAAGATTAAATCCATAATAAGGTTAAAGTGTGAAATCCTAATTATGAAATTGTTTCAAATAGATTGTTTTATTTTTAGTTCATTAATTACTCTTCTAGTCTTTAGCATTCAAAATGGATCAGATTCTTCCCTATTTTATTCGATAGCCTAGACAGTCAAAATTGCTGTGTAGTTTGTTACTTACTAATTAAGTTCCTCGTGGGATGATACTCTGCTCACTACTTTATTACTTGTTAGCGATCCGTGCACTTATGGGGTTGAAAAACCAGTAAAAAAGTTTTTGGCATCATTGCTAGGGACTTTAATTTTAGTAATATTAAGCGATAGGCAATTTAGCTAATTTAGGTATTTGCATTTATTATTTAAATTTACTTAATTTGTTTTATTTCTTTTATTTTCTCTTAGGTATTTGGTTTGGTGCATGACCAAAATAAAACCAGAGGAAGAAGTCTTGGACTTAGATTCCGAAACAGATAAGACTCTAAGAACCATCAGGAGAGAGAGGAAACACCAAGAATAAAATTAGGGAAATCTAAAAACTCTCATCATGGCTAACAACAACAACATACCAAGACTCCTGAGGGACTACGGAGCTCTATCTATACAGGGATTTCAGCCCAGTGTTGCGAGACCTACTGTGGAGGCCAACAACTTTGAATTAAAATTGACATGGCTCCAAATGATTCAACAGACCCAGTTTGGAGGTTCACCTACAGAAGATCCACATTACCACCTCCAATGCTTTCTTGCCCTATGTGACACATTCAAGATGAATGGAGTCTTTGATCAAGCTATAAGACTCAGAGCAAGGAAGTGGTTACTTTCACAACCAGTTGGAACATTCACCACTTGGGAAGACCTCTCACAAGCTTTTTTGGCAAGGTATTTCTCACCTACAAAGACTGCAAAGTTGAGGGTTGAACTCAACACATTTAGGCAAAAGGAAGGTGAATCACTCTATGACGCATGGGAGAGATATAGAGACCTACAGAGGGAATGTCCACACCATGGCATAGAAGATTGGCTCCTAGTTTAGAATTTCTATAATGGGCTACTGCCCTCTACAAGGAGCACAGTAGATTCAGCTGCAGAAAGTGACCTAATGGAGAAAATAGGAGCATAAGCACTTGAACTTCTGGAAAGGGTCGCTTATCACAACTATGAGTGGTCAAATGAAAGGGGAAACACAAGAAGAATAGCAAGGATCCTGAAAGTGGATGCCCTAAGCATGATAAATACTCAGTTTGACCAGCTAACAAAAAGGCTTGATAGAATGCAAGCCAATGTCGTAGGGATCAACAATCAATACTGCGAAAACTGCGAAGGAGGGTGTATGGCTTCAGAGTGCAACAATTACAATGAACCCTCTATGGAACAACTGAACTATGTGAATAACGGAGGAAACTTCAACTAGAGGCAGCTCAACAATCCATACTCAAATACCTATAACCTTGGATGGAGAAACCACCCTAACTTCTCATGGTCCAACCCGCAGAATCAGCCCATGAACAAACAGCAAGGGTACAGACCACTAGCACCCCCAGGATTTTAGAATAGAGGACAAAACTTTGCACAACCACCACCACCTCCTCAACCTCAATTGCCTGAACCAAAGTTGACTATGGAATCTATGATGGAGGGCTTCCTAGTAGCCGAACAACAGCAAAATGAAATGATAAAGCAGTTAGCTTCCAGAATGGACCAATTAGCCACTCACAACAAGATGCTTGAAAATCAAATTGCTCAGCAGGCAAGTTCTTCAAGTAAGGCTGCTGGTAAATTGCCAAGTCAACTAGAAATGAACCCCAAAAAGCATTGTAAGGCAATTACCTTGAGGAGTGGCAGAACATTGAAAAAACAACCATCAGAGGGAAAATCAACTAAACAAACCCTTGACGAACCTGAAAATCAACTAGAGGAGAAAGAAGAAGAAGCTAAAAAGGAGCAGGAGGAGGAAATAAAAAAAAAAAAAAGCTACCAGAGTCATATTAGCCCCCTCTATCTTTTCCCCAGATATTCCAGAAGGCTAAACTGGATAAGCAGTTTGGAAAACTTTTAGAAGTTCTGAAGAAACTCTACATCAACATTCCCTTTATAGAAGCACTGTCTCAAATGCCATCCTACACCAAGTTCCTTAAAGAAATTCTTTCGAAGAAAAGAAAGCTGGAAGACTATGAGACTGTTGCTCTTACAGAGGAATGCAATGCCATACTACAAAATAAGCTGCCAACAAAGCTGAAGAATCCAAAAAGCTTCTTCATACCTTGTCTTATTGGCAACATGACTATAGACAAGGCACTCTGTGGCCTAGGTGCAAGTGTAAGTCTGATGCCTCTGTCAAAATGTAAGAAGCTGGATGTAGGAGAGCTTAAATCTACAACAATTTCACTACAACTGGCTAATCAGTCTGTAAAGTACCCTATGGGCATCCTAGAGAACACCCCTATTAAGGTGGGAAAGTTCTTCATCCTAGTTGATTTTGTTGTTTTGGAAATGGAGGAAGACGTCTAAATTACTATCATCCTAGGAAGACCTTTCTTAGTAATTGCCGGAGCTATCATTGATGTTAAGAATGGGCGGTTATCCCTCAAGGTAGGAGATGAAGAAGTGAAATTCAACCTATTTAAAAGAAGCGCAAACTTGAACCTGATGAATTTTTAAAGGTTGATATAGTTGACAAGATAGCTAAAGAGGAATTTCATAAAGCACATCTTGAAGATCCTCTTGAAGCATGCATAGTACACAGTAGATAATGAGGACACAAAAATTACAGCTTGTGCACAATCTTTAATAGCCAATCCACCTCTACCCTCAGCTCAAGTGTAACACCCCTATTGGTATAGCCTGGTATATTTCACTGTTCCGGTGACCGGTGTCGGTCCGGACAATTAATGGGATTAGGGCCACACTTAAGACAATTTGAGAAGCCATAAACACCAATAATTAGTAATGTTTAATTAGTTAACTATAAATAAGAAAAACAGAACATAAGAGGTTAAACGAGCCGAGAGTCACAGTGATGAGTGACCTCCTCGGGAACGACTGGGAAGTCGTTTTAAACTCAAATTTCGAACCGTAAAAAGTGACGCTGCGGTCCTTAAGACCCTTATAGACACAGTGGAAAAGAGAAAATCACGAAAAAGAACTGTTAAGCCAGTCAAATAATTAGGTCAGGGAGCCGGAAGAAATATTGGATTATTTGCAAACCGGGATGAACCGGCGAAGGGCAATTTGGTCAATTGACCTCGAGAGCTGACTCATGACCTAATTGTCAAATAAAATCGGAGAAAAGAAAATTTCGGAGTCAGAAATTAAATTAAAGAACTAATAGAAAAATAAAAAGAAAAAAAAAGGGAAAATGAAAAAAGTAAGGGTGATGACATCATGCATGATGCCATAAGTGTATAATTACTAAATTAATTAATTAGATTTTTTTTGGTCTTCCATAAGTTAAATTGGATAAAAGAAAAAAAAAAAAACATTATTTGGTCATCTTCCATCTCCCTTGCCGCCTCACTCTCTCCTTCATTTCACCATTTTTAATCTTCCATTAAAGCTTGCACTCAAGCTTTAAATTGTTCACTTACCCTTCATAAGTCCCATAAAAACCTTGCTAGAGCTTGTAATCTCAACTTAAGAAGAAGATTGAAAGAAGAAAGGAGAACAAAAGATAGAGATTTGAGGACCTAAGCAAAGGTTAGTCTCTTAACTATCAATTAGTTAATTAAATGCATAATTAGTTGTTGAAATGAGCTTAGAAACTAATGAAATGAAATGAAAAAAATGTGGAAAGACAAAACTGAAATTTTGGCCAGCCATGGATGTATGAGGGTATGATGTGTTTTGAATGAATTAAATGTGTTAATAAACTTGCATGAGAATGGTAGTAAGATGGAAATGCATAAATGTGATTAAATGCAACAATTTAGTGTGATTAGGGTTTGGAGGCCTAGGGTTTTGAGGCAAAATTTGGAGAAATGAGTAAATGATATATTTGATCTATTGTAAAGTGAAAAATGGTCAATTGTAACCAAATGAGTTGTGTTTGAATTGTTGGAATGGAAGCTAAATTTGGAGGGTGTATGGTCATGCTGCTGGCAGCATGACCAAGTCAACTTTGAAGGACCAAAACTGAAATTTTACAAGTCCAATTGATATGGCACCAATTGGGAATGAAAATAGACATAAAATGACACAATTTTCATTTAGGAACCATGCCCAAAAAGTGACAAAAACTTAGTGAACTAATTGACCAAAGTTGGATAAGAGCAGTCTGCCACTGTACAAACTGACCAAATGAACAGTGTTTGTTCATTTGGTCATAACTCGAGTTAGACAGGTCAAAATGACCTGAAATTTTACAAGAGGTTAGATGAGATATAGACCTAAAACTTTCATGAAGAACACAAGTCCAAATTCTGCCAGCAACCAAGCCATTTGGCCACCCCAAGTTGGAGACTCAAATCTGCCAGCACCAAAATTTGCCCAGAAAATCTGGGTTGTGTCCAATCCGCAGCCGTAGTTCAAATGGCCATAACTTGAGCTACAAAACTCCAATTGGGGTGATCCAAAAATGAGAATAAACTTAAGACAATAAGGAACATTTTCTATGAAGAAATATTTGCCAAATTCCAACAGTAAAATTGCCAATGGAACAGTGCAACTTGGAGTACCAAAACTGAAAATTTGACAATTTGGCCAAAAGGATTTAAGCTTTGAAGAAATGACCAAAACTAATAAATTTAATGACCAAAATGTGGTATGTGGGTGAAGTTGGAGTTCCCATACCTATTAAGCCTTAAAAAGTCAACAATTTGACTTGAATAGTGTAGTGAATAGTAACCCGAAATACAAAAACTTCGAGAACGTCGAAATTAGTACATTAAAGCTAGGTAAAAATGAAGTGAAATTTATTTTTGGAATTTATGCGAAGTTATGGTACTGAAACACTATGAAATTATGTGTTTTAGCTGAAAAAGACTTGGAGGCTCGGAGGGACTGAGTCAAGACCTAGAGGCGACTCCAGTCAGGTTTGTGCACAATAAATTTATGTAATTGTTTTCCAATTGAAAATTTGAGTTGCTATACTTTATGAAATCGCTGTGTTATTTATGAATTGTGTTGCCACTTTGTGAATACAAAAATGACTTTGAAAATTGTTTGGAATCTCTCATAAATTATTGAAAATAATTGTTTTAAATTGATTTTGGATTCACACTTAGCATGACAGTATCACATTTCCTCCTTCATTTATGGGGTTGAGATCGTTTATTTTCCTCCCTCTCTGGCTTGCTAGTTGAGGTTGAGATCGGATGAGTGCTCATTAGCTAGCTAGCCACCTCCCTCATTGATTTCGATTAATGGGGTTGTAGATTGCTTTGTCGTGGTGTACAACACGGCATTGATCGAAAATTTTGTGTCATGACTTAAGTTGTGTATGACTTTGGCAACACTGTGTTTATGAAATTGTTTGACTAAACTGTGTTTAATAGATTATTTGATAAAATGGTGTTATTATGAACTTTGATCATTATTGAAATGTGATTGAGAAACATTTGAATTGTGTTTGGCAATGAATGATTTATTTATGGCATTTTAAATTTTTATTGTGCACCACTGAGTATTTTTATACTCAGCGATGGCTTATTTTGCTATCGCAGATAAGAGCAAAGAAAAGCAAAGAGTGAGTCATGATTAAATCGAGGATTACATTTATCTTTTGTACTGGTATTATTTTATGCAATTTTATATAAATTTTGATTTAAATATGTAAATGTTGTATGTATAAATATAAAGTCTATAATATGTAAATAAATTGTAATAATATTATTTTGGATTTTCTTCTGTAAATCTAATATTTGTACATATGAATTTCCTGCTTTATGTTTTGTGAATGGAATTATTAAATATTCTGAGTTGACAAATTTGATTTGGATTGTGGAACTGTTTTGGAATGAATTGAATTGGGTTGATTTGAGTTTTATTGGAGATTGGGAGTTGTGGAAAACTTTTGGAAGTGCTTTTTACAGGTCTTTGAAGAACTGGTTTCTCAAAATACAGAGGGAACTCTGTCAAAATTTTTATAAAATTTGCGGTAAAATTTAAAATGGACAAAATTTTTTACTAGTATTTAAACTTGAATAAATGGTTTTTAATTCCCACTAAAATGCTCACCACTTCCAAAATGTAAGAAAATTGTTTTAAAATCCCTTGTAGAGTACTTAATGAGTTATCGGTAGGTGAAGTTCGGTAGTTCATTAAGTATTCTACGGGATCATGTTATGCCTTACGGAGGGGTAAGGTGTGACATGTTTTAGTGGTATCAGAGCATGGTTTTTCAATAAATTTTGACTATGTGTATGAACATTTTATTGATAAGTACAACTGCTCAAGTGTCTTAAATTGATACATATGACGTATTTACATCATGAATATGCACTAACGGAGGTCAACCTCCTTGTGTTTAATCTCAGGAAGTAGAAAATTTGAGAAAACGGAATGGAAGGAGGAGATCATTCCGAAGAACAATCTGTTGAGGCTGAGGTTCAAGAGGAAGCCCCAGCACTCCAGAACGTGAGTGGGTCAGCCACTCCAGCTCCTGCTCCAGCACCGCAGTTTCCTGCTCAATTTATGCAGCAGATGGCTGCCTTCTTCCAGCAAATGGCGGGTAATGTGCCACCCCAAGCTCAGATGCCAATACCTGTAGCCCAACCACAGCCCTCAGCTTGGCAATATGAAAAAATGATGAAATTTGGGGCCACCAAGTTTAAAGGCACTGTGGATCCACTGGAGGCAGAACAGTGGTTGGAAAGAATAGAACGAGTTCTGAGAAAAGCTGCGATTATGGAAGAGATGAAGTTCGAGTATTCCGTTTCCTTGTTACAAAGGGATGCATATGGATGGTGGAAGACCATCCCCCACAGCCTGGTTGAGCCACCTGTGCTGATATGGACAGACTTCCTGAGGGAATTCAGGCAGAAATGGGTTCCTGATGCATATGTAGATAAGAAATTGCAAGAATTCCTGAGTTTGAAGCAAGGGGACCGAACCATAGCAGAGTATGAGAGAGACTTCTCAAGGCTAAGCCACTATGCTGGAAGCTTAGTCTCCACCCCCAGAGACAGATGTAAGAGGTTTGAGTCCGGGCTAAGGCCAAGTCTGAGGATGCAAGTTGTGGGTTTCAGACATCAGAATTTCGCTGAATTGATCTCACAAGTCTTGGAATTAGAAAGGATAGAATCCGACGGGGCAGTGAAGAAGGGTTTACAAGAGAAAGAGAAGGCTGAAAAGACTACTGGACAAGCATCTGAAAGTGGTTCTGGCAAGAGGAAACAGTTTGGGGGATCTAGCTCCCGAAGAGGCAGAGGCAGATTTTCTGGCCAAAGACCACCTCGGTCTGGTCAGCCGACCCAACAAGCTTCTCGAGGATCTCTATTGGTCCGGCAGTGTGAAACGTGTGGTAGAACTCATGGTGGGGTTTGTTTCAAGGCTACTGGTGCATGTTTTAACTGTGGAGGAAGCGGACATTTCGCTAAGGATTGCACTAGTCCGCGCCGATCTGGATCTTTTGCCACATCTGAAGGATCAACCCAAGTCTCTGCACCTAGAGGGTCACCGTCAGTTGCTAGAGGTAGAGGCAGAGGTAGGGGTCCTGGTAGCACTCCTGGTAGTCAGAGCACTGTTAACCAGCCAGTATCCAGTGGCGCACCAGTCAGAGTATATACCATGCGTCAGAGGGAGGAGGCTGAAACATCAGATGTAGTAGCTGGTATTTTCTCCATCCTTGACCAAGATGTATATGTGTTATTTGATCCTGGCTCCACACATTCGTATGTTAGTGCTAGTGTGATGTGTCCTACTGCTATTCAGTGTGTACCAATGGACTATGATGTGTTAGTAACTAGTCCATTAGGCCAGGAGGTCAGGGTAAATAGGCTATATAGAGATTGTCCTTTGGTGATCCAAGGACATACTTTCTATCTGATTTAATTGAAATGCCCTTCAGAGATTATGACATTATCTTGGGCATGGATTGGTTAGCCAGGCATCATGCCATGATTGACTATAGACTGAAGACAGTCACTTTTGGTCTCCCTTTATAGGGTGATGTGGTAATACACGGGGAGAGGCATTTACTGCCATCAAACATCATTTCAGCTACACTGGCCAGAAAAATGATTAGGAAAGGGTGTGAGATGTATTTGGCACATGTGATAGACACCCAAGTGGGGAGTCCAGCACTAAGGGACATCCCTACTGTATGTGACTTTCCGGATGTGTTTCCTGATAAATTGCCAGGATTACCTCCAAAAAGAGAGGTGCAGTTTGAGATTGATGTTATGCCTGGTGTGGACCCAGTCTCCATAACACCATACAGAATGGCACCAGCAGAACTAAAAGAATTGAAAGTGCAGTTGCAAGAGTTGCTTGATAAGGGCTTCATCCGCCCTAGTGTGTCACCTTGGGGAGCGCCAGTGTTGTTTGTAAAGAAGAAAGATGGCACTCTCCGTTTGTGTATTGATTATCGGCAGTTGAATAAGGTAACAATAAAGAACAGATACCCATTGCCCTGCATCGATGACTTATTTGACCAGTTGAGAGGTGCAGCTGTATTCTCTAAAATTGACCTGAGGTCAGGCTATTATCAGTTGAGGGTACAAGAGTAGAGTATTTCTAAAACTGCCTTCAGAACCCGCTATAGCCATTATGAGTTCTTAGTCATGCCATTCGGGTTAACTAATGCTCCGGCTGCTTTTATGGATCTGATGAACACTATCTTCAGACCATACCTCGATCAGTTTGTTGTGGTATTTATCGATGATATATTGGTTTATTCAAGGAATGCAGAAGAGCATGATAGACATCTGCGGATTGTACTGCAGACTTTGAGGGAGAAACAGCTATACGCCAAATTGTCGAAATGTGAATTTTGGCTGAAGGAGATATCCTTTTTGGGGCACATAGTATCATCAGAGGGTATTAAGGTAGATCCTAGCAAGATTGAAGCTGTCCTTAATTGGAAGCCACCCAGGAATGTCACAGAGATTCGCAGTTTTCTGGGGTTAGCTGGATACTACCATCGATTTGTGAAGGGATTCTCCATGTTGGCATCTCCATTGACCAAGCTACTTAGAAAGGATGTGAAATTTCAGTGGATGGACAAATGCCAGCAAAGTTTTGATGAATTGAAAAGATGTTTGACAGAGGCTCCAGTCCTGACTTTACCCACACCGGGTAAAGAATATACAGTTTACAGCGATGCTTCTCACAACGGGTTAGGTTGTGTGTTGATGCAAGATTGAAATGTCATTGCCTATGCATCACGCCAGCTAAAACCGCATGAGAGAAATTATCCGACACATGATTTGGAGCTTGCAGCTATCGTGTTTGCTCTTAAGATCTGGAGACATTATTTGTATGGGGAGAAGTGCTACATCTACACAGATCATAAGAGCTTGAAGTATTTGGGCACCCAGAAAGAATTGAATTTGAGACAGAGGAGGTGGTTAGAGTTGATAAAAGACTACGATTATCTGATAGACTATCAACCAGGAAAAGCTAATGTTGTGGCTGACGCCCTAAGTCGCAAGACTATGGCAAGTCTACAGGTTACTCCTTTGTCTTTAGTACATGAGTTGAGATCATTACATGCCAGTCTAGAGATTAATGATGAGGAGCAGACAGCAGTTGCATGGCATGTACAGCCAGTGTTAATTGATCAGATCAGAATGGCTGCTCAGAATGATGAAAAGTATCAGAAGCTGTTGGAAGAAGTCCGGCAGGGCAAGAAACCAGAGTTCTCAATCAGAGATGATGGTTTACTGCTACACCAAGGCAGAATGTGTGTTCCTAATGATGTTGATTTGAGGCAGATCATTTTGAAGGAAGCACATGAGTCTCCTTTTGCCATGCACCCTGGTGGTACAAAAATGTATAGAGGGCTAAAGGAGCATTACTGGTGGATGGGTATGAAGAGAGATGTGGCAGAGTTTGTGTCAAAATGCCTAACTTGTGAGCAAGTAAAGGTAGAGCATCAAGTACCAACTGGGTTGTTACATCCACTACCAGTGCTAGAATTGAAATGGGAAAGAATAACGATGGACTTTGTAATGGGACTTCCAAAGACACAGAAGGGTCATGATGCAGTATGGGTCATTGTTGATAGACTGACTAAGTCTGCTCATTTTCTGCCAGTCCGAATGGACTACAGTTTAGACAGATTGGCCAGGTTGTACATTGACGAGATTGTGAGACTTCATGGAGTGCCAGTATCCATTGTATCAGACAGAGATCCTAGGTTCACTTCTAGATTCTGGGGTAGTCTTCAGAGAGCCCTAAGAACTAGATTGAACTTCAAGACGACATTCCACCCAGACGGATGCGATGACCACCGAGAGGGTGATTCAGATTTTGGAGGACATGCTACGGGCTTGTGTGATTGAGTTTGAGGGTAGTTGGGATACACACTTGCCTTTGATTGAGTTTGCTTACAACAACAGCTACCAATCAAGCATTGGGATGCCTCCATATGAAGCTTTGTATGGCAGAAAATGTAGAACCCCGTTGTGTTGGGATGACGTGGGTGAAAGAAAAATGATTGGACTCGAAATTGTTCAACAGACTGAAGAGAAAATCAGGGTAATCAGAGACCGACTTAAAACTGCATCAAACCGTCAAAAGTCCTATGTTGATTTGAAAAGAAGGGATATTGAGTATGCAGTGGGTGAGAAAGTTTTCCTCAAGGTTTCTCCTTGGAAGAGGATTATGAGATTCGGCAAAAAGGGGAAACTAAGTCCTCGTTTTATCGGGCCATATGAGGTTCTGGAAAGAGTGGGTCCTTTGGCATATCGGTTGGCACTACCTCCAGAGATGGAGAAGATACATAATGTCTTCCATGTGTCTATGTTGAGGAGGTACCGATCAGACCCATCTCATGTACTACCAGTAGAAGAAATAGAAGTGAATCCAAACCTCACATATGAAGAAGAACCCATAAAGATTCTGGCTTATGAGGTGAAGCAGCTACGGAATAAGCAGATACCATTGGTAAAAGTGCTGTGGAACCATCATTCAGGCCAAGAAGCTACTTGGGAACGAGAGGAGGACATGAGGAGACAACACTCAAATTGCTCGTGAGATTGATACTGTAAAATTTCAAGACGAAATTTATTTAAGGGGGAGAATTGTAACACCCTATTGGTATAGCTGGTATATTTCATCGTTCTGGACGGTGTCGGTCCGGACAATTAATGGGATTAGGGCCACACTTAAGACAATTTGAAAAGCCATAAACACAAATAATTAGTAATGTTTAATTAGTTAACTATAAATAAGAAAAACAGAACATAAGAGGTTAAACGAGCCGAGAGTCACAGTGATGAGTGACCTCCTCGGGAACGACTGCGAAGTCGCTTTAAACTCAAATTTCGAATCGTAAAAAGTGACGCTGCGGTCCTTAAGGCCCTTATAGACACAGTGGAAAAGAGAAAATCATGAAAAAGAACTGTTAAGCCAGTCAAATAATTAGGTTAGGGAGCCAGAAGAAATATTGGATTATTTGCAAACCGGGATGAACCGGCGAAGGGCAATTTGGTCAATTGACCCCGAGAGCTGACTCATGACCTAACTGTCAAATAAAATCGGAGAAAAGAAAATTTCGGAGTCAGAAATTAAATTAAAGAACTAATAGAAAAATAAAAAGAAAAAAAAAGGAAAAATGAAAAAAGTAAGGGTGATGATATCATGCATGATGCCATAAGTGTATAATTACTAAATTAATTAATTAGATTTTTTTTGGTCTTCCATAAGTTAAATTGGATAAAAGAAAAAAAAAACATTATTTGGTCATCTTCCATCTCCCTTGCCGCCTCACTCTCTCCTTCATTTCACCATTTTTAATCTTCTATTAAAGCTTGCACTCAAGCTTTAAATTGTTCACTTACCCTTCATAACTCCCATAAAAACCTTGCTAGAGCTTGTAATCTCAACTTAAGAAGAAGATTGAAAGAAGAAAGGAGAACAAAAGATAGAGATTTGAGGACCTAAGCAAAGGTTAGTCTCTTAACTATCAATTAGTTAATTAAATGCATAATTAGTTGTTAAAATGAGCTTAGAAACTAATGAAATGAAATGAAAAAAATGTGGAAAGACAAAACTGAAATTTTGGCCAGCCATGGATGTATGAGGGTATGATGTGTTTTGAATGAATTAAATGTGTTAATAAACTTGCATGAGAATGGTAGTAAGATGGAAATGCATAAATGTGATTAAATGCAACAATTTAGTGTGATTAGGGTTTGGAGGCCTAGGGTTTTGAGGCAAAATTTGGAGAAATGAGTAAATGATGTATTTGATCTATTGTGAAGTGAAAAATGGTCAATTGTGACCAAATGAGTTGTGTTTGAATTGTTGGAATGGAAGCTAAATTCGGAGGGTGTATGGTCATGCTGATAGCAGCATGACAAAGTCAACTTTGAAGGACCAAAACTAAAATTTTACAAGTCCAATTGATATGGCACCAATTGGGAATGAAAATAGACATAAAATGACACAATTTTCATTTAGGAACCATGCCCAAAAAGTGACAAAAACTTAGTGAACTAATTGACCAAAGTTGGATAAGAGCAGTCTGCCACTGTACAAACTGACCAAATGAATAGTGTTTGTTCATTTGGTCATAACTCGAGTTAGACAGGTCAAAATGACCTAAAATTTTACCAGAGGTTAGATGAGATATAGACCTAAAACTTTCATGAAGAACACAAGTCCAAATTCTGCCAGAAACCAAGCCATTTGGCCACCCCAAGTTGGTGACTCAAATCTGCCAGCACCAAAATTTGCCCAGAAAATCTGGGTTGTGTCCAATCCGCAGCCCTAGTTCAAATGGCCATAACTTGAGCTACAAAACTCCAATTGGGGTGATCCAAAAATGAGAATAAACTTAAGACAATAAGGAACATTTTCTATGAAGAAAGATTTGCCAAATTCCAACAGTAAAATTGCCAATGGAACAGTGCAACTTGGAGTACCAAAACTGAAAATTTGACAATTTGGCCAAAAGGATTTAAGCTTTGAGGAAATGACCAAAACCAACAAATTTAATGACCAAAATGTGGTATGTGGGTGAAGTTGGAGTTCCCATATCTATTAAGCCTTAAAAAGTCAACAATTTGACTTGAATAGTATAGTGAATAGTAACCTGAAACACAAAAACTTTGAGAACGTCGAAATTAGTACATTAAAGCTAGGTAGAAATGAAGTGAAATTTATTTTTGGAATTTGTGCGAAGTTATGGTACTGAAACACTGTGAAATTGTGTGTTTTAGCTAAAAAAGACTTGGAGGCTCGGAGAGACTGAGTCAAGGCCTAGAGGCGACTCCAGTCAGGTTTGTGCACAATAAATTTATGTAATTATTTTCCAATTGAAAATTTGAGTTGCTATACTTTATGAAATCGCTGTGTTATTTATGAATTGTGTTGCCACTTTGTGAATACAAAAATGACTTTGAAAATTGTTTGGGATCTCTCATAAATTATTGAAAATAATTGTTTTAAATTGATTTTGGATTCACACTTAGCATGACAGTATCACATTTCCTCATTCATTTATGGGGTTGAGATCGTTTATTTTCCTCCCTCTCTGGCTTGCCAGTTGAGGTTGAGATCGGATGAGTGCTCATTAGCTAGCTAGCCACCTCCCTCATTGATTTCGATTAATGGGGTTGTAGATTGCTTTGTCGTGGTGTACAACACGGCATTGATCGGAAATTTTGTGTCATGTCTTAAGTTGTGTATGACTTTGGCAACACTGTGTTTATGAAATTATTTGACTAAACTGTGTTTAATAGATTATTTGACAAAATGGTGTTATTATGAACTTTGATCATTATTGAAATGTGATTGAGAAACATTTGAATTGTGTTTGGCAATGAATGATTTATTTATGGCATTTTAAATTTTTATTATGCACCACTGAGTATTTTTATACTCAGCGATGGCTTATTTTGCTGTCGCAGATAAGAGCAAGGAAAAAGCAGCAGAGTGAGCTGCGATTAAATCGAGGATTACATTGATCTTTTGTACGGGTATTATTTTATGCCCTTGTAGATAAATTTTGATGTAAATATGGAAATGTTGTATGTATCAATGTAAAGTCGAGCAGTTGTAAATAAATTGTCATAATATTATTTTGGATTTTCTTCTGTAAATCTAATATTTGTACATATGAATTTCCTGCTTTATGTTTTGTGAATGGAATTATTAAATATTCTGAGTTGACAAATTTGATTTGGATTGTGGAACTATTTTGGAATGAATTGAATTGGGTTGATTTGAGTTTTATTGGAGATTGAGAGTTGTGGAAAACTTTTGGAAGTGCTTTTTACAGGTCTTTGAAGAACTGGTTTCTCAAAATACAGAGGGAACTCTGTCAAAATTTTTATAAAATTTGCGACAAAATTTAAAATGGACAAAATTTTTTACTAGTATTTAAACTTGAATAAATGGTTTTTAATTCCCACTAAAATGCTCACCACTTCCAAAATGTAAGAAAATTGTTTTAAAATCCCTTGTAGAGTACTTAACGAGTTATCGGTAGGTGAAGTTCGGTAGTTCATTAAGTATTCTACGGGATCATGTTTTGCCTTACGGAGGGGTAAGGTGTGACATCAAGCTTTCAAGGTGGAAGAGCTAAAAGAAGAATAGCCAAAGAGTAAGTTGCAGGAAGACATTGGAGCTGTAGAAGTATGGAACGAAACCTCAAGTGGCTTCAAGGTCAATAGTTAAAGATTAAAGCCATACTTCCCAGGGGATAGAATTGAAGATGGATTCACCCAATCCTACAACACCCCTCCACCTCCACATTGAAATTGAAGAACAGTCCAGCTAATGACTATAAAGAAGTGCTCTTTGGGAGGCAACCTAAACACTTTTGTAACCTCTCTTTTTATTTTCATTACTTTACTTTATGTTCTTTAATTTTTGAAGGTACCCCAATTCATAATTCTGTAAAAGCAAGGAACTGAAGGCAAGGGAAGAGGAATCATCAAGTCAAAACCACACAAGAGGAGATTGCACAAAACTGGGGAAGTAACTATGTTGCTAATACATGTATTCATCTCTTTCATATAGATAGGGATACTCTAGCATAAATCAAGTATATAAAAGAAGGAATCAGAAAGGCAGAAAATTACATGGGCCGTGTAAAAATTTTACACGCCCCGTGCAACATTCTAGAGGCTCGGAACTGCACTTGCTAGGCTCCAGAAACTTACACGAGTTCACCTCGTGTAACATTACACGCCCCGTGCTTCAGAAATAGAGAGAAAAATTTTGAGTTTAAGGGAGACAAAGAGTTACACGGGTCCCCTAATAAATTTACACGGACCGTATAACTTAAATATCAATGAGACTTGCAAACAAAAAGTTACACGGATCCTCAAACATATTTACACGGGTCGTGTAACTTAGCAAAGAATGAAATTTTCGAATAGAAAATTACACTGGTCCTCGTACTTGGACCCATGTAGTGATACATGCCCCGTGTATCTGTCGTAGACACGATACCTGGGGCGCAAAAACGTGTGAAACTAAAGGTTAAAATGACCCTTTAAATTCCCCTCTCATGCTTAAACTCCCTCCCAGTAAAAGACTCTTCTGCTCCATGCCTCTTTCTCTTTAAAAACCTCTCAAATCTCCTCTTCCCTCACAAAACCCTAGCCTTTCCTCCTCTCGAAAGCTCCAATGGCACTTGCAAAGTGCCCTACAAGGAGAATGGGTTCTTCCTCAAGGCAAGGAGGAGATTCCTCACCCTCACCTCCTCAGCCATCACCCCAGCGCCCGATAACAAGGCAAGCCCCACCTCCACAACCCGTGCCCCAACCACAACCCGCACCCCAACCATAACCTGCACCCCAACCACAACCTCCACAGCCAACACAACCTGAGTTCTCCATTGCCTGGACATTCTGCAATTCTAACCATCGAGACTTATGTGCACGGCTTAACAATAGGAGGATTATCTCCACCAAGTACATGGACTTTAGGTTCTTGGAACAATTCAGCCTATGAGAGGAGATTGATGGGCTGTTGGACAGCATTGGATGGAAGAGATTCACCCAACTCCAATTCTTCGCCTACAGGGACACCACACTAGAGTTCCTTGGGAGCTTCATGGCCACCCTATGGCCCACTGATAGAGAAGATAGGGGTAGGATCAAATTTTAATTACTTGGAATTTATTGAGTAATGAACATGGACGAGTTCAACGCGGTGTTTGGCTTTGACAGCACCGAGTTTTAGGAGATCCCTCAAAATAGAATGATCTACAACAGCGTGGACTTCTAGTGCTCTATAGCACCAAACACTGACGTTTATACCTCCAACAAATCCAAATCCTCTGACATCAATAGCCTTGCTTTATGGTATATGCACAGACGTGCCGCCCACATAATCATGGGCCGTGGCAATAGCTTGGGAATGGTGAACGCCAACGAGCTATTCTTTTTGTGGTGTATGGTCACTGTGCAACCAGATTCTTCTCGTGTAACAGCCTACGCCTCCTATCTCACCAGCCGACAGGGCATATAGTGCTTGGTGGTCTTATCATAGCCATTGCACTTCATTTCGAATTCGTCCTGGGGCATCACAGGCTGCGCTCTATCCCTGGCATCGCCACAATTGACCAGACCATCTTCATATCCATGAGGATATGTAAGAAGGTTGGAAACACATGTTTCCTTGTCAACACTGAAGCGAACGTCATACCTAGGTGAGAAGAAGCACAAGAAGACCCTGGTGAGCCATCACAGGCACAGAAGGAAGCTCAAGAGCCACTCCACCACGAGTCTGCCGCTCGAGTGCCTCCTTACACGCCACTACCAACAGACCCGTGCTTGCATACCTTCAATGCATGGAGACCACACTCAATAATAGGATGCAAGCGCTTAAAGATAGCCTCCAAGAACCCACAATAAGCTTGATATCATAATGCAGAGGCTCGACGGAGAGGGACCATCATCACCATCAGAGACTTTTTAGAGTTAGGACTTTAGGATAGGTTCTTTTATGTAAAATTTATATGCCTTAGTCCTAAACTATGCTTATAGGTCTATGTTACTTGCTTTTTGTCCAAACTTTCAGTTCTTAATACATAATATGCTTTTTCATATTTTTTGTGCTATATCTTAATTATGCATATTATGTTGCCATTGAGGACAATGTTAGATTTGAGTTTGGGGATACAGATGCATTTCATGCACTGCATTCATCACATTTCATCATATTTCATTACATTGCTTAATTATATCCATATTATACTTGTGTATCAAAATTTCAGAAAATTTTACAAAATTTTCATTTTTTGAAACAGTTTTTAACTTAGAATTATAACCATGAATATTAATAAGCTAATAATTGGACTCTAGAATTGAGGAATGAACTCATCTGGATAAGCAAAAAGGGATTTAATTTGTTATTTGTGAAAGACTTAATCACCTTAGTGGAGCTAGACTAGTTAATCCACTTCACAACTATTGATTTGTCACATTAAACTTGGAAAGTTAGGAGAAAATTTTTGAAATACAAACAAACCTAAAAATACCTCACCAGCTCTAGAACATGTCTCTTAGACCTATCGAGGCAAAATCCTAACATATGCTCGATAAAGAGATGATTAAGGCACTCTTTGATATAGCCTCACAAGCCTTAGCCATCCCCAATTAAATTATATACCCCAATTAAATTATATACCCCTTGCAGCCAACTTGAGCCTATATTTTTACCCGTGTAATTTTCCTTGTCCACCCATAAATATTTACCTAGCCCCTAGCCTAAACGCTCACCTTACCCTTTTGAGGAAGTCTAGTGTATGAAGGATAGGTATATCAAGTGTAAAAGAAAACATGAAGAGAAGATGTTAAAACCAAAAAGAGTGCAAGTGTACAATTAAAATTAGAAAAAATTTGTCATTCCAACCCAACAAAAGCAATGAGTTTGGGGGAGAAGACAAAAGGGACATAAAAAAAAAAGAGAAGTCCCAAAATAAATATCATGACAGTATGCTTGGCACTATAAAGAACCCTTCTTCCCCATGCAAAATCGACAAAGCAAACTTGGTACACTTAAAACTTTGTGCATGAAAGGCTATCCTCATATTTGCATTCCTTAAAACCCTTCATTGGTAACCAAATCATCATGTCACACCTTACCCCTCTGTAAGGCATAACATGATCCCGTAGAATACCTAATGAACTACCGAACTTCACCTACCGATAACTCATTAAGTACCCTACAAGGGATTTTAAAACAATTTTCTTATTTTTGATAAGTGGTGAGCATTTTCTAATAGGTATTTAAAACATTTAATTGAAGTTAAAAACAAGTTAAAACTTTTGGCCCATTTTATTTTTCTGCAAATTTTATAAAAATTTTGACAGAGTTCTGTCTGTATTTTGAGAAACCAGTTCTTCAAATACCTGTAAAAAGCACTTCTAAAAATTTTTCTCAACCACTATTTCAAATTCTCAATCAATCTCAAATGTCAAGATTTCACAATCAATATTTCTCAATTTCCAAAATTCAATAATCCTCAAAATACTAGCAATTCATCTCATTCAAATTAAGTAAAATAGTTCCACTCATATTTCATTAGAAACAAGACAATTTATATATACATCATTACAAAATTTACATCAAAGGAAATTCAAACTAACTTTTTATTACAAACTTCATACAAACTTTGTACAAGCTGCTCAAGACCGTTTTACATGTCCATACATTTATGTGCAATACATACATCAAAAGAAATATTTATAATTAGGGTATAAATTATACCCGATGACTTCAAGCTGATAGCTCCTCACACCTCAGCGGCTCAGTCTGCTGCTCCTCTAGTCTCTATATCTGCGACAGCAATAAAAGCTATCGCTGAGTACTAGGACTCAGTGGTGCACAATAGACTAAAATAATCTTTATGCAGGACTTAAATCACATTTATTCGAAAATTTGACTGAACATGAGAATTAAATACAAATCATGCATTATGAGATTTTAATCCCAAACAATTTCATTTTGAAGTATCAAATCACATTTCATAAAACCCATAGTTAGATCATGCCATTCGAAACAAATAGAATCTCAATAGCCAGAGGCTAAAGAGAAATCACATCACAAGGCTAGCTAGCTCAAATATATGGATATCCATTCACATCCTCTTCTACTGGCACACCTCAACACTTCTCCAGAGAAGGAATCAAAATTCGAAACTAATTACCCCTACTAGTCGTGCTAGTGAGGTGTTCAAATATATGGTCATGACTCTATGGTTTCAAAACTTATCTTAACAATTTGCTAAACATTGTCATTTCAAATATACACAATAACTTTCACAATTTTAATCAAATAACAAAAGAATGCCATAATTCAATATTTCACATTATTCAAAACAGTATACAGAAGATAATTATAAAAAGTATACGTTGTGCACAAACCTCAAGCGAGTCACCTCTTGGCTTAGACTCGGTTCCTCGGGTTCTTTCCTGGTATTTTTTTCAACTGAAATACACAATTTTACAGTGTTTCGTACCATAATTTAATAAAAATCCAAAAATAAATTTAACTTCACTTTTACCTAGCTCTAACGTGCTAAATTCGACGTTCTTGAAATTTTGTGTTTTGGGTTACTATTCACTACACTATTCAAGTCAAATTGTTGACTTTCTAAGGCTTAATAGGTATGGAAATTCCAAATTCACCCACATACCACATTTTGGTCACTAAATTTTGTTAGTTTTGGTTGTTTTCTCAAAACTTAGGTCTTTTAGGCAAAATTGTCAATTTTCAGTTTTTGGTGTCTAGGTTGCACCGTTCCATTGGTCACTTTTCTGTTGGAATTTGGCAAAACTTCCTTCATACAAAATGTTCCCTATTGTCTTAAATTTATTTTCCTTTTTGAATCACTCTAATTGGAGTTTTGTAGCTCAAGTTATATCCAAATTACGGTTACTGTTCATGCTGCAGATTTTGGTTCTGGCAGATTTCTTAATCCAACTTTGTTCAGCAATTTGATCAAGTTAAGTCCATAATTTGGTCTAATTTTCTTCATATGAAATGTTCTACTATGTCTTAGGTTTCCATCGGTTCAAGAATCGCTTAAATCAAAGTTTTCTAGAGAGAGTTATAGCCATTAAAACTTTACTATTTATGTGGTAAATCTGCAGTTTTGCAAATTCAGTAAGTCAACTAATTTGATTGGGTTAATGGCATAATTTGGGTTTGTATTCTTCATGAAAGTTTTAGGTCTATATCTTATCTAACCACTGGTAAAATTTCAGATTATTTTGACCTGCCTAGCTCGAGTTATGACTAAATAAATAAATACTGTTCATTTGGTCAGTTTGTGCAGGGCAGCCTGCAATTTTTCAACTTTGGTCAATTTGTTCACTAGGTTTTAGTCACTTTTTGGGCATGCTTCCTAAATAAAAATTGTGTCATTTAGTGCCTATTTTCATCCCCAATTGGTCCCATATCCATTGGACTTGTAAAATTTCATTTTTGGTCCTTCAAAGTTCACTTGGTCATGCTGCAGTAGCATGACCACACTCCCTCCGAATTTGACTTTAATTCCAACACTTCTAACACACTTAATTAGGTCACAAATGACCATTTCTCACTTCACATTAGGTCAAAGACACCATTTACAAGTTTTTCACATTTTTTGTCTCTAAACCCTAATGTCCAAAACCCTAAGTTTGTCCAATCTTCACAATTCATGTAATCTAAATATACAATTCACATATATAACATCTATTCACCAAGATTTCATGTTTAACCTAACTAAATACCATCAAAACCTTAGGGTTCCATGGCTGCCACATTCTCTCTTCCCTTATTTAAGCATGATTTCCTTTATTTCTAATGCAATTTCACCACACATAAACTTAAATTCATGAATTCAATAAGAATCTAAACTTGAAATTGCACTTACCTCAATTTGAATTTGAATTCTTTAATTTCCCTCTTCTTTTCTTCTTTCTTTGATGACCAAGTTCCTTCTCAAGTGACTAAATCAAGTTTTTGTGAAGCAAGTATGGAAGGATTTGAGGTTTAATGGTGGTTTCAAAGCTTGAAGACAAGCTTTAATGGAGTTTGCAATGGTGAGGGAGAGAGAAGGATGGGAGGCGGCAACAAGGAAAAAAAAAAGATGACCAAATGAATTTTTTTTTGTTTCTTTTCTTTTGTTTTTATCCTTATGGAAGACCCAAAAATTCAATTAATTAAATTCACAAATTCTTATTTTTATGGCATCATGCATGAGGTCATGCATGATGTCATCACCTTTTGACTTTTCCATTTTCTTTTTTTTTCTATTTATTTTTCTATTATTTCTTAAATTTAATTCTCGATTCCGAAATTTTCTTTTCTCAATTGATCAAATTGCCCCTCGCCGGTTCAACCCGGTTTGCAAATAATTCAATATTTCTTCCAGCTCCCTGACCTAATTATTTGACTGGCTAAACAGTTCTTTTTCATGATTTTCTCTTTTCCACTGTGTTCATAAGGGTCCTAAGGACCGTAGCGTCACATTTTACGGTTCAAAATTTGAGTTTAAAATGACTTCACAGTCCTTCCCGAGAAGGTCACCTATCGCTGTGACTCTCGGCTCGTTTAACTTCTTATGTTCTATTTTTCTTATTTATACTTAACTAATTGGACATTACTAATTATTTGTGTTTATGGCTTATCTAGTTGTCTTAAGTATGGTTCTAATCCCCTTAATTGTCCGGACCGACACCAGTCATCGGAACAGTGAAATATACCAGGCTATGCAATTAGGGGTGTTACAATTCTCCCTCCCCCCCCCCCCCTTAAAATAAATTTCGTCTCAAAATTTTACCTGGTATTAATCTCTGAACAGCTGTGGGTGCTGTCTCCTCATATCCTCCTCTCGTTCCCAAGTAGCCTCCTGGCCTGAATGATGGTTCCACAGCACTTTTGTCACACCCTACCCCTCTATAAGGCATAACATGATCCCGTAGTATACCTAATGAATTACCAACTCCGTCTACTGATAATCCATTAAATACACTACAAGGGATTTTAAAAACTTTTCTTACTTCTTTTACAGTGGTGAGCACTATTTACAGGTGTTAAAAACCTTTTTGAACTGAAGTGATAGAACTAACACATTTGAATTATTTGGAGTTTCTGTAAAAATTTTGGCAGAGTGCCATCTGTATTTTGGATAAAATAGTTCTTCAGAAAACCTGTAAAAAGCACTTCAATAGATTTCCAAATCTCAACTCCAACATATTTCTCAACACAACACATTTCTCAACCCAAATCCACAGTGATTTTTCAAAGACTGAGATAAAAGAAATATAATACAATTTTTACAAGCCAAAATAACTCATAATTATTTTACAACTTCAATGTACAATTTTTATTTACAACTGCTCAAAACCAACAACAATATGTACATATAGTGAACATACATTACATTACAAAATACAAAATATTGGTATACTCATTATACCCGGTAGTCTCTCGCTGGAGATACTAGCAGCCTAGTCTGTTGCCACTGCATGCTGTCTACTGCGGCAAAGATAAAAGCTATCGCTGAGACAATGTCTCAGTGGTGCACAACATTAACCAAATACAACTTTAAATCATAATTCATAAATCATTCAAATAGTGGATACTTAAAACCATAGTTAAATTCAAGACAATGAATGTCATAATGAATTTAACACAATATCACAATAAATCTCAGTAATCAAAACATAGTTAAATTCAGAAGACAGTGAATGTCAATAAGAATTTAAACTCCATTTCACAAATTATCAAATCGCATAACAACACAATTTAGTCAAATAATTTAAGAACACAGTGTTGCTAATTCATACACAACTTAGGCCATGACACAATTTTCCGATCAATGCTAGCATTTAAGGGTACTTACCAAAGCACCTGCAGGTGTTACGTATCGCCGTCCCTGCAAGCCCTTGGGTGGTACCTATCAGAGTACTTGCAGGCGTTACGTATCGCCATCCCTGCAAGCTCCTGAGTTCACTCGTGAGAGTTCCCAAGAATCGTAGGCGTTACATATCGCCGTCCCTACTTTGCTCTGATAACACTAAACACCTTTTATCTCAAAATTTCCAAAGTCATAATTTCATTCACAAGATGGCAACATAATTCATAATTAACTTCAACTTTCACAAATCACACTAAATCAATTTTTTCACAGTTTCAAACCATTTACAATGCTTTTCAAGTAATAAGTATCCATCAATATCATTCAAACAATTTCTCACAATTTCAAACCATTCACAGTGCTGTTCAAGTGATAAATATTCATTCAAACACATTTCCACAATTTAAAACAATAATATACAAATATTCATAATTCATTTCAATTGAAAAATTCAAAAGAAATAGTTGTTGTGCACAAACACAATTTAAAACAATAACATACAATTAATCATATGAAATATTATTCAAAGCAAAATCAATTGAAAACTAGTTGTGCATAAACCTCTGATGACTGTCTCCTGGTCTGGACTCAGTGTTTCTTTCCCTTTTCCTGAGTCTTTACTAACTGAGAAACACAATTTGAAGTGTTTCAGTACTAAATTAAATTGTCTCTATTGATAATGCTTGATAAGTAATTCACTGAATTCAATTATTCACTGAATACCTTTATTTGCTTAATCACCTAATATATCGACCCTCGATGTGTTCTAGGTAAATTAGGTTTTGACGTTATTAATATATCATTTTTGATAGTATTTTAGGGTTGGTATGTGTTACCAAACTCATTTCCTTATTTAGTGCATTTTAATGCAACTTGCTAGATTCCGGGATACTAGTTTAACCTAGCCGGACGACCTAGTTCCCTCAGTTTTCGGGTTTCGGCCAAAACTACAAACTTGTAGATCTATGTCTTACGGAACGCGGGGAAAAATTTTAGGTCATTCTGAGTTAAGTAGACCAAGTTATGGTCATTATACTATTGCTGGTCAAATGGCATCAAATTAAGTCAATTTTAGGTCAATTTGGTCAACTTTGGTTCGGCCAGTTTTTGGACCCGAACTTGTGCAAGCTGTTTGACTTGCTTATGGTCATTTCTGGGCTTTGGTGTCTTCATAAGACTTGTAGGTATGGGTCTTAAATATTCATGGTTAAAATTTCAGGTCAATTGGACCTGTTTTGAGTGAGTTATGGCCTAAACACTAACTACTGCCCAAATGGTCAGTTTTCAGGCCTCACTTGCACTTAATCCGAATTGGTCATTTTTCATGTCATCTTGCAAGCAGAATTTTGGTATGCTTTCTCAATGAAAGTTGGCACATTTTGTGCCTATTTTCACCTCCAATTGGTCTCATACCAGTTGAGGTTACACATTTAAAGTTATAGGCTAAAATGCATACTGCCCTTAATTACCTTGCTTAAACATACATCAATGACACATTTACCTTACTATATGTTCACTTCCCTTACCAATTCTGTTTTGGTACATTACCAAAACCATATACCACTTCACTTTAAAGTCACTTTGAGCAGATTACAATTATCCTCAATACACCAATTAAAACTCAATTTTACAAAGTCTAAGTACAATCACATATACACCTAAACATTACTCATTCTTACACACACTTTACACAACCAATCTATATACATATCCATCAATCCTCAATGTCAATATTCTGCTAATACCTTCATGAACTCATACATTTATCAAAGTGTCCCAAGGCTTCCAAAATATTCTACAATACCAAAGTGTCCCACAATTCGTCAATCTCCAATTCAAGTGCACAATCACCACATTTTCATGGAAATAACTTACTAGGATATTAAATCCCTCTACTCAACATGAATTTACATCAAATATATGTAATAATAAATCATTAAATACATAACTCCATGGCTGTCCAAAATGGACATATCAATAACTCCTCAAACTTGAAAATTTTCTTCACAAATCCAACACCCATAACATGTACACAAAGTTTAACAAAACAATATTCAAAAATGTAAACTTACCTATGGTTGGAACTTGCTAAACCTTGATTAAACTTCTTGATTTTGGTATCAAGCTCTTCCTTATGATGTGTAGACAATCTTTAATGAAGAAACCTAAATGATTGGAAGTGAAATGAGGAGGTTAGGTGAGCTTGAAAGAAAACGGCAATGGAGGTTTCATTTCCTTCAATTCGGCAAGGTTAAGGGAAATGGAGAAGATGAACATTTCAGCTTGTATAATGGAATTACAGCTGCCCCATTATGTTTTTATTTTATTCATTAGTGGCCCACTCACACCAATTAATCATATTATAAGTTTAATTTCCCTTTATCCCACATTAAACCCTTAATTCTTGTTATTTACTTTAGGTACCACCAAATTAATTTTTCATTTTATTTTCTAAGTGTAATATTATTTATTTTTAATGGACTTTTAGGTCAAAAGATGATTCAGGATGTCAAATGACCATAATGCCCCTGTTCGGGTTGCATTTCCAATTTTTCGGTAACACCGGGTTTTGTCTGTTTTTCGATTTCTCACTTTTCCTTGTACTAATAATTTAATTTTTCTTTGATATTTCTAATGATATTCCTACTTCAATTGATGTCTCTTTAAGTCCTAAAAATATTTTCCAGGGTTCTCCGCGGTCCAGGGCCAGTCAACGGTCCACGCCGTGACTTCCCGGTGCGGTCACCCATCGCTAGGGTTCTCGGCTCGCTTAACTTGGTTACCTTTCTTTGCTATTATTTTTCCTTTGTTTTTCTTGTATTTTCTTTTCTTGTATTTCATTATTTTATGTCTCCTCCCTCATGTCAAAGTGTAGTTCTAGGCATCCTAGCTGTCCGGACAACACTGGTCACCAGAACAGTAGAACGCACTACCGAACTTAGGGGTGTTATAACTTTTACCAACGGTATCTGTTTGTTCCGTAGCTGCTTCACGTCATAAGACAGAATCTCTATGGGTTCTTCTTCATATGTGAGGTCTGGATTCACTTGAATTTCTTCCACTGGTAGTATATGAGATGGGTCTGATCGATACCTCCTCAACATAGACACATGGAAGACATTATGTATCTTCTCCAACTCTGGAGGTAGTGCCAAACGATAAGCCAAAGGACCCACTCTTTCCAGAACCTCATATGGCCCAATGAAACAAGGACTCAGTTTCCCCTTTCTGCCGAATCTCATAATTCTCTTCCAAGGAGAAACCTTGAGGAAAACTTTCTCACTCACTGCATACTCAATATCCCTTCTCTTCAGATCATTGTAGGACTTCTGACGGTCCGATGCAGTCTTAAGTCGATCTCTGATTACTCTGATCTTCTGCTCAATTTGCTGAACAATTTCGGGTCCAATCATTTTTATTTCACCCACGTCATCCCGACACAACAGGGTTCTACATTTTCTGCCATACAAAGCTTCATATGGAGGCATCCCAATGCTTGATTGGTAGCTATTGTTGTAAGCAAACTCAATCAAAGGCAACTGTGTATCCCAACTGCCCTCAAATTCAATCACACAAGCCCGTAGTATGTCCTCCAAGATCTGAATTACTCTCTTAGACTGGCTATCTGTCTGTGGGTGGAATGCAGTACTGAAGTTCAATCTAGTTCCTAGGGCTCTCTGAAGACTACCCCAGAATCTAGAAGTGAACCTAGGATCTCTGTCTGATACAATGGATACTGGCACTCCATGCAGTCTCACAATCTCATTAATGTACAACTTGGCCAATCTTTCTAAACTGTAGTCCATCCGAACTGGCAGAAAATAAGCAGACTTGATCAGTCTATCAACAATGACCCATACTGCATCATGACTCTTCTGTGTCCTCGGAAGTCCCATCATAAAATCCATCGTTATTCTCTCCCATTTCCATTCTGGTATTGGTAGTGGATGTAACAACCTAGCGGCTACTTGATGCTCTGCCTTCACTTGATGACAAGTTAGGCATTTGGAAATAAACTCTGCCACGTCTCTTTTCATACCCATCCACCAGTAATGCTCCTTTAGCCCTCTATACATTTTTGTGCCACCAGGGTGCATGGCAAAAGGAGACTCATGTGCTTCCTTCAAAATAATCTGCCTCAAATTAACATCATTAGGAACACACATTCTGCCCTGGTGTAGCAGTAGACCATCATCTCTGATTGAGAATTCCAGTTTCTTGCCCTGCCTGACTTCTACCAATAGCTTTTGATACTTCTGATCATTCTGAGCAGTCATTCTAATCTGATCAATCAACACTGGCTGTACATGCCACGCAATTGCTGTCTGCCCCTCATCATTAATCTCTAAGCTGGCATATAATGATCTCAACTCATGTACCATAGACAAAGGAGTAACCCATAGACTTGCCTTAGTCTTGTGACTTAAGGCGTCAGCCACAATATTAGCTTTCCCTGGCTGATAGTCTATCAGACAATCATAGTCTTTTATCAACTCTAACCATCTCCTCTGTCTCAAATTCAGCTCTTTCTAGGTGCCTAAATACTTCAAACTCTTATGATCTGTGTAGATGTAACACTTTTCCCCATATAAATAGTGTCTCCAGATCTTAAGAGCGAACACAATGGCTACAAGCTCCAAATCATGTGTTGGATAATTCCTCTCATGCGGTTTTAACTGGCGTGATGCATAGGCAATGACATTTCGATCTTGCATCAATACACAGCCTAACCCATTGTGAGAAGCATCACTGTAAATGGTGTATTCTTTACCCGGTGTAGGTAAAGTCAGGACTGGAGCTTCAGTCAAACATTTCTTCAATTCATCAAAACTCTGTTGGCATTTATCCGTCCACTGAAATTTCACATCTTTTCAAAGTAGCTTAGTTAATGGAGATGCCAACATGGAAAATCCCTTTACAAATCTACGGTAGTATCCAGCTAAACCCAAAAACTGCGAATCTCTGTGACATTTCTGGGTGGCCACCAATTAAGGACAGCTTCAATCTTACTTGGATATACCTTGATGCCCTCTTCTGATACAACATGCCCCAAGAAAGATATTTCCTTCAGCCAAAATTCACACTTTGATAATTTGGCATATAGTTGTTTCTCCCTCAAAGTCTGCAGTACAATCCGCAGATGTCTATCATGCTATTCTGCATTCCTCGAATAGACCAATATATCATCTATGAATACCACAACAAACTGGTCGAGGTATGGTCTGAAGATAGTGTTCATCAGATCCATAAAACCAGTCGGAGCATTAGTTAACCCGAATGGCATAACCAAGAACTCATAATGGCCATAACGGGTTCTAAAGGCAGTTTTAGAAATACTCTGCTCTTGTACTTTCAGCTGATAATAACCTGATCTCAGGTCAATTTTGGAGAACACAGCTGTACCCCTCAACTAATCAAACAAGTCATCAATGCGGGGTAATGGATATCTGTTCTTTATTGTCACCTTATTCAACTACCGATAATCAATACACAAACGGAGAGTGCCATCCTTCTTCTTTATAAACAACACTGGCGCTCCCCAAGGTGACACACTAGGGCGGGTAAAGCCCTTGTCAAGCAATTCTTGCAATTGCACTTTCAACTCTTTCAATTCAGCAGGTGCCATTCTATATGGCGTTATGGAGATTGGGTCCACACCAGGCATAACATCAATCTCAAACTGCACCTCTCTTTCTGGAGGTAATCCTGGCAATTCATCAGGAAATAGATCCGGAAAATCACATACAGTAGGGATGTCCCTTAGTGCTGGACTCCCCACTTAGGAGTCTATCACATGTGCCAAGTATGCTTCACACCCCTTTCTGATCATTCTTCTGGCTAGTGCAGCCGAAATGATGTTTGATGGCAGTAAATGCCTCTTCCAGTGTATTACCACATCACCGTACAGAGAGAGACCAAAAGTGACTGTCTTCAGTCTACAGTCAATCATGGCGTGATGCCTGGCTAACCAATCCATGCCCAAGATGATATCATACTCTCTGAAGGGCATTTCAATCAAGTCTGACAGGAAAACATGTCCTTGGATCACCAAAGGACAGTCTCTATAGATTCTGTTGACTCGGACCTCTTGTCCTAATGGACAAGTTACTAGCACTTCAAAACCCATTTGCACGCATGGAACAGCAAGTGAACAGACTATGCTAGCACTAACATATGAATGGGTTGAACCCGGATCAAACAATACAAATACTTCTTGATCAGAGATAGAGAATGTACCAACTACCACATCGGAAGTCTCAGCCTCTTCTCGCTGTCTCATCGTGTAAACTCTGGCTGAAGCACTTCCTTGTGCTAATTGACCAACTGTGCCCTGACTGCCTAAAGCAGTGCCTGTACCTCTGCCTCTTCCTCTGCCAACTAACTGTGAACCTCTGGGAGCAGGACTCTGAATAGATCCCTCGGCAGTAGTAGGAGCTGGACCATATCTCGAAGACGAAGCACTAGTGCAGTCTCTTGCTAAATGACCCTTGCCTCCGCAGTTAAAGCAGGCTCCAGTGGCCCAATAACACTCCCCCCCATGAATCTTGCCACAAGTGTCACAGGGGCAGGCAGAATGTGAACCCCTGCTCAACTGCTGACCAGACCTAGAGGGTCTCTATCCAGAAAATCTGCCCCTACCAAATCTGCCACCTCGACCCCTGCTGGGTCCACTAAATTTCTTCTTCTTTCCAGAGGTAGCACCAGAACTCTGTTCAACAGATTTTTCCCCCTTGTGTTTCTCTGATTTCTCAACTTTCTCTGATTTTTCTTTCACTGGGGTTACTTCTGATTCAATTCTCTCCAGCTCAAGTGCTTGAGACATAAGTTCTGAGAAATTGCTGTGTCGAAATCCCACAACTTGCATCCTTATGCTGGGCTTCAAACCAGTCTCAAATCTCTTGCATCTTGCCTTGCTGGTAGTAAGGAGACTCCCTGCATAGTGACTTAAGCGGGAGAACTCCCTCTCATGCTCTGCCACTAATCTATTCTCTTGTTTCAAACTCAAAAATTCTTGCAGTTTCTGATCAACATATGCATCTGGGATGTATTTCTGTCTGAATTCTCTGATGAAGTCATCTCAGGTCAGCACTGGTGGTTTAGCCAAGCTATGGGGGATGGTCTTCCATCAATCATACGCATCCCCTTGCAGTAGAGACACAGAATACTCAAACTTCAACTCATCTTAGCAGTGCAGCTTCTTAAATATTCTGTCCATTCTTTCAAGCCATTGTTCTGCCTCAAGCGAGTCTACTGTACCCTTAAATTTTGCAGCCCATACTTCAATAATTTATCATACTGTCTGGCTGGAGGCAGTGGTTGTGCCATAGGTGTCTGAGGTGGAGCTTGAGCAGGCATACCCCTAGCCATTTGTTGAAACATTGCCGCCATCTGCTGTGCAAACTGTGCAGGAAACTGCGGCATTTGTGAGGCTGGTACTACTGACCCACTAACATTCAGTAAAGTTGGGGCTTCCCCTTGTGCCTCAACTTCAACAGACTGCTCAACTGAGCGATCCCCCTCTTCCATCTCAGTCTGGAGTAGGATATCTCTTGAACAAATAACACAAGGAGATTTCCCTCTGTTAGTTCATATTCATGATGTAATGCACTGTATGTAACAATTATGGACATTGAGCAGTTGTACTTAACAAGAAAGACACAAATTCTCAAGTTAAAACATACTTAAAAAATTTTGCTCTGATACCACTAAAACATGTCACACCTTACCCCTCTGTAAGGCATAACATGATCCCGTAGAATACCTAATGAACTACCGAACTTCACCTACCGATAACTCATTAAGTACCCTACAAGGGATTTTAAAATAATTTTCTTATTTTTGATAAGTGGTGAGCATTTTCTAATAGGTATTTAAAACATTTAATTGAAGTTAAAAACCAGTTAAAACATTTGGCCCATTTTATTTTTTTGCAAATTTTATAAAAATTTTGACAGAGTTCTGTCTGTATTTTGAGAAACCAGTTCTTCAAATACCTGTAAAAAGCACTTCTAAAAATTTTTCTCAACCACTACTTCAAATTCTCAATCAATCTCAAATCTCAAGATTTCACAATCAACATTTCTCAATTTCCAAAATTCAATAATCCTCAAAATACTAACAATTCATCTCATTCAAATTAAGTAAAATAGTTCCACTCATATTTCATTAGAAACAAGACAATTTATATATACATCATTACAAATTTACATCAAAGGAAATTCAAACTAACTTTTTATTACAAACTTCAAACAAACTTTGTACAAGCTGCTCAATACCATTTTATATGTCCATACATTTATGTGCAATACATACATCAAAAGAAATATTTACAGTTAGGGTATAAATTATACCCGATGACATCAAGCTGATAGCTCCTCACACCTCAGCAGCTCAGTCTGCTGCTCCTCTAGTCTCTATATCTGCGATAGCAATAAAAGCTATCGCTGAGTATTAGGACTCAGTGGTGCACAATATACTAAACTAATCTTTATGCAGGACTTAAATCACATTTATTCAAAAATTTGACTGAACATGAGAATTAAATACAAATCATGCATTATGAGATTTTAATCCCAAACAATTTCATTTTGAAGTATCAAATCACATTTCATAAAACCCACAGTTAGATCATGCCATTCGAAGCAAATAGAATCTCAATAGCCAGAGGCTAAAGAGAAATCACATCACAAGGCTAGCTAGCTCAAATATATGGATATCCATTCACATCCTCTTCTACTGGCACACCTCAACACTTCTCCAGAGAAAGAATCAAAATTCGAAACTAATTACCCCCACTAGTCGTGCTAGTGAGGTGTTCAAATATATGGTCATGACACTGTGATTTCAAAACTTATCTTAACAATTTGCTAAACATTGTCATTTCAAATATACACAATAACTTTCACAATTTTAATCAAACAACATAAGAATGCCATAATTCAATATTTCACATTATTCAAAACAGTATGCAGAAGATAATTATAAAAACTATACGTTATGCACAAACCTCAAGCGAGTCGCCTCTTGGCCTAGACTCGGTTCCTTGGGTTCTTTCCCGGTATTCTTTTCAACTGAAACACACAATTTTACAGTGTTTCAGTACCATAATTTAATAAAAATCCAAAAATAAATTTAACTTCACTTTTACCTAGCTCTAATGTGCTAAATTTGACATTCTGAAAATTTTGTGTTTCAGGTTACTATTCACTACATTATTCAAGTCAAATTGTTGACTTTCTAAGGCTTAATAGGTATGGGAATTCCAACTTCACCCACATACCACATTTTGGTTACTAAATTTGTTGGTTTTGGTTGTTTTCTCAAAACTTAGGTCTTTTAGGCAAAATTGTCAATTTTCAGTTTTTGGTGTCTAGGTTGCAATGTTCCATTTGTCACTTTTCGGCTGGAATTTGGCAAAACTTCCTTCATATAAAATGTTCCCTATTATCTTAAGTTTATTTTCCTTTTTGAATCACTCGAATTGGGGTTTTTTAGCTCAAGTTATATTCAAATTACGGGTACTGTTCATGCTGCAGATTTTGGTTCTGGCAGATTTATTGATCCAACTTCGTTCAGCAATTTAATCAAGTTAAGTCCATAATTTGATCTAATTTTCTTCATATGAAATGTTCTACTATGTCTTAGGTTTCCATTGGTTCAAGAATCGCTTAAATCGGAGTTTTCTAGAGAGAGTTATAGCCATTGAAACTTTACTGTTCATGTGATAAATCTGCAGTTTTGCAGATTCAGTGAGTCAAATTTGCTCACTGATTTGATTGGGTTAATGGCATAATTTGGGTTTGTGTTCTTCATGAAAGTTTTTTGTCTATATCTCATATAACCACTGGTAAAATTTCAGGTCATTTTGACCTGCCTAGCTCGAGTTATGACCAAATGAACAAACACTGTTCATTTGGTCAGTTTGTGCAGGGCTGCCTGCAATTTTTCAAATTTAGTCAATTTGTTCACTAGGTTTTAGTCACTTTTTGGGCATTCTTCCTGAATGAAAATTGTGTCATTTAGTGCCTATTTTCATCCCCAATTGGTCCCATATCCATTGGACTCGTAAAATTTCATTTTTGGTCCTTCAAAGTTGACTTGGTCATGCTGCAGCAGCATGACCACACTCCCTCCGAATTTGACTTTAATTCTAACACTTCTAACACACTTAATTAGGTCGCAAATGACCATTTCTCACTTCACATTAGGTCAAAGATACCATTTACAAGTTTTTCACATTTTTGGTCTCTAAACCCTAATGTCCAAAACCCTAAGTTTGTCCAATCTTCACAATTCATGTAATCTAAATATACAATTCACATATATAACATCTATTCACCAAGATTTCATGTTTAACCTAACTAAATAACATCAAAACCTTAGGGTTCCATGGCTGCCACATTCTCTCTTCCCTTATTTATGCATGATTTCCTTTATTTCTAATGCAATTTCACCACA
Source organism: Hevea brasiliensis (assembly GCF_030052815.1). Taxonomy (NCBI): domain Eukaryota; kingdom Viridiplantae; phylum Streptophyta; class Magnoliopsida; order Malpighiales; family Euphorbiaceae; genus Hevea; species Hevea brasiliensis. The sequence goes on from NC_079493.1 coordinate 99,831,170, forward strand.
CATAAACTTAAATTCATGAATTCAATAAGAATCCAAACTTGAAATTGCACTTACCTCAATTTGAATTTGAATTCTTTAATTTCCCTCTTCTTTTCTTCTTTCTTTGATGACCAAGTTCCTTCTTAAGTGACTAAATCAAGTTTTTGTGAAGCAAGTATGGAAGGATTTGAGGTTTAATGGTGGTTTCAAAGCATGAAGACAAGCTTTAATGGAGTTTGCAATGGTGAGGGAGAGAGAAGGATGGGAGGCGGCAACAAGGAAAAAAAAAAGATGACCAAATGAATTTTTTTTTTGTTTCTTTTCTTTTGTTTTTATCCTTATGGAAGACCCAAAAATTCAATTAATTAAATTCATAAATTCTTATTTTTATGGCATCATGCATGAGGTCATGCATGATGTCATTACCTTTTGACTTTTCTATTTTCTTTTTTTTTCTATTTATTTTTCTATTATTTCTTAAATTTAATTCTCGATTCTAAAATTTTCTTTTCTTCAATTTTATTTGACAGTTAGGTCAGGAGTCAGCTCTCAGGGTCAATTGACCAAATTGCCCCTCGCCGGTTCAACCCGATTTGCAAATAATTCAATATTTCTTCCGGCTCCCTGACCTAATTATTTGACTTGTTAAATAGTTCTTTTTCGTGATTTTCTCTTTTCCACTGTGTTCGTAAGGGTCCTAAGGACCGCAGCGTCATGTTTTACGGTTCAAAATTTAAGTTTAAAACGACTTCACAGTCCTTCCCGAGAAGGTCACCCATCGCTGTGACTCTCGGCTCGTTTAACTTCTTATGTTCTAATTTTCTTATTTATACTTAACTAATTGGACATTACTAATTATTTGTGTTTATGGCTTATCTAATTGTCTTATGTGTGGTTCTAATCCCCTTAATTGTCCGGACCGACATCGGTCACCGGAACAGTGAAATATACCAGGCTATGCAATTAGGGGTGTTACACATCATCCCTTAACCCTATTACAACCTTTCTAAAGACCTTTTGATCTTTCGAAAGTGTGTGTTATATTAGTGGAGATAGGAAATTGAGATGTGCTTATGGAGTTAGAACTAAATCAAACTCATTAATTTCTATAACAAAGGCAAAATTGAGGGGAGTAAGTGTTTTTTAAGTCTATCCTGCTAAAACAGATTATTTGTGACTTATTAATAGCCTTGCATAGAAGAGCAATTAGTTGAAACACCATGAAATGGGGTGAAGCTTTAAACAGGCAGCTATTGAAACCCTTATGCCTTGAAAGAGGATAATTGGTATGAAGGATTGAAGGAGTTCAATTATGTGCATATTGAATTTATGATTGTGTTTCTAAGTTATTCCCTAAAAAGTGTTCTAAAAAGGTTTTAATTTGCTTGAGGACAAGCAAAAGTTTGAGTTTGGAGGTATTTGATACACTTGTATTATATAGATATTTTTAAGCACATTTGTACAACATTCCATGGCATTTAGAAAGGTAATTTCATACATAATCTCTAAATTCATTAACATTTGTAAATTTCATCACCCTGCACTGAATTCTATGTTTTCTACATATTTTCAGGTGTTTTAAAGAAGTTCCAAAGCATAGAAGCAAAGAAGGAAGCTCAGAAAGACTAAAGGAAAGAAGATTATTGCTGATACATAGTACACGGGTCGTGTAAATACACCAGAGACCCGTGTAACTTGCTGCCAAGAGAAAGCCAAAGAAACCAAAGAAGAAACACAGTACACGGGCCATGTAACACAACCAGTGTAACCTCCAGAGACCTGTGTAAGCTTCTACCTGGCAAAGCTCGAAGAATTCCTGGAAGAACAAAAGTACACGAGCGTTGTAATTGGACTTGTGTAACTAGCCAAAGCTAGTGTAAGCTTCTGCCCTGACATAAGATGCAATATTCAAAGCTCCAGTAAGTTACATGGTCTTGGGCCATGTAGTGACACACGAGCCGTGTATCAGCCAACAACCAGTTTCCTGATTAGGGTTCCAGCTCTAGTTTTTATAGAGAAAAGAGACTTCTAATGCTTTTAGGACTCTAAAAACCTAACCCTAGACATTCAATATAAATAGAAGCCGCAGAAAACAGAAAGAGGGATAAAAAATATTTAGATACACATTTTCATCATTCTTTCTAAGCCGTATTGAGGAATGGTTCATTAGCATCAAAGAGGAGTCCTCAGCCGAAGTTTCACAAGTTCAAAGCTACAGATTCCCTTCGGTTTTTTTGTTCTATTTCTTTAAGCTGTGTTTATGTTCTTTTATTTCATTTTTTTTTATTATGTTAGCTAAACTCACCATGAGTGAGTAATTTCTTTATTCTAGAATTAGGAGAGTAACGTTTGTAATTATTATTATGGATAAATATTGAGTTTTATTTATTGGAATTGAGTTTTGTTCTTTGATTCAATTTTTTGTATTCTTAATGCATGCTATGTATTGGTACCCACCTAGTTATGATCTAAAATGTTAATCAAAGAACTAAAAGGTGAAGATTAGTATTAGAAAATTAGGACTTCAAACCTAGGAATATGACCTAGAGATAGGCTGATGACTTTTGTGGAGTTCCATAATTAATCATAGATCTTGAAGGGTTTTTATTGGAACTAATCACCAATGAAAGTAGGGTTTAGCTCTAATTGAAACACACCTTAGGTGCCTTGAGAGAGGACCTACGATATCTTAGGATTAATTTTCATCAAAGCAACAATTCTCAATCCAATGAATAGACAAGATTAAATCCATAATAAGGTTAAAGTGTGAAATCTTAATTTAGGAATTGTTTCAAATAGATTGTTTCATTTTTAGTTCATTACTCTTCTAGTCTTTAACATTCAAAATAGATCAGATTCTTCCCTACTTTATTCGATAGCCTAGACAGTTAAAATTGTTGTGTAGTTTGGTACTTACTAATTAAATTTCTCATGGGGCGATACTCTACTCACTTTTATTACTTGTTAGTGATCCATGCACTTGCGAGATTGAAAAACCAGCAAACAGGTAATCCGTGAAGCGTCAAGCTTAATCATCCACTCCATTCGGAGCTAAAACTCTTATTGGAAATGAACCGCAATTAAAAGAAAATCCTTCTCATCTTTTTGTGCAAGAAGCTTCAAATTCATCAAGTGATTTAGATTTGGAAATCATGGCTACAAATGCTAATGAAAATCGCACCATCCGGGAGTTTGCAACTCCTGACATGAACTAATAACCATTATACATTCAATATCCTACACTTACGATACCTTTGAATTAAAACCTGGCTTAATTCATTTTTTGCCTACTTTTCATGGTCTTACAGGTGAGGATCCTCACAAACACCTCAAGGAGTTCCATGTTATGTGTTCAAGCATGAAACCTACGATTATTATAGAGGAGCAAATTAAGTTTAGAGCATTCCTATTCTTATTGGGGGATGCAGCTAAAGATTGGCTTTACTACCTACCTTTTGGTTCCATAAACACATGGAATGATATGAAAAGGCTATTCTTGGAAAAGTACTTTCCAGCATCAAGGGCAGCGAACATAAGGAAAGGATGTTTTCTTAGGTGAAAGCTAGAATAGGCTCCCAATCACTTAAAGTATGTTTTCTTAGGTGATGGAGAAACACTACTAGTCATCATTGCAAAGAATCTTATTCCATTGCAAGAAGAGAAACTTATCAAAATGTTGAAGGAGCATAAGACAGCGATTGGGTGGACATTAGTGAATATTAAAGGAATAAGTTCAGCCACATATATGCATTGTATCTTGCTTAAAGAAAGTGTGAAACCAATAATAATAGAAACACAAAAGAGGTTGAATTCGCCCATGATGGATGTGGTGAAGAAGGAGATACTAAAGCTCCTTGATGTAGGTGTGATCTATTTTATTTCAAATAGCAAGTGGGTGAGCCCTGTTCATGTAGTTCATAAGAAGACAGGCATCACTATGGTGAAGAATCATAACAATGAGTTGGTTCCTACAAGAATTCAAAATGGACGGAGAGTGTGAATTGATTATAGGAAGTTGAATGCCTTAATAAGAAAATATCAATGTCCATTGCCATTCATGGATCAAATGCTTGAAAGGTTAGTTGGTTGTTCTCATTATTGTTTTCTTGATGGTTATTCAGGTTATAATCAGATTGTGATAGCTCTTAATGATAAAGAGAAGACTACATTCACGTGCCCCTTTAGCACATTTGCATATTAACGTATGCCTTTTAGACTTTGTAATGCTCTAGCTACATTCCAAAGGTGTTCGATGAGCATTTTTTTAGATTATGTAGAGCACATTATTGAGGTATTTATGAATGATTTTACTGTTTATGGAGATTCTTTTGATGCATACTTATATAATCTTACACTTGTGTTAGATAGGCGCATTGGCGCATTAAAACTAACCTTCTGTTAAACTTTGAAAAATGTCATTTTATGGTTGAGCAAGGTATAGGTTTAGGGCATGTTATATCATATAGGGGAATTGAGGTTGATAAAGCTAAAATAGATATTATACATACATTACTTTACCCCACAAATGTTCAGGAAGTGCATTCTTTTCTTAGATATATAGGTTTTTATTAGAGGTTGATAAAAAATTTCTCTAAGATTGCATTACCATTGTATCACCCATTAGCAAAGGATGTAGAGTTCAGATTTGATTAGTCTTGCAAACAAGAATTTGACAAATTGAAAGAGCTTCTCACTACTGCACCCATCATTCAACCTCAAAATTGGCATCTACCTTTTGAAATTATGTGTGATGCAAGTGATAAGGCTGTAAGGGCTATTTTTGGGCAAAGAGTAAGGAAGGCATCTCATGCGATTTACTATGCTTCAAGAATATTAGAGGATGCCCAATGTAACTACTCTACCACTGAAAAAGAACTCTTTGCTATTGTCTTTGCATTATAAAAGTTTTGTTCTTATTTATTAGACCATACAGCGCTTAGGTACTTATTGAAGAAGAAAGAAGCCAAGCCAAGATTGATAAGGTGGATACTCTTATTGCAAGAATTTGAATTAGAGATCAAAGATAAAAAAAAACGTGCTAAAAATTTGGTTGTTGATCATCTCAACAAATTGGAGCAAGAAAAAGATGCATTACCGAGCACTTGTATGCACTTTTGTTACCAAGTCTTTTCCTCCTAATTCTACTAGAGCTCAAAAAGATAAAATAAAAAGTGATGCAAAGTACTATGTTTGGGATGAGCCATATTTGTTGAAGTATAGTGCTAATCAAGTGATTAGAAGGTGTGTATCTCAATTTGAATATATATTCTTACCTTTTGTCACTTATCTGAAAGTGGTCACTTTGGACCAAAAAGAATAACTTCTAAGGTACTTAAATGTGGTTTCTTTTGGCCTACTTTGTTTTGTGATGCTTATATGTTTTGCAAGACATGTGAATAATGCCAAAGAATAGGTAATTTAACTTGTAAAGATCAAACACCCCTTTCCCTTGCACTTGCATGTGAAATTTTTTATGTTTGGGATATTGATTTCTTGGAGCCATTTCCTTCTTCTTTTGGTTATGTTTATGTTATTCTTGCTGTCAATTATGTTTCAAAATGGGTTGAAGCTAAAGCCACCAAGACCAATGATGCTAAAGTTGTTATGGATTTTGTTAAGTCTCATATATCTAACATGCATGGAATCCCGAGAGCCCTCATAAGTGATAGAGGAACTCATTTTTGTAGTAGAACAATGGAGGCTCTTTTGAAAAAATACCATGTGACTTTTAATGTGTCCATTACATATCATCCCTAAACTAGTGGCCAAGCTGAAGTGTCCAACATAGAAATTAAATCCATCATTGAAAAGATAATGAATACTCATTTTTGCGGTAGAACAATGGAGGCTCTCTTGAAAAAGTACCATGTGACTTATAACGTGTCCATTGCATATCATCCCCAAACTAGTGGCCAAGCTGAAGTGGACAACAGAGAAATTAAATCCATCATTGAAAAGATAGTGAATACAAATAGGAAGGATTGGAATTTAAAGCTTAATGATGCACTATGGGCACATAGAACAACATATAGAACAATAATTGGTATGTCTCCTTATCGCTTGGTTTATGGTAAGCCTTGTCGTCTTCTTGTGGAATAAGAACACAAAGCATTTTGGGCTGTGAAGCAATGCAATTTGCAAATGAATAAGGCTGGTGAGCATAGAAAGTTGCAATTGTAAGAGTTAAAGGAGAATGGAATGATGTTTATGAAAATTTCAAGATTTACAAGGAGAAAACTAAAGCTTTCCATGACAAGATGATTTCGAGGAAGCAATTTGAAGTTAGACAAAAAGTGCTTCATTTCCATTCAAGGTTTAAGCTTTTTCCAAGTAAGTTGAGATCCAGATGGATTGGTCCTTTTGTCGTTACTAATGTTTTACCACATGGTGCAATTAAGATCCAAAGTTTAACAAGAAATAAGACATTTAAAGTGAATGGACATAGGCTTAAATTGTACTATAAAGGTTTCCAAGTTTGCAATGTGGAGGACATAGATTTGGAGGAGCCACAGTATGCTAGATAAAAATGAAGTCCTGAAGTCGAGCATGAGATTCAAAACAAATGAGCTGCTTGCACTACAAGAAAAAAGGATTCGATTTCAAATCAGTGAAAATCGGTTTCTAAATACATTTAGAAATCGATTTGAAATTGAAATATTTAGTTTCAAATCTTCATATTTCTAAATAAATTTTAAACTAAAATTGGTGTCCGTTTCAAATTCTAAAGCCGTTTTCAAACTGCTAATCCGTTTCAAAGTTAGAAACCACATAAATTCAGTTTCAAAATCCGTTTCAATTTTAAAACTGATATTTTGGTTTCAATTTTTCTGAAATGGATTTCTGTTTCCAATCAGTTTCTAAATTATAAAAAAAAAATAGAACACTTTTTAAAACCAAAATGCATTCAGTTTTTAAATAGAATCGAAAATTCCGTTTCAAATCGGTTTCTAAATTCTGAAACTGATCGTTATGCTATTGGATTAGAAATGGAAATTCATTTCTAATCCATTTCAAATTACTAGTAGAAAATTTTTATTTAATATATTATTTCCTGCATTGAAGCATATAATATAATATTAATTTTAAATGCTCAATATCATAATATTTACAATATCAGGCTATCAAATATCAAATATCAGTCAATATTATATATAAATATGACAGTGAAGGGTTATGACAATAATGTACTATATGAAAATATAAAATATCATAATAACAAAAAAACAAGCTACTTGTGATCAACAAGATCATCACTCATCGCCACTATCGGCCTCTCTACCATCGTCCTAATGAGTCGCATCTGGAGTTGGGGCTGTAAACTGCGTACCCTGCATCATTTGCGCCATCATGTTTTACATCATTTATTGCATGCGCTCCTCTAGTGTCTGCTCACATTGTCAGTATCTCTCCTCCAGCATCAGCTCGCATTGTCAGTCTCTCTCGTCCATTGCAGCCAAACTATCCTTGAGTGTTGCAATAGTCTGATGCAATTGTTCAATCTCTTCCTCCATTGCCTCCGACTGAGCGCGATAGGATGCAGTAGAAGATGATCCATGTGATCAGTTAGGGTAGAAAATTGATGCTTGGTATCCAATGCCATAAACCCTATTCTTCTTCTCCCCCCCCCCCCCAATAACTTGATAATATAGTGCGACTTCATCTATAGTAGGAGGGTCACTGCACCCCTCTTGTGGTTGAGACGACTGCTCCTTAAGCGCCAAAAATGCATCATGCATAAGTCAATACAAATATTTTAAATTCATTTTTCTTAGCAATTGAAAGACATAAAATACTTGTTCACTTACCTTAATTGATTACGCTAGTGCATCAACCATATCAGAGGTGCCCTTCCTAGTGTGGGTCTTATGAAAAAGTTCATAAGGAAAAGGTCTTCGGTCAAGCTGGGCCTCCTGAAAAGATATAATGATTTTAGTGATTTATATAATAATGTTCAATTATTTTCTACTAATATATAGACAGATAATAATAAAGCCAGTAAATATGAATCATTAACATTCTACAGTAAATATGAAATCATTACCATTCTATCTACATGAGTAGCATGTGAAACTGAACCCCCTGTATGTTTAGAGATGCCTGCCCCAACTCCCCCTATCTCACTACAGTGGTTAGCAGTGAATTGATGGCTCTTGGCTTTAAACTCTGGGCTACTCCATGCCTCCTTCCATTTTTGCATTGTACTATCAGGCATGATGACCTTGGATTTTGCTTTTCTGACATTGCACATTAGAGCCTTGTAGCGCTCTGCAGCCTTACGCCTCCAAGCTTCCTTTATGAGTGGAGTCACCTCTTGCCAATCAAAGTATTTCTGTTGTAAAACAAATAAAAATTAAGACAGTTGTATTAGTATGATAATATTTAAAAAAAAATTGACAGCATTTCCTCTTAATTTTGGACAATCCAGCCTAGTTATTAGGCATTAATTGCACCTGTTAAAAGCACTTCATATATTCTCAACAACAAACAACATCCACCCCAACTACAATATGTAACACCCTCACTGTAGCAATTTCGTATATTCTACTATTCTAGTGACCGGTGTCGGTCCAGACAGCTAGAACGTCTGGAAAAAAATATTTAGACTAGAGCGAAGAGTCATAAATAACTCAAATAATAATAAGAAAAATTTAGGAAAAATTTTAAAAATAAAAGACAATCAAGTTAAATGAGCCAGTGCCCTAGCGATGTGTAACCCAGTGGGAAGTTGCGGTATTCACAGCTAAAAGCCCTAAACCCGAGAGAAAATTCATGAAATAATTTTTGAGACTCTAGAGAAGAGAGTCATTGAGGTTTCGATGGCATTAAAATATTAAGAAAATGCTTAGAAAATTTTTTAGATCGGTACAGACGATTTTGGCTCAATAAGCCAAATGGAGGGCATTTTGATCATTTCGTCTTCAGGGATGATTTTTGACCGACTTGTCCAATTAAGTAAATAATTATTTTAACATAAAATGTGAATAAATATTGTTAAAAATTGATTTGAAATTAAGTAGAAAAGAAAAGAAAGAAAAAGAGTTTTAAACCTAATTATGATGTCATTAAAACATTTTTATCCAATCACATTGTGACACATGTCCATAAACCACTTAAAATAAGTAAATAGGCAGAAATTAAAGAAAAACAAATCAGTTTTCATCTTTTTTCTTCAACCAGCCGAACCAGTCCCCTCTCCCTCCCTCCATTAAAACTCAACCATTCTTCCAATTTCTCACCCAATTCACTTCAAAACCTTGATTTCCTTTCATTAAAAATTTCCCTTACCACTAGAGCTAAACTTGGGCAGCCATTAGAAGAGGAGAAAGTGAAGGAAAGTGAAGGTTAGAAATTCATCCAAGAGGTTAGTGCCAATTTTCTTGCTTCCACTCTTTTCTAAGCATTAATCTAAGTTGAGTTAAGTTGAAAATTTGATGAAAAATGAATTAAAGATGTATGAACTTGCCCCATGAAATTTCGGCAGCATTAGGGTACCTTAGGGTTTCATCAATTTGATTGTATAATAGTTGTGTATGGCTGCCATTGAACATGATTTTGGTGTTTTAATTCATTGATTGTATGTATATAAAGAATTGTAGTTGTTGGAGTTAGGGTTTGGGCACCAAAATTGGGATTTTGTTTATGTATTGATGAAAAGAAGTTGTAATAGTCAATTAGTGACCATTTGGTCATGTTGGAGTAGGAAATTGAGTGAATGACACCAATGGAATTGAGGTTAGGTGTGCTGCCTTGGGTGACCTGCAGGTCTGGATGGGAGTCCAGCAAATTTGGGCAGCTATAACTTGAGTTGTGTAAGTTCAATTGGTGCAAGGCCAATTGGACATGAAATTAGACACATAATGGCACAACTTTGATGAAGGAACTCTGTCCAAAAAACAAACTTATGATGCCCTAAAAATTGACCAAATTCGGGTAGCACCAATTCTGCCTGTGCAAAATGACCAAATGAACAATGTTCATTCATTTGGTCATAACTTAGGGTAGAAAGGTCCAATTGACCTGAAATTTATATCAATGGAAAGCTTAGACAAATTAGAACAACTTTCATGTAGAATACAAACTCAAATTCTAGACTTAACTAATTAAAATTGCTAGCTAAAGTTGAACTACCAAATCTGGCAGAACCAAAATTGCCCAGAAATTCTGGGTAAAGATAATCCGACCAGTTATAGTGAAATAACCATAACTTGAGCTAGAAAACTTCAAATGGGGTGATTCAAAAAGTGAAATGTAACTAGACACAATAATGAACAACTTTCATGAAGAACATTTGGCCAAATTCTCTCTGTAGAATGGCCTAATGGAACAGTGAACTCTAGCACCCAAAACTGAAATTTCTGATTTATTCTTCATTGGTTAGAAGCAATGATTGGCAACTAATGCCAATACTTTTGGGAGCCAAAATGTGGTAAATCTATGTGATTAAAACTTATGTAACCATTATATATGAGAAAGTCAATATTTTGACTTAAATGACTAAATGAATAGTAATCTTACATGTTAAGTACAAATATTTAAGAAATAACTTTATAATGTGCCCTAGTACACCTAGTAAGATTGGTTTGGATAGGTTGGCATGCCAATAGGGTTCAGTTAGCAGTACTGTGCATGGCATTATGCCATTCTGTGATTTTATAGCTTTGAGCCATTCTGATTTCAATGTGATACTTGGCTTTGTGCCCAATGTTTATTACAGCTTATTAGCTGTTCCGTTGCACATCGGGAGACACATTGTGACCGATGGTGTGACGGCCCGAGGTACTTGGTATCCAGTGCTAGTTTACCTGTTTATCTAGTCCAGTCATCCAGTATAGGTTACTTGGGCAACCAAAATGGAAATGGATAAATTTAAGTAAAAAGAAAAAATCTAATATAAACAATGCCATATGAATAATATTACAAATAAATTGTCTGTATGAGAAAGCAGCATATACACTGCATATTTATTTTCTTTTTAGTTCTTTTTATTTTATTATTGGCACCACTAAGCTGTATTGCTTAGCGCATTGCTTTTTGCCACGCGTAGGTTCTAGAGAGACTGACAGAGAGCCCAATAGATCACAGACTGGGTGAGACTTGTATATAGATCTACATAGTATCCGTGTCACCTCACAGACTACACTGCATTGGTAGGACACTAGGTCCCATTTTGGTATTTTGTACTGTTTGTATTTTGTAATTAAATTTTTATTTTCTCATTTATAGTCGAAACTCATGTAATATATTTTGATATTAATGCAAATATTTGTAATTTGTGTTTATAAATGAAAATTTAGTATTTGTTTATGCTTTGTATATGATGATCATGTGAAATAAATGAATGACAAATAGAAGAACTTTTGAAAAATGGTTGAAAAATATTGAGATTATGTTGATATAATGGAGTTTGAGAATGATGGAAATGTATTAGAAGTGTTTTTCACAGGTTCCGAAGAACTGTTTTATCCATTTTTAACCGGTACTCTGTCGGATTTCTATAAAATTTTCAGAAGCTCAAATGAATTTATAATTTCAATAAATGACTTAAACAAGTCAAATTTCACAAATTGCACTTCATAACCATAAAGAAATAAACTAAGGAAGGATAAAAATAATTGAGATAAAAATATGATTTTTTGATACACTGTGTGACATATCTTGCTCGGCTATACTGTAGACGGGTAAGGAGCGTCACACAATAACTCATAATAATATATATTTTCAACATCCTCAACACACAAGCTGTACATAAAACATTTAAGCATTAATATACTTTAATTGTATTCTTTTACATTAATTCACAAATTTTCATCCCTTAAATGATATTTGTTCGCAGCATTCTTTTTTGAGGTTTCATAAACTATGCAAATTAGTTATCTGATAGCTAATTATATTTAAATATTTATTTTATTACTTGAAATTCATCCCAGTAAAACGCTCTTATCTCAGGCGTGATAGTTTTCCAACAGTGTCCCTCTAGGTCCATCTTCTTAGCACATTCCTCAAATGGATGTAACCTGTACACAAGAAAGACAACAAACATATTGATTTTATGCAAATGTAGAAACATGGTACTTCAATTGCAAATGATATGTAATACCAAATCATAGATAAAGTTAATTAATTTTTAATACTTACGCGCCATTAATGAGCTTTATTTGTTTCTTTCTTCCAAATATAGTGAGTGATAGGCCATCCATCGATGATATTAGTATTGCCCCCACTGAATGACCTTAATGACCAAAGGTCGATCTAATTGCAGGCTTAAAAGATGGGGTAATAGGTGGTGGCAGTGGAGGTGGAGATGTAGCTCGATGCTGTGTTGAAGCAATAGACCCCTCCGGACTGGTGTCGACCTCCCAGTGGATGGCGAAGGAACCTGAGGCTGACCCTGTGTAGATTAGTTAAGCTGATCCTTGGGCTCATCCCACACAGGTAATTGCCTTGACTATGAATGACCCAACAAACCTCCCCTACGATTGTTGCCTCGCATCCTGCATAAACAATTGTATTAATTAGTTAGCATCATTCAACTTATGATACATAATACAGATGAAATTTTCTAATAGTTAGAATTTATACTTCAGGTTTAGAAATATAAATTCATTAAGAGAAATACCTAAATCTAATTAGTATCACTATCATATACATCATCGTATTCCTCATCACTTTCTGAGTCCAATTCAAGCTCTTCTTCATCTTCAACATCCTCTTCATCAATTTCAACTAGTATACTGCTTTGATCATTCAAATATTGTTGTTGATCATCATCATCAATTTGAATCAAAGGGACTTCCATTTCATCTTCTTGAAATGGTTTTCCCATACCGGAGGGGGGGGTTATCACATTTACTTGCTCAGAAAGATCAATAACAGAACTCACTTTGATTTTGAACATGGCCCACCAATCATCCTTGTCACACTTTAAGCTTTGATATATGGAATAATTCACCTGAGTAGTTTGGATAGTAAGAACAAATGGTTCATACCTATTGAAGGATCGATTATGATTAATATCCACAAGTTTATATTTTAGATGAATCTTTGTTCCTACATTTATTGTTGGATCAAACCAATCACATTTAAATAATACAGTTTTTTTATTGGTAATCTAGGGTACTCCAATCATAGCACTTCAATTAATTGTCCATAGTAGTCACTTTCATTAGTACTATAATTAGTCCCCTTGATACATACCCCACTGTTCATCATTGCCCTATGCAAACCATGACTTTTAGTGTGAAATTTATAACCATTAACTACATAACCATTGCAGGACATAACACTTCTTAATATACCCTTTGATAGATCCTTTAAGAACTAGCTTGATATATTGTTGGAGGGATTGTGAACATATTTATTGAACCACTTATCAAATTCACACTCTAGTTTCTCATCAATTTATTTATCATTGATATTTGGATTGGCCATGTGTAACTCATTAACAAAAATGCTGTACACAATAAAAACACTCAATTACATGTTTGGAATCAATAATGGCATTGCAACAATTATAATAATTGAATATTAGAAAAACTTACTCAATGTACGGTTTTACTTCTATACAATTCAATAAGATGTACATTTGTGCTGCTTGAAATTCTTGTTCTGTGAGATATCTAACCTTTCCATTTCCAAGTGGCCTACCGGAATGAGTGAAAATTGATAGATTCCTTGGATGTTCATCCATATGTTCGATTGTATCATCATTGAGTGGAACCTTTCGATGCCTTGTGTTGATATGGGGTTCAAAATAATGAGCGCAAAACGACGATGCTTCTTCAACTAAGTATGCATTGCATATGGAACCTTCCACTTTGGTTTTATTTTTCACATTATTTTTTAACTTCCTAAGGTACCTGTACCATTTACTATTTAGTCACAACAAGGTTTTTATTTCTCCATGTAATGATAGTATACAACAATACATTAAACTAGTTACCTCTCAAATGGATACATCCACTAATATTGCACTGGACCAGCAATCCATGCTTCATAAGCCAAATGCACTGGGAGATGTTCCATGGAGTCAAATAAACTTGGAGGGAATATACGCTCTAATTTACATAATATTATAGGAATCTCTTCATTGAGTTGTAACATGTCTTCTTCTCTAAGTGTTGTTGAAGTTAACTCTCTAAAAAAATTGCTCAATTCAGTCAATGCTTGCCACACATTTTTTGGAAGCAATTCCCTAAATGCTCTTGGTAGTAATCTCTGCATAAAAATATGACAATCATGGCTTTTCATCCCAAACAACTTTAGTTTTCGCATGTGTATACACCTACCATGTTTGACACATAACCATATGGGAATCTAAGATTTTTAAGCCATTCACACAACACTGCTTTTGATTGTTTGTCTAATGTGTAACATGCTTTAGGATACTTTCCTGTTGCCATATCCCTCTCTAACTCAGGTCGATGACAAAACTCTTTCAAATCTTCCCTTGATTTTGCATTGTCCTTTGTCTTCCCTTCAACATTCATCACAGTATTAAAAATATTTTCAAATACATTTTTCTCTATATGCATAACATCCAGGTTGTGGCGAAACATGTTAGTACTCCAATATGGCAAATCCCAAAAAATGCTCCATTTCTTCCAACCCGTATTTTTTGCTTTGCGACTTTTATTCTCATCTGCACCCATATGTGTAACACACATTAATCCTAAGTGTTCTATTTGTTCTAAAATGTCCTCACCAGATAGAATGGGGGGAGCACTTTTTGTAACTGTCTTGTTCTTTCTAAAAGCAATTTTGTTCCATCTGAAAGGATGGTATAAGAAATTACCTAAGTTTGATAATAGTGAGGCATATGAACAGTACAAGATAGCAAAAAAAGAGGCAAAAAAGGCAGTTAGTCAAGTAAGAGGGTAGGCCTTTGAAAAGTTATATATGAAACTTGAAACTAAAGAAGGGGAGAAAGATATTTATATATTAGCAAGGAGGAGAGAAAAGAAATGTCACGATCTCAATCAAGTTAGGTGCATTAAGGATAAAGAAGGAAAAGTGTTGGTGAAAGATGAAGACATTAAAGAAAGATGGAGAAATTATTTTGAGGATCTCTTTAATAATAGTCAAAATGATAATAGCGTAAATATAGACTACAGAGCAATAAAAAAATAGAAAGATTAGATCTTTAGAAGTAAAGGAAGTACTTAAGAGAATAAAAGTGGGTAAAGCCTGTGGACCCGATGGAATGCCAATTGAAGTGTGGAAGTGTTTGGGAGATATGGGAGTGACATAGTTAACTAAATTGTTTAATAAGATTATAAACTCAAAGAAAATGCCTGATTTATGGAGGAGGAGTATTTTAGTACCTATTTTTAAAAATAAGGGAGACATACAGAGTTGCTCAAACTATAGGGGAATTAAACTCATGAGCCATACTATGAAGTTATGGGAGAGAGTTATGGAACATCGACTATGTCATGATACTTCTATCTCTCCCAATCAATTTGGCTTCATGCCCGGTCGTTCAACTATGGAAGCGATCTTTCTCATTAGAAGCTTGATGGAGAAATATAGAGATGTGAAGAAAGATCTACAAATGATTTTTATTGATTTGGAGAAGGCTTATGATAGTGTTCCAAGAAATGTCTTATGAAGAGTGTTAGAACAAAAGAGGGTATCTATTAGGTACATACAAGTGTTGAAACATATGTATGAAGGAGCAACTACTATTGTGCGCACAGTGAGAGGAGACACAAGGGATTTTACTATCTTAGTTGGATTACACCAAGCTTCAGCTGTAAGCCCTTACATTTTTACATTAGTTTTAGATGAATTAATGAAACATATACAAGAAAGTATCCCTTAGTGCGTGATGTTTGCAGATGATATAGTTCTGATAGATGAGATACGAGAAGGAGTCAATAAAAAGCTAGAGCTTTGGAGAAGTACTCTAGAGCCAAAGAGCTTTAAGTTAAATAGAATGAAGACAGAATACATGCATTGCAAGTTCAGTGAAGGCCGAACTGATGATAGGGAAGGAGTTAGTTTGGATGGAGTGGTACTGCCCCAAAGTAATCACTTTAAATATCTCGACTCAGTTCTTCAAGTAGATGGGGGATATGAGGAGGATGTTAGTCATAGGATTAAAGCCGGATGGTTGAAGTGGAGACGTGCCACGGGAGTTTTATGTGATCGCAAGATTCCCAATAAGTTGAAAGGAAAATTTTACTTATACAGCCATGCGACCGGCCATGTTATATAATAGTGAGTGTTGAGCACTGAAAGAGTCGTATGTGTCTAAGATAAGAGTTGCGGAGATGAGAATGTTAAGGTGGATGAGTGGCCATACTAAACTAGATAAAGTCCATAATGAGAGTATTAAAGAAAAGGTAGGAGTGGTGCTAATTAAGGATAAGTTGAGAGAAGGGATATTGAGATGATTTGGTCATGTGAAGCGTAGACATACGGAGGCTCCAGTTAGACAAGTAGAGCATATTAGGTTAGAGGATAGAAAGAAAAAAAGGGGTAGACCTAAATTGACTTGGAGGAGAGTAGTACAACATGACCTAGAAGCATTACACATTTCTGAAAATTTAAACCAAAATCGTTTAGAGTGGAGAAAGAGAATCCATATAGCCAACCCCAAATTTTTGGGATAAAGGCTTAATTGAGTTGAGTTGAGTTGATGGTTAGCTAGTAAGAATTTACGGTGATTATCAAACCATGATTGTTTATCACCATTTGTCAATGTGAATGCATCTGAATCTTCCCTGCAATATGGACAAGCAGTCTTGCCGGCTGTGCTCCAACCGGACAACATTGAATATGCAGGGAAATCAGTTATTGTTCATAATAACGCAACCCTCATATTAAAATTATTCTTCTTTGCTGCATCATACGTCTCAACTCCAACTTCCCATAACTATTTCAACTTTGCAATAAGGGGCTATAAGTACACATCCAATTTATCTTTTGGGTTTCTTGGACTAGGAACTATTACCGTTAGGAACATATACTCATCCTTCATACATAACCAATGAGGCAAATTGTAAGGAGTGACAATGACTGGCCAAGATGAATATTGTTGTCCAGACTGACCGAATGGTTGAAACCCATCGGTGCACAGTCCTAATCTTACATTCCAAACCTTAGTAGCAAATGAAGGATGTGTCTCATTAAACTGCTTCCATGCAATTGCATCTGAACAATGACGCATTACCCTATCTTTAGGCTTATGCTCAGCATGCCATTTCATTTCTTTTGCTGTTGCATTTAAAGCATATAATCTTTGCAATCTCTGTGTGAGAGGAAAGTAGTACATTTTCTTATGTGGGACATTGGTTTTAAAATTAGAAGAGCCTCAACTACATCGTTTGAATTGTGGATAGCCACAAAATTTACAATTCGTCAACTCACTATCTTTAGCCCAATATAACATACATCCATTAGTACAACAATGAATCTTCTCAACAGGTATGCCCAATGCCTGGACCAACTTCTTTGTACTGTAAAAGTTTTCAGTCATTAAATTATCAACTGGTAACACCTCCTTCATAAGTTGACAGATGTCATCAAAACACCTTTCTGCGAATGGGTTTCACAACCTGGCCACACCTCTTGATTAGCAGCTTGTAACATGTCATATAATTTTTTAGCTGATGGATTCGGAGGTTCCTCCATTACATCCTGAAAGAAACTAGGACTTGCTACATCTGTTACCATTTGCTCATATGTATTGCTTGTGCTACTATTAAGCTCTTGAACTAGCTCTTCTATCGTAACATTTATGTTTTAAACATCAATATTACTTGTGCAAGGTTCCCCATGTAAAATCCATTTATAATAATATGGCACGAATCCATGCTTCATCAAATGTAACCTAATTGTATTCTCGTTAGCATAGTTACGATTCTAACACTTTCGATGATTACATGGACACTTCAGCTTATCCCCATCCATGCACTCTGGATGTTGCTTAGCAAACGTTATGAATTGTTCAATACCTTGTACGAATTCTGAGGTCAGTAAGCCATCTTTTAACCTAGCATACATCCATCTCTGATCTGATCCCATTTTGCTAATACCTGTGTAATAATTAAGTGAATATTAAGTTTATTCACATCCCCAATCATGCGTTGAATGGTAAGACCATAACCCAATGAGAATTGCATTGTCTCTACCAATAATAGACAGATAATGACATGCCATATGTTATGTGACAAATTTGATCAAAGAAATTATTAGGATATATACAAAATCTAGAATAATCTTCAATAAAAATAAATAAACAAATCTGGCAGAGTATCCCCTAAAAAATGGATATGCATGCATCTACAAATTAAAATAGCAAATGTAAACATTCATAAGCTAACTTTTTTTTTTTTTGCAGTATTTATTAGTTACCTGTGTAATACTGAAAGCCAGGAACAAAATAACAAGAGACAGTGATCAAAAGACAGTGGCACAGACTGTAGTTCCAAAAAAAAAAGAAATTCTGTTAGTAAATATTTTAAGAACTTAAAAAAGTAATTAAAAAGGTAAATAAAATAAAATTAATTATATATAAAATTAGTATTAAAATTATATATATATAACACCCAACGGTAAATGAATAAATAAACAAATAATCCCATTTAAAAAGCCTCACAAGCTTTTACTTGGTTGGTTTTACCTTCAACCATTCAATTTTGAAATTAAAATCTAAAAATACAACAAAATAGAAAATTATCACAGCATAGAGAATAAATGCAAAAAATCATTAAACAATAGTAAAATCTAATAACAGAAGTATTCGGGGTAGAAAATACAGTGCTCGTAGCTTATGCAAGATGGGATAGTTAGTCCGTCCAAGTGCAAAGCTTAAAATAAACAGGCTTAGTATGAATGGAAGTGGCCCCATCTTACCTTTGTTATGGAAATAAAGATTTTTTTTTAATTTTTAAATTTCTATAATATAAATATATAAAATTTTTTAATATAATTGAAGTTCGACAGATCAAATATCCCAATTATGACATGCCACCCAACTCAAAATTTGGGTACCTTTTGAAACATTCATTCAAAAGCATGATTGGGATGCCTAATCAAGGGGGGCAAAAGAAAAAAAGACACTTGCATTAGAAAAATGAAGGGCCTAATTAAAATTCCACCTTTTTTTCTTTTTCTTTTAATTTAATCTCATAGGCTAAAGAAAAGAAAAGAAAAAAAAGGTGTGAAATCTTTTGGAAAACCAGTTGACATATGTGTGGTACTAATCATGTTTAGCACTAAACCCACCCACCACCTCAGAGTAATCATTCACTCCATCCATCTTAGACTAACCCATCAAACCCTAAACACACATTCCATCCTAATAATCTTTTTAAAATCCTCCTAAGTATTAAATAAAATTCCTTTCACGCTTTTCATTGTGTATCTTTTCATGTTCAATCAAATATAAAATGGGCTCTTCGATATTTTTACTTGTGTACTCTCACAAGTTCAACTAAATATGTCCACAAAGCCACTTTAAAATCTTATAACTCTTGAATTAAACTTGATCAAATCAATTTCTTCATTCCATATAGATTTCTCGTTCATATGTTGTAAATCATTCCCCCTTAAGAAAGTCGACATGTATAAAATTTAACAATAAGCTTTTTATTATTTGAAATTGAGGCTCACAATTCCATGTATATTGCCTCTGCTCTCACATTGACATTAATTCAATTTCCAAGCCAACAAATTAAATAAATAAATAAAAAGAGTAAGGAAAAAAAAAAAAAAAAGATACTACCTGATGGTCCAGGTTTTGGAAAACAAAGCTTTTAGGCCTTTTCTCATACAATGCTCCACTGGTTGGCTGTAAAAGACCAGCCACAATCTATCTAATTCACAGCACAGATTCCCATCATTACTTTACTCCAAATGCACAATTTATATCACTTAAAATATTATCATGAATACTAAACCCAACATAAAAACATTGGTTACGTCAAAAGAGTTTCAATTTTTCTCAATCGCTAACTCCATGTGTCAATGAAAAGCAGAACCATAGTTAGTCTAATTAACTCCCATTGTCAATTATAAGTCAATTGATTAGCTAATGGCTTAAGTAAACCCACCATCAACTACACAGAAATCATTTAATGTATAACTCAGGAGTTTCAAACCAAAAGCTACATATAAAAATGAAATTTTTACTTGAACAACAAAGACATAAGGAAATTCTCAAAAGTCAATATAATTTTATTCCCAAATATATGATTTTTTTTTTAATCTTTTTCCCCAATGTATAATTTTTTTTTTAAAATGAAAAGTGATATTTAACATAATTATTTTCTATTGACTGTCAAATCATTTTCTCTCTTTGATGGAAGCCCGCTTTTTGTATAAATCATTTGTTTAACTTATTCTTAAAAAACAATATTGTAAGTAGTAGTTACCAAAACCTAATTATGTACAAAATCAATAGGTAAAACCCCCATGACTTTCCAAATTAACAGATGGTTATTATCATTAATCATTAAAATTTGGGAAGTAGTACTAGAACTAATTAAAAAAATTAACTAAATGGAGTCTAGCAGAGTAAATGAAATTAATTGAGGGAATATACATCATATTAGATCACAGAATGTGTGAACCAAGGCTTAGATAGTGATCCCAAAATATGTTAAAGCCTATCCTTATTATTTGAAGGAAAACCCTACCTATATATAATTCAATTTTTCATGAAATACTATTTAATTAAATGGTAATTGATAAAATATTAAACCTAAAATTGCAAATGGTATAAACTGACTTCAATTAGAGAACTGTTAATAGTTAGCAGCCATAGCATAGCCAAATGTCATCAAAGCAATAAAAGACCCAATTAATATAAAACTTGAAGCGCACACCACACAAAAAAAAAAGGATAAAAATAATTTGGCTAAATTAATTATTTAAATTTGCATAATGAAAGCTAAATCAATAAAGAGAACTTAAATTAGCTAACTACTGACTACATACTGAAATTCCGAAGCAGAAAACAAAATTCAATTAAAGTACAACAAAAACATTTTTATACCAAATAGTGAAAACAATAAAAACAGCATTTAAACCCTAAATTATACCTCAGGAAAGTGAAACTTCAAAAAAAAAAAAAAAAGCGCTAAGCAACGGCACATACCAGTAGAAGAAAATGAAATTTGCTAAGAACCCTCAAGAAAGATTCTGAAGTCCAACCCTTTACCCGCACGGTAATGCAGATAGCGCCTGCAAAGAATCGGCATTGGAATTAGACAAGACTGAAAGAAGAAATTAGGGAAGAAATGAATAATTACTACTTAAAGAACCGAAATTATGAAATTAACACTTGAAAAGAATATTATAATGGTAAACAAAAAGGCATACCAGGAATTAAAAAACAGAAAGCGAGAAAAAAAAATGAGATAGTACACCTCCCGACAGTCTTTAATTGAAATTTTGTGAGACAAAATAAGACTACTCAGCTCAACTAAGCCTTTATCCAAAAAATGAGACTTAAAAAAAAAAATCTAATTACCTAAGAATGAGAGTAATTTAGTGGAGAGGATAATTACTGAAAAGAGACTAAGATTGAGCAGTAGATTGGGCTTGGCATGCCAAAAACCCTTTGAAATTCAAGAAACAGTGCCCGTAGCTTATGCAGGCTGGGTCTCTTTCCTTTACAGCTCTCAAATCTTCCTTCACTGCACTGATGATGTCTTGACTCTCTTCAAGACGATAGAAACATGATCAGAGAAACTTCTTTGCAATTGAGAGCAACAAAGAGAGTGTGCGGCTTTTCTCCTTCTCGAATGAGATAGAGAGCGAGAGAGTCGAAGTGAGAGAGGGTAGGTGAGAAAGCAAGAAATCGTTCAATTTAGGGCAAATCCAACGGCCCCTTAAAAAAAATAAATTAAAAAAAGTCTAAAAATATTTGTTTTATTTTAATTTAATTTTGATTTAATTCACAGAAAATATTTTAATATTTTTTTTATCTTTAATGTTTAGGGTAAAGAAATTAATCAATGAAAATGTTTTTATGATTAAATGAAAAATTAAATTATTTTTAAAGAAATACATTAATTTTTGAAATTAAAATAAATTAATTGCTAAATATAATTAGATACACATTAATTTTTAAAACAACAATAAATTGTTTTCTAACTATAACTAAATGAAATAGAATCTGATAAAACTCAATTTCTAATTTCTTTTTAAAATTTAATAGATAAAAATAGTAATATATTAATTTTCAAACTAAAATCAATTGGATTCAAAATATAATAAAGAGAATTATAAACTGATCAAAATCAGTTTTTAATTGGAATTTACAATTCATAAAATATCTAATCAGATTAAGTTTGAAATTGAAAGTAATCAGTTTCTAAATAAAATTACATAACACTTTAATTTTTGAAACCGAAAGCAATCGGTTTCTAATATAAATAATGGAATTAGAAACCGATACAAATCGGTTCCTAATTTACATATTTTGAAACTGATATAAATCAGTTTCTAAATATAAACAAGGGAAATAGAAACCGACTGAAATCGGTTTCTATTTTGACTTTAAAATTTCATAAATAAAATAGAAATTATTTTAATTTTGAAACCGATATATATAAGTTTTTAAATATAAATAGAAAATACCTTAATTTTGAAACTGAAAACAATTGGTTTCTAAATTAAGCTAATGGGTATTAGAAACTAATGCGAATCGGTTTCTAATATGACAAAGGGAAATAGAAACCGACAATAATCGATTTCTAAGTTTAGATAATTTTGAAACTGAAAACTATCAGTTTCTAAATATCAATCAAGCAATTAGAAACTGATATGTATCGGTTTCTATTTTGACTTTAAATTTAATAAATAAAATATAAATTATATTAAATTTAAAACCAAAATTTGGTTTCTAAAGATAAATAGAAAATACCTTTTTTTTGAAACCGAAAAAGATTGGTTTCTGAAGTAAACTAAATGGAATTAGAAACCAATGAGAATCGGTTTCCAATATGACAAAGGGAAATAGAAACTAACCGTAATCGGTTTCTAAGTTTAGATTGATTTTGAAACCAAAATCCATCGATTTCTAAGTGTAAAAAGAAATTAGAAGCTAATAGCTATCGATTTCTATTTTGACTTTAAAATTTAATAAACAAAATAGAAATTATATTAACTTTGAAACTAATATAAATCAGTTTCTAAATATAAATAGAAAATATTTTTATTTTGAAATTAAAAATAATCGATTTCTAAATTAAACAACAAGGAATTAAAAACCGATTAGATTCAGTTTCTAATATGAGTTAAATAAAATATAACTAGTTTTGGGCCTTTAAATTAAAAACGGAATAAAATTCAGTTTCAAAAGTCAGTTTGCACTCGGTTTCTAAACCGATGCTAAATTTACCGCCAAATTTTGGCTCGTTATTTAGAAACCGATGTTTTTCTGTTTCAAAATTCAATATCAAATTGATTTCTGATATATTTAACCTGTTCTACTCAATGTCCATTTCAAAAGCCGTTTCAAATTACAAACAGATGTGATTCCGTTTCTAAATTCGGTTTTTGTTTCGATATTTTCTTATTGTGTTAGGAGGCAACCTAAGAATCAAACAGATTTGGATTTCTATCTCCGTAATTTTATTTTCTTGTTTTTAGCTTTTCTTCTTTTTTTGATAACTTACATTTGGGACAATGTAAGATTTAAGCATTGGGGAGGATTTTATGTGTTTAGTTCTTTTATTATGTGTTTAGTTCTTTTATTAAGTTTTTTTTTTCTTTTCAAAATTATGGGCTTGTGTTTTTTTAGGTTCTTTCCATAGATTAATGAGTTATGCACATTATGAGTATGGATTGATCACGTTTGATGAGAGCATGAATATAATGGATGTATTGATTTGCAATTTAAGCTTTGTTAATGTGGTAATTGAATTGAAAGGTTGAATATGCTAATTTGGAAGATCAATGCCTTTTGTGAGCTTTTGAGCTTATGATTGAAAACTTCAATATCAATCTATTTCTTTGTTGTGTGGATATTCATTTCTTGATTATGTATCTCTAGAACTTGCTTTAAATCTTTTTGAGATTACATGGATATATGGACGCATTTCAGTGATGAAGGCAAATTATAAGTAACCACTTTAGCTTAAATAGCTAACCTATTGACAACTAAAAGTTGTCCTTTTGTGAGCCAATTTTGAGCATGCATTATTCCTATTCTTTGTGATTGAGCCACATTAAAAGCCTTAGCTTGTAAATCAAGTGTTTCTACCCTAACCATAGGATTAGTAGAGCATTTAAAACTTTTTGAATAGATTTTGGTTGGAATGTTTGTAAGAGTGGTAATGAATTAGGGATATGAGTTTGAAAATATATAGTTGAAGTTCTTGTCACTTAAAAAGTAAAGTCAAAATTATGGAATGAAAAGCAAAATGTTCAAAAAAAAGGGTAATTTGCCTTCATTCCTATGCTTTCATTCCTATAACAAGAGGACATCAATTGTTATAACTATTGTTATTGAAAAGGTATGAACAAGAAAGTTAAAGCTAGAAAAAAAAAACTTATTTATAATGTAATGAATTTTGGTTGGCATTTGTTTTATGTTGTGAATTCATGAGTTTTGGATGCTCTACTAGTTTTTTTTTTTTTTTGTTCCATACGTTGTCCCTAGCCCAATTACAACCAAATGAAAGATCTTCTGATTTATGTTATGCATATGGTCAAAGTAATGGAGATTATGGACAAGAAAGCTTATGGTAGTGCATCTTTATTGAATTGAATTTAATAGTAAACGTAATGACTAAACACGTGAGAGATAGAGTGATTATTCTGCCACGTGAGGATCTTTCATTATGACATGCTTAGCTTTTTTATGAGATTATTGTATTAAGTTAAGTTCTAATGTTTGTTAGGTAAATATGTTTATGATATTTATGATACTTTAAGAGCTTGGTTTTCTTCATGCTTATAGTGTGTAAGTTTTTGATGCTTATGGGAAGATTTATAGAGTCATTATTTTAGATTTTAGTTAGTTTTGATCGAGGACAACCAAAAGCTAAGTGTGGGGGAATTTGATAATTGTTTAAAATGTCATATCTTTATCATTGTATACTTAGTCTTTTGAGTTTGTTTCTTATTTAATTAGCTTGTTAATTCTTATTTTTATATTAGTAGGTTTTTACAAGAGCATGGAAGTGCTTATGAATCCTAAAGAGGTGAATTGAGCACCAAAAGAAGCAAAACACACATCAAACATTTTAAGGCATATAAAGGTGCGATTTTAATGAGGACTTAGCAAATGACAAAACGGGCTTAGAGATGTCTTATTCATGGTATTTGGAGATTAATAGTGAAAAACGAACAAATTCGGACATCAACTCATGTTGAGCTTCTTTGGACAACCTTAATGGAGCTTGTATGTGATCCATTATTTAGAGTTTGAATCTGATTATATATCTGACCATATGGGTTTAGATGGACCTTAATTGACATATTTTAAGGTGTTATATGAAAAATAAGAGTAATAGCACCATATTACATTGAGGGTCACATATTGAGTGTGTTTGGGCTCTTTATGTTGAGTTATGTGGGACTAGGAGTTAGAGCCTTAATTGGGAGATTTAAATATGTTATTTAAGGCCTAAAATAAATAAAATAGAGGTGTGTGGGTCCCTTAGGTTGTGCAAGTGGCAGAAATGTATAAAGAGAATTATTTTTAACTTATTTTCCTATTTTAACTAGAATTCTTAAGAGAGTTTTAAGTCAGAATGCAACTAAGACTTCCAAATCAGATATGGAGTCTTAGTTCCAAACTATATTTGAAGTCTTAGTTAATCAATTTTTCTCTATAAAAAGGGTTCAAAATATAGATCTAAAGAAAATCAATTCTCTTTTACTCATTGTGGCCAAATTCTCTCTTTGTGCATTTAAAGGTATCGATTGCTTGATCTAGTAGCTAGTGTGAATGCTTTTACATCATTTGGAGTGTGTGGCATCATCATTATCGCATTCAAGTTGATCAAATTCCATTCATAAGGGGGTAGCATGTTTTTCTCTCTTCTTTTGTTAATTTATTTATATTTAATGTTATTAGTTATGTGTGAGTAGTTTTGTAATTTAATAGGGAGATAGTTAAAGCCATGGAACATGTTATCATAAGACTTTGTTTGAGTTCAATAAAATTCAAATTTCTTCTATACTGAGTATCACTTATCTTTTGGTTTGTTTTATGAATGTTGAGTGTATGATTAGTTAGGGTGGCCAACTAATTAATTATGCATGAAAATATCTTGCTAAGTTAAGATAATTTGAGTACGTAATAACTTGAATAATCTGACTACAAATAGCACATAATGATTTATTTCATTATAAAGATGAGTATCTAAGTTAAATGAACCATATTGAATAAGTTTGTTACCTTGAATTGGGATGTCTTTCTAATGATTAATGTTATCATTCAATTTAATTATAAGCTGCTCTAGTCTTAGATTGAGTGTGATGGTAAGAGATTAATTATAAAACACTTCCTGGTTAATATAATATGTAAAGCAAAATAAGGAAGTTGTTAACCTTTATAACCAATTTACTCAATTGAATAAATTTACATCTTTAGTCAATGATTGATACATGTTACATGGTGGATACACCCTCTCTACTGAATTTGTTGCAATCTGGTTGTTTATTACATTCATAAGTGTCATTAGTTTTATATTTATATTCTAGCATTATTAGTTTTAGCTTCAGTAGTTTCGTGATTACAAATCAAAATCTCTTTTATTTTACTTTGCATATTCAATTTGTTAGATTAGTTATTTATTTTGTGTGTTCTAAATTTCTTTTATTTATTTGTGTCTTTAAAATTTGTTTTCTTGTTTACATTTTCTTATTCATTGTGGGATTAACTTTTGCTTACTCTATATACAAGTAGTTTAGATAGAATATTTCTAATTGGTTCATTCAACATGCATCATATACTTAACAATTGAATTTATATATAATTTCAAAAAAATAATTTTTTATATTTATATAAAAATTTACATTTTAAAAACATTTAAATAAAAAAAATTGA
Source organism: Hevea brasiliensis (assembly GCF_030052815.1). Lineage (NCBI taxonomy): Eukaryota > Viridiplantae > Streptophyta > Magnoliopsida > Malpighiales > Euphorbiaceae > Hevea > Hevea brasiliensis. The sequence continues at coordinate 99,858,162 of NC_079493.1, forward strand.
AAGGGCGGAAAATCTGTCATTGGCCCTAGAGACTATGTATATTAAACGTTGTACCAAAGATAGTATAAATATAAGCTGAGCTGAAAATAAATCATTCGTCATCAATGTGTTATTTATTCAATACATATATAAAGTGGATTCGGCCATTTATTTAGCTGTAAAATTTAAATCTTATTATATTTATCTAAACATCACGTAACTATCATGATCAATTCCCATAATAATATACATAAATATACATTTAATAAAAATATAATATTATATGTTTATCCATTCACCTGTACTGAAGAGAGAATGGAACTAGATTATTGGAGTACCTCTAGTATCTACTACAGGACTTGGATCCTCTTTTAAAATTAGAGAAAAAGAAAAGTGCATCAAAGAAGGAAATTTAAATTTTAGGATGAGAATATGGAATGTGAAATGTATGACTTATGTTCGAAAATTCTAAAAACAAAAATTCGACAGCATTCTAGTATAAACTGAATGTATCCTAAAATTTCAACAATTCAAGAGCACTCAACAAGTTATAACACATCACAAATAAATTTAAAATGCACATCCGAAGCCCACACAAAATATTTATAATAAATTCCACCTTATTTTCTATTTATTTCTCCTCTATTCAACATATTTTTCTTCCCCTTAAACATTTCATACTAAAAATTTCTTTAATTTATTAAATCAAAATTCATGCTAATTTAAATATAATTAAATACACACTAATAGCCTCAAAATCAATCATATCATACTTTAATTTCTTCATTCTCAACCTAGCATTTAAGATACAAAAATTTTAAATCTAAGTCTCCTATATGGAAATAACAACTTTTAATTTAACCTCTTAAAGAAAGTACACCTAGTTAGGAATTTATATTTTATTAACTCTAGAAATCTATTATTTCAAAATAAAACTTTACCTAATAATCTAACGCAAAACTAACCTCCCTCATATTCTCATGCCATAGGAATCATAATAAAATAATGGGATATCAAATTAAACTTTAATACTTAACAAAAAAAAAAGAAGAAAAATTAAAGGGAAAGCTTACCCGTTTGAAAGAAATTTGTAAGTGGGTAAAAGATTTTAAGATTAAGATTTTAGTTCAAATGGGTGTTAAGCTAATGATTTTATGAATTTATGAGTTGATTTGTAAAATGGATATGGATGAGGGGAGGAATAAGCAATTTGGGCATTAGGCTTTTGAAGTCCCCTGTTTTGGTCATTCATTACATTCATTCATTCTTCTTCTTCTTCTTCTATAAATGTCTTGTGGGCTTTGCTAATTATGTTATGGGCTCCTGTTTATGGGCTTAGATGTTACAGCGGTTGTGCTCAAGCCAGTCTCTCCCTGGAACTCTTTCTCTAATTATTGGAAACCATTTTGTTTTTTATAGATCTTCGCCAAGTGTAAGAATTGAGCGCTTCTGTACTCTTTTAGGAACTCTTTCTAGGAATATGAGTCTCAAGTTTTCCCTTTGTTTTGATACCCTGTGTAATAGTGGGTTTGGCCTAAACATTAATTAAACTGAAGTGGAATCTCATTATTAGAAACACTTCTATATGCAATCAAACAGATATACACACAGACATGCACACATGCGTTTATATATTTAGCTATTTTTGTTATAGATCACAATCCCATTTGTGTACTAAAATGTTTGATACTGAGTTTTTCATGTTTCAATAATTTGATATGCATATGAAGGTTTGCAATATATATAACATCCAAGGGGAAATCTTGGCAGAGCTTGGTACACTCCCTAAACTTTTTAATTCTGAGCTCATAAATTGACAAATGCAGGAACTATCTTTGCTTGGTAGCGGAAATACACACACTATGTGCGCAAGTTTAGTCTCTAAATAAAACTTTTTTTAAAAAAAAATTTTGGCTTGGAAAGACACACAATATGCATATAAGTTTGTTGAATTTATGTTCTTGAAGTTTAAATATTCCACAATGATTCTTTATTGAAATTTCAGATTGAAACTTTTGGGTATCTTTTTACTGTTTATTGAAATCAAATAAAATATTAATGCCAGTTTAGAATGGATCAGCTGTTGCTATAAATCTTGAGAAGTGTTCTAAATTAAGTTGGTGATGTTATCTTTGGTCAAATTTTGGGAATGATAATTGTGATGGATGTACTTTGATGGTAATGCAATCATAGTAAATTTTATGTCAAATTCCATGACATATGCAACGGAATCTTGTTGGGACGTTTGCTAGCATTGCTAAGAATTTGCAACTTCACATTGTCAAGAGTAATTTGTATGAGAAGTGTGAGATAGAGGGAATAAGCGGATGAACTTGAGGAATTGAATTCTGCAGAATTTCAAATGTTCAATTTGTTAAAATATGTTGTTTGTTTCGAGTTTAAGAGCAATTAACATGTTTCTCAATGTGCAGGTGGAACAAATGGGAAGGATTAAATACTTGTGCAATTTATTGGTAAGTTGGTAATTTGTCATGGCTGGGTTGGAGGAATTAAGAAAGAAACTTGCACCATTATTTGCGGCTGAAAAGGGCTTCTCTATTGGGTCAACCTGTCAAGCGCACTACATCTAAGGTTCAAAGCCTTACAAGGCGATGGGCTAGCTTACTTTTAACCTTTTAGTAATGATTGGTCCAATCTCAAACAAACTTATTTCACATTTTACGGACTTTCAGCTCATGTTAAATGGTAAGTTTCCGTTATTATATGTTATCTTTAGTTCCAACGGGCAGGTTATAGGCAAAAATTTCTCACGTTACTTTGTGATTATAGAGACTATGTGATGATGAAATTATTCATTTAATATGTTTGGCATCTATTTAAATTCATTTGTGTGGCTGGTCATTCTTTTCCAATCACCAAGACTATACCATGTCCATTAGGGAAGCTAACTCACAGCGAAGCTTCCTATTGCCTCACCCATAGTGGACATACATATATGCATTTCAAATTTCTTAACAATTATTTAAGCTTCTTGAGTTAGATAAATCTTTCTTTTCGTCCATGTCTAGTGCTTGAATTTCGCATGTTTGATGTTCACTACCTTCTTAGGCAGGTTCTCTTGGCCTGTAAAGTTAAGTCATTTCCACTTGCTCTTTCCATCTAAAAAAAAGTTCAAAATGATAAGATTTCTTATAAATTTATCAGAGAAAATAAAAGGAAGATTCATCTTTCTTCCTGTTTAGGAATAATATTCTTAGTTGCCTCATTTGCCTCCAAATGTTTAAAAATTTTAATAAAAATTTTACAAGTTAATTAATTAATTAATATTTTCTATCTACTTTCTAAATTTTCTTCTTTATATTGACAAATTTTACCTTATTTATTAATATTTTCTATCCTAATCTCCAAAAGACTGGGACAGTATTTGAGGTATTTAACTGAAAATAATGCTTTTATTACTTATAATTTAATAAAAACTTAACACTTAATATTAAAAATATAACATAATAAAATTTTTATTGCATTTTTTCATTTTTTTTTTATAATGTTTACCCTCCTATATTTGAATTCCAGATAAGCCATTATATATGTGTATGTGTGTGAACATTAATATATTATAGCTACCAAAATGAGTATGAAACCATTTTTTTCAACTTCTTTTCGTAGAATTAAAAAAAGAATGGTTTCATACTCATTTTGGTAGTTATCGTAAATCGATTCAGAACAAATCTCCACCAAGCAAGTAGTGTGAAATCATCTTTGTTATCTAGATGCCATATCATGCATTTTAACTACCAAAATAACTAAAGAAGTGTGAAACTCTTTTTGGTCAACTTCTTGCAGACCATAACTCCAAAAGCTTCTTTCCAAACATATTGAAAGCAAGTTGTTGGAAAATTTGTAAATTATCTTTAAATAAGAAGCTAGCTCCTTTTTGGTCTTGCGCGTTTTATTAAATATAAATTTTTTAAAAAAATACTAATGAACTTTACCTTGGTAATATTAAAGTTGTTTTCAGGACATAGTAGTAGTAGGCATAACCCAATAATAGCTATATATATATATATATATATATATATATATATATATATATATATATATATATATATATATTGAATTTGGAAGATGCAAATTTAACTCTCCACTCTTCCTACATATGTAATTAAAAAAAAAAAATCATTTCTAGAACTGAAATGTCGAGTTTAAATAATAATTAGAGCTAATTGTATTAAAAAATTGGAAAGAGTTCCCTCACGCAATCCTCCTAAGTACACCTCATATTCTTGAATATATATATATATATATATATAACATTAAGCATAATTAGTTGTTAATTGGCATTTGATTTGCTAATGCTCACACTAATTGTTTAGATCACATAACTATCTTCTTGTAATAAATAATTATTGTTGACATTCTGTCCCTGGAGAATTAGATCAAATCCTCATCTCATTCATTCGGATTCAAGCTAACAGATGCCTTAAGAAGTGTTCACTTATCAAATATTTCATAAAATTAGTTATAAGGATAAAAAAAAAATTCTGATTTTATTACTGTTTAAAAAAAATCTAATTTTATTGCTCAAAATATTTCTTAATTTCTTGATAAAAGACAAAATCATCCTTATAGTTTTTCACTAAAAGTTAGTCCTTACATTTTTGAGCTTGAATTAATTATTTCCTAAAAATTTTATTTTGATTAATAAATTAATCATTTTGACACTTAAAAAAAATTATTTCCTTTATAGTTAGACCAAATTTATAAAATTTTTCTCTCTCTCTTATTATGCCCCTCCCTCCCTTCTCTTTCTACTTCTCTTTGGCATCTCCCTCTCTCTCTCTCTCTCTCTCTCTCTCTCTCTCTCTCTTCCCGAAACTTTCTATGGCAACGACTCTTGGCCAACTATGATGAACCCTAATGTCACAAAGAAATTGCATAGATTAAGCTTTGATTGAGAGAGAAAAATCGACTATGAGAATGGGAGAAGCAATCGATGGAGATAGAAGTGAGAATCAATTGAGAGAAAGGGAAAGGGAATAGCCAGCAAAAAGAGTGTCAAAGAGGAAATGGAAAAGAGAGAAAAGTTTTGCATGGAAGATAGGGAAATTGGAGAGAGGATTTAAATAGCTACCACGTAAGATTAAAGAGAAACATAGAAGCTCCCACGTTGGCAAGCCACGTTAGTACAAAGCTAGGTAACCAGTTGGAATAAGTAATATGTTGTTTACTATTACGTTGTCTGAAGTTGAGGGGGAATGGTTTGTTATAATTTAAAGTTTGGGTACCTTGCTGTTATACACCCTAAAATTGAGGTACTGTACTAAAAAGCCAAAACCATAAGCAAAAGAAATATCATTTCAATTTAGAATATATGTACTACAATTGGGATGAATATTGTTTAATAAACCAATTAGTTATTACTACCAAAGACATTGGGCTACAATTTAAGGGAAAAATGAGCAGAACATGAGATAAAATTCATCCAACTCTCCATTTGCAAGTAATCTTCATTTGATACTAAAAAAAATAATAAAATAAAAACTATTCAAAGATGTAACAAAAGGCTGATCAACCTTTTTTCATCAAGTCACTTCTTCAAAAGTCACTGTTTGGCTATTGTGAAATCACTATTCTACACCTCTCTCCCTCACATCTTTTGCTACCTCTTATGTGTCTCTTTCTCTCTACTCTCTCCCCCTCTCTCTCATAGCTCTCCTTGTCTCTGTCCCTCACATCTCTATGTGTGTATCTTTCTTTTTCTCTCCCTCTACCTCTCAACCCCCTTTTTAATCACCACATTTAATCAAATTTTTAGAATTTTATGACTTCCTATCTTATTTAAAATTGTTGATTATTGATTATTGCTACTTTCGATTGAAGCAATCAAATCTAATTTCTCACTAAAAAAACCAAATCCTCACAAACATATTCAATTTTTAGAAGAGAGAGCAAAAAGAAATGGAGAAGATGAACCATGTAATGACCCAATTTCGGGACTATTACCGGCTCTAGGGCTTAAGGCCATCGAAACCCGTAGCAAGTTTCAATATCTTTACTTTAACTAGGCTTATAGGACTACCACTTCTCTCATTAACTCTTTCCTTTCATGTATCAGCATAATAAGCTATTCAACTCTCATGTTTACTTTTAATTCCGACCCTAGTTGCTCAACATAACATTCTTCCTTTTAAGCCTAAAATGGCCCACATTTGTAGGGACATACTTGATCTAGCATACTTTCCTTCTCTCATTACTTTATTGTAACTAAAGTAAACATGGAAATTACATCTCTAAATACATTAAAAAGACATACACACTCAGTGGCATTGCACAGTAATCAAATTGCACAAAACAATACATATCTCAAGAAGCTCCATAACATAGTTACACATGATAACATAACCATAATGGTTTAGCAACATTGTAGCTCTAGTATCAAAATTGCTTACTATCCAACTGCTTTTGCCCTGAAAGGATAAATGAAAAAAGGGGTGAGATAGCTTGTCCCAGTAAGTAGAGAAAGTACAAAGGAAAAATTAAATAATTCAATTAGTAAACTTTGCAAGCACATGAATAAATAGAAGCATATGGATGTCATGGCACGAGTAGAGCACACTAGGTAAACATGTCACTAATGATTCCCCTTACATACTTTCATTCTTTTGTCAATGGTACCAGAAGCGTCAATTGGGTTATGACTAGACTTCTTAACTTACATAACTTTAGTAGATGGTGGAGACACATAATTGCCTTACCCAGACATCCCATTACTTAGCTTGCTAGGAGCAATGAAAGGTTACAATCAGCCATTCCATATCATATCATATGGGAATTAGTGAGTCATCCATGAACTACCGCACACACATTATGTAGTTCATGATGCAATATGTGCATGCTAATTGAAATGTACTAATAAAAATCAACTTTAAATTAAAGAGATTTTGATTGTAGTTTCTACTTACAGTAATGAAGCTCCCTTACTCAATACCCACTTCTTGTTCATAATCCATTCCTCTGGTCTTCATCCTCAAAATCCTAGCTAATTTTCACCTATCATCCTTAAACTTTGATGGTTATTTCAGTAATGTCCTTGAACTTCAGTTTGTATCACAATAAAACTTATACTTTAATTTAGCACTACATAAAGTCCCTCACACCATTTTCTGATGATATCTCAAGCAAGATACTGATGTGTACATGCCAAGTTGGATTTATAACTATAAAAAATTTTCTCTCTCGCTCCCAATGGGTATAACACTCTTTCTCCTTCCCTCTTTGCTCTTTCCTCTTTGGCACTTATACAACCGAAGCTTTGGAGGCAATTGCTGGCCAAGAAAAGAGACTTTGGCACTCTTGAAAAAAAGGTCAGAAGTGGATGTGGCATTTTGAGATGGTAGTGTAAAAGGTCCCTTGTGGGAAGAGGTTTTTAGGTGATTATAATTTTTTTTTTTTCATTATGGTTGGTGGAGATCTGAAAGTGTTCAAATCTTTCTCTCTATTTTTTTTCCTTCTTTTTGGCTATTTTTTTTTAGTTGTTTTACAATTTATACTTATGCAGACAAATTACACTTTTTCTCTATAATTTTGATTAGAAGAGTACCCTTTTGCTTTAAACTGATTGTTTCTCTTTCTTGCACTCTTTATAGAAAACTTAGCTTTTGCAATAAAAGAAATTAGATTTTTGTACATTTTTAATTTCTATTTCTTTCATTATTTCATTTCTGTCATCCACTTCCCTTTTGCAAAAATATAAATGGAAACTAAGCCTGAATTGTACATGTTTCTTCATTAAATAGGAGAATTAAGATTCTAAACAACACAAATTCTATTTATCTTTATCTTTTAAATGTAATTCCCAATGGTTTAGTGAGTGTGTGTGTGTGTATTCAATCATTACATGATTCTTCATTAAATAGGAAAATTAACATTCTAAACAACACAAATTCTATTTATCTTTATCTTTTAAATGTAATTCCCAATGATCTAGTGTGTGTGTATTCAATCATTACATGATTCTTCATTAAATAGGAGAATTAAGATTCTAAACACAAATTCTATTTATCTTTATCTTTTAAATGTAATTCCCAATGGTCTAGTGCATGTGTGTATATATCTATTCAAGCACTTCCAGCTTTAGCTCTTTCCTTGAATTTATTGGGATAATATTTAATTATGGATTTACAGGTTCTGGCATGTTTATTTTATATTCCAAGAATTTGTTGAATTTAATTAAGATGGGATAAAAAGAGAAATTGTTTTTCTTTTTCCCTTTGTTGGAAACTACTATTTTCAATAAGCTAGTAGAGCTTCGCTATAATTGAAGTGCTAAAAAAATGCAAAGATAAGTTCGAACATGTACAAATACCACAAGAGAATCAATGAAAGACAAACTGGTAAACAAGAAGGCAAAATTTTTTGTTTTAATCAATTAGAAGCATTTGAGAATCATGCTTCTTCTTCACTTTCATCACCACCACTGCTGCAACAGCAATTTCAACCACAATCACAGCAGGTGAAGCCTCAAACTCTAGCGGTAATAACCATAACAATGCCAGTGGTTAATCCTCCAGCTTTTAGGAATGGTGCATCTCCGATTAGCACTGTTCTATCAATAATAACTATAGGAACACTAATAGCTACTAGTATGTCTCAAGGCATTCTCTCAATAGGAAGAAACCATTCAATCCCTTCATTTCCACCAACAAATTGTACAATCTTACCCTCAACACAAGAAATAACAAACCCTATAATAAACTCATCTTCTTTTTCTAAATTTTCCCCAAATCTCCTCTCCAATTCCACATATTCATCCACATCCTTAGATGTTGAACTCCTAGGGCAGCAAGGAAGAAAAGAAAATGGAAGGACCTTTTTGAGATGATAATGAAGGAAATGGTACACAAGTAAGAGGATATGCAAAGGAAATTCTTAGAAGCAATAGAGAAACGTGAATAGATAAGGAAGAAAAGAGATAGTGTTGTGTCCATTGAAAGAGAGAGAACATTTTTTATAGTTATAAATCCAGCTTGGCATATATACGTCAGCATCTTGCCTGAGATACCATTGGAGAATGATACGAGGGACTTTATGTAGTGGTAAATTAAAGTTAAAGTATTTTTGTGATACAAATTGAAGTTCAAGGGCGTCACTAAAACAATCATCAAAGTTCAACGATAGTGGGTGAAATTTATCCCAAAATCCTAGTTTCATGTACATAAGAGGGTCATGAAATAAGTTATTTTTACAGCCTAGTTTAGTTTAGTTTAGATTGCATTTTGGGAATAAATTCATAATTCGGTTACCAAACTTATGAGTTTCAGCTACAAAACCTGGTGTTATTCAGAACATGTTTTTAACCCTTCTTGGTCCTCATTTTTATTTTCCATGAGTTATAGTTGTTCTTTTATTCTCCTATAAGCATTATGTTATTTTTCATTAACCCTAATAACTATTCCTTAGCTTATAACACTTCCTAACTTATCAATCCTTCCAATTTACTGAAGTTAATACTTTAATCTTGGCAAACTTTCTTATAATGTGATCATAAGAATAGTTTAACTATCATTTGTTTACCTAATATTGAAAGGAAAATAAAGAATAGTATAGGAACACTTAAGTATTTCTAAGCCTTAATCTACCATTCTACTTCCTTATATCCTAATTCCCTTTTATTAGGGTTTAATTTAATTGATATTAGAAGCAGGGGTTAAGGGAATATGATAGGGATAAAGGAAAATGAGGAGAAAAGGAAGAGAAAAGGGGGAGAAAGGAGAGAAGGAGAATGTTCTAGAATGGGAGAGGGTTAGTTGGAAATATCAGCTGCTACCTTCCCCTTTTATTTTTGTTTGCCAGGTGACATTCGACTACTGAACATCATCAAGTCGATAACCGAACTTCTCTTTTCTTTGAATTTCATGGGAATAATTTCAATTTATTCTAATTCTTTCATAACTTATACTTATCACTCCTATTAGACCTCTAATTACCAATGTTTAATAGAATATGCCACCTTCTGTGTGCATGTTTCGACTATCTTGAGTACAAGGTATTACAAACCAAAAATTTGAGAAGATGAAAATGTTAGTAAGATGGACGTGGAAGGTGAAGAGCAAGCTCTAGAACTAGAGGACATTAGCTCCTGATCATACATTAACGATGTCAAACGCAATTGCACCCTCTTTTTGTTTCAATGTTTGGGGGAATCAATTTGATTAGGGGGGATTGAGAGTTTGTTGGCACAAGGTCTTTGGGAAGCTCTTTCTGGATCCAAATGACAATTGGAGGAGTCCTTAAGGACAACAATGACGACAAGAGATTTCTTTGGTGTGGTAGCGATGAGAGAGAGATAGTGATTGTTGGGGGACCTGACTGGTGGCTACAAGGGTTTTGGGTTTTGTTATGACTAATTATGGTAATTAGTGAGAGTAAGGAGGCAAAGGAATCCTTTTGTATGGTGAGGGGGGTTGTTAGAAGAGGATTCAAAGAGAGAGGATTGTGAAAAGGCAATTGTTCCTATTAGTGATAGGGATTTACGGAATTTCACATTTGTACTATTTTGACTAATAAAAAGGTACAAATTTTTGATGCAGGATGAATTTGTTAATTGGATCAAAAAATAAAGATCAACTAATTTAATTTAAAAAAAGAAAGATAAAATAATTAATATCATAAAAAATAAATAATAATTTATTATTATTATTATTATTATTATTATTATTATTATTATTATTATTCTAATAGTGAATTGAACATAGTTAATTTAATTAATCATAAAAATAAAATTATTTATCAACGAGTGAGGTATTTAAATAATTAAATCTCATCCGTGACAAACTCTTTTGATATTTAGCATAAAAAAAAAATGTCGCCGGCCATATATTATTCCCACGATTATCATTTCCTAACTATAAATTATTATTCTTTCAAAAAATAAATTATTATTATTATTATTAACAGTCATGCGACAAGTCAACTTAAACATAATTGGACCAACATTTTTCATTGTAGACTAGCCGGCAATATAGAAACAATTTTTCCTTACGCAAATTCCTTAAAAGGATGACTAATAAACAAGTTTACGTATCTCTCTTGATCTTCTAATGAACCAAATTCAATTAAAAATCCTTCTAAGCAATCAGAACATGTTCATTGTTATATATTATTTTTGGATACTGAATATAAAATCTTATGCTTTATCTTTATTAAATTATCTAAGATTCCATTCTTTAGAATTATTTAATTTCATGGTGGGACATAGACTTGCTAAGCACGCTAAAACTGACCTCTTAGCTATCTTTCTAAATTCTATATAGCGCGAAGCAGACGTGGCTGTGCATATCTTCGTCCGTTCATCCTATACACCATTTCTTTTATCCGACTGTAAACCAATTAATTATAACTTCTTCTTCTTTTTCTTCTTCTTCTTCTTCTTCTTCTTATTTTTTTTTTATTTTTTATTTTTTTACATCTCGTGAGCTAAATCCAAGGTCAAGTGTTTTCTTTATTTTATTTTTTCCTTTTTTTTTCTGATAAAAAATGATGGATTATTTTATGTTTTTGTCCAATCATTGCAATTTGTTGTTAGTAGAAGTTGTAACGATCTAATTTACAACTAGAACTGAATTAATTAAAATCTTATTGGAATTAATTAAAATTAAAATTAATTTATTTCAATTTAGACTAAAATTCTGTTTTTTTTTTAAACAAAATTAACCGTTAAATTTAATTAAAATTAAAATAAATTGAAATTAAAATCGGTACAAGAGACTCTTCGGATTGATTCCAATTCCTTGACCCTAAATCAAAATTATCATTTAATTCTAATTTCAATTGCAATCCGAAATCAAAATAAATTGAATTTTATTTTTTTTAATAAAGATTGAGATGATTTCATTAAGAAAAAAAATAGAAGATACATCATGCATCTATAAAGAAAGAACACCGTCCGGAGCTTCCCCAATCCAAGCGATTTCGAAAACATCCCCTACGCAATACTTAGCTAAAGCATGTACATTGCCCTCTCATGAAGTGAAGGACGAAAGGCAGGTTGAAAATTTGTTGCCAGAGAAACTACAATCAACTAGAGTGATCCAATGCTACTCTCCAGACACTCCCCATGCTGCAGCTTAAAAATAAAGAAAAATACAAAAAAGTATCTTGTGGTTTTACTCATTTTTATTTCAAGGTTTGTAGTTCATTTTGTAACAAAATAGTACCCTAAGGTTTTGTGCCATTAGCAAACAATGGCTTTTTGTCTTCTCTCCATCAAAAGCACGTGGAATTAAAAGTTGCTGACGTGGAATAAAAAAAGTAAAAATAAAAAAAAGTACCATGTGATTTCACTCATTTTCATTTCAGAGTTTATGGCTCATTTTGTGATAGTGGTACTCTAAGATTTTGCACCGTTAGCAAACAAAGTAAATTATCTAACTCCTGAAAATAGCTAGAATCTGAAATCCTTCACTTTCAAAATACCATAGAAAAGTGTATACATGTTTTCTTTGAAAAACTCAATTTGCTTGTTCTAGTATTTTCTGATGGCCAAGTCTCTAGGCCAAAAGAATTTGATATGGTGTCTAGAAGTGCGAAGGAGCTCGAGGAGTAGCTTCAACCACAAACTCTTTAAGGCAATGCTGATGGAAGTCATGCCCAAAGTGAAGAAAGATAACAATCACCTCATAGAAGGGAGGAACAGATGACTAACCAGCCAAAAGCACTAATTCAATCTAGATGCTACAACAGTAGAACTGTTGTTCCTACCAAAATTCTCAATTACACTAATCTAGTAATTCACTTGGAAGTTTATGCCACATCAGTGATCCTTGATAATGAGTCCAAGAGTGAAGGTGCAAACTCCAAGTTCAAAAATCTGTTATGATAGTGATTTCGAAAGTCAAGGTTTTCATGCAAAACTCCATATCAGCATACCTTCACCTTCAGAATCATTGTCCCCAAAATAAATAAAGTCCCTTTCTTGCATAAGCGGTGTGTAAATTATTTTTTTTTATTATTAAAATAATTTAACAACATTACTGAAATTTGACAGCGTCAGAGAAAATTTTATGGTTTGCTAATAGAGTGTCACACAAGGTATCACTTTGTCACATAGTACTTTTTTGTAATTTTCATATTATTTTATAGGAAAAATTACTATTTAGTCTATGTATTTTAACAAAACTAACTATTTAGTCTTTGTATTTTAACAAAAGTTTTTTAGTCCCCATAAAAACTTTTGTTAAACTATTAAGTTCCTCTATCAAATTTTTTGTTAGTCAATATTGGTCAACCTACTATTTAGTTCCTTTATTTTAGTAAAACTAATTAATTGGTCTTTATATTTTGGAAAAATACATTAATTAGTTCATGTAATTTGACTCTATTAACTATTTAGTCCATAATTATTTTTAATGCCTAAACTATCATAATACTCTCATCCTTGTTTCTTTCTTATCCTTTCTTATTTCTCTCTCTATGTTTCTTTTCCTCTACTTCCACACCTTTCTCCCCCTTATTCTCTCTTTGTTTTCATCTGTAAAAAAAAAAAAATGGAGTAAGTTGTCTACACAAAACAATGTTAATCAGTTTTTTGAAATTTCTAAATAATTAAAGAAAATTATTTCTAAGTAGAGAAAACATAAAAATGATGAAAAACGTAAATTAAGAAAAACGTAAATTAAGATTTAGTCTCTGCATAGTAAAATTTTTATTTTTATCTAAGAATATATTTTTCAAAATACATGAGCCAACTAATTAGTTTCATGAAAATAAAAGGACTAAATAGTAATAATTTTTTAAAATATAGGGATCAACTAATTAGTTTTTTTTAAAATAGAGGGACTAAATAATAGTGTAAATAATATGGATAACGAAAAATTTGACATAGAGACTAAATAATTTAAAGAAAATTTTTATAGGAATAATAGTTTATTTTTAAAGTAGAGGGTCCAAGTAGTTAGTTTTGTTAAAATATAAGGATTAAATAATAATTTTTCTTATTTTATATTTCACGTCAGTAGTTTTCTTTTCCATGTCAACAACTTTCTCTTTCACATTAGCACCTTTTGAGGAAGAGAAGACAAAAAGTCATCATTTGCTAATAGTGTAAAACCTCATGGTACCACATTGTCATAAAGTGAATTATAGATCCTAAAGTGAAAAATAGATGAAATTACAAGAATTTTTTTTTTTTGTGATTTTCCATTAAAAATATTACCCTAATAATCAGACTCCACAACTATTGACATGAAACACAAATCTAATACCAACTTCAAACCATTAGCCAAATCATAGGCTTTAACAATATCTAATAGCCAATTACTAATAACACATTTGATGCACAGGCCAATACTTTTCTTCTATTATTTTGGAAAACTAGCCCCTACCTAGTTCTGCCATCCTCCAACATCCCAACATGAAAATTTAACTTTACCATGCCCTATGGTGGAGGAGACCATCTAGAAAAACTCAATGAAAATTATGCTAAACCCCACTTGGAAAACACTATTATTAACAATATTAATAAATTCACGAAGCATTGCTTCAGCTCTGCCAACACATTTAGTAGAACTTATAATGTGTTAAAGTCAAAATCAAATTTTAAAGCATTTTTGTGGATAAAATTATGAAACAAATATGGGACCCTAAGCCATTACTATGATTTAAACTTGTTTGACATAATATATATGTGATTCATAGTTTAATTAAATTTGTACTCCATTTAAAATAATTTAAAATTAAATGAATGATAAAATTAAGGATGTTAGACCCATTTCACACATCATTAAAATAAAAAAAGGATAAATTATTACTAGGTCTTTATATTTTGTCAAAATTAATTACTTAATTTCTATTTTTTAAAATCCAATGAAAACATCCATGTATTTCATAAAATCAAACTCTTTAGTCCTTTTGTTAGATTTCTGTCAAAGAAAAATTAGTTAACCTATTTTAACCTTGGCTAGAAAGACTAAATAGTATGGACAGTTAAAATTATAGTGACTAAATAGCATGAATTAAAATTATATGGACTAAACAACATAAATATTCAATATTAAAACAAGTTGATTAACATATTCTTTGATAGAATGATTAAAGGGTTTGATTTTGTAAAATCCAAAAAAAATTTAATTGGATTTTTTGAAAAATAAGGACTTAGTTGTTAATTTTAAGAAACTATATGAATCTAATAGTAATTTGTCCTAAAATAGTTACAGATTCTCACTAAATTTGACTTTTTTTTTTTAAGGAAAACACAACTTTATTAAACCAAATTTGCCAACAAAGTAGAAGAAATAAACTCAGGAGGGATAAGACCCCACTCCTACAGACCAAACACAGAACAAGCAGAGGTCCCCAAAAGGTGAACAACCTTGTTCCCTGATCTCTTTGAGAACACAATAAAGTTATGACTTAGCTCAAACAAAAGACCTTTACAATCTAAAATCAAAGACCCAAAATAAGAATTATCTTGCTGACAATAAGACATAGCCTGAACCACAAGCAGTGAGTTAGTTTCAAATATACCACTATTATATAGATCCATTTTCACTCAGCTAAGAGCCTCTCGAAAACTCAAAACCTCAGCCACTAATGGATCCAACTAACAACTTATGCCTTGCTGCCACAAAAGGCCCATGAAAATCTCAGACCACCTAACCTGCACCTAGCCTCTTAGCTAATGAGAACACAACCCCTTCCACATTACACTTCAAAGAACCCGGTGGAGGCTTAACCCTATGCTATTTGCCACTACTATAGAAAAGTCAAAGTAGCATGAACAATTTGGGAAATAGAATAGTGATACCCATTCCATAGGATATCATTCTTATATTTCTAGAAGTCCCACAATAACATACAAACCATTTGAATATTAGAGAGCTCAAAATGACTAAAACAACACAGAACCATTCACAAAAAGAATTAACATGTGAAGTAGCCTAATTTAGCTTGTTCAAGCTACTTGTACCACCATAGACCAACACTCCCGAATCTTTGAACAAAATAAGAACACATGCTTAGTGGATTCTACCTCAATACTGCATACTTGACACAATAAATCCACATCCACTCTATGACTATGCAATGCAACTTTGGTAGGCACACAATTATAGCATACATGTCACACTAGTTTTTTAACTTTTGGAGGAAGATACACCAACCATAAGTTTTTCCAAAAGGACACCATAGCAACTTTAGGAGGAACATTAATTAAGAGAAAAAGTAAGCCTTTTATATGCATTTTTAACAATATAAACTCCTTTTCTATCTCAAGTCTACACCAATTATCCTCCTTAGTAGTCCTTAACAAAGGAATATACAATATTAAATCCCTATCATGATCATTAAATAAGGCTCGCAATGTCCTTATCTTATTCCAATCCATTATCCCTTATCAAAGAACAGACCAACCTATCATAATCATCCACTGAAGCACTAGATGTCACACATCGATTCACCTCATCAAGTAACCCTGGATCTGACCACACTCACAAGGAAGATTTAGCCCCTACCCTCTAAAAACAACTAGCCCATAGGAATAAACACCATAATGCTCCTCCACACATAACTCAGATTATTACCAAGCATTGCATGAAAAACATTAAATTGAGGAAAATATTGAGCATGATATGCCTTAAAAACTAGAACATCAAGATGAGTTAATAGTCTCTAACACTGCTTGCCTAATAAAACAAGATTAACGTCATGAATTTTTTTAAAATTCAACCATCCATAGTCCTTTCTTTTACACATAATATCACACCCTACCCCTCCGTAAGGCATAACATGATCTCATAGTATACTTAATGAATTACCAACTTCGTCTACTGATAACTCATTAAATACACTACAAGGAATTTTAAAACTTTTCTTACTTCTTTTTATAGTGGTGAGCACTATTGACAGGTGTTAAAAATTTTTAGCTGAAGTGACACAAAATAACACATTTGAAGTATTAATAATTTCTGTAAAAATTTTTGGCAGAGTGCCATCTGTATTTTGAATAAATCAGTTCTTCAAAAACCTGTAAAAAGCACTTCAATTATATAATTCCTCAATCTCAAACTTCAATAATTTATTCAACACAATGAATTTCTCAACATTATCAACTCAGTTCAACAATCAATTTTCCAATGTTTCCAAAAACTGAGATAAGATAAATATATCACAATATTTTTACAAGCCAAAATAATTTATAATTTTAGTTTACAACTGCTCAAGACCAAGTACAATATATACATACAGTGCACATACATTACAACAAAAACTACACAATATGGTATACTCGATATACCCGGCGAAATCTCAAAATGTGGCACAAGCAGCCTACTCTGCTGCTTTGTCCGTCTGTCTACCTACGACAGCAATGAAAAAGGTATCGCTGAGTAAAATTTACTCAGTGGTGCACAATAACAATTTAAAATGCGGTATGTAAAACTTTTATTGACAATTTACAATCCAAACAATTCACAATTTTTCAAAGCTCATATAACACAAATTTGATCAAACAATTGAATAACACAGTGTTGCCAATCAATAACACAATTTGATCAAATAACTGAGTAACACAGTTTTGCCAATCAATAACACAATTTAGGCCATAACACAAATTTTTCTGAACATGCCGTGTGTACATCACGACAACGCACACTCACCCCACTAATCGAAATCAATGAGGGAGGAAGCTAGCTAGATAATGAGTACTCATCCACACTCACCTCAGACTAACAAGTTAAAGAGGGAGGAATATAATCACAGTCACCCCATAAATGGAGGAGGAACATAGTAATATTGTCATGCCAAATGTGAATCAAAACAACTCCAAATCACAATATTTAAATATTTCATACAAACTACAAATCATATTTTATCTCAAAATTTCCATTTGCAAAGTAGGCAACACAATAATTTCCAAATACAATTCCCAAAGTTAAAACAATCGAAAATTATTATTCTCCAAATAAATTTTCTAGTAAAAGCAGTGAATATAAAAAGTATTGTGCACAGACCTCTGATAAATGCCTCTTGGCCCTGACTCAGTGTTCCTTATGCTTCTCAATATCCTTTTCAACTGAAACACACAATTTAAAGTGTTTCAGTACTCAATGAATTTGTTTCTAACAATAAAATCTAATATTTAAATTTTCTTGGTACTATTCCTTTCAATTCATTTCATTAGTCAACCTATAATGTTGACCCTTGATGCACTCTAAGTGAGTCAATTCTAATATTACAAATATATCACATTTTATAGTCCTTTAGTGTTGGTATATGTTACCAATTTCATTTCTAAGTGTATTGCATTTTATTGCAATTTACTGGATTTCAGTGTACTATTTTGACCTAGCTGGACGACCTAGTTCCCTCGGTTTTCGGGTTTTGGTCCAAACTATAAACTTGTAGGTCTATGTCTTATTGCACGCGGGACAAAATTTCAGATCATTCTGAGTTATTTAGACCAAGTTATGGTCAATTTACCAATGCTGGAAAGAATGCACCAAAATGGTAACTTTAGGTCATTTTTAGGTCACTTTTGGCTCGGCCAATTTTGGTACCTGAACTTATGCAAGCTATTTGGCTTGGTTCTGGCCATTTATAAGCTTTTATGTCTTCATAAGAATTGTACATCTATGTCTGAACTATTCATGGTAAAAATTTCAAGTCATTTGGACCTGTTTTGAGTAAGTTATGGTAAAAAAAACTAACTGCTGCCCAAATGGTCAATTTCCAGGCTTTCAAGTCACTAATCCGGATTTGATCATTTTTAAGGTTACTTTCTGGACAGAATTTAGGTAGACTTTCTTCATGAAAGTTGGCACATTTTGTGCCTAGTTTCACCTCCTATTGGCCTCATACCAATTGGAGTCACATACTTAGGGTTATAGGCCTATTTGCTCACTGCCCTCAACATCCTTTTCAAACACTTACCAATTACATATTCTATACTTACCAAGCTAATCCTCTCATGCCAATTCTGGTTTGTACCATACCATTAACACACTTTACATTACGTTTTGGTCATTTTGGGCAGCTTGTATCCATTCTCAACATACACATTATAACTCAGAATTTTCAAAGTCCAATTATAACAATTTAACCACATGAACACACCTCATTTACATGTCCAAATCCAAACAATTATTTACATACACATGCTGCCACCATAAGCAACATAATTTAACAATATTTCGTGAACTTAAATACTTCAATCTTCTTCATGAGGCTGCCACAAATTTACACATACCCATCAATTTCCACTTTCACTTTTCAAGCTTACAAATCAAACCTTACACATGGAATTCAACTTCAATACAATTAAACATTTAAATCAATATTCAAACAACCATCTCCATGCAAGGACAAGCTGTTCATGGTGAGGTTCCATGGCTGCCAAAATGGCGTACCACCATTAAAACATCAAACTTCAAAAATTCTTCCATAAATCAACTACCCACAACATCTACTCAAAGTTTAATGAAGCAAGATTGAAAAATACACACTTACCTCTTTAGGACTTCTTCAAAACTCCACCAAAATTTATCTTTCTTCTCCTAGTATGCTGCCAAGGTGTGTACTTTAACTTTAATGAAGAACTCTTGTGCAAACCATGGCTTGAACATAGGTGGATGAAGTTCCACACATGGACGTCAATGGAGTTTTGGAAGGAATTTCAATTCGGCTATAGAGAATGGAAGTGAAGAAAATGGGTTTGTTAGTGGGAAATTCTACCCACTTAGGTGTCTTTAGGTGCTTTATATTGTGCCACTTAATGTCCACTAACTTGATTAAATATTAAGATATTAAACTTTTAATTATCCTAATCTTTACCCCTCACTTTTCATAAATTGTATTTGACATTTAATTTCTTTTTTTTTTTTCATGGGATTTTCAAAATTCAATACCACTTATTTTTAATGGACATTTAGGTCAAAAGGAAACTCGGGATGTCAAATGACCACAATGCCCCTATTCGGGTTGTATTCCCGATTTTTCGGTAACACCGAATTTTGTTATTTTCTCGATTTCTCGTTTTTCTTTGTACTAATTAATTAATTTTTCTTTGATATTTCTAATGAAATTTATACTTCAATAGATGTTCATTTAAGTCTTAAAAATATTTTCTAGGGTTCCCCGCGGTTCAGGGCTGGTCAACGGTCTACGTCACAACTTTCCGGTGTGGTCACCCCTCGCTATGGTTTTTGGCTCGTTTAACTTGGTTACATTTCATTGCTATTATTTTTCCTTTGTTTTTCTTGTATTTTCTTTTCTTGTATTTCATTATTTTATGTCTCCTCACTAACTTTTAAATATAGTTCTAGGCATTCTAACTGTCCGGACTGACACTGGTCACCGAAACAGAAGAACGCACTACCGAACATAGAGGTGTTACACATAAAATCCCATTTATGCCATCTAATACTTGTATGACCATCCTTCCCATCACCCCACTAAAAGGAATTCATCATATGCTCCAATTTAGCACAAAGATAAAGAGGTAATAAGAACATACTCATAGCACAGAAAGGGATAGCATGAGCCACTAATTTCAGCAAAACCTCCTTCCCGACAAGGGAAAGCATTTTTCTCTTCTATCCTTACAAGTGACTCTAGATTTTATCTCTAATATAACCAAATGCTGCTTTTTTATTCCTTTGTACAATAGATGGCAGCCCCAAATAATAACTTAGCTCTGTTGTTTCTTCCACTTGTAAGATCTGGACTACAACCTTTTGAGCCTCATCATTACAATTACAACTAAAAGGAGCTTAAGATTTTTGGTAATTTATCACTTGGCTAAAAGCATTCACTTACAAATCCAACACATCCTTAACCCGTTGACTTTTATTAGCATTAGCCTTAAAGAACAAAATAACAATCATTACCATAAAAATAAGTGAGAAATAAAAGGAGCCCCCCGAGTAACCCAACACCTATGAATTAAACCTCTATTCTCCTTTCCTCACAATATAACTAATAAACCTTCTACACACAATATAAAAAGGTAAGGAGACATAATATCTCCTTGCCTCAACCCTCTAGCTGGAATGATAGGGCCCAAAACTTGACCATTATGAACAATAGAATACTTAATCGAACAAACACACATCATAATCTACTTAATGCACATATTAGAGAACCCTAAACTGCTCAGCACACCTGAAAGATAATCCCATTCTATATGATCATATGCCTTACAAAAATAGAAAATGGTCTTTCTTTTTTCAAATAAAAACTCAAAATGAAAACCTTGAGAAAATGTTAATAATAATAATAATCTCCATTTTCTTTAACCTCCATCTGCATTTTCTCTTTACCTAAGCAAATGAAAATTATTTCCATACTAAATTTGAAACCACAGCTACAAGATCAGTCTATAATTCCACTTGAATCCCTTTCCCCTATTTCTTTACTTTTAAAAAAATGTACAATTTCATATGATATCATACTATTGTTAGTAATTCATTTTCTAGGTACAAGCACTCTAAAAAAGGAAAATGATTTTAGGCAAACTTCCTTTAGTCTGTTAGCTAACATCTTAAATATAATCTTATAAAGAAAATTGCATAAAGAAATTAATCAAAGATCAGACATAGACTACAGGCTTTTCTTCTTTGGGATTAACACTATATTGGTCAAATTCAACTCAACGGGCAAAACACAAAAATTTAGATAGCTTAAACAAGTAGAAGTAACCTCTAATAATATTCCAAACATTTTGATAAAAGGCTAGATTCATACCATTAGGACCGAGCAACTTATCTAGATGCATAGAGAAGAATACTTTTTAACTTTCATAGGTGTAAACTCAGCATCCAACATCCTATTCTATACATCAATCATTACTCGACCAACAACATTAAAAATGGGCTCCCTTACACAATCAGAATATCAAAACAAATTTGAAAAATAATTATAATAACATCCTCCAACCCATTACCCCATTCACGTTAAACCCTCCTATCATCTTTTAATTTCAACAATGAATTTTTATGTTTCCTGGCTAATGCCTGAGAATGAAAGAATCTAGTATTTGAATCCTTTCCCTCAACCAAAATTGTTTTGCTCTTTATTTCCAATAAGCCTCATACTCATCAAGCATAGTTTCATATTCCTATGAGACAACATTATTCTCTATCACTAATTATGGATCATGCCTTGCCCATAATTGTAACGCTCTCATCGTAGGTAGTTCGTACATTCTACTGTTTCAGCGATTAATGTCTATTCGGACAATCAGAATGTCTGAAACCACACTTAAACTATAGTGAAGAGACCTAAACTAATGAAATAAATGTAAAGAAAATTTAATAAATATAGGAAATAATTTTGGACCCAATTTTAAGGTTTATTTAAGTAAAAAAGACATTAAAGATGTTAAAGAAAATTTAGAGAAAATAAAATAAAATTTAGAGAATTTATTAATTGGTATAAAAATAATAAAAATAACCCGATATGCACCCCGAAGGGCATTTTGGTCATTTCACCCTCCAGAAGTGAATTTTGACCTAAATGTCAAATTAAAAATTGAGAGAATAAAATAATTAACATAAATTAAAAATTTATGAAATGAACTAGAAAATGAGAAAAGAAAAGAAGAAGAAAAGAAAATAAAATAAAAAAGGCTTATGACATAAAATAAAAATAAAGTACAATAAAAAAAAATATATATATATATATAGACACAAGATGACAAGAGCCACCAACCATCTTCTTCCTCCCTCTTTTCTCTCTCCTTGGAGCTGGCTGCCTTGGTTCCTTTTCCTCCATTGTTGTTCAAGCTTCAAGCTTGAATCCTCCCTCATTTACCCATTAAAACCCATAGCCCCCTTCATTAAAAATTTAGCCCACACCATAAGGAAGCTTTAGATACCCATAAGAAGCAAAAAAGTTGAAGTTTGAAGTTGAGTCACAAGAGGTTAGTGCCTAATCTTCCTTTCTCACTTTATTAACTTTGAAATAAGGTTAAGATGAAGTGAAATTTGTAAGAAATTAAAAGAAATTGGTGAGAAATTTTGGGAGTGAATTTCGGTACCCATGGTAAGTGATGGACTTTGATGATTTAATGTATATAAATTGATTTAGTGATATTGGTTGATGCATTTATAAGTATTAGAAGTTTATTTACATTGAGATTTCATGAGATTGAAATTGTGAGTTAGGGTTTGGCCTAACTTTGGTACTTTTGTATTATACCTTGCAATTGGGATTGTTGAGAAGTGTTGATGATATTTAGAAGTGCCTTGAATTTCAAATTGAAGTAAGGAAGTTGGAGGAGAAATGAATTATTGGGAGTGCTATTTTTTGCAGGTTGTATTTGTTGAGGGCAGTATACATTTTAGGTTATAAATGAAATTGTGTGACTCCAATTGGTATGAGGCCAGTTGGAGGTGAAATATGACCTATAATAGACTAATTTTCATGTAGAGGTCATGCCAAAATTTTGCCTAGAAAGTGACCCAAAAAGTGACCAAATTCAGATTGCTTAAAATGTGAACCCAGAATTTGATCATATGAATAGTAATCAGTCTTTTGGCCATAACTTACTCAAAACAGGTCCAAATGACCTGAATTTTATACCATTGGAAAGATTAGACATATGGATACAATTTTCATGAAGACCATAGAACCCAAAAATGCCAAAAACCAAACCAAATTGCTAGCCCAAGTTGGGTCACAAAACTGTCCAGAATTAGATTGTCCAGAAACTGCTGAACATAAACTCACCCGACCAGTTTTGGAAAAATGGCCATAACATGGTCTACAAGAACTCAAATGTAATGAAACTAGTGGCAAAATTTCCACAAGATATAGATCTACAAATTTGGTATTTTGACCAAAACCCAAAAATCAAGAGAACTAGGTCAAATAGTTAGAACAAGTCACTACATCAAAACCTGCAATCTGACCAAATTTCACTTGACCCCAGAATAGTCTTTTAGTCATAACTCCCACTAGAAAAATCCAATTGGGATGAGCCATACCTTTCTAGAAACCTAAGAAACAAGGTTACAACGTTATTTTAGAAACCTTCCTCAAATTATGAATATAAGAATCTTAAAAATTGACCTACATTCACTGACTTAAACTGAACACTTGTTGGCATAAGGTACATGAATCCAAGTCAGTTAATTGACCATAAATAATTCCACAAAACTCAAAAAAATGTGATTCAAATTTCTCAATGATCATAAGACATAGGGCAACAATTTCTATGAAGATCACTAAGCCTAAAAGTGACTGCAATATGTTCCATTAATTAGGTAAATTTAAGTCCAAAAGCTGCCTAGTTGAGGAACCAAAATATGGAAATGAACTAGTTATGGTTATTTGACCATAACTTGAGTTCTATAAATTCAAATGACATGATTCAAAAAGAAAAATAAAGATAAGACATAGAGGACAAACTTCCATTAAGGAAGTGTAGTCAAACAGTAGTCACAAATTATTCAATTTGATATGCAAAAATAAGATAGAAAAGCTGAACCTAAAGAAAGGTTCTTGAAATAAATCATTGACTTATCCCTAATAAGTCACTACATGCTAAATTACATGAAATAGGTATGTGGGACCCACTTTTCAATTATAAGGTGACATGAAATCAGTTAATACATAAAATGTAAATTATCTAAATAGTTTGTTAAACACATAAGTCATATGAAAACACACTTGGAACTTATGTTCCATCATATATAAAATAACAATACTATGATATGACACAAAATAATGAGAGTAATAAATACATAAGTTATATGAATATGTACTTGGGATTTATGTTCCCATTATAATGAAATGAAAATGGTATAAAGCATAGATAGTACATGTAGTGAAATAACAATATGTTATGAACCCTTAATAGTACATAGCATGAAAT
This sequence comes from Hevea brasiliensis, assembly GCF_030052815.1. Taxonomy (NCBI): domain Eukaryota; kingdom Viridiplantae; phylum Streptophyta; class Magnoliopsida; order Malpighiales; family Euphorbiaceae; genus Hevea; species Hevea brasiliensis. The sequence continues at coordinate 99,882,970 of NC_079493.1, forward strand.
AATAAAACTATGAATGCTTAATGGTATTAAATTGCCCATAGTAAACCTAGGCTTATATTTATATAGTTGGATCGATTGGTATACCAATTAAGGACCACAGATAGCAGTACTGCTTACAGAGCAAATCATGAACTAGCAATATATGTCTGATATGATTGTTCTACAGGCTGTACGCCTACCCATTGGCCATTGTGCCTAACCTTATTTCTGGCTTTACAAGCCTGATAGCTGGCCTCTGTTTGCGTACTCCATAAGTATACGGGTCATTCAAGTAGTAAAAAAAAAGATATCGTCCCATAGAGATTTGTTGTTTGAGTACCAAACTATAAAAGTCACAATTATTTGGGTTATCGATAATTTGTGCCAAAAATAGAGTAAGAGATGCAACAAATTAAATTGGAAAAATAAGGAAATTATAATGAATTAAGCAATTAAAATTCTAAGTACTATACTAATTTACTAAAATTTCAGCAAGTGACAAAAGATTTAATTAATTAATGGTAAAAATTGATTTCAGAGTTGAGGTTCATGAAGTAAATTTCGTTGGGATTTGGATAGGTAAAGCCAAGATTAAGGGAAATACAAGTTTGAAGGAAGTTGATTCTGATTTCCTTTAATTTCTCTTTTAAGCAAACTAAAGAGTGTTTTAAAGGAAACTAAACCCCACTTTCATGTGATGTTTAATTACCCTAAACCCTTTAAGCATTTTAATCAACTTAAAATTCCTTTTAACCCACTAGTTTATTTCTAACACTAGATGATTGAGTTCATTATCTTAATTATCTATCATAGATTTTCACTTCTCGGTCCTTCAATCTAAGATTAAGAATAAAACCCAAAGGGTACCAACAATGGGTATGTAAATAAGCACACAAGATAAGAATCAAAACTTATATATACTAAAATCTTGTTAAAACCAGTCCAAATCCACAGAAAAAACTTAAATCATAACACCCAACTCTGAAATCTTAAGTATCTACTCAGTCATACTTGTATTTATAAGTAGAAAATATGAAATAGAGCATGAAAACATGAAAATAAAACTAAAAATAAAAGAACCCAGAAGAACAAGATCAAAATCTCTGAAAATGAAAGCTGGAAAATGTCACTCTGCAGGTGTTCTTCCTCCTAGAAATGGCGTGATTCCCTCTTTCCTTTTCTCTTTTGATTTTTCTCTCTCTTTCTCCTTATGTAAAAAATGAGAATATGATACTTATATATCCCCTCAAGGTTTGCCCTAAAAATAGTCTCTAAAGGGATAAAGACAAAAGGTGTAGAAGGTGTGAAAAGAGAAAATTTTTCCATGCCATTAAATCTGCCAGCGCCATCCCACATGCCTCATGTTGATTCAAGTTTTTTTTTAACATGCCATATGTTGATTAAGAGGAGGAGCCTTTAGATTCTACATGACCAGCTACACGGGGCATGTGGGAGTCTCTGAAACTTTCGGCGTGTTTTGTTTCAAAATCTCTGTTTACATGACCTGGTGTGAATTTACATGCCTCATGTGGATTCTTGCTGGCTAACTCTTATTTTCACATGACCCTCAACACGGGGCATGTTGAGGCCCTTGAAAGTCTTGGCTGGTCTTATTCTTTAAACAAATTTTCTTCATTTTTCACACTACTTTAAGCTTCCAAATCACTTTGAATTTCTTCTATATGGACCTTTTTGCCTTTAAACCTTATTAAAACCTATAAAAAACATTAAAATTTCAAAAATCAAATATAATGAAACTAAAATTAATAAATTAACTAAAATAAGCATTAAGAGCATAAAATTACTAAACTAAAAAGGCAAAATGGATGCAAAACTACCCTAAAATATCTATATAAAATGGGTTTATCAAATTCCCCCAAACTCAAATCTTTGCTTGTCCTCAAGCAAATTAAAAACAATTATAAGCAATTGGGGTACCTTTTTCTTAGATTCATGAAAATCACTCATTCAAGCTTTCAAACTTACCTCTAGCCACCAACAAACCATATACCCACCTTCAAGATATAAGGAATTCAATTCTCACCAAAGTTATCATCGCTTAGCCTTGGGTCAATTATTCATTCCATTAAACCCAAACCAATCAATTACATAGAGAAATCATGCTAAAATAGGCTCTAAAACAATCCATAAACTAAAGTGTCTCAAATGATGATGGAAATAGTTTAAATGGATGAATAATGTGCCAATCCCATAGGCAAACCAACTAATTCAATCTCTACTAATGTAGCAAAACACAATCAAGAGATCAAAAGGACTTTTAATGGATGTTATGGGGTTAAAGGGAAATAGTGTGGCTAACAAAGAAAAGGTAAAAGAGAAGCAATATATGAGAATAAGTAAATTGTAAAAAAGATCAAGATACACTTTTCTTTTATTATTATTATTTTTATTTATTTATTTATTTTTATTTTAAGAATCTAATGGGAGGAAGAACTTTATAATAAATCACCAATGCTAGCATACAGTTTTTGCAACTCTTTTAGGGACTACATAAATAACATTGAATTTTGCATTGCAATTATCCCTTTTTAATCTACCCCCAAACTCATTTCTTTGTATACTTGGGTGGTAAATAATTTTTTTTTTTTTTGCAACGTGATGTGATTGCTAGCCAATTTTATGTTAGTACTTCTCCCACTTGATTGTTATATACCTTTTTTTTTTTTTAAATCTATCTCTTAAACAAATTATTGTCATGAAGGGTAGGTAAGTGTTTAGGTTTATGGCTAGGTAAATTATGGGTGCCAAGGAAATAAAGGGTATAAATGAAGGCTCAAATTGGTTTCAAAGGGAAAATTTAAAGTGAGGTTGGTTAAAGTTAAAAATGTGGGTTTAAAATTTGAAGAATACCTTAATCATTTTTCTTTTCAAGTGAATGCTAAAATTTCGTCTCGAAAGGTTTAGAAGGCTTGTTCTAGGATTGGTGAGACACAATTAGTTATTTCTTTCTTTAAGCACTCAAAACTCAGTGTAATTAATTGGGTGGCCCTTGGATAAGAAGATATAAACCTAGATAAGAATCTTATAACCTCATACCAATCTGGAACTTTCAATCCATCAAACCCATCTTGAGGTAAGCTCAATTCTTTTTCAAAATGATTCTCAATCTTCTAAGAATTAGGTAAAAATTTATTTATTTATATTTTTTTTATGTATCCATGATTCCTAAAATGAATGCAAAAATTAAATAAAAATAAAAATAAAAATAATGAAATAAAACTATACATAATCTATATGATATCTATATGAAAGTGTATATATTTAAATGGTATAGGTGTATGGTGTATGTGAACTAAGTAACTAAGTATAAATGAAATCCAATTTAAGTAATGTAAATAAAAAGGATTAAAAATTTTGTGAAAATTTTGCCCTCCCCCAAACTCAAATTAGACAATGTCCTCATTGGCTTAATCTAAGTGGCAGAAATGTCAATGAAATCAATAAATGATAACTTGGAGAGATATAAACTAAGAAAGAGTGGAATAGAGTTACCATGTAGAACATACATGCCAAGTGGTGAATGATCAGAAAATGTACATAAGGCATGTGAATCATAAGTATTGGGAGCATGAGGCATGTTAATCAAAAAGCATGAGGCATGTTGAAGCAAAGGTAAATTAGCATGCCCTGTGCCAACTGCTAAGGAACTGATATGGGGTATCAACATGAGGCATGTCATGATCCATGAAAATTTCGGTGGGTTTTCAAAAATTTTGAAAATTTGAGGCAATGCAAATAGCTCATAGGAGAGCATAACCCTTAGCATGAGGCATGGCAAAGGAAAACAGTGTCAGCATGTGGCAAATGAATGTCTAGAAGTTACCTTAAATGCAGAATTGTCAAGGCTAAGATAAGAGCAGCTGTTGTATTGTCAATAATTCAGTTATATGACTATTAAAAAGCAATATCAGTAATGCTATTACAATAGTCAATAAAAACTGAAATTAAAGAAAATGATCAATTCAATAGAAATCTGGATAACAAAGATAGTGCAAGTATCACAGCAAAAAAAGCCAAGGCAGCCAGCAACAATGAACAAGTCAACGTAAGATTCATGAAACAAACAGAATTAAAAAAAACAAAAATTAAATCATTTACAAATAGATAAAACATATAAAAGTTCCACTAATTAGGAAATTAACAGTTGAAAAATAAAGCAAACCGACCAATGTGCATAATTAAAAACTAAAGTTTCAGAAACTAACTGAAATTAACAAAAACAAAATTCTAAAACTAGACAGCTTCTAAAGCTTTTTAAACAACCACAATATCAGAATTAGCATCAGAAACAGGCTGCTGGGCTGCACTCATTCTGTCAATTTTTGCTTCCAAATCTTTAAGAAAAACAAGTAAGTCTGATTGTCCAGCAGTAGGTGGGTGTGAGCTAGAAGGACCAGCATTAGTATGTTGTCCTATACCCTGTGATTGCTGCTGCTCTGTACCCTCATGTCCCCCATTTACCAACACATAAACATCACCCCTCTTTACACAAATTTTCATTTGAGTCATAATAATTCTATCTAGAAAAGACTGGCCAACCATAGACACCATAGCATACTGGTCAGGGTTAAAACCAAATGATTTGGCAATTACAGTCACCATCCCTCCAATAACTATACTGCCAGCTGAATGCTTAGAGACTATATGTTCCATATGAAAGTAAAGAAAATAAGAACCATTTATTTTTTTTCTTCTCTTTCATGCACCATAAAAAGAATAAATCATTCTTTCCTACAACCCCATTACTGTGCCCTCTACCTAGTATAGTGTAAGACATGAATCTTTGCAAGTATCTCAGAGCAGGGTCTTGAATAGCTAAGGCTTTAGCAGAACTAGGGTTGTAGTATTTCCCATATAGTGCAATGGACTTCCAAAATGTAGGGGGGGTCATAAATAGTCCTTTGCCACTCTATCACTTTTGCTCCATCATTACAAAAACCAAATAAGGCATTCACTTGAATAGTGTCTAGTTCTCTGTCCTGACCCAAACACCTAAAAGAAATGGTGTCCCTATGGTTACTTTGCATAGGTTGGAAGTCCAATTGCAATGAGCTTAAAAACTCAATTGTCAATTCCCTTGAAGCATGTTCTTGAATCTTAGGAAAATCACTCCAACCTATATTTTCCAAATATTCACTAACAGATTCATAAAGCCCTATCTCCTTGAGACTTTGTTCATCAATGTACTTGGTGTCTAAAATTTTCTTTTTAGCAAGGGCCTCATAATTTTTTCTCATTTCAAAGTCCCTAAAAGTCCATGGGTAAGATGAGTTTACCTAATTTCCAGATTGAGGGATAACTGAAGCAGTTTGAGACACTGTTGGTGAATGATGCAGGGGAGATTGTACCCTAATTAGAGCAGAAGAAACCTGCGGTGAGATAGGATTTTGGGCAGCAGAGCGGGTTCTGGCACTAATAGGTCCAGGGGAAATAACTCTAGGCGATTTTGGTGCAGCAGAGGAGTGGAGAACTGGTTTCTTTCTTTTTCGTGTCTCATATACAGCTGAAGGGGCAGATTTGGTGTGTTTTTGGGAGGGAGATGTGGTGTCTTGGGTGGCATTGTCGAGATTAGAGATGGAATGAGAGGATTGGCGAGGTGGAGAACTAGGGTTCGTATCGGGAATTTGGGGATTTGGGGACGAAATGGGTGTTTCGGGTTGAGCATTGGGTGGTGTAGGGTTTGGTGTTGGGGTTGAAGAATTACTATTAGCAGCCATTTTTATGGCTCGCAGCTTGGGTATGTGGGTTGAAAGCTGTTTGGTGCGCACCATGGAAGGAACAGTGAAAGCTTAGGTCGTGCGGCTGATGAGATGAAATAGGATAAAATGGCTAGGGTAAAGGTTTAAGTGGTGATATACCTAGTGTCTAACATGAGGCATGTTGAGAATAGTGAGGGGTGACATGCCCTGTGTGATTTGGTGTAAGATGAATAACATGAGGCATGTTGGAATAAAAGGGAAAAATGACATGCCCCGTGTTATTGTACATGAAGTGCTACATGAGGCATGTGAGACCCCTTGAAACTCTCAGCAGGTTTTACATTTTTAGCAATTTAAAGTGCCAAGAATAGGTTTTGGTGGTGACACTACCCCCAGCATACATCATGTTGAACCTAGTGTTAAATGACCTGATATAAAACCCAGAAATGTGATCCTAAACACACTAAAACCAAACCCAAAACACAATTTGCACAGAAATTTCACTCAAAATTCAATTGAAACCCAATTAATCGCTAAGAACAATTAAAATCTATCAATCCACCAAACACAAACTAAAACATTATTCAAGTAATATTCACATTAACAATCACACCACAAGGAATAACACCCAAATTCAACCCCAAACTCATCATTAAAATTTAATGAACAAGGAATAAAATTCTGTTGCAGACACTGTTCACATGAATAAATTTCTGTAGAATTGTATTATGAAATTTCACAAAATATACAATGACAAATATGTTAATCTTAGTGCACTACATCAAAATTAATTACCTAAAAAGTAAAATCAAAAGCATGTTGCTATTGATTACCATGAAAGTTCCTATATTTCTCACTAATTTCCTTAAAATGCTGAAACTAAAATGGCCTTTCACTCCACCATGTTGCTGCAATCAAACATAAAACTCAAATTAGTTCAGATTTGACTTTGTTTAAAAACAATATGCATCATGGAAGACAAATATTATAAGGTTCAGCAACTTCCCAGGCATTAATTCTTTCAATTCAACATACACATTTGCTTGAAAATCTCCACCAACCTGCCGAAAGAAATTTTAATATCAAATTTGAGTTCAATGGGATATAAGATGAAATAAAATAAAAGAAAAACTAAGTATAAGGATAATTTTTTTTTGGGGTGCCTACCAAAAGGCGTTAATTTTAGGTCATTAGCTTGACCCTCTTTAATTTAGTGAATTGGTGGATCATCAAGGAAACAACTTGTTCCCTTCTCAATGGGCTGGCTTGTGATATAAATCTTGAGCCTTTGACCATTAACTTTAAAAAGACCAGAATTTTCACTCCAAATGTCCATAGCTCCATGTGGATAAACTTTGACGACCTTGAAAGGACCAGACCATTTTGATTTCAACTTTCCAGGAAAGAGTCTAAGTTTAAAATTATAGAATAAAACCATATCACCCTCTTTAAACTCCTTTCTTTTAATATACTTATCATGCCAAAATCTAGGCCTTTCCTTAAAAATCCTGGCATTCTCATATGCATCCAACCTTATCTCTTCAAGTTCATTTAATTGAAGTAACCTTTTCTCTCCAGCACTATTTAAGTCAAAAATTCAAAGTTTGGATTGCCCAATATGCTTTGTGCTCCAACTCGATTGGCAAATGACATGATTTCCCATAGACTAGCTTAAAAGGTGTAGTTCTAATGGATGTCTTGTAAGTTGTCCTGTACGCCCATAATGCATCATCTAGCCTCAATGACCAATCCTTCCTTGAATGATTAACAATTTTTTCCAGAATTCTCTTTAATTCCCTATTAGATACTTTAACTTGCCTACTAGTCTAAGGTGTAGCTACCTTATAAGTAACCCCATATTTCTTCAAAAGATCTTCAAACTTTTTATTGCAGAAATGAGATCCACCATCACTAATTATAACTCTTGGAGCTCCAAATTTAGTGAAAATAAACTTTTTCAAAAATTTCACTACTACCCTTGCATCATTTGTAGGGGAAGCAATGGCCTCAACCCATTTAGACATATAATCCACACCTACCAAAATGTACTTATTCCCAAAAGATGATGGGAATGGTCCTATGAAATCTATGTCCCAAATATCAAATAACTCAATCTCCAAAATTCCTTGTTGTGGCATTTCATTTTTCTTTAAAATATTCCCCACTCTTTGACATCTGTCACATCTCAAAATAAATTCTCTCACAATTTTAAACATGTGTGGCTAATAAAATCTAGCTTGAAGTATTTTAGCCACTATTTTATCCACACTAAAACACATCTCAAAATAAATTCTCTCACAATTTTAAACATGTGTGGCTAATAAAATCTAGCTTGAAGTATTTTAGCCACTATTTTATCCACACTAAAATGACCTCTATAATCAGAAGAATGACAGTACTCTAGAATGTTTCCTATTTCCTCTTCAGGCACGCACCTTCTAACTAAGCCATCATTACATCTCTTGAATAACAATGGATCCTCCCATGTATAAAATTTCACATCATGCAAAAATTTCTTTTTCTATTGATAGCTCAAATTTAGTGGGAGAACTCCACATGACAGGTAATTGACAAAATCTGCAAACCATGGCAATGTAGCAACAATAACTAGCAATTGCTCATTCGAGAAAAACTCACCAATTGGCAATTCCTCTTCATTTCCATCCTTACTCTCATACTTAATCCTTGATAGATGGTTCGCCACAACATTTTCAGCTCCCTTTTATCTTTAATTTATAAGTCAAACTCCTGTAGCAATAGAACCCATCTTATCAGTCTTGGCTTTACTTTTTTTTTTTATTCATCAAATATCTTACGGCGGCATGGTCTGTATAGACAATTACTTTCGATCCAACTAGGTATGATCTGAACTTTTCCACCGCAAATACCACAGCTAAAAATTCTTTCTCAGTGGTGGCATAATTTACTTGAGCATCATCTAGAGTTTTGCTAGCATAATAGATTGCATAAGACCTCTTCTCTTTTTTCTGACCAAGTACAGCTCCCATAGCAAAGTCACTAGCATCACACATAATCTCAAATGGCAATGACCAATCCGGAGGTTGCATAATAGGGGTTGTTGTTAGAGCTTCCTTCAACCTATTAAAAGAATCAAAACAAGTGTGGTCAAAATTAAAAGGAATATCATGATTTAACAAATTTGTAAGAGGTTTAGCAATTTTTGAAAAATCCTTTATAAATCGCCGGTAGAACCAAGCATGCCCAAGAAAACTTCTAATTCCTTTCACTGAAATTCATGGAGGCATCTTCTCAATCACTTCTACTTTGGCCTTGTCCACTTCAATTCCTCTATGTGATACCAAATGTCCAAGAACAATGCCTTCTTGCACCATAAAATGACATTTCTCCCAATTTAGCACCAAATCTATTTCTTCACATCTTTTAAGCACTTTAGAGAGGTTAGATAGACAATTATCAAAAGAAAAACCATATACAGAAAAATCATCCATGAAAACTTCTATAATTTCCTCAATAAAATCAGAGAAAATGGCCATCATACACTGTTGAAAAGTAGTTGGTGCATTACATAAGCCAAAAGGCATCCTTTTATATGCAAATATGCCATGTGGACATGCGAATGTGGTTTTCTCTTGATCACTAGGATGTATTGGGATTTGGAAAAAACTAGAATACCTATCCAAATAATAAAAATATGAATGTTTTGCTAACCTCTCTAACATTTGATCAATAAAAGGCAAGGGAAAATGGTATTTCCTAGTGGCACTATTAGGCTTCCTGTGATCTATACACATCCTCCAACCTGTGACAATTCTAGTAGGTATTAACTCATTATTTTCATTTTTCACAACGGTCACACCTCCTTTCTTAGGAACTACATGAACTGGGCTAACCCAACTACTATCAGAAATAGGATAAATGATCTCAGCTTCAAGCAGTTTCAAGACTTCTTTCTTCACCACCTCTTTCATATTAGGAATTAACCTTCTTTGATGTTCTATGGTAGCTTTAAAATTATCCTCTAAAAGAATCCTATGCATGCACAAGGTAGGGTTTATACCCTTTATGTCATCAATGGTCTAACCAATGACTTTCCTATGTGCTCTTAAATCTCTCAGCAATTTTTCAACTTGTACATCACTCAAATTTGCATTAATAATGACAGGATAAGTTGAATTAGGTCCAAGAAAAGCATACCTTAATGTAGATGGAAGTGGTTTGAGGTTTACCTATGGTGCGTCCTTCTCATCTAGCAAAGATGGGTGTGCAACTTCATATTTCAGTTCTTCAACTTGCAAAACTTGATCTCCTACAACTTCTTGAGTAGCTTCCAAAATTTGAGCAAAAGCTGCAACTTCAGGAATTTCATCCTTTGTTGTTCTACTTAGGGGTGAGCATTCGGTTCGAGCCAAACTGAACCAAATTAAATTATAAAAATCGAACTGTAAATTTTAGAAATCGAACCGAATCGAAATGGGTAAAAAACAAAATCAAACCAAACCGTTCTATTTCGGTTCGATTCGATTTAAATCGATAGGTTTGATTTTTTATTGATTTTTTAATTTAGACTTGATTTTCAAGTTATTTGGTCTAATTTTAACTTTGGTTTGAACCTAATAACCATTAATCAATAACATTAAACAATTAATATATATATAATTAAATATAATTCATAAAATTTTCATAAAAATAAATCAATTCAAAAATTAATTCAGTTTGACTTAGTTCGATTTGACTATATAAATTACTATTTGGTTCGGTTTGGTTTAACCGATTTTTTCTCTTCAAAACTGAACCGAACCAAAATAATCGAAATTTTTATAATGTAAAACCGAATTGAACCGATTGAATTTTAAACCGAATCGATTGAACCAAATTGACTCAGTTCGGTTCGATTTTTCGGTTTGAACCGAATTCTGCTTAGCCCTAGTTCTACTATGTACTAAACAATTCTCCAAAGGGTCCTCAGGATATCTTTTCTTAAATTCTGCTTCCGCAATCTCATTAATAACATCCACCCTTAAACAAGGATCAACTCCATGATGTTTCTTCAAAGTCTGATTCAAATTAAATTCCACCTCCTCTTCTCCAACTTTTAATGTCAATCTACCATTCTTTACATCAATTATAGCCCCTGCTGTGGCTAAAAATGACCTTCCCAAGATGATAGGTATGTGAATATCCTCTTCCATTTCAAGAACCAAAAAATCCACTGGAATGAAAAATTTTCCAACTTTTAAGGGCACATTCTCCAAAATTTCCACTGGATATTTGATAGATCTATCGGCTAGTTGCAAAGAAATGGTGGTGGGCTTCAAATCTCCTACCTTCAACTTTTCACAAATGAAGAGTGGCATCAAACTTACACTAGCTCCAAGATCACACAATGCCTTTTCAATACTAGTGTCCCCAATGTAACAAGGAATAGAGAAACTTCCTGGATCCTTCAATTTTGGTGGAAGTTTATTCTGTAAGAGAGCACTACACTCCTCTGTTAATGCCACAGTTTCATAATCTTCTAATCTCCTCTTATTTGAAAAAATTTCTTTCAGGAACTTAGCATATGAGGGCATTTGAGAAATTGCATCTGTAAATGGAATGTTGATGTATAATTTCTTCAAAACTTCCAAAAATTTCCTGAACTGCTTATTTAGCTTTGTTTTCTGAAACCACGGAGGATATGGCAATGGTGGTGGAGGCACATACTTTTCCTCTTCTTCTTTTTCAACTTTCTTCTTTTTGTTTGCTTCCTCATTAACTTCATTATGATTTAAAATAGATTCATTTTTGTCTTCATCTTCTTTCTTCTTTTCCTCTTCTATCTCATCTTCCTTTTTATTTCCCAAAATTTTCCCACTCCTTAGGATCACTGCCTTGCAATGTTCTCTAGGATTCTCTAGTTAACTTGGAAGTTTTCCTTGTGCTTTACAAGAAGAACTTGCTTGTTGAGCTATTTGGTTTTCCAACATCCTGTTATAAGTGGCAAGCTGGTCTATCCTTGAAGTTAATTGTTGAATCATTTCTCCTTATTTTTGTTGAGCAGTTAAGAAATTCTCCATCATAGACTTCAAAATTGAATCTTGGTCTGAAGACTGAACTGGTTGTTTTGGAACAGGTGCATTTTGATTCCTTTGTGGTGGAAATCTAGGTGGTACTCTGTTTTGCTGAAAATTCTACTGTTGTTGCTGAAAAATAGGAGGTTGTTGATAATTCTGTTGCTGCCCTTGTCGACCTCCCCAAGAAAAGTTAGGGTGGTTCCTCCATGCTGGATTATATGTAGTAGAAAAAGGATTACCAACTGGTTTCTGATTGTAATTCCCAACAAAATCAACTTGCTCATTTCCAAACTCTTGCCCATAGGAAGGAAAATCATTGATACAATGCATATTTCCCGCACCAACATCTTCTGTATGACTAGATCCTCCAATTGATGAGTTAACCTTCGTGCTTAACTTATCCATTTTTCTCGTCAAAGCATCAAATTTGGCATTGAACATACTCATGGCATCTAATTCATATACACCAACTGGTGGCTTCTTCATTTCATTTCTTTCACAGCTCCATTAATAATTATTGTAAGCAGTTTTATCCAATGCTGAATAAGCTTCATCTTCTGACTTTTCCATAAGATCAACTCCTGAAGATGCATCAATTATACTTTTAATTGCTGGAGAAACACCATTGTAGTAATGTTGAACTAGCATCCATTTAGGAATTCCATGATGTGGACATCTCCTTTGAAGATCCTTGTATCTCTCCCAAGCTTCATAGAGACTCTCATCATCCCTTAGTCTGAAAGAAGTTGATTCATTTGTCAATTTTGCAGTCATGCTAGGAGGAAAGTATTAAGCCAAGAAAGCTTGTGACAACTCATCCCAAGTAGTTATTGGACCCGAAGGTAATGAATGCAACCACTCCCTAGCACGATCCTTCAAAGAAAAAGGAAATAATCTCAGTCGGATGGCATCATCTGACACTCCATTTATCTTCAGCATGTCACTAATCTCAAGAAAATGTGCAAGGTGCACATGTGGACTCTCAGTAGGACCTCCCCCAAACTGTGATTGTTGAACCATTTGACAAACTTCCACTCTAGGCCTTATAATACTCGGTCTAAAATCTCCAAAACTAGGAAAAGCATGATCCTTAATTAATCGATTGTTGTTGTTTGCCATAGCTTCTATCACTTGTTGCACTTAATGTTGCTCTTGCTGTCTTTGAATTCTGAGTTCAGCTTTTCTTCTTTTAGACTCTGCTCTTAAAGCTTTAGCTGTCTTTTCAATCTCAGGATCAAAAATTAAATCAATTTCTACACTTTTTGTTCTTCTCATATAAAAGATATGTACCTGAAAAACCAAAATAAGAAAATCTCAAAGTAAAATGATAAAGAAGAGAAATTAAAATAAAAAATAAAATGCCCAAATTAACCAAACAATCAATCGTCTAATATCAAACAAAACAAATCCCCAGCAACAGCGCCAAAAACTTGCTTGCGTACTCTACAATTATACGAGTCGTTCAAGTAGTAAAGAAAAGATATCATCCCACAGAGATTTGTTGTTTGAGTACCAAACTATAAAAGTCACGATTATTTGGGCTATCGATAATTTATGCCAAAAATAGAGTAAGAGATGCAGCAAATTAAATTGGGAAAATAAGGAAATTATAATGAATTAAGCAATTAAAATTCTAAGCACTATACTAATTTACTAAAATTTTAGCAAGTGACAAAAGATTTAATTAATTAATGGTAAAAATTGATTTCGGAGTTAAGGTTCATGAAGTAAATTTCATTAGGATTTGGATAGGCAAAGCCAAGATTAAGGGAAATACAAGTTTGAAGGAAGTTAATTCTGATTTCCTTTAATTTCTCTTTCAAGCAAACTAAAGAGTGTTTTAAAGGAAACTAAACCCCATTCTCATGCGATGTTTAATTACCCAAAACCCTTTAAGCATTTTAATCAACTTGAAATTCCTCTTAACCCACTAGTTTATTTCTAACACTAGGTGATTAAGTTCATTATCTTGATTATCTATCATAGATTTTCACCTCTTGATCTATGATTAAGAACAAAACCCAAAGGGTACCAATAATGGGTATGTAAATAAGCACACAAGATAAGAATAAAAGCTTATATATACTAAAATTTGGTTAAAACCAGTCCAAATCCACAGATAAAACTTAAATCATTACACCCAACTTTGAAATCTTAAGTATCTATTCACTCATGCTTGTATTTACAAGTATAAAATATGAAATAGAGTAAGAAAACATGAAAATAAACTAAAAATAAAAGAACCTAGAAGAAGAAGATCCAAATCTCTGAAAATAGAAGCTGGAAAACGTCACTCTGCAGGTGTTCTTCCTCTTAGAAATGGCATGATTCCCTCTTTCCTTTTCTCTTTTGATTTTTCTCTCTCTTTCTCCTTATGGTAAAAAATGAGAATATGATGCTTATATATCCCCTCAAGGTTTGCCCTAAAAATAGTCTCTAAAGGAATAAAGACAAAAGGTGTAGAAGGTGTGAAAAGAGAAAATTTTTCCATGTTAGCAAATCTGCCAGTGCCATCCCACATGCCTCATGTTGATTCAAGTTATTTTCAACATGCCTCATTTTGATTTAGAGGAGGAGCCTTTAGATTCTACACGACCAGCTACACAGGGCATGTGGGAGTCCCTGAAACTTTCGACGTGTTTTGTTCCGAAATCTCTGTTTACATGACCCGGTGTGAATTTACATGCCTCATGTGGATTCCTACTAGCTAACTCTTATCTTTACATGACCCTCAACACGGGGCATGTTAAGGCCCTTGAAAGTCTCGGTTGGTCTTCTTCTTTAAGCGAATTTTCTTCATTTTTTACACTACTTTAAGCATCCAAATCATTATGAATTTCTTATATATGGACTTTTTTGCCTTTAAACCTTATTAAAACCTATAAAAAAAAACATTAAAATTCTAAAAATAAAATATAATGAAACTAAAATTAACAAATTAACTAAAATAAGCATTAAGAGCATAAAATTACTAAACTAAAAAGGCAAAATAGATGCAAAACTACCCTAAAATATCTATATAAAATGGGTTTATCAGTCTCGTGCCTGACAACTGGCCTTGTACCTGACAGATGTATATAGGGTAGACATATGACTGTCCAACCCATATACTCTCGTGTATCCAGCATTAGAGTTTGTTATAGGTTACTTGGGCACTAATATACACCGATATGACATGAAATACACCGATATGACATAAAATATACTGATATGATTCCAAAGACTCTAATATGAGTTTAAAAAGCCAGAGAATGAAATTAATGAATAGAAAAGATACTGATAATTAATTTATTTCTAAAGTACAGAAAAGTCATAAATGACTTAGATTGTATAAGAAATGAACATAAAAGATACTATTAAATTTAACTATTCCCAAAGTGTAGGAAATTTATAAATGACTTAGAATTGATGACAAATTTACTGATATGAGTTTAATGAGACTGAAAATAAAATATATGCATAGATAAGATCTTGATAGATATATTGATTCCAAAGTATTATAAAATATGCCATTGACTTAGAATTATGAAATTACACATCGTATTATCATTTTAAATCATTTACTTATTTTGCTTTAAGATTATGCATCACTAAGCAATTTGCTTAGCGCGTTGAATTTTTCATCACGTAGGTACTGGAGATCAGCAGCTGCCACAATAGTGTACTGACCGCAGTTGACCAGATCTGTATACAATCTAGAGTTCACCTCATTAGTCTTTTGTATTTTAGTAGGGTCCATGTACTAGACTTAGTATTTTAGTTTATTGTATATAAACTTCATGTAGTTATATTTTGTGTTGTAAATAAATGAAATTTATATGTTGTGATTGTAAATAAGCTTGTAAGTTTTTGTATATAAATTTTCATCTGAATGAATGAATGAATGAGTTTCATTTCTTGAAATGATATGATATGATATCACTATGGATATATCAGACAGATATGGAATGGTTTTTAATAGGTAACTAGTGGAACCTGCCAGACGCTAATAAAATAAAGGAGGCTCTGCCCGGGTATCCACAGAAATAAATTGTTATAAAAAAAAATTCCACATATGGAATACCTATTTTTAAATGATATTAAAAGTTTACAATAGACATGATAAGACAAGATTGGGTACTCCAGCACTGAATGTGGCACTCCTCGTTCGGCTACACTGTAGACGGGTGAGGGGCGTCACAATAACACCCCAAATCACTTCTTACATCAAGACATCGACTAATAACACTGCTTAAGTCTTCCACCTCCCCAGGCTAAGAGGTCCCATCCATAATCAGTAATTAACATCAATAGAGCAAACTCCAGAAGATGTTTAGCTCCTCTGAATAACATCATAACACTATTGGTCCTAAAGCCATATGTTCTCAAAGCGAAACTTCTTATAACCACTAATTTAATCTAATAATAACTTAACGAGAATAGGGTTGTGATCCAAAATGCATTCTCAAAGTATTGCATCAATGAAAGAGTAGCAAAAGCTTAATCAATCGTTCCTCCACTTAATTATCAATCCCATGCCCCCTTTCCCATGTAAACTCATGCTCTTCCATACCTAAATCAATTAAGCCACGATCTATCACCACCTCATGAAATCCTTAAAGCAACCAATTTGGATGCATTAACCTATCCCTCTTCTCATTTTGACACAATAAATCATTAAAGTCCTCAACATAGCACTAAGAGATCTTAGACTTCGACCATAATTCATGAAGCAAATTCCATGAAAGCCTATGATGATGTCTTTCTAGAAGCACATAGAACCTAGTGAGACGCTATGATGGAAGGTTTTGCATGGAGACAACAACATAAATGTGATGTTGAGAAAAGCTAATCAATGATGCCACACAAGAATACCTCCACAACAGGACTGGCCCACCACTGCAGCCTTTGCTCTCCATAATCAATCATCCTTTAATGTAATGCCCTGATCAAAGGGTCATTACTGGTGCAAGGGAATGAGTTAGTTTAAGGCTATTGGAACCCATAATAAGCCTAAGACTATATACTTTGACCTTCTAAGGGCCCATTTTATGGATTTAGAACTTTTCCTAAAGTCTAAAGGTGGTTTTTTTCCTCTCTAAAACTCAAACTCAATAGAAAAAGCATAAAACTTTCAGTGCATTATGCAAAAATTTCTTTTTTTATTTTTTGTCTTTCATTACCATTGTTATGATACTTTACTTCATTTGTATAAAACTAAGCTTTTTTTGTATTCTTTTTAAGACTATTATGAGCCACATAACCTTATTTTGTCAAACAAAGTCTATCTTGGAATTGCTTCCCTAGGAAGAGTGTACTCATAGACCTTTACTTTCTTATTCTTTTATAATTGATCAATACATTTAATACCTTAACTTTGAGAAGGTTCCCTTAAGGAACCTTTTTTACATGTTCACATCATTTAACTTTAACTACATTCTATTAATTACACTGTGACACCCCTTACCCGTCTACAGTGTAGCCGAGCAAGTTATGCCACTCAGTGTGTCGGAACACCAATTCATATTTCAATTTCAATTAATCTCTTTTAATTCATTTATTTATAATTTTTGATAAATCTAAATTTTTTCGCAAATTTTATAGAAAATCCGGCAGAGTGCCGGCTATAAATTAGAAAAACAGTTCTTCTGAACCTGTTAAAAACACTCCCAATAATATCATCACCTTATTCTCAATCAACCTCCAATATATTCTCAACAATTTCTCAAAATTCAATTAAATTCAAACCACAGTCAACTCAATAAAAAAAATGCTCAATTTATTACTGAACATGTTTCATAGATATTTACATCAAAAGCATAATTACATGAATTTATAATATACATTACAGAAGGTTACAAAATACAAAATATCAAAATATCAAAATGGCCTAATGTCCTACCAAATGCACTGCAATGTGAGGTGACTCTGAACTCTGAGTGCAGATATGAAGGCTCACCCTGTGTGAGGTCTGCTGGACTCCCCAGCTAGGTCTGCTGGACTCCCCAGCTATGTCTCCAATACCTGCGCGTGGCAAAAGCGATGCGCTAAGCAATTCTGCTTAGTGGTGACAATATAAAATAGAATAAAATAAAATAAAATAAAATAAGACATGTGTGCAAAATGTATATTTACATTTTTGGGGTGGACTAAATTTCAAATATTTATTGCAATATTATTCGATTAAAGTTTGATAAAATTTATTAATACTGCCCGAGTAACCTACACTAGTTGACTGGACTGGATAAACGGGTAAACTGGTACTGGGTACTAAGTACCTCAGACCATCACACCATCGGTCACATTGTGTCTCTTGGTGTGCAAAAGAACAGCTAATAAGCTATGATAATTATCGGGGATTAAAGCCGAATATAATAACTCATTATCATAGCCAAAGGCTATTATGTCATAGAATGGCATGGGAAGCCATGAAATACAGAATGGCATAAAGCCATATGCAGTACTGCTAACAGAACCCTATTGGCATGCCAACCTATCCAAACCAATCACATTAGGCCTACTAGTGCATTTAACACTTTTAATTTGTGTAATTCTTTGAAATTGAAATTTTTATGACCACTATTCATTTCATTAGTCAATCAAAATGTTGACATTTACATTGACAATAGGTAATTTAGTTTAAATATCATCAGCATACCACATTTTGCATTTTAAACTTGTTGGTATTGGTTGCCAATACCATCTCTAAGCTTAATGTGAATTGGACAGAATTTTCAATTTTCCAGCCTTGGGTTTACTGTTCCATTAGTTACTGTTGTAGTGGGAATTTGGAAAAATGATAAACATGAAAGTTGTTCCTCATTTTGTCTAGTTGAATTTCCTTTTTTGAATCACTCCATTTGGAGTTTTTTAGCTCAAGTTATGGCCTAAAAACCATAACCGGCCGGATTGGGCAGATTCCAAAAATCTGGGCAAAACTGGTTCTGCCAGATTTGGTAACCTAAGTTTGGTTGGAAATTTGACTAAGTTATGGTCATAATTTGGGTCAAGTTTCTTCATGAAAGTTGTTGGTCTATATGTCACCTTGTTGCTGGTAAAATTTCAGGTCAATTGGACCTTGCTAGATTGAGTTATGGCCAAATAACCAAATACTGTTCATTTGGTCATTTTGCCCAGGCAGATTGCAGGTCACCCGAATTGGAGCAAGGTTTTGGTCCACTTAGTTTGGTCTTATGGGCATGGTTTCTTCACCAAAGTTGTGCCATTTTGTGTCTAGTTTCATGTCCAATTAGCCAAACATCAAATGAACCTCTACAATTTAAGTTATGGCTGTCCAAATAGGCTGGACTCACATCCAAACCTGCAGGTCACACAAGGCAGCCACTCTAACCTCAAATCCCACAACCCAGTTCACTTCATTTTTGATTCAAACCAAACCAAATGGTCACTAATTGATCATTAAAACTTAATTTCACAATTACATGATCAACATCTCAATTTTGGATCCAAACCCTAGCTCTACCATTTCAACTTTTTAAACACATAAAATCAATGGATCAATTCACACTCCTAATAATGCATATATAAGTTTAAAGAATTAATTGTCACTAGCCTTTAATGGAGCTAATCTCAAGCTTGTAAGAACTCTTTCTTTTGATTTCTTTTTGCTCCCAAAAGCTTTACTAAGAGGAAAGAACAAGAATTTGTGTTGGGAACTTAGGCTTTAGTTGGGTAAAAACCAAGAAAAGCAAGCTTGGTAAAGCTTGGCTATGGTGGACAATGGGAGAGCATGGGTGACGTTTTTGAAGAAAGAAAGGGCTACTGAAATTTTCTAGAATTCTGCCTCATTTATCCCTTTTTATTGAATTTTAATTGTCTTGCTTTAATGTGATTGGCCATAGCATTTTTAATTACCTCATGCTTACATAAGCATGAGGTAATAAATCCCATTATTTCCATTTACTTTTCTTTCATTGCTTATTCATTTTTTTAAATAAATTTTCATTAATATTTGTTCATATTTTATGTCATATAATTCACTTGCATAAATGGACAAGTTGGTCAAAAATCATCTCTGAAGATGAAATGACTAAAATGCCCTCCATTTGGCTTATCGGGCCAAAATTGTCTGTACCGATTGAAAAATTTTTCTAAGCATTTCCTTGGCATTCTAATGCCATAAAAACCTCAATGACCCTTCTCTGGAGTCCCAAAAATTATTTTATAATTTTTCCCCTGGGTCTAGGGCTCCTAGTTGCGAGAATCGCAACTTCTCACTAGGTTACCCATCGCTAGGGCACCGGCTCATTTAACTTGGTTGTATTTTATTTCTAAAATTTTTTCTAAATTTTTCTGATTAATATTTGAGTTAATTATGGTTGCTCTCTTTAGTTTAAATATTTTTCCGGACGTTCTAGCTGTCCGGACCGACACTGGTCACCGGAACAGTAGAATGTACGGAGTTGCTACCGGGAGGGTGTTACATACACTCAACTTTACTTTTTTTTTTTTATCATTAAGTTGACCCTTGGTATTGAAATACCTAAGAGAGTTTTTGATTAACCTAGCAAACTTCCATTATATATTTCATATTTAGTGCGATTAATATGATACTATCTACTCTTTAACCATCATTCCATTTATGCATCCTCTTTCAAATGACTGTGGAGAAGGCTTGATCGATTGGTCTTACTTTTTTGGATTTTTCATTTCACTAATTACATCTATTTCCTTTTAGGGGACTCCACGTTCCCTTCTTAAACTTGTTCAATTACATTTTATACTTTCAATATTCATTATGCTCTTCCAT
The DNA here is from genome assembly GCF_030052815.1 of Hevea brasiliensis. Lineage (NCBI taxonomy): Eukaryota > Viridiplantae > Streptophyta > Magnoliopsida > Malpighiales > Euphorbiaceae > Hevea > Hevea brasiliensis. Next base: position 99,903,453 of record NC_079493.1, read on the forward strand.
TTCATTTTAAAAGAAGTAATTCACTAACACATGTAACTATACAATCTTACTGTCAAGCACATTCACATTCTATCATACATTAGACATACATGCCCACACCACAAACATCAAAATAAATATCCACTAAAACATCACATACATTAACATTATGTAATAATAAGACATAACATAAATACATACTCTTATACACTTAAGAAATTTTTACATAACATGGATGATTCTATCACTATTACAAAAGTTGTCCTTCTAATGTGCCAATACCCTCCCAAGTTCTCATACATTTGCTACCTACACAAACCTATTTTTTATTAGGTTGGGGGGGGGGGGGTGGTGAGTTGGGAGGCTTAGGAAGCATAAGCTACTTAAAATAATTACATAATTTGCATATTTACAAACACATGGTTGTGAAACATATGAATGCATCAATACATTAAACATTGCATACATGACAGTCATGTCACTAGTGACTTCCATAAAACTAATGCACCAGGCTCATATAAAAGCTCCTCTGGACTTCTTCTTAATTTAACCAATAAGCCTAGCTCATACAGATGCTGCTCAGGACTTTCTCTTTAAACATGACATGTGTCATGTATTAAGGGCCTCATAGGGCCCTTATCTGGCTTTTTGGATCCAAAACCATACATAATATAATATAACAAATACTGTATACCATTTGGGAGTTGGTGGGTCATCCATAATCTGCCTCACATCATAAACATTTATGTAGTTTCAACATAGTATGGTTCTAATGCATTATCAATGCATTTCATAATGCATTATTATGATTATATTTAAAAAGCATTTGAAATTAAATTAAGTTGTTTATACTTACCTCTTATAGAACTTATCAAACATTCTTACTGCCAAGATTTGGCAGGTAGGCTTAACTTCCTATGTGTTTCCTAGGGTGCTCTAACATGAGCCTGACTTGAGGCCGGACTCTTTTAGACATTGATCACCAACTCTCTGATTAAGTAATGAATCAACAACATATCAAATCTATATATGAGACTTTTTGAAAAAATATAAAGACCTTTTAACGTTTAGTTTTAGGCAAAAACAAAACATAAAATATGATCCTAGAGCCTTGAAAACAAATAAGAAAAGTTATTGGTAGAAGCAACTTCAATTGTTGAAGTAAGGGACTTCGTCTGTCGAAGTCTTAACTTTAAATGCTTTTAACTAGTAGTACCTACTTTGGCTGCCAAAGTAGGGAACTTCAGCTACTGAAGTCTATAACCAAATCTACCCTATAGAACAATGGCTACTTCGGTTGCCAAAGTAGGGAGCTTTGGCTGTCGAAGTCCAAAATCCAGGAAAAACTTTTGAGAAACAAAATCAATTCCAGCTGTAGAAACAATGGTTTTTGGCAGCTAAACCTAGGAATTTCTAGAATTCCCAATTGGATGTATAGAAACTCAACACCCTAAAAACAATGTCAACACAGGCTCAATAGCTAATCTCAACATATATTCATGCAATAAAGTCAATAACTAATACCTATAGACATAAAAACTCAACATGCATTCACCTAAACATCAAGCTTGCATGGGATAAACTCAAATTATCAAACCTAAAAAAAACTAGAAAATTTCATCTTGAAAGTCCTAAAACCCTAAGCCAGTCTTATAGAATTTATTGGGAAAGATTTACCTAACTAGAAAAACTCCTACAAGGCACATGCATTTGTCCCAAGGAAAACCCAATGTGAAAGATCTATATTTCCCCCACTTAATCTTAATCAAAACAACACCTAACTTTCCCATAACACAAAAACATCTTCTCATGTCAATTTATCAAAGAAAACCTCATAAAAACAAATGCACTAAGGAAGAACCTTTTTAAAGTTCTAACCTCCAACTCTTGATTTTGAACCAAGAATTTCCCTTAGATCAACATGAAAACAAAAACACTTAATTAAAACTCCCATCTTCAAAACTTCAAGAAGCTAAAGAATAAGAGAAAAAAAAAAACTAAGATTTGGTGTTAAAATACCTAGTAAAGAGAGGATTTGAAGGACTTCCCTTAATCCTAATTTGCCAATGAGCTATTTATACCCATCTCGACCAAAGGGACTTTTGGCTGTCAGAACTTTACTTTTCAGCTATCTAATTCTGTGCTGCCCAAAAGCACACCTCAGTAATAAAGGAACCTTCAACTATCGAAAGTCTAACCTTTAGCTGCTGAAGTTTATACTGCCCAAGGAGAAACCTTATTTTAGACTCACTAACCTCACACTTGACACCCAAAACACATACCTTTGCCTCTACCAACTTCGTCAAACCTTAAGTTTCACCAAAATTTCCCATCAATAACAGGTATTCTGGAATTAGAAGATGGTGGATGTTACACTCAAAACCTAATAACTTTCTTATCCTTTTAACCCTATTCCTTCATACCTTAATTTATAGGCCTATTAAAGTTGACTAAGTCCATTGAGTTCTAAACAGTATGTGGGTTTCCCAACCCATGATAGTTCAAGCTTAAACAATTCATTTGGTCCAATAGGCCTGGGGTACACTAATACCCACCGTTTCATGGAAATGTGCTAGAGAAAGAACAATATCGAGATCCATTAACATATCTTAGCCCAAGTCATTACAACCCAACACATTTTGTTGATGGTGTTAAGCATCTAACACTATCACACCCTTATGCAAACTATGCTCCCTAGGCAACGTAGATTAAAATGCAAGTTTAGGACTCCTCATAATAGACTTCCCATGATCCCTTTCCATCCCAACCACTTGCCCTAAATATGGGCCAACCTAAAGATTAGTCTCCTTCATAATTGAGGCTCCATTCTATCCTATGTACCCTATGTACCCCTAGTCCTTTTTGCACCTACCGACTCCTCCCTTGCAACCTCAATCAGTGCTTTATATTGTAATCACTTTGCACCTAGCATTGGTTGGCTCCGACGAGATAGAGCTCATAAATAAGGACCATATATTATAGGCAAATCTTGAATAGATTTCTAAACTAACATGGGAGAAAATCTTTTAGTGTGGCCTAACACACCATAAATGAAATAAAACGAAGTCATTCATTCATATTGGAAGGTCACCCATGTCCACTCCTCTACTACTTTTTTAATCTTCATATGCTTCTTAATGGGTTGATACACATCCAATCTTATCTAAATTCTCATAAAATTACTCTAGTGACCAATGAAATTATTAAAATCTGATTCAACAAACTCACCTACATAATCCCTAATCTACCTAGCTATCTTCTTTGATATAAAACCCATTGGAATAACATGAACCTGCATCCACATTAAAGTATGAAACAACATCACCTTACGTGGTCGAACATGCTTGCCTAACCTCTCTATTAGCAGCAAATGATTATTAAAAGTCTAAGGACTCATAATAAAAACTTTATTGATATCCACCTCATGGAAAAACTAAAAGAGATAGAGCGATGACTCAACTTACTTGATACAAACCCCCACCTAAGTTTCCAATTGTAGCCATCGTCTACTTCATATAGCAGTAAAAATCCCTAGCTCCATCACAAAATGCCAACCAAGTAGAAAATGTTAACATAAGACCCTGATGAATCTTCATCATCCTCGATAACCGTAGCCTCATCCTCTCCTCCTCTAATAATAAATATCCAAAGTCCTTAGTTAGAGCTTGAGTCTCAAATGAAGGCAAAGCCATCTCACAATAAAACACAAAAAACCAAATATGAGAACTCATAGGCTTGCTAATGAACAAGATGAACTTAGCTTACTAGAGTATAAGATAGGCCCATTCTAATAATAAAAATACTTATATACACTTATTTTGTGCATCAGTCACTACTCGGCAGAAGGCCCACTTTTGAAGCAAGGATAAAAATGTAGTTACAAAAATAGAAGATTTTTTTTTTCTTCTGAATAAAAACTCAAAAGGAAGACCTTGAGAAAAGGGTAATAACAGTAACCAATCTCCATTTTCTTTGACTCCACCGGCATCTTCACTTTACCTAAGCATATCAAAACTATTTCCACACTAAATTTGAAACCACAACTCAAAAATTAGTTTATAGTTTCCACTAAATCCCTTTCTTATCACCACACCGAAAACCAATAGCTTGGTATTCCTATTCACCTTCAATTAAAATTTCAATTCCCTTCTTTGTATCGCCTAGTTCTTCATCTCCTCCCTTCTTTCTTGCTTTACATTCATATTAGAACCACATCTAATAAGCCTTATTCAAGGCTCTGAATCTTTCATTCTTTGTCCCTTAAGTTTTGGTAAATTAAAAGTCATTAAAAGGAACTGAAACAGAATGAGAGATGGAAGAAGTTGAAGTTGCTAAAAGCAATATTGAGGTTGTCGCTACTCCTTTTATGTTCTTATATCTAACCAAATCAGTTAAACTTTTCCTTTACCTCATGTGACCATTATAAGCCCCTCCCTAGTTACCATCTATTTTAAGAATCAAAAAAAGAAGCAAAATGGAAAATTGAGTTTTGTAATGTTGATGATGGCAAAAATTTTGAAGATGGTAAAGACAAATCACAACTTCAAAGTTTTAATTCTTCATAGTTATGTGAGCTGAGATTATTTTCTTTTCAAAAACAAGCTCCTTAGCCTATTGATTCTTAAATTTCCAACTATGATTCTTGGGTTCATAGAGAAAACCATGTTAAGATTAGCTAAAAATTGCAAATCCAAATTACAAAATTTTGTGGAAAAGACAAAAATGTAGAAACAAAAATTGGTGGGACTAAGAAATTTTAAACTAAATAGGTATAAAGTTGAGGTTTGTAGCTAAAAGAAAAGAAAATCAAACCAAGAAAGCCACCCATAACCTTTATTTGGATCTTAATTGTGCAAGGGAAATGGAGAGAAGTTAAATAAGGGAAACGAAGAGAGGAAAACAAAAAAGGAAGGAAATTTAGTTTACTTTATATTGTTTGGATAAATTATTAGAATATGAGAGAAATGCAATTTCTCCCTCAAAAGAAAAGAGAGGAAATAACAATTATACCTTTTTTTTTTTATGTCTTTTATAGTGTAGAAGGATATTTAAGTATTGAGAGGAGAATAGATAGGGTTGCCATTTGTGAAGGAGAACTAAGACTTGAGAGGATTGTGATTTGTGAAGGAGAAGAGTTAAGAATGAACAGAAGAAGAGATTAAGAGGGTGAGTGTTATTGTATTTTTTTAGAGGAAATATAATAAGATAAGAATTTTTTTTGAAAATAAAACTTCTTAAAGTAAGATTTTTCATATTTTTAACTTTTTTTTAAATCTTTTAGTGATTAAAAAAAAGTGAAAGTTTTTATAAATATTTGGAGATTTTAAAGAGAAAACTTTTTTAACCAATCAATTTAGAAGGTTGGAAAATGTAGGTTCTTAAAAATTTCTAAAAATTTTACTTTAATAACCCATATACTTTCACAAACATAAAATTCAAGATTTTTAAACCTTGAAAACCCTCCTATTACTTAAAAAAAATCTTAGCTCAAACAAAGGATTAAGAGATAAAGGGAGGTAGAAAGCTAGGGCATTTTTTGTAGTTTGAGAAAGAGAATGCTTTGGTTAATTTAAATTATCCTAGGTCATTTTTTTACCAAAGTAAAAATAAACAATGGGTACATTTTTTTTTTAATTTTAATAATGATGTGTTATGTGGATCTTATATATTTATATTAAAATAATTCAGATGGCATGCCAGGTTAGTTAAGGCACACTCCTTTCAAATTAATTTTTTAAAATTTAGTTTAAAACACAAGGCCTAAAAATTAAGTGAATAAAATTTATTTTCAAATTATTTTTTTAATATGTCAACATTTTATTATAAATAGCTTGCATATTAGATAGTCGAGAGAGAAAGAATTACTACATTGTTAAAATACAAGAAAGGAAAGAAGTGAAAAGAATGAAATATGTATCTAATTCTATGATGGCAATTGGCATGTATGTGTATGAAATAAAATAATTATTTTATTTTAATTTTTATAAATAAATTACGAATAGATGTTTTTATTAACAAGTAGATGTATCTATTAATAAATAGACATGTCTATTACACACAAATAGTTACAACTATTAGGAGACGTGTCATAATAGATGTATCTGTTAATAAACAAATATAGTCACATCTGTTAGAAGATGTATCAATTTAAAACAAACAGTTGTGTTTGTTGAAAATAGACAGATGTGTCTATCTAGAAAAGGTGCATTAACTTTTCATTCTCTATAAATATGGATGAGTTTTCCAATTGAAAAATATATACTTCTATTTTTTCTTCTTCTTCTCTTTTAGTCTCTATAAATTCAATTCATATAAAGAGTTCTTGAGGAAAATCTTTAGGAGTTGCTATCTGCAGATCTCAGGCTTTATTATATCCTGAAGACATAAGTAATCTAGTAGGAGCAATTAATACCTTAAAGATAATAATTCATCACGCCTCAAAACCTATTCTATAACCACTGCCTCAATAATTTTAAGGTATTAATCGCAATGGAGTCCAAAGCTGTTTCAGTAATGAATCAAAAGTTTGTGAAACTGGATTATTTTGATGGGACAAACTATGTTTGCTGGAAAGACAATATGCTATTCTTACTTATCGCATTGAAGATTGCTTATATACTTAATCCAAGTCTGCCTGTAATTTTGCCACCAACACTGGAAGATTCTAAACAAGTGAAGGCAGATCGAGAAAAACATGAAGAAGAAAATTGTTGTGCAGAGGTCATATTCTCAATAACTTGTTAAATAGGCTCTATGATCTATTTACTTCTGTCAAGTCTCCAATGGAAATTTAAAAATCACTGGAGTTCAAATACAACTCAGAAAAACAAGGTGTAGATAAATTTCTCATCATGAAATATTTTGAATTCCAAATGGTTGATAAGTCCATGAGTTACATGTCCTTGTTTCAAAGCTTAAAGATTTGAAAGTGATAGGCCCTGAATCGTTGCAAAACTTCCTCGTAGTTGGAGTGCTTATAGGAATAAATTACTACATACTACAAAAGATATTTTTTTTCTCTTGAATAGATTTAGAAACACTTGCACATTGAAGAAGAAATAAGAAATTGAGATAAGAAATTTGTATCTAAATCAAACACAAAAGTTTATTTTGTGTAATGAAGTCAAAATTTTGCAAAGAAAAATTCTAGAATTAAAAGAAAGTTTTCTGAAGTAGCAGGTAATAGTACTAGTTATGGCAGTAATAACAAATCACAGAAAGGAAAAACTTGCTAAAATTGTGGCAAGAATTCTAATAAAGCAAATATAGTTGAACAAACTACTGAATTGATTGCAATGATATCAGATTTGTATATTAGAATGGTAACATAACTCAATAAGGCTACAACAACCAAATCCAATGGCTGGTGCTATGATTCTGGGGCTACTGTTCATGTTTGCAATGACAAGACTCAATTTAAAAATTATGAAGAAGTTATAAATAGGCATAAAGTTTTAATGGGCAATCATGATTCTACTAAAGTGATGGGAAAAGGAAGCATTGAATTAAATTTCACTTCTAGAAAGAAGCTATTATTAGTAAATGTATTTTATGTGCTAGAAATAAGGAAAAATCTTGTGTCAGCTAGTCTGTTGTGTAAGAAAGGTTATAAGGCTGTTCTAGAGTCTCCAAAAATGGACTATTTGTGGGAAAGGGTTACTCATTTGATTGAATGTTTAAACTCAGTATTAATAATAATATGGATATTTTTGTTTATACTATTGAGTTATCTTTATCTTTGTGGCATGATTGTTTAGGACATATTAGTTTTAGATCTTTAAAATTTATGGCTAAACATGGTTTAAATTCATATAGATGATAATAAAAAAATCTCGTGAAATCTATAAACAAACAAAAATAATTAGGAAATCTTTTCCAAAAGTTGAAAGATCTTCTCAGTTATTAGAACTTGTGCATTATGATGTTTGAGAATTAAATGGAATGTTGACTAGAGGAGGAAATAGTTATTTTATAACTTTCATACATGATTTCTCCGAATATACTTTTGTTTATTTAATAAAAAATAAAGATCAAGCATTCCAAATGTTTTAGATTTATAAATCTAAAGTTGAGAATCAAAAATTAAAAAATATTAAAATTTTGAGAAGTGATAGAGGTGGTGACTATTTTCCCATTGAATTTTCTTCATTTTGTGAAGCAAATGGAATTATGCATCAAACTAGTGCACCATATACACAACAACAAAATGGGTTGGCAAAAAGAAAAAATAGAATCTTACTGGATATGCTTAATTCTATGTTTGTGAATTCTAATTTGCTAATAAATTTGTGAGAAGAAGCTTTACTCACTGCTTGTCATTTACATAATAGAATTCCCTCTAAAAAATTTAAGGTTTCTCCATATGAATTATGGAAAAATAGAAAACCTAACTTGAACTATCTAAGAGTATGAGGTTACTTAGCATATTATAGAGTTCCAGATCCTAAAAGAAATAAATTAGGTCCTAGAGCTTTGAAAGGAGTTTTTGTTGGTTATGCCGAAAATTCCAAAGCTTATAGAATTTTGGATTTAGACTCAATGTAATTGTAGAATCTAAAGATGCTAAATTTATTGAAAATAAATTTCACAATGATTCTGTACATGAGCCCATGAATAGTTCAAGTCGAGGCAATGATTCTAGTATTGACGTTAATTTTGAATTGGTTTCTAGTAACAAAAGAAAGTTAGATTCTTCTAATGAAATTAGAAGAAGTAAAGGTGCTAGAAAAGAAAATAATTTACATCCAGATTTTATATCTTCTCAAGCTATTGTCTTTCTAGTAAAAGGCAAATAGGTCAATTGTACTTAACAAAATACCAATTTTGTTAAATGTAGAAGATGATCCTAAAACATTCCAAGTTGCAATGGCTGCAAGGGATGTGGCTTTTTAGAAGGAGGCAATCAATGATGAAATGGATTCATTATTATTTAATAATACATGAGTTCTAGTTGATTTGCCTTCTGATTCTAAACCAATAGAATGTAAATGGGTTTTTAAAAGAAAATATAATACAGATGGATCGATTCAAACTTTTAAAGCTAGATTGGTTGCAAAGGGTTTTTAAACAAAAAGAGGGAATTGACTACTTTGATACATATGCACCAGTGGCTAGAATAACATTTGTCAGAGTACTTTTATCTTTGGCATCAATATATAATTTATATGTACATCAAATGTATGTTAAGATAGCCTTTCTAAATGATGACTTAGATGAGAAAGTATATATGGAGCAACCTGAAGGTTTTGTTATACTAGGGAATAAAAGAAAAGTTTGTAAATAAATTAAATCTTTGTATAGTTTAAAACAAGCACCTAAGTAATGACATGAGAAATTTGATTCTGCAATTTCGAAATATGGCTTTAAATATAATAGTACTGATAAATGCACGTATTCCAAGTTTATAGATGATTTTGGTGTGATAATTTGTCTTTATGTTGATGACATACTTATAATTGGAGCAAATATGGAAGGTGTGAAAGATACAAAGAAGTATTTAACCTCAAAATTTAAAATGAAAGATTTAACGGAGGTAGATATAATCTTAGATATCAAAGTAAAGAAACAAGAGGGGAGTTTTGCTCTTTGTCAATCTCATTATATTGAGATAATATTAAATAAGTTTAATCATTTAAAAGTTAAAGAAGCAAAAGCTCTATATGATGTTTCTTCCAAATTAACTGAAAATTCTGGTAGGGCAATTGCTCAAATTGAGTATGCTAGTGCTATTGGTAGCTTAATGTATGCTATGCATTGCACTAGACCTGATATTGCTTTTGTAGTATGTAAATTATCAAGATATACTAGTAAGTCTAGTATTAAACATTAGAAAGCAATTTCAAGAGTTCTTGGTTATTTAAAAAGAACTATAAACTTTGGTTTAGTTTATAATAAATTTCCAATTGTATTAGAAGGTTATATAGATGCTAGTTGGATAACTAATATTAATAATAATTAATCAACTTCTGGTTGAGTTTTTACCTTAGGAGAATGTGTTATTTCCTAGGCATCAAAGAAACAAACTTGTATAATCCATTCTACAATGGAATTAGAATTTATAGTTCTAGCAACAGCTAGTAAGGAGGCAGAATGGCTGAGAAATTTTTTACTGGATATCAAGTTGTGGCCACAACCGGTGTCTGCTGTTTTCTTACATTGTGATAGTCAAGTAACAATGTCTAGAGCTTATAGTAAAATTTATAACGGAAAGTCTAGACATATTAGCTTAAGGCATGAGTATGTGAGATAATTAATCTCTGATGGAATTATTACTATTACTTATGTCAAGTCTTGTAATAATCTGGCAGATCCATTTACAAATGGGCTCTTGAGAGATATGATAAAAAAATACATGTGTTGGTTTAGGACTAAGAATATTTCATTAAATTTACTAGTGATGAGAACCCTACTTTATAGTATTATTACTAAATAAAGTTTAAATGGTAATAATTATTCATTAGTAAATGTTGTAATTAAGTACTTAGTGTACTAAGTTAATGGAATAAAGATGAGTTTTAATGCTTTTAATAAAGTTTAATATTATTACAAAGGAAACTTCACCTATATGAATATAGAAAGTGGTGCCGTTTCAACAAAAGTGAGAATAACTTTTGTAAATATTCATGAAAATAGGAGGTAGCATAAGGCCATATTTGTGCTGAAATTTAGGTGAACTTTTAATTCAAACTAATTGATTCATATATATAGTATTTTCGGTTCTATTTAACAGGAATCTAGATTTAAGTTAAGATCACCATGATTTCTTTAAAACTTTGAAATACTTACAATAAGGAAAAGTTTAAATAGAAAGATACTTTTCATTATGCATGAAACAATGGGATCAAACAGTACAAATTAAGTGGGGGATTGTTATAAAATATATTAGATAGTAGAGAGAGAAAGAATTCCCACATTGTTAAAATGCAAGAAAGGGAAGAAGTGAAAATAATGAAATATATATATATATATATATATATATATATATATATATATATATATATATATATATATATATATATATATATATATATATATATATATATATATATATATTATTCTATGATAGCAATTGGCATGTATGTGTGTGAAATAAAATAATTATTTTTTAAAATTTTCATAAATAAGTTATAAATAGATATGTTTGTTAATAAATAGATGTGTCCATTAATGAATAGACATGAACATTACACACAAACAGTTATGACTGTTAGGAGACGTTTCATAATAGATATGTCTATTAATAAATGAATATAGTCACGTCTGTTAGAAGATGTGTCAATTTAAATAAATAGTTGTATCTATTGAAAATAGACATATGTGTCTTGTCAACACCATATTTTGGCCGATCTCCAAAATTAATAAACTTTGAAACCGATCCCCAGTACTAAGTCTCCCTTTGACAGTTAACCACATTTCCGATCTCTCTTTGCTAGATAACCACATTTCCGATCTCTCCTCACAAGGAATTGAATCAATGCTAAAGCCTTACCGGTCTATTAAATCACTCACCGATCTCTCAAACCCATTGTCGAATCTCCTGACCAGTCAAGTATATTCCTGATCTCTGTTGACAAACGAAATTGAACTGACACTAGATCTTTGTTACCATTTTTGTTGCCGATCTCCCTTTCAAAAGTTTAAGAATAATCAAAGGTTTCGTTCCGGTTTAATAATGATTCCGATCTTAAATGTTCAAGCCAAATTTCTAATTTTAATCAAGTCCCGTTTAGCGTTGGTTCCCTACCGATCTCATGCTCATTGTGTTTTCCGATCTCTCACACTTAGGTTAATAATCACTTTCAGTTATTTCAACATACTCAGACAATCAAGTGTTTAAATAATTTAGAAATTTTCTGATCACAACCATTCATCGAACAAAAGAGGCATTCCATTTCATTTCATTTCAAGAATTTGTACAAGTTATTCAGCTGGAGGATCACCCCCAGCCTGATCTACATCTTGTCCGTCCCCTCTCTCACCCTCAGCCTCCTCCTCACTCTCCTCACCTTCATCCTCGGGAGCCAGGTTGGCCATCCAGGAGAAGTCCTCCTCAGGGTAACGCTTCTTGAGCTCAGCCAGGAGATCTCTGTGAGCATTCACATAAGCGCCGGCCACTCCAGTCACCATCTCTTCTTCTTTCACCTTGAGCTCCTCAGCAAGGTGAGCGAGTTGAGCAGCTTCATCGGCCCGGAGCGCTTGCACTTCTTCAAGAGCATGATCTCACTCAGCCAGAACATGAGCTTGCTCGGCCAGCTTGTCCTCATAGTACTTCATTCGCCCCTCAAGTTGAGATATGTAGTCCCGAGCGGATGATAGTTGGGATCGGAGGGAAGCTGCTTCATGCCCTATCCTCTCGACCTCTTTACCCAGGCGATGCACCTTCTCCCGGACCATGTGCTGGTTCACCAGACACTCAACGTTCAGGCTCATAGATCTGGTCAAGATATCATCAAGGCTATCCGGAGACAGCCTGTCCCGATCCTCCCGAAGGCAGATGGAGGACCCCAATACCTTAGCAAAACCTGGGTTCTCCCGAACAGTCCGGTTCTTCTCCAGCGAGTGAATCAGAACTTGAGCGCCGCGGGAAAGGGGCCTCACCTGTTGTTGGGAAGGACCCCCTTCCGCGCCCGAAGTAACTTGAGGAGGAGGAGGCGGCTCCTCCTGGCGAGGGGGAGATCGGACCATTTCTATGATCGGAGGTCTTGAAGGTTGAGACGAGCTTTCTCGTATTTCCCCAGGCTCATGACGAGGTGTCTGTATCTCCTCGGCCCACTTCATCTCCCGTACCTTCCGGGAGATCTCCCTCTTTCGCTTCTGGCTCTCCTTGGAGGCATCGCCACTTACCATACCTGCACAAATAAGAGGTCAGTGAGATCGCTAAGGTCCTGAGATCTGAGATGTAGAAAATACCGATGCCGAGGTCAAAGAGCTGAAGCCCGCGATATTTGTCGGTGATCAATTCCATAGTCCAATGGTGCAGCCCGGCGGTCACTGCATCCAAGCAAGAGAACTTCTCTCTGGACGCCTGCTCCTTCAACTCCATCACCATTGTGCCCTCTTCCCTATTCAACACGAGACGCTTCGGAATTAAGGGGCCTTGATGTAGCCAGCTACGAGGGAAACCCTCAAAGCCGTTCAAAATTTTGCTCCTTAGAATGAAGAAGCGGTTCTTCCAGTTTTTCAGGGAGGAGGGCAGATCGATGAAGAGCCCACAATGTGGCTTCACCTGGAAAAACCAGTACTCGTCATCCTTTCGATGAGTTAACCTATGCAATTCGGCGAATACTTTAGGCGTAGGACGGAATCCCTTAGCTCGGCAGAGGCCTAGGAAGGCTACTAAGATCCGTCATGAGTTCGGGTGAACTTGAGCTATGCACACTTGGAAAAATTTTAAGACTTCCTTAAAGAAGTCGTCAAGAGAACATGACCGGCTTTCAACTGTTCTTCGTATACCATAATCATGTCGTTCTCTTCGAAGAAATGATTGGCCCGGAGATCGCCGTGACACCGGATAAGTTCATATGAACCGGGCTCAATGTTGTACTCCTGGCTGAATGACTGCAGATCGGTTTCTTGAAGGACCGATGGCAGCTCGTCCATGGGAAGATTCTCTCTCCCTAAAGAAGGTGCATGCCTTGATGATGTCACTTGTTCCCGAGCTGGAACGGAGACTCTAGGAGGTTCAGGTCACGCGCTTGGCCCGACCACCTCTACTTCATCAGATGACCACGAGAACTGGATGGAAGGAGGGCTCGCCGCTCTCTGACCTTCGGCGCCGCTCATTTCCAAAGGAAATAAAGAATTTAAACTAAAAGAAGAATCAAAACCCTTACCGGAGCTTGATCGGAGTCGGAAGAGCTTGAGAAAACAAGAGAATTTTGAAGTTTTTCGCGAGAAACTGAAAATGACACAAGAGAGCAAATGGCTAACCCCCACCCCTATTTATACTCGTCCAAGCATTTAATGCTCACGATGTTCCAGGTGGTGCATCGGATAGCAGGACTCGCCAACTGTTCTGACACGTCTCACGAATATTCCCAAGATTCCATGAAGAGATCGGTTAATTATAGAGCGGCAGATCAAGGTGTTTTGAATTACGGATCGGATAAGTGTCTTTCAAATGAAGAATCAGATCGGATAATCACATAAAAGATCGAAAAATAATTAATGCAATAATAATAAGATAAAATCTTTATTTCCAAAAGATCGGATTACATCATTTGGGCAATCTCTAGGGATCAGATTACACTAGAATTGGATTACATCATTTCGGTGATCTCTAGAGATCGGATTACATTGAAAATAAAATGCATCATTTGGGCGATCTCAGAGACCGGTGGAACATCCCATCTGAAGGGCCTATATCAAAGCCCACATTATGACTGATCCAAAGGATGTCATCGACTGGAACCGAGCCGCTGTCGGAACACCCAATGTGGGGGAAAGCCGCTGTCGGAACACCCAATGTGGGGGAAAGCCGCTGTCGGAACACCCAATGTGGTGAGAAGCCGAATAAACTTGGAAGAGCAACCGCCAAGGGTCGGCAGAACATTAGTAGTCTTCTCGGCCGAAATCGGTTCGCCGATTATACCGGTCGAACGACTCGAGATCGGCACGATCAAGGTCCGCGATCCAGATCGGTTAATTGGTCCAGTTCTCTCACCATCATCAGATAAGGTTATCACGATTATTCGATCACCGGGGTCGTAACTTTTCGATCGAGAATAAAGAGGTCCATCGGAAGGGATCATGACCACAATCATGGCGGAACCTGTGGAGCAGCTAGAACTGGAAAGTAAGAAGGAAGAGAGGAAAATCGAATGAGGAAAGTCTCTTCTGTCAGGGGTATATATAGGGGAAAATCGGGCATTTATTGCTAAGCAGAAAACGAAGCGGACGCTTCGGGAATCGAGGGGAATTAATGCTTTGACCGGACCGGGCCTGATTGAGGGAAGGATTGGAATGATAGAGATCGGAAGAGGGGAGACTGGTATGAGAGATCTAAAAAGGATCACGTTGAAAAGACCGAAAAAGAGGGGAGGTCGGGAGACAAAAAGAATAAGACAGCTCCTGGCAATTATCGTCATAATCAGAGCCGAAGTAGTTAAAGCGTTGCAGGAGAAATCTCAACCGCACGCCCCAGAATCGCCCGCATTTCTGACATGCGTACATCAGGACAGCGCTGTACATCCTAATCTCCACCGTTGATCTTACTTGTAAGGACGAGCTTACAGCCCTCGGATCGAAGAAGAAAACGACAAGATCAGCACCCTTCACTCCCAGCCCTCGGATCGCCCCGGACAAGAGAATTTAGGACCGTCAGATTAGAAGAAGAAAATGACAAATATTCTAAAGGGGATCTCAGCCGTCCGTTCTGATCCTCTTTAATTCCTGAGCCTCATATCATGTCCTTCGAAATCCTAACCCTCCATCTCCCTCGAAATAGATCCTGACCCTTCATGAGGAGCACCCGGTTCCTATAAATACCTGCATGAAAACTGTTCAAAGGACGGACAAAAAAAGGAGGAAGTTACTATAGCGGAAGAACTCTGAAATTTAATTCAGATCGTTACTCTGCTTTCATAAGAAGAACTTTTGGAACCAGTTTTCTGAAGTGTTTTCTTAAAAGATTTTGAACACTGAAACTCTCCATTTTCAGCTCGTTCATTATCCCGTAGCATTCACATTTTTCAGTTCCTTGTTATCCTTATTTTCACTTCCATCGTCCATGCTCAATCTTAGTTAAACTTGGGTACAATTCTGACTCGATTGCATTTAGTGAAGCACTCTTTGTTCCAAGGCGAACCTTAGTCTCCCGGCTATCAACTTGCAATCTTATCGCGTTTTGTGATTCTGTAGTTAGTTCATTAGATTCGACTCCTTACAGGTCAGTGTTCATATTGCCATTGTATTAAGTTTAGTTCTTGTTTTACGTATTTCCTTTCTTCTTTCTTTATGTATGTTATTTTCTTTAAGTTCATATCACGTTAGAAGAAATACAAAGAAAGGTTGTGCTCCAGTTTATTTCCGTGTTGGCTAATCCATACCTTTATTAATCTTTATTATTTCCGAACGCAAGTCATCTAGTCCTGAGTAATGTATAAGTGGTTGGATGAAATGTAGGTAACAACAACTTAAGAAGTCCCTTTGGAATAATGAAAGGTCTAAATAATAAGCCAGGAGAATGGTAAAGCCGAGTCACTAGAATAACTCAATAGATCATTGGGCAAGACGTCATAAAATAGAGTAAAAACCAAACCCTGGATAACTAAATAGAATAGATCGGCTATCAAAAAAAATGCTGGTGAGGTGACCATATAAGAAGGTCGGAGGATTCGGTTTGGTATCCCCTGTCCAGTCCTAAGGTACCAATAAGCTAAAGAAGCCTTGCTCAGGCCCCCTGACACCTTTGAATGTTAGAACCCTTAGCCTTAGGTCCTCCCGATAGGTAAAATTTAGAGAGATCGGAAAGACCCTTATCCGACTACCGTTTAAATAGAAGAGAGCAGAAAGGAGTCTTTATCCGATCCTCAACCAGAATTTCAGCAAATAATTTTAAAAGAGATCGGAGGAGGGTTTCTTATCCGATTCTCACCTAAAACTTTAACAAACAACTTAAAAGAGGTCGGAGGAGAGTTCTTATCCGATCCTCGAGCTAAAATTTTAATAAATAGGTCGGAGGAGAGTTCTTATCTGATCCTCTAGCTAAAATTTTAATAAATATTAAAAGAGGTCGGAGGAGAGTCCTTATCCGATCCTCAAGCTAAAATTTTAATAAACATTAAAAGAGATCGGAGGAGAGTCCTTATCCGATCTTCAAGCTAAAATTTTAATAAATATTAAAAGAGATCGGAGGAGAGTTCTTATCCGATTCTCAATTCAAAATTTTTAAAAGAGATCGGAGGAGAGTTCTTATCCGATTCTCAAATTGAATTTTAACCAAATAGCCCCCTTTAAACAAAATTAACAATACAACAATGACTCACTAAGGTTGTCTCATTTACTTATGTATTTGGGTAATCCGAATTTAGTGAAAAATTAAATATTCCTTTTTGTTAAAAGGATTAACATTTCCATTCAAGTCCTCCTAACTAATTTATAAAGAGTGCGAAGTTAAATCTACTTACCCTAATTAAGGGACGAGGTGGGGTGCCTAACACCTTCCCCACCCGTTTACGGACCCCGAACTTAGAATCTCTGTTTTGAAGTGGTTTTATTTCACTTTGTCTTCACAAATGGTTTTCTTTAGTTTCCCTCAAAACTAAGGTGGCGACTCCTCATTCTTTTCCACTTCGGTGAGGGTTCGTTCAGGCGACCGCAAAACTCCTTGCGACAGCTTGGCGACTCCACTGGGGAGTAGGTTTCAATTTAACCCCGGTCTAGAGGTCCAAAAGTAGATTTAATGTTTTCAATCAAATTATAGTTAGGTGGGCTCACCCGGTAATATTTTATGTGTTAATTTTTGTTTATTCCTACTAACTGTTCCGCTTGTTTTGCTTGTTTTGCTCCTTACAGTGCTCTTCGTTTGAAAAAAAGAGAAAAATGTGAAAAATAAAATCCCCCTGAATTGGGAAGAGGTAAAGATTTCCCTTCACACACTGAACACTCACACGATGTCCTCACACACTTCAGCCCTATACCCGGGCTTTCTTACCCTTTTAGGAAAGTAGGAGGGGGTCATGTAGCGGTACCCATGGGTTTTACCCCGTTAGTATCCGTAAAGGCTTCTGCTCAAATTGAAACTCGTTCTTTTCATTGTGATATCCGTGGAATTTTCTCGACAATATCATGGGGATAGAATGAGGCTCTATTGTTTACAGTAGGGGCAATTTGGGAACCTGTGGCTCTTAGAAAACTAGATCCTGAGCTAAACTATCACGATAGCTGAAAGCCGTAGTAAGCTACCTTATAAGATAGAACTATCCAATTAGGTAGCACTCATCAGTATCGAGAGTCTCCTATCCTAGGACAAAAGGGCATACTTACTCTTACCTATTACATTTATTTTATTTTGTTCTTATTTTTAAGGGTAATCTTGAATCATATTGTTAAGAAAACTTACACATTTTCCTACTTTGATAAATGTGTAGGTACCACTCTGCCAATAATATAATACAAGATTACCTGAATTTATCCTGCTAACGAGTTTTTCCGCAGGCATCACCAAACCAAAAGTCTGTAAAAAGGATAGGCATCATTTTTATCATGGCATCCTCGAGTCAGTCGGCAGAAGAAGTTCAAAATGCTAAGCTTTGGTCCAAATCAGCTCATAGTCCAGTACCCCCGTAAAATGATGTTTCCAAGGCACATGCTGGCTTACTACATTCATTGGATCTGAATAAAATTGAGGTCAGAATGAACAGCCTCGAGGGTCTGTCTAATAGTTGGAGGTCGCTTCCCGATCAGGTCAAGGCACGATTTGAGAAGAAGTACGGGAGGATTGCAACCCTAATGCGAGTCAAGGTCCAAATCCCGGCATTAAAGGCCATGCTATCGGTTTGGAGTCCTAAGTACGGAGTATTCTCTTTCAATGATATTGATACAGTTCCCACCATGGAAGAATATTAGACATTACTAGAGATTCCTTACATGACGCAAAATCGGATCTACCTTCATCTCGAGCATAGGCAGGCTTGGAAACGATTGGCACATATGATGGGTATTTCCCTAGAAGAAGTAAAGTCAAAAGAAACTGTCAAAGGAAACACGCATGGTTGGTATTGGACACATCTCAAGAAGTGGTTAGATCAATACATCCAAGAGAAACAGTGGGATCGAGCTTCAGTGACACTCGCCTTGGGAATCTATGGCCTGATTTTGTTCCCGGGACCATCGGGAATCATAACCCGCATAGGTGGAAGTATTGCAGGCGTGAAAGCAGGAGGTCAATCCGATACCGGCAATTCTTGCGGAGACCTTATTAACCCTTACCTACTGCAGACAATAGGGCAAAGGGTCTATTAAGTGTTATTCTCAATTGTTGTACCTCTGGATTATCAGTCACATGTGTCCTGTGGAAACAAAAGGATTGACTTGGTACCTTGACCAGCCTCCCATCGAGAAGATGACCCGGTTGGTAATCAGTCCGAAGAATGAACAGTAGTGGTGAGAACGGATTTTGAGTTTCAATAGCCATGATTCTTGTTGGAGAAGCGTAGGCGTCGGGCCAATCCGTTTTGATCGGACGGGAAATGTCGATCGGTATCCCTAATCGGAGTGACCGGATACACAAGTTACACTCCGGCATTGGTAATGAGGCAGTTTGGCTCAACACAGTCCAGAATCAACATTGAAGAATACCACCAAGGTCATTTCTACCATGAGCTCAAGGAAGAGGAAGGGTTGAAAATGGCTCGCAGATCTTGGGAAAACATCTCTCTTATGGAAAGGTCGCCTAAAGGTCCAAGTGCCATACGCGATTATCTTGAATGGAGGGCGCGAGGATCGAGAACACTCAAGCTGCGAGTCGAGACAGCGACCCTCGCCGAAATGTCCTATTAGAAGAAGCTGATAATTGTCTGGCCGACTCACTACAAAAGGCAAATACCGAGAACTCACAATTGCAAGAACAAATGAAACAGTTGGAGGACCAACAGCAGAACCTTAAAAGAAAGGTGAGAAGACTCAGGGAAGAGGCAAGGGCCGAAAAGATAGGGTTCGAAGAGCAAGAGGAACGATGGGAAAAGGAAAAAGACTCTCTCCAAGCTGTGGTAAAAGAAGTAGAAATACAAAATAATAAGCTTCAGGAAAAAATAAAATACCAAGAAATACTCGTTGAGGAGTATAAACAAGAAAACAAAAAGAAGAAGCTCGAATTGAAAGAACAGGCACTACTCATCAACGATATCTTGAAAGAATGTGCTAAGGAAAGGAAAGAGAAAGAAAGACAAGCTACTCTTTATCAAGAGCTGAAAGAGAATGTTGACCAGCTGGAGAGAATGATAGCACAGGGAAAACAAGAACTATTACCTGAATTCGAGTATGCTCTGAAAGCATTCGACCCTGCCAAACAAGAAGAAAGGTTATATGAGTATCTCAGAAAATGTCATCTCATTATAAAGAACCTCTCAGAGCCTAGGCCGATGTAAAGAATACGGTGCACAAATTATTCAGTTAATGAAATGATTTTTGGACCATTGTTTAGCAAATTTGTGAATGAATAATATGACTCCCGTAGGAACTCCCTCGCTAGGGTTATGAGAAAAATTGAATGCGCTATATGGACAGGTATCATAAATGCGCATTCAATCCAGTCATTCACAGTCAGACTATCGAATGATGCCATGATAAAGTTGATGCAATCATCCTTTCGCAGATTTCATTCTGGCTCCCAAATGCCACTGTATCCTTCGTCCGGACCAGGACTTTTAGCTTTTTTTACGAAATTCTAAATTTGTTAAAACCTTTTTTACTCCTTACAGAAAATCAATATTGCTTCAAACAAGGCCAGTCTGACCAAGCACACGGTTCAACCCAAGCGAGTGTACTTAACAAGATCTCGAATAAAGAAGATAATGGAAGATCAGGAACAAGTACAGAACCTACAAGGGCAAGTTTCCGAATTGAAGGATCAGGTCTCAGAACTTATGAGATTAATGAGGGAAATGTCCCAGAATAAACCTGCTTCAGAACCTAACTTACCACTACCTCCTCCACCTCCTACAACAATGGATCCTCACCAAGCTTCAACTTCTTTTACCTTTCAGTCACCTATTCCGGACCCGACAATCATTGTCAATCCGGCTACCATGAATAATGACCTACCTTACTCTCATTACCCAACCGTTTCAAACACCGACCCATACCCTTCAATTCTAATCCCTCCAGTTCACTCCACCCCTCATCTCCCAACTGGGGGAGCATTTCATGCAGTGGGAGGAGAAAATAAGACGAGAGAAAACGAGAAACTATTTGCTCTAGAAGAGAGATTGAGAGCAATCGAAGGACTGAATATGGTTCAGTCGATGTGGCATCGCTTAGATTGGTTCCTGATGTGGTAGTGCCGCCCAAGTTCAAAGTCCCTGATTTCGACAAGGACACTGGGAATTCAGACCCTCGCATTCACTTGGCCACTTATATCGCCAAGATATCCGCTCTGACAGATGATGACAGACTGCTAGTCCATTTCTTTCATGAGAGCCTCTCCGGGGCAGCCCTGAGGTGGTGCATTTAGTTGGACAGAAGCAAACTGCGCTCCTGGAAGGATTTAGCTGATGCCTTCTTAAGACAGTATAAATTTAATTATGACGTGGACCCTACAAGGAGGGACCTCCAGAACCTGGTGCAGAAAGACAAGGAAAGCTTCAAGGAGTATGCCCAGAGATGGAGAGAAAAGGCGGCAGAAGTACACCCCCCGGTGACCGACAATGAGCTATGCTCTCTGTTCATCGAGACTTTGAAAGCTCCTTACTTCAACTTGATGATTGGAAACACTTCCAACAGCTTCTCCGACATCATCCAGGCCGGTGAAAGAATAGAGGCCAACTTAAGAATGGGAGGACTGCAGGAATTGGCTGAGAACCCTGCAAAGAAGACCGCCAATTTTGGTAAGAAAAAGGAGGGTGATGTGCATTCCATCACCCGGCAGAATAATTACTCACCACTTCCCCAAAATAACTACCGGCCATATCCTTCCCCTCATGGCCAAACCATCGCAAACATTCCGCCTCCTTTCCCGAATTATCCACACCTGCGCCCACAGTATCCCCCACCTACAAATTACCAACCTAGACCATCTCCTCCTCCTGCTCAACCGAGACCACCACAAAACAACCCAAGACCCTCAAGAAACCCTGATCCACCTCTTCCCCTCCCGCTCAGTGAAATATACCGATACCTTGTCAGTATAAACCAGATTATACCAGTTCCCTTAGACCCAATTCAGCCTCCATATCCCATGTGGTATGATGCCACTACCCGTTGTGAGTATCATGGAGGGGCACAAGGGCATTCAACTGACAACTGCGGTGCACTCAGGGGGAGAGTACACGCTCTAATCCGAAACGGGTGGCTGAAAATTGAGGGAAATGGTTCCCTCCCCAATGTTACATCAAACCCATTGCCCAACCATAATGCGGGCAATGGTGTAAATATGATAGAGTCCGACGGAGAGAGGTCGACACCGGAGGTAGACGAGCTGATTCCTCACTTTGAGGATATTTTTGTCGTGGCAATGAAGGAAGGCTACCTTTGCCCTCAGGCATCAAAGTCAGTAGAGGATACGGGATGTCCTTACTATGGAGGGGCAGCTGATCATGAGCTGCAAGACTGTGAGGAATTCAAGCAAGAGGTTCAGAATTTGTTATCCCTCAAAGTTCTGAGATGCCAGACAAGGTCGAAGATGAAAGGAGGAGTGAACACAACTAGATACAGCCAGAATGCTTCTACTTCTAAACCCAGAATTACCTTCTCGCCCCCAGTAGCCTCACCGCCAGTAACGGTTATCCGAACTCCGCCTCAGCTCCTAGTCACCAATACTCATGCTATCCCTTGGAACTATAATTTCCAAGTTTTCACTCAAGGAGTGCCAAGCAGTACATCAGCTCCTAATCTTGCCTCACCTCTGGCACCACCTGTTAGTAGTATGCCCTAGAGCATATCATTTAGTATGTATCTTGTACATAATTTTATTAATAAAAGGCATTTCCACTTTTCCGTTTACATAATATATTTATGTGTAATAGAAAAGGTCCATTGATATTTTGTTAGAAATATTATTCTTAAGTTGTTAAGAATATGAGTGACAATATTTCTAGCACAAAGTATCATAAATAGGTTCACAATCGAGGATACTTCATAATAAGGACATGACTTATCCAGAAAGATTGTATTCATGTTTGTTCCCAAGTTATTTATATGAGATATAAATAAGATGGAATGGTGAGTCTCATGCCATATAACAAACTTGATAGGCACTTATAAATGATAAGTAGGCCGAACCAGTGACACTTATGACAAGCACATGGAGTTTACTCTTGTCAATGTTTTGTCATAAATCATATCGATGCATATAATCTTTAGACTGAGATAGCACAGTTATCTTGTATATAGGTAGTTTGAGTTTGATACTGCTTTCATACTTGTACTGTGTATGGGTATATGGGCATGTGTTGGCTCCTGCTAGTTATATATGGAGGTAGGTGTTGATCAAGATGGAATCTGTTCCTCTAAGTAAATAGAGTTAAAATCCTATGTTCATTTAATTGTTCTTGATGTTTCAAGTTCTGGCCGGAGACAGATAGATTTATTGAGAAAGAGTTTACGATGAGAAAAATCTTTTAATTAAGAAGCTGGAATTAAAAGAGAACATAATATTCATAGCAAATGGAGTTTGACATAAACCATGACTCGGCTTGAGTTGGGATTTTATGCAGAGAGATTCTAGTGCATGGTAACATATGATTATAGGTTCATTTAAGGTAAATCTTATTACTAATTGGGTGGCCATGGCATGCTATGCTAGGTGTTAACCATGGTCTATGAGGTTCATAAAATGATTTAGAGAAATCATTTATGGTAAGAAAGAGTTCTGATGATATTAATAGTTGATATCATGTCTCATTGCCAATTAGTGATGAGCCTAGTAAGTCACACACATACACAAGTTATCACCTATTTAAATATGATTTAATTAATTAATTAAAGAGTTTAATTGATTAATTAAATAGATTTGGTTTGCAATTAAATTGCAAAGTCCTAGCATGACTTGAAACCAAATCTAGATTATTGGATGTGTAGTATAAATTAAATTTATATTTAAAGTGTTTAAATATGAATTTAATTGATGAGAAATTAATTAATAGAGATTAATTAATTAATTTATATTTGATATAAATTAATTAGAAGAAGAAAATAATTATTTTGGGTTAAGAACTCAAAATTAAAACACAGGGGCATTTTGGTCATTTCACAGTGTGACACGTGGCACCATGAGATGGTGACACATGGCATAACACATAAGCTTGCCAAATGTTTTTTAATCATGTAAGATGATTAAAATCAAGATTAAATATAGGTTTGACACTTGGCACAATGTGATTGGGTCACTTAAACCTAGAGCTAATCAAAAGGTGACATGTGGCTAAGGTTTAATGTGTTAACCTAGCTATTTAAGTGTGGTTATGAAAAGAAAACATAACCAGCAGCCTCTCCTCTCATATGTCACGCCACTTTGAGCCTCTCCAGCTATTTCTCTTCATCTCTCATCAATTCAAAGAGATTAGCCATCAATCTCTTGAATTAAGAACACTAGAAATTATTTCTAGTGTCCTGTTTACATCTCTAATCTCTTAAAAGGCAGAACTTGAATTTCTAATTAATAGAAAAGACTTTAGAAGCTGTTCAAGGGCTGCCATAGGTGTTCTTGGTGTGGACAAGCTAGAGGGACAACATCTGGTGTCCTGAAGACGAATCTCAAAGCGCGAGCAGCTGCAGCACATCAAGAGGTTAGTGTAATCGTTCTTGATTTAATCTAGGGTTCTAAAATTAATCTGATTAATTTTAAAATCTTAAATGGCAAATACAGATCCAAAAAACATATTAAAAGAGTTTTAATATGTTGTTTATCATTGAAATCAAATAGATAAAAATAAATCTTGCATGGTGCATGTGACTCTAGATGAAAATTTTTGAATTCAATGGTATAATCTTGTGTTTTTCACGCTTCCGTTCCTTCAATTGGTATCAGAGCCACTATATTTGTCATTTAGATTGTTGATTATATAATTTAATTGTGTGTTTGATCATGAGATCAAGAGATTCATTGCTGGTTGGATCATGAGGTGTGGCGGCACACATGGTGAAGCCACCATTGGTGGCGGCAACAATGGTTCCTTGGGTGGTTCAAGGTTTCGCTTTCAATTCTGCAATTGTTGTATGATCTAAGGCCTATTCTTTGACTAATTAAAGTGTTTAATTAGTTGTTTTAATCACACAATTAAATTATGATTCAAATCAGAATTTTAAAAATTGTTTGAATGTAATTCAAATCTGAATTTTTGAAATTGTTTGAATGTGATTTAAATCTGAATTTTTAAATTTGTTTGAATGAGATTCAAATCTGAATTTTTAAATTTATTTGAATCATATTCAAATCTGGATTTTTAAGTTGAATATGAGATATTCAATTTAATTTAAGTATGTATGTTTTATTTAATTGTTAAATAGTGATATGCATGATGGATGATCATGGACTATAAAAGACCAATGTGATTGGATTTATTTCTTTTATGTTTCTTTGGGATTGTAAATTAATTAATTTATTTTAATTTATTTTGGGCATGTATTATTAAGTTTGTAATATTTTTGGGTTGTAATTTCATTTATTTAAGTTCTTGTAAATTTGCCTTGGTATGCCAAGGATTACTATGTAATATTGGATTGCAAGAAGTTCAAGGAGGTCAAGAGCATTGGTGGGACCAGTGGGAGGAATTTAATATCAAGTGTTGATTATGTACTCCTTCAGCAACTCTTGTAAAATGAATGAATGAAATGCACCTAGGAATGCCCTGATTCAATTCTTGGTGGCTCGAATTGAATCCCTTAGAAAGTCCATGATCATACCATATTTATCGCTTATCCATGAATTCATGAGATGTATGGTAATGTATGCAATTATATGATATATGCATGCTAAATGGATAATGTGCAAAGTGAGACCTTAATAGTAATTAGGATGGCTATAAAATCTTCCAAACAAATGATTAAGTTGGAAATGCTATAATTAAAGTAATTATAACATAAGCCCTCCATTGGGGCAATTATTTTAAGAAATTTTAAATAGTTGCATGAGATGCAATTAATTTAAGAGATTTTCTTAAGAATAATTGTTAAGCATGAGATGTTGTAAATATGTAAATGGTTTGGTGGCCAATATTGGATGTACCTGAGGACATTAAAATTATTTGCATAATTACTGTCTCAATGGGATCAACTTAACTAATGCAAGATAAGTCACTAATGGATGTACCTGATTTTTTGAGGATTTGGGGATAGGTAAAGGATTGAACCTCACATGAGATGTGATGGGCAATGAGTTGCTCACTTATATTTTATTTTAATTCCAATAATGGATGTACCTGAGTATTATCAATATAATTATAATAATTCAATCACCCACTAGAAATCCATCCAACTAGGATTTCCTTTTTCTACTTTGGAAGTGTAGGATTCGCTAAGTTAGTGGGAGGACCAATTTGATTAAAAGACCATAATCATTTTGGTTAATTACTTGATACATTTACTAATTAATCTGGTTATTTTCTGAGTTAATTTTACGATAAAAATGAGCACAAAACAACCACCACCATCCAATATCCTTGCAAGCATACTTGATCACAATGAGTTGACAGGACCTAATCATGCGATTGGCTAAGAAATTTGAAACTTGTCCTGAACCTTGAACATATAGGATATGTTCTAGATTCAAATGTTCCTGGTCCCTTACCTCCAGAGGCCACACAAGAGGAACATGAAACTTTGGACAAGTGGAAGGAGCATGATATGAGAGCTAAGTGTTACATGCTTGCTTCTATGAGTAATGAGTTACTGAAGCAACATGAGAACATGCAGAGTGCGAGTGAGATCCTCCTTCACCTACAAGAGTTGTATGGTGAGCACAATGAGACCGCTAGGTATGAGATATCTAGACGTTATTCTGTATGAGGATGTCCGAGGGAGAATGTTGGGGATCATGTCCACAAGATGATTGGTGATTGAGCGGTTGGAACATCTTGACTTCAACATGGATTTCCAACTACAAGCGGATTTGATCCTTGATCCCTTCACGAGTCTTTTGGGAATTTTGTGACAAATTTCCATATGACTAAACAGGAATGCACCTTAGTGAATTACTCAACATGTGGTTATTGCCCAAAAAATATGCCGTGCAATAAAGGAAAAGAGGTGGCTTTGGTTGCATCTTCTTCTCTGGAAAGTCCAACAAGAAGAAGGGCAATAAGAAAAAGAAACCTCGATTCACAGTCCTTCTAAGAAAATAGCTAAGCAGAAAAGGAAGACTAAAGCTGATAAAGGCAAAGGAAAGTGTTTCCACTGCCAGCAGGAAAGTGTTTCCATTGCCAATAGGAAAGTGTTTCCATTGCCAGAGTAAAGCAATCTAAATGAATGCAATGCCATGGTGAAAACCAACTCAAGTTCAAAATATATTTGGCACTTAAGGTTATGTCATGTTGCAGAAGATAGGATTGCAAAATTAGAGAAAATGGGGATTCTATTCTCATTGGGCTCTAAGCCTACTCCAACTTGTGAATCTTGCCTTCAAGGCAAAATGACTAGATCACCCTTTGTTGGACAAGGGCTAAGAGCTGAAAATATTTTGGAACTAATACATAGTGATGTATGCGGTCCGTTTAAAGAAATGGCTAGAGGGGGTTTTCATTATTTTATTACCTTTACTGATGATAAATCAAGGTTTGGGTATTTGTATTTGATGAAATACAAACATGAATCTTTTGAAAAGTTTAAGGAATTTAAATCTGAAGTAGAAAATCAAACAGGACAAAGTATTAAAGCTCTTCGATCAGATCGTGGAGGTGAATATTTGAGTACTGAATTTGATGAATACTTGAGAGAGCATGGCATTGTTTCTCAGCTGACTCCTTCAGGAACGCCACAGCTGAATGGTGTATCTGAAAGGAGAAATTGTACCATATTGGATATGGTACGTAGTATGATGAGCTATACTAATATGCCAATCTCCTTTTAGGGATTTGCATTAGAATCAGCTTTATATATTCTGAATAGGATTCCATCAAAATCAGTTTCTTCCACAACTTATGAGATATGGCATGGAAGAAAACCAAGTCTTAAGCATGTTAAGATTTGGGGTCAAATTATATCAAAAGTGAACAACGATAAATTGAAGACCGGATCGAGAAGAGGTCGATTTGTTGGATATCCAAAAAATAGTTTTGGATATTATTTTTATTTGCCTACTTCACAAAGGTTGTGATAAGTAGAGATGCCACATTTCTTGAACAACGGTTTGTTCAAGAAGGAGGCAAAGGAAGGCAAATAGAGTTAGAATTGGAGAATTCGACCAACCAATGCATCGATGGATATAGATCCATCTAGTCAACCTATACCCATTGATGAAACATCTACATCTGTTCCTCGTAGAACAACCAGGGTATCTCACCCACCAGTGAGATATGGTTTTCTTCATGAAGAAGAACAAGAGTTGTCTACTCATGAAGAAGTAGATCATGGAGATGATCCACTTACCTATGAAGAAGCTATATCGGATATAGACTCTTCAAAATGGATTGATGCTATGAAATCCGAGATTGATTCCATGTATAAGAATCAAGTTTGGGATCTTGTTGACCCACACAAGGTATTATACCTATAGGGAACAAATGGGTTTTCAAGAAGAAAATTGGTTACGATGGAAAGGTAGAGACCTATAAGGCAAGGCTAGTAGCGAAAGGGTTTCGCCAAAGGCAAGAAATAGACTATGAGGAGACTTTCTGCTTTGTTGCCATGCTTAAATCAATTAGGATTTTATTAGCAATAGCTACATACTATGATTATGAGATTTGGCGGATGGATGTCAAACAGCCTTTTCTCAATGGATACATTGAAGAAAACATTTTCATGGAACAACCTAAGGATTTGAATCCCAAGATGGTTCCAAGGTATGCAAGCTAAAGCGATCCATTTATGGGTTGAAACAAGCTTGAGGAGTTGGAACATCCGTTTTGATGAAGCCATTAAATCTTTTGGTTTTATCAAAAATGAGGATGAGCCATGTGTATATAAGAAGGTTAGTGACAGTGCTATCACTTTCCTTGTCTTATATGTGGATGACATCGTTGATGGGTAATGATACGGTATGTTGACAACTATAAAGGTATGTTTGTCAAATACATTCTCTATGAAAGACTTAGGGGAGGCAACCTATATTCTTGGGATTCGCATATATAAAGATAGAGCGAAAAGAATAATTGGTTTATCCCAAAGTCTATACCTGGAAAAAGGTGTTAAAGAGGTTTAACATGCTTGATTCCAAGAGAGGATTGTTAACAGTGAGACATGGTATCCACCTTTCTAAAGAGATGTTTCCAAAGACACCTGAGGAAAGAGATAAGATGGCCAGGATTCCATATGCTTTGGCTATTGGAAGTTTAATGTATGCAATGTTGTGTACTAGGCGGATATCGCATATCTGTTAGTTTGACTAGCGGTATCAATCCAATCCGGTTTGGAACATCGATAGTCATCAAGAATATCCTTAAGTACTTGAGAAGAACTAAGGATTTATTCTTGATTTATGGAGGTGGAGACTTGCAATTGGATGGTTATACTGATTCTGATTTCCAATCAGATATCGATGATAGAAAGTCTACCTCTGGATATGTGTTCATTTGTAATGGAGGTGCGATCGGTTGGAAGAGTTCCAAGCGAGCACGATTGCAGATTCCGCTCATCGAGGTGAGTATATTCGCATCGGATCTTGCAAAAGAAGTCATTGGATAAAGAAGTTCATGAGAACTTACAGAGTTCCTTCCATTGAGTCAACAGTTCCACTACCTGTGACAACAATGGAGCGATCCTCTGAGCTAAGGAACTAAGGTCTCACCAAAAATCCAAACACATAGAAAGGCACTACCACATTATCAGATATATAGTTGGGCAAGGCGATATAGCCATGCAGAAAAATAACATCAGCTGAAAAATCCAGCTGATCCATTCACTAAGCTTTTGTCACAAGTTCAGTTAGACCGGCATCTTGAGAAGATAGGTCTAAGGTATTGTAATGAATGGCTCTAGTGCTAGTGGGAGATTGTTAGTAGTATGCCCTAGAGCATATCATTTAGTATGTATCTTGTACATAATTTTATTAATAAAAGGCATTTCCACTTTTCCGTTTACATAATATATTTATGTGTAATAGAAAAGGTCCATTGATATTTTGTTAGAAATATTATTCTTAAGTTGTTAAGAATATGAGTGACAATATTTCTAGCACAAAGTATCATAAATAGGTTCACAATCGAGGATACTTCATAATAAGGACATGACTTATCCAGAAAGATTGTATTCATGTTTGTTCCCAAGTTATTTATATGAGATATAAATAAGATGGAATGGTGAGTCTCATGCCATATAACAAACTTGATAGGCACTTATAAATGATAAGTAGGCCGAACCAGTGACACTTATGACAAGCACATGGAGTTTACTCTTGTCAATGTTTTGTCATAAATCATATCGATGCATATAATCTTTAGACACAGAGATAGCACGTTATCTTGTATATAGGTAGTTTGAGTTTGATACTGCTTTCATACTTGTACTATGTATGGGTATATGGGCATGTGTTGGCTCCTGCTAGTTATATATGGAGGTAGGTGTTGATCAAGATGGAATTTGTTCCTCTAAGTAAATAGAGTTAAAATCCTATGTTCATTTAATTGTTCTTGATGTTTCAAGTTCTGGCCAGACAGATAGATTTATTGAAAAGAGTTTCTGATGACAAAAATCTTTTAATTAAGAACTGGAATTAAAAGAGAACATAATATTCATAGCAAATGGAGTTTGACATAAACCATGACTCCAGCTTGAGTTGGGATTTTGTAATGAGAGATTCTAGTGCATGGTAACATATGATTATAGGTTCATTTAAGGTAAATCTTATTACTAATTGGGTGGCCATGGCATGCTATGCTAGGTGTTAACCATGGTCTATGAGGTTCATAAAATGATTTAGAGAAATCATTTATGGTAAGAAAGAGTTCGATGATATTAATAGTTGATATCATGTCTCATTGCCAATTAGTGATGAGCCTAGTAAGTCACACACATACACAAGTTATCACCTATTTAAATATGATTTAATTAATTAATTAAAGAGTTTAATTGATTAATTAAATAGATTTGGTTTGCAATTAAATTGCAAAGTCCCTAGCATGACTTGAAACCAAATCTAGATTATTGGATGTGTAGTATAAATTAAATTTATATTTAAAGTGTTTAAATATGAATTTAATTGATGAGAAATTAATTAATAGAGATTAATTAATTAATTTATATTTGATATAAATTAATTAGAAGAAGAAAATAATTATTTTGGGTTAAGAACTCAAAATTAAAACACAGGGGCATTTTGGTCATTTCACAGTGTGACACGTGGCACCATGAGATGGTGACACATGGCATAACACATAAGCTTGCCAAATGTTTTTAATCATGTAAGATGATTAAAATCAAGATTAAATATAGGTTTGACACTTGGCACAATGTGATTGGGTCACTTAAACCTAGAGCTAATCAAAAGGTGACATGTGGCTAGGGTTTAATGTGTTAACCTAGCTATTTAAGTGTGGTTATGAAAAGAAAACATAACCAGTAGCCTCTCCTCTCATATGTCACGCCACTTTGAGCCTCTCCAGCTATTTCTCTTCATCTCTCATCAATTCAAAGAGATTAGCCATCAATCTCTTGAATTAAGAACACTAGAAATTGTTTCTAGTGTCCTGTTTACATCTCTAATCTCTTAAAAGGCAGAACTTGAATTTCTAATTAATAGAAAAGACTTTAGAAGCTGTTCAAGGGCTGCCATAGGTGTTCTTGGTGTGGACAAGCTAGAGGACAACATCCGTGTCCTCAAGACGAATCTCAAAGGCGCAGTACTGCGGCACATCAAGAGGTTAGTGTAATCGTTCTTGATTTAATCTAGGGTTCTAAAATTAATCTGATTAATTTTAAAATCTTAAATGGCAAATACAGATCCAAAAACATATTAAAAGAGTTTTAATATGTTGTTTATCATTGAAATCAAATAGATAAAAATAAATCTTGCATGGTGCATGTGACCCTA
Source organism: Hevea brasiliensis (assembly GCF_030052815.1). Taxonomy (NCBI): domain Eukaryota; kingdom Viridiplantae; phylum Streptophyta; class Magnoliopsida; order Malpighiales; family Euphorbiaceae; genus Hevea; species Hevea brasiliensis. The sequence goes on from NC_079493.1 coordinate 99,935,269, forward strand.
GGTGAAAATTTTTGAATTCAATGGTATAATCTTGTGTTTTTCACGCTTCCGTTCCTTCACCACCAAAACCATGTTTTACTCCTCATGAGCATTTTAAAATGACTTATGCCGGACCTATCGCTAGTACTACTCCCCAGGTTAATCTTCAGCCCGTTGCTGCCACAAAATCCTCCTCACTTGAGCAAGAAGTCGAGTTCATAACTCAAAGTGGGAGGTGTTACGGGAATGAAGAGAAAGAAAAGAGAAAAGGGAAAGTAAAGATGGGAGAGTCACCGAAGAATACAGAAGAGGAGGTTGAGAAGACAGGGGAAGTAGAGCCTGCCGGACATAAAGAAGAGGAGGAGCTGCTGCTCCAAATAATGAAACAAAGTGAGTATGATGTGGTGGAGCAGTTGAGAAAGACACCTGCCCGAATTTCACTATTATCGCTGATCCTGAGTTCAGAAGTGCACCGACAAGCCTTGCAGAGAATCCTGGATCAGGCCTTTGTAAACCCCGACATCACTCCGGGGCAATTTGAGAAGATAGTGGGACAAATCCAGGCATCCAGTTTTGTTACTTTCTCGGAAGACGAGATAGACCCAGCAGGTTTAAGGCACACTAAAGCTCTGCATGTAACAGTGAAATGTAAGGGTTGTATAGTAGCCAAGGTACTTATTGATAACGGATCAGCTCTCAATGTACTCCCTAGTGCTACCTTGGCTAGGTTCCCAGTTGACCGATCAGATATACATCAAAGTGCTATGGTGGTAAGAGCCTTTGACGGTACCAGAAGAGAAGTGTTGGGAGATATTGATTTACCACTCCAAATTGGAGCATGTACCTTCAACGTCACATTCCAGGTGATGAATATTGAGCCGGCCTACACTATGTTGCTGGGGAGGCCTTGGATCCATTCTGCGAATGCTATTCCCTTAACTCTGCACCAGAAGATAAAATACATTATGGACGGCAAAATCATCATGGTAAGAGGAGAAGAAGCCATTTTGGTCACCAAGCCACAATCACTCCCTTATGTGGAAGCGGCCGAGGAGTCGTTGGAAAGCTCCTTCCAGGCCCTTGAGTTACAAGAAACCAGAAATGACGGGGCTATGGCTATGGTATCCAAGATAATGTCGAGGAGTGGGTACAAAGAAGGCAAAGGCCTAGGCGCCACATTACAGGGAATCGTTGAACCCATACCAGCTATCCAGAAGATAGGCCGCTGCGGTTTGGGATATGAGGAAGATGCCCTTATGAATGGGCAATTCTGGATGAGGAAAATGCTTCGGGATTAAAGATTTAACCAGAAAATGGGAAAAGGGAAGGTAGTCCCGAGAATCGCGGAGATCTTCACCAAACCGGTCATTGAAAATCCGGCAGATGTGGAAGAATCACTTGATGAACCATCCATTGATGTCATCCACCTGGATTCCTTGTATGAAGCTCTGGTCTCGCCAATAGCTGAGGAGCAGGAGCTAGACAACTAGACAGCAGAGGACATCCCTGTACTCAATTTCGAGTAAAGTACCTTTGGTTATCTACACTTGATCATTTTGTCCATGGTGGCAAGTGTAACTCTGTAAATGGACCTTTTTATTATGGCATAAATGTTAATGAATTAATAGCGCATTTTAAATCCGATTCTCTCTTCCTTTCCTTTTGAATTCCATCTTTATAATATATTCTATTTTCGTTCATTCAGGACCATTCATCAATTAACACCTAATAATTCAATAGACTCGGAAATTCCTCTGGTTAATTTTGAAACCCCTATAACTGCCATTACTTCAAGTGATTCTGAGGTGGAGCTCTCAGAAGAAAGCGATGAAAGGGATGAACCTTCCCTAGTGCCTTGTGGAGACAAAACACGCACCATAAACTTAGGTTCTGAAGAAGTAAAAAGGGAGCTTAAGATAGTGGAGAGTGAAGAATTGGGAGATATGATCAGTTTGCTTAGAGAATTCCTGGACGTATTTTCCTGGAGCTATGATGATATGGTTTGCTTGGACCCCCAGATAGTGGCAAACAAAATTCCCCTTATTCCGGGGACAATCCGGTTGAAACAGAAACTAAGAAGAATGAATCCTGACACACTGCTCAAAGTTCGGGATGAAGTCAAGAAACAGTATGATGCTGGGTTCCTGGAAGTAGTCAAATATCCCCAATGGATAGCTAACGTTGTCCCGGTAATGAAGAAGGACGGGAGAGTTAGGGTGTGCGTTGATTACAGGGATCTTAATAGAGCAAGCTTAAAGGATGATTTCCCTCTCGCCCACATTGATGTGTTAGTAGACAATGCTGCGGGATTGGGTAGGTGTTCATGCATTGATGGGGCATCTGGGTACAATCAAATCCCGATGGATGAGGAAGACAAAGAGAAAACCGCTTTTATCACTCAATGGGGAGTATTTTGCTATCGGGTCATGCCTTTCGGGTTGAAGAATGCCGGTGCTACCTATCAACGCGCTATGGTCACATTATTCCATGATATGATGCATAAAGAAGTGGAGGTGTACGTGGATGATATGATCATCAAATCTAGGGGAGAAGAGAGCCACGTGCAGGTGATAAGGAAAGTATTTGAGAGACTCAGGAAATATCAGTTGAAACTGAATCCCGCCAAATGCATATTCGGAGCTAGGTCAGGGAAATTGTTGGGATTCATAGTGAGCGAGAAGGGAATAGAGGTAGATCCCGATAAAGTTCGAGCTATTCAAGAGATGCCATCCCCAAGAACAGAAAGGGAGGTGCGCAGTTTCCTGGGAAAATTGAACTACATATCAAGGTTTATTTCCAATCTCACCGCTAAGGCCGAGCCTATTTTTAGACTGCTCCGAAAGAACAACACCACTCAATGGGATTCAGTTTGTCAAGAGGCTTTCGAGACAATCAAGCAGTATCTGTCAAGCCCACCAGTATTGGTTCCACCCGTGGCGGGGAGGCCTCTGATCCTGTATATGGCAGTCCAACAGAACTCGATGGGATGTGTTTTGGGACAACATGATGACACTGGCCGAAAGGAGAGGGCTATCTATTACCTGAGTAAAAAGTTCAATGATTGTGAGTCAAGGTACTCTTTCTTAGAGAAGACTTGCTGCGCGTTAGCCTGGACGGCAAACCGCCTCAAGCACTACATGTTGAATCACAAGACATGGCTCATCTCCAGGATGGATCCTATCAAATATGTATTCGAAAGCCCATTCGTGCCAGGCAGGATAGCCAAGTGGCAGGTCATACTCTCCCAATATGACATAGTCTATATGACCCGGAAGGCGGTGAAAGGTAGCGTGATCGCTGACCTCCTAGCAGAAAATCCTATCCAGGATTATGAAGCCCTGGATTTTGAGTTCCCTGATGAGCATATTAATGAAGTAGACTGCGAAGAAGAGGGGCCAGCCGATGTATGGGAAATGTATTTCGACGGAGCTGTCAATTTGTCCGGTAATGGAATTGGAGCTGTGTTGATATCCCCGAATGGAAAACACTTTTCGATAGCTATTAAGTTGAGATTTGACTGCACCAACAACATTGCAGAATACGAAGCTTGTGTGATGGGTCTACAGGCTTCCATCGAAATGAAAATCAAGAAGTTGAAGGCATATGGAGACTCAGCCCTGATTATTTATCAAGTAAAGGGAGAATAGCAAACTAAGGATCCTAAGCTAATCCAGTATCAGAAGTACTTACTGGAGCTGATTAAGAAATTCGAAGAAATCTCTTTCACTCATCTTAGCAGAGACAAGAATCAATTTGCTGATGCCTTACTACTCTAGCTGTTATGGCTCAAATCGAAGAAGGGCAGATGACTCAGATATTGAAGATTAAGACAAGGAATGAGCCAGCTTATTGCTTCATGATTGAAGAAGAACCTGATGATGAACCTTGGTATCATGACATCCTGGTCTACTGCAAAACCAGAGAATTCCCTTCGAGGGCAAGCAAAAACGAAAAGAGGATGATTCAGAGATTAGCATTGGGATACTTTCCCAGTGGAGAGACCCTATACAAGAGGAGCTCCAACGGCGAATTGTTGAGATGTGTGGATGCAAAAGAGGTGAAAAGAATCCTTTTTGAGACTCATGAGGGAAACTGTGCCACCCATACTAATGGACATATGACGGCTAAGCAAATCATGCGACGGGGATATTTTTGGACCACCATGGAAAAGGACTGCATCGAATATTTCCGAAAATGCCATAAGTGTCAGATCTACGCAGATTCGATAAATGTTCCACCTCACAAATTGTTCAACCTCGTCTCACCATGGCCTTTCGCAATGTAGGGCATCGACATGATTGGTCCCATCAACCCTAAGGCATCCAATGGGCATAGATTTATCCTGGTAGCAATCGACTATTTTTCTAAATGGGTCGAAGCCACGTCATACGCCCATATTACACAGAACACGTTTATGAAATTCCTCAGAAACAATATCCTCTGCCGGCATGGTCTCCCCAATGAAATCGTCACTGATAACGCCAAGAATCTGAATGGTCCGAAGATTCAGAAATTGTGTGATCAATACAAGATCCGACATCTCAATTCCTCCCCATACCATCCCCAGATGAATGGAGCGGTGGAAGCCGCAAACAAAAATCTCAAAAGAATAATCCGGAAAATGACAGTCACGTATAAGGATTGGCATGATATGCTACCCTACGCTCTTCACGCATATCGGACTTCTGTAAGGACCTCCACTGGTGCAACTCCGTATTCACTGGTTTACGGGATGGAAGCAGTATTACCTATTGAAGTTGAAATTCCTTCCCTAAGGATTCTGAAGGAATCGGGGATTGATGAGTCAGAATGGATCCAGTCAAGGTTGGATCAGCTAAACTTGCTGGACGAGAAAAGGTTAACAGCAGCATGTCATGGGCAATTATACCAGAAGAGAATGGCTAGGGCATTTGACAAAAGCGTTCGCCCACGCGAATTCCAACCCGGGGACCTGATTCTGAAGAAAGTGCTGTCGAATCAAAACGATCCCCGGGGTAAATGGTCACCAACCTACAAGGGACCCTATGTGGTTAAAAAGGCATTTTCTGGAGGAGCCTTGATCTTGACCCACATGGACGGTGAAGAATTGCCAAGACCTGTGAATGCTGACACCGTCAAGAGATACTATGCCTAAAAAAAAAAAGGGTAGGAGTGAAAACCCGAAAGGGCGCTCCTAGCAAAATGTGTGAAAGAAGGCGAAAACCCCAAAGGGGCGCTTTCTGTAAAATGAGTGAAGGATGAAAACCCGGAAGGTCGTCCTGAAAAGAGCGAGCAAAAAAAAAAGGGGGGGGGGGGGGGCGAGGGGTGAAAACCCGAAAGGGAGTCCCAAGAACCAAAATGGAGAAATAAGGAATGGGGCATGAAACCGAGGATGGAGAAGAAACCGTCACGACATGAGGCTTCAGAGAACTTGAAATAATGACAGTTAAGGGATTTCAAAGCCAGCCACAAGGAATATGTGAGATCTATCCTTGTACCCTTTTCCTTTGAAACTCTATCTTTGTTTTTATTAAAGCTATAATAAAGTCATATTTCGTTCCCTATGCTTTTATCCTCCCTTTATACTCACTCTTTAACATTATCTTTCTGCAATCTCGTTATTTAATGCGCTATTAATCTATTAAAATTTTTGCCATAAGATTAAGATTTGACAATTGATAACCTCACGTACTTTACTATGAGATTTGCAGGAAATGACCTGGAAGAAAAAGGGGGTAGGAGTGAAAACCCGAAAGGGCACTCCTAGCAAAATGTGTGAAATAAGGCGAAAACCCCAAAGGGGCGCTTTCTGTAAAATGAGTGAAGGATGAAAACCCGGAAGGGCATCCTGAAAAGAGCAAAAAAAAAAAAAAAAACTAGAGGTGAAAACCCGGAAGGGCGCTTCTAGTCATATAGACGAAGGGGAAGTGAAAACCCGCAAGGGCGCTTTTCGGGAGAAAGTCAAAAAACAGAAATGGGGCATTTGAAGAAATGAGGCCATAGGTCAAGTCTTGCAACTCGTCCTCCATTCATCATTGGCCTTCGGGATTCTGTTAAGTACACTTCATTGGGGAAGAACTTCTTGTGTCCGGATTAGGCTTGCTTTGTAAATGCAATTTAAATTTCCTGTTATCAACCTCTGGTTCCTTGATCTAAGTTGATTTTAATTTCATGCATTTACATTTCCTGTTATCAACCTCTGGTTCCTTGATCTAAGTTGATTTTAATTTCATGCATTTACATTTCCTGTTATCAACCTCTGGTTCCTTGATCTAAGTTGATTTTAATTTCATGCATTTACATTTCCTGTTATCAACCTCTAGTTCCTTGATCTAAGTTGATTTTAATTTCCTGCAATTTACATTTCCTGTTATCAACCTCTGGTTCCTTGATCTAAGTTGATTTTAATTTCCTGCAATTTACATTTCCTGTTATCAACCTCTGGTTCCTTGATCTAAGTTGATTTTAATTTCCTGCAATTTACATTTCTTGTTATCAACCTCTGGTTCCTTGATCTAAGTTGATTTTAATTTCATGCATTTACATTTACTGTTATCAACCTCTGGTTCCTTGATCTAAGTTGATTTTAATTTCCTGCAATTTACATTTCCTGTTATCAACCTCTGGTTCCTTGATCTAAGTTGATTTTAATTTCCTGCAATTTACATTTCCTGTTATCAACCTCTGGTTCCTTGATCTAAGTTGATTTTAATTTCATGCATTTACATTTCCTGTTATCAACCTCTGGTTCCTTGATCTAAGTTGATTTTAATTTTCTTGCAATTTACATTTCCTGTTATCAACCTCTGGTTCCTTGATCTAAGTTGATTTTAATTTCCTGCAATTTACATTTCCTGTTATCAACCTCTGGTTCCTTGATCCAAGTTGATTCTAATTTTCTAGTATTTTAACTTCTGTTGCCGATCTCTAGGTCACTAACTTAGGTATGCTTTAGTTCCCTAACTTCGAACACTTAATCGTCCAAAATATAGGTCTGAATCTTTACATAATTCCTACACGGGAAAAATTTTCCCTTTAATAGAAATTATGTAAAGAGGGGCAGCTGTCGACACCATATTTTGGCCGATCCCCAGAATTAATAAACTTTGAAACCGATCCCCAGTACTAAGTCTCCCTTTGACAGTTAACCACATTTTCGATCTCTCTTTGCTAGATAACCACATTTCCAATCTTTCCTCACAAGGAATTGAATCAATGCTAAAGCCTTACTGGTCTATTAAATCACTCACCGATCTCTCAAACCCATTGTCGAATCTCCTGACCAGTCAAGTATATTCCTGATCTCTGTTGACAAACGAAATTGAACCGACACTAGATCTTTGTTACCATTTTTGTTGCCGATCTCCCTTTCAAAAGTTTAAGAATAATCAAAGGTTCCGTTCCGGTTTAATGATGATCCCGATCTTAAATGTTCAAGCCAAATTTCTAATTTTAATCAAGTCCCGTTTAGCGTTGGTTCCCTACCGATCTCATGCACATTGTGTTTTTCGATCTCTCACACTTAGGTTAATAATCACTTTCAGTTATTTCAACATACTCAGACAATCAAGTGTTTAAATAATTTAGAAATTTTCCGATCACAACCATTCATCGAACAAAAGAGGCATTCCATTTCATTTCATTTCAAGAATTTGTACAAGTTATTCAGCTGGAGGATCACCCCACTGATCTACATCTTGTCCGTCCCTCTCTCACCCTCAGCCTCCTCCTCACTCTCCTCACCTTCATCCTTGGGAGCCAGGTTGGCCATCCAGGAGAAGTCCTCCTCAGGGTAACGCTTCTTGAGCTCAGCCAGGAGATCTCTGTGAGCATTCACATAAGCGCCGGCCACTCCAGTCACCATCTCTTCTTCTTTCACCTTGAGCTCCTCAGTAAGGTGAGCGAGTTGAGCAGCTTCATCGGCCCGGAGCGCTTGCACTTCTTCAAGAGCATGATCTCGCTCAGCCAGAACATGAGCTTGCTCGGCCAGCTTGTCCTCATAGTACTTCATTCGCCCCTCAAGTTGAGATATGTAGTCCCAAGCGGATGATAGTTGGGATCGAAGGGAAGCTGCTTCATGCCCTATCCTCTCGACCTCTTTACCCAGGCGATGCGCCTTCTCCCGGACCATGTGCTGGTTCACCAGACACTCAACGTTCAGGCTCATAGATTTGGTCAAGATATCATCAAGGCTATCCGGAGACAGCCTATCCCGATCCTCCCGAAGGCAGATGGAGGACCCCAATACCTTAGCAAAACCTGGGTTCTCCCGAACAGTCCGGTTCTTCTCCAGCGAGTGGATCAGAACTTGAGCGCCGCAGGAAAGGGGCCTCACCTATTGTTGGGAAGGACCTCCTTCCGCGCCCGAAGTAACTGGAGGAGGAGGAGGCGGCTCCTCCTGGCAAGGGGGAGATCGGACCATTTCTATGATCGGAGGTCCTGAAGGTTAAGACGAGCTTTCAGATTTCCCTGCTCATAACGAGGTGTCTGCATCTCCTCGGCCCGCTTCATCTCCCGTACCTTCCGGGAGATCTCCCTCTTTCGCTTCCGGCTCTCCTTGGAGGCTTCGCCGCTTGCCATACCTGCACAAATAAGAGGTCAGTGAGATCGCTAAGGTCCTAAGATCTGAGATGTAGAAAATACCGATGTCGAGGTCAGAGAGCTGAAGCTCGCGATCTTTGCCGGTGATCAATTTCATAGTCCAATGGTGCAGCTCGGCGGTCACTGCATCCAAGCAAGAGAACTTCTCTCTGGACGCCTGCTCCTTCAACTCCATCACCATTGCGCCCTCTTCCCTATTCAACACGAGACGCTTCGGAATTAAGGGGCCTTGATATAGCCAACTACGAGGGAAACCCTCAAAGCCGTTCGAAATTTTGCTCCTTAGAATGAAGAAGCGGTTCTTCCAGTTTTTCAGGGAGGAGGGCAGATCGATGAAGAGCCCGCAATGTGGCTTCGCCTGGAAAAACCAGTACTCGTCATCCTTTCGACGAGTTAACCTATGCAATTCGGCGAATACTTTAGGCGTAGGACGGAATCCCTTAGCTCGGCAGAGGCTTCGGAAGGCTACTAAGATCCGCCACGAGTTCGGGTGAACTTGAGCTATGCACACTTGGAAAAATTTTAAGACTTCCTTAAAGAAGTCGTCAAGAGGGAACCGCACTGCTTTCAATCGTTTCTTCGTATACCATAATCATGTCGTTCTCTTGAAGAAATGATCGCCCGAGATCGCCGTGACACCGGATAAGTTCATATGAATCGGGCTCAATGTTGTACTCGTTGAATGATCGCAGATTGGTTTCTTGAAGGATCGATGGCGGTTCGTCCATGGGAAGATTCTCTCTCTGAAGAAGGCGCATGCCTTGATGATGTCACTTGTTCCCGAGCTCGAACGGAGACTCTACGAGGTTCAGGTCGCGCCCTTTGCCCGACCACCTCTACTTCATCAGATGACCACGAGAACTGGATGGAAGGAGGGCTCGCCGCTCTCTGACCTTCGGCGCCGCTCATTTCCAAAGGAAATAAAGAATTTAAACTAAAAGAAGGATCAAAACCCTTACCGGAGCTTGATCGAAGTCGGAAGAGCTTGAGAAAACGAGAGATTTTGAAGTTGTTCGCGAGAAACTGAAAATGACACAAGAGAGCAAATGGCTAACCCCCACCCCTATTTATACTCGTCCGAGCATTTAATGCTCATGATGTTCTAGGTGGTGCATCAGATAGCGGGACTCGCCAGCTGTTCTGACACGTCTCACGAATATTCCCAAGATTCCATGAAGAGATCGATTAATTATAGAGCGGTAGATCAAGGTGTTTTGAATTACGGATCGGATAAGTGTCTTTCAAATGAAGAATCAGATCGGATAATCACATAAAAGATCGAAAAATAATTAATGCAATAATAATAAGATAAAATCTTTATTTCCAAAAGATTGGATTACATCATTTGGGCGATCTCTAGGGATCGGATTACACTAGAATTGGATTACATCATTTCGGTGATCTCTAGAGATCGGATTACATTGAAAATAAAATGCATCATTTGGGCGATCTCAGAGACCGGTGGAACATCCCATCTAAAGGGCCTATATCAAAGCCCACATTGTGACTGATCCAAAGGATGTCATCGACCGGAACCGAGCCGCTGTCGGAACACCCAATGTGGGGGAAAGCCGCTGTCGGAACACCCAATGTGGTGAGAAGTCGAATAAACTTGGAAGAGCAACCGCCAAGGGTTGGCAGAACATTAGTAGTCTTCTCGGCCGAAATCGGTTCGCCGATTATACCGGTCGAACGACTCGAGATCGGCACGATCAAGGTCCGCGATCCAGATCGGTTAATTGGTCCAGTTCTCTCACCATCATCAGATAAGGTCATCACGATTATTCGATCACCGGGGTCGTAAATTTTCAGTCAGGGAATAAAGAGGTCCATCGGAAAGGGATTAATGACCACAATCATGGCGGAACTTCACGAGCAAATAGAACTGGAAAGTAAGAAGGAAGAGAGGAAAATCGAATGAGGAAAGTCTCTTCTGTCAGGGGTATATAGGGGAAAATCGGGCATTTATTGCTAAGCGTAAAACGGCTTGACGCCGAATCAAGGGGAATTAATGCTTTGACCGGACCAGGCCTGATTGAGGGAAGGATTGGAATGATAGAGATCGGAAGAGGGGAGACCAGTATGAGAGATCGAAAAAGGATCATGTTGAAAAGATTGAAAAAGGGGGGAGGTCGGGAGACAAAAAAGAATAAGACAGCTCCTGGCAATTATCGTCATAATCAGAGCCGAAGTAGTTAAAGCATTGCAGGAGAAATCTCAACCGCACGCCCCAGAATCGCCCGCATTTCTGACATGCGTACATCAGACAAATACAGTACATCCTAATCTCCACCGTTGATCTTACTTGTAAGGACGAGCTTACGATTTCGGATCGAAGAAGAAAACGACAAGATCAAGACCCTTCACTCCCAAATTTCTGGATCGCCGGACAAGAGAATTTAGGACCGTCAGATTAGAAGAAGAAAATGACAAATATTCTAAAGGGGATCTCAGCCGTCCGTTCTGATCCTCTTTAATTCCTGAGCCTCAGATCATGTCATTCGAAATCCTGACCCTCCATCTCCCTCGAAATAGATCCTGACCCTTCATGAGGAGCACCTGGTTCCTATAAATACCTGCATGAAAACTGTTCAAAGGACGGACAAAAAAAGGAGGAAGTTACTATAGCGGAAGAACTCTGAAATTTAATTCAGATCGTTACTCTGCTTTCATAAGAAGAACTTTTGGAACCAGTTTTCTGAAGTGTTTCTTAAAAGATTTTGAACACTGAAACTCTCCATTTTCAACTCGTTCATTATCCCGTAGCGTTCACATTTTTCAGTTCCTTGTTATCCTTATTTTCACTTCCATCGTCCATGCTCAATCTCAGTTAAACTCGGGTACAATTCTGACTCGATTGCATTTAGTGAAGCACTCTTTGTTCCAAGGCGAACCTTAGTCTCCCGGCTATCAACTTGCAATCTTATCGCGTTTTGTGATTCTGTAGTTAGTTCATTAGATTCGACTCCTTACAAGTCAGTGTTCATATTGCCATTGTATTAAGTTTAGTTCTTGTTTTACGTATTTCCTTTCTTCTTTCTTTATGTATGTTATTTTCTTTAAGTTCATATCACGTTAGAAAAAATACAAAGAAAGGTTGTGCTCCAGTTTATTTCCGTGTCGGCTAATCCATACCTTTATTAATCTTTATTATTTCCGAACGCAAGTCATCTAGTCCCGAGTAATGTATAAGTGGTTGGATGAAATGTAGGTAACGGCAACTTAAGAAGTCCCTTTGGAATAATGAAAGGTCTAAATAATAAGCCAGGAGAATGGTAAAGCCGAGTCACTAGAATAACTCAATAGATCATTAGGCAAGACGTCATAAAATAGAGTAAAAACCAAACCCTGGATAACTAAATAGAATAGATCGACTATTAAAAAAAATGCTGGTGAGGTGACCATATAAGAAGGTTGGAGGATTCGGTTTGGTATCCCCTGTCCAGTCCTAAGGTACCAATAAGCTAAAGAAGCCTTGCTCAGGCCCCCTGACACCTTTGAACGTCAGAACCCTTAGCCTTAGGTCCTCCCGATAGGTAAAATTTAGAGAGATCGGAAAGACCCTTATCCGACTACCGTTTAAATAGAAGAGAGCAGAAAGGAGTCTTTATCTGATCCTCAACCAGAATTTCAGCAAATAATTTTAAAAGAGATCGGATGAGGGTTTCTTATCCGATTCTCACCTAAAACTTTAACAAACAACTTAAAAGAGGTCGGAGGAGAGTTCTTATCCGATCCTCGAGCTAAAATTTTAATAAATAGGTTGGAGGAGAGTTCTTATCCGATCCTCGAGCTAAAATTTTAATAAATATTAAAAGAGGTCGGAGGAGAGTCATTATCCGATCCTCAAGCTAAAATTTTAATAAACATTAAAAGAGATCGGAGGAGAGTCCTTATCCGATCCTCAAGCTAAAATTTTAATAAATATTAAAAGAGATCGGAGGAGAGTTCTTATCCGATTCTCAATTCAAAATTTTTAAAAGAGATTGGAGGAGAGTTCTTATCCGATTCTCAAATTGAATTTTAACCAAATAGCCCCCTTTAAACAAAATTAACAATACAACAATAACTCACTAAGGTTGTCTCATTTACTTATGTATTTGGGTAATCCGACTTTAGTGAAAAATTAAATATTCCTTTTTGTTAAAAGGATTAACATTCCCATTCAAGTTCTCCTAACTAATTTATAAAGAGTGCGAAGTTAAATCTACTTACCCTAATTAAGGGACGAGGTGGGGTGCCTAACACCTTCCCCACCCGTTTACGGACCCCGAACTTAGAATCTCTGTTTTGAAGTGGTTTTATTTCACTTTGTCTTTACAAATGGTTTTCTTTAGTTTCTCTCAAAATTAAGGTGGCGACTCCTCATTCTTTTCCACTTCGGTGAGGGTTCGTTCAGGCGACCGCAAAACTCCTTGCGACATGTCTATCTAAAAAAAGTGTCATGACTTTTTATTCTCTATAAATATAGATGAGTTTTTTAATTCATATATATACTATTTTTATTTCTTTTTCTTCTTCGTTTCTTCTAGTTTATCTAAATTCGGTTCATATAAAGAGTTCTTAAGGGAAATTTTCAAGAGTTGCTATCGGCAGATTTCAAATTTTATTGTATCCTTAAGATATATTTTCATAATTTTGCAGCAATTTAGTGAAAGCAATTAATATTTTAAATTGTGATTCATTACGCCTCAAAGCATATTATATATTCACTGCCTCAATGCATTTTAGCATGAAATGGTCTATAATCTATAAATTAACTCATTTTTTATTTTATAACAATTTTGATAGATAATTCAAATCAACTAACATTTGAAACCATTTGATCAAAATTCAATAAAAAAAGATATAATATTGAAAATTATTTAAAGACGAAACAATCTAAACCCGTAGATCTAATCTCTTTGTGGCTCAAACTCTCAACCCAGAAACATTGCCAAATGGCGCACCAACCTATTGGCGTATATCCGTGACATGAGCTGAATACAGAAAACGGTCAAATGCATTTGCAAATTGAACTGTTATAGAAGTCTATTTTGAATGATTGAATTTCATTATTTAACAGTATCTATCAGCTACAGTTTTTACTTTAAAAAAAAATTGAAAAATATAGTTGACAATTTATCTTGAAGTTTTTGGTAAGTTGGATTATGGAATATATGGTTGATTGATTCTTCTCCTTCACAGACCTATCTAATATAGGATATTTTATGATAATTTTATTTTAATGTAATAAAAAATTTTATTAATGAAAATCCTAAATAAAATAAAATAAATTGCAATTTTATTACTAAAAACATAAAATAAAAGAACGAAATGTAAGCATATATATTTTTTTAATATAATTAATTTTAATTAAAATTTGAATTCGAAACTTTACAGTTTTTAACATAACTCTAATATTATAGAATAAAGGTCCATTAATATAAAAACAATACTATTTAAAATATTTTTGTTTTTTAAAAAATAAAAGTCCATTAATATAAAAAAATACTATTTAAAATATTTTTGTTTTTTAAAAAATAAAAGTCCATTAATATAAAAAAAATACTATTTAAAATATTTTTGTTTTTAAAAAAATAAAATTTAAAGATGATTATCCAATATGCATACGTTTGGGGTACATAACTATGAGATAAGATTTTATTTCTTTTATTTTTTAAAAAATTTTAAGGTGTGAACATGGTAATAAATTTATACAAGGTCCTTAATTTGTAGCGAGCTTGACAATACCGCTGGCCGTTGGATATTCAATTGTTTTGCATTTTTTAATTGATATGATATTTTCAGATATTGACATATCATAAAAATATCATATAAATTACTCAATTAAATTAACAGAATTTAATGGACGTTTAATGAATATATATGAACTTTTTAAAAATTTGTAATTTTTCTGAATTAAAAAAATTATCAATTAAACTTTAGATTACTGAAAATTATGTAATTATACCCAACTGTCAAGTTACCCGTTATTAAAATAATGAAATTATAACGTCAGCTTTTCTTAATTGCCATGTCAAGAGTTTAATTGATAACTGTTTTTAGTTTAGAGTAAAATTATAAATTTTTAATTTTTTTTATATTTTCTTTTAAAATTTATGAGATTTTTTTTTATTGATAAAAGTGTAATTTCATATATTAATATAAATTTTTATAAGGTGCTTAATTTTTGCAATTTTGACAATACCGTTGGCGGTTGGTTATTCAATTGTTTCGCATTTTTTATTAATATGATAATTCAAATATTGGCATATCATAAGAATATAATATATAAACTACTCAATTAAATTATCAACATTTAAAGGAATTTCGATAAATATAAATAAAGTTTATTAAGATTTATATGCTCGAAATTTACTCATAAAATATTAAATATATATATATATATATATATATATATATATATATATATATATATATATATATATATAATTTATAATTAATTCATCTTATTGCTTGGTGAAAATAACAAAGAAAATGGATGAATTTTATTTTCCCTTCATTCACTGATATTTATAGTTAGCTTTGAGTCCTTTCCATTATCTTTTAGAAAGTTGCAACAAACCTTATACCTTCAGAAAGTTGCTCTTGTTGTTAAGTAATCACTGACTCGAAATAAGAACAAGTATAAGCCTTATTTTATATTAAACATTTAATTAATATATAAGATAATAATTCAAGCTTTAGACTTTCTGATCTAAAAAGTTCTGAAAATATATTAGTAAATCATTAAAATGGATATTTCAAGAATAATTTTATGACTTTATTACATATGTTGATCTCACAATTATGAAAAATTATCAAAAGGATGATTGGCAAATGTAAAATCACAAATCATGTTAATGGCCCATCTGCCTTCCATTAACGAAGTGTTTTCTTTAGTAGTTCAACAAGAAAGACAGATGTCAAATAGTCATGGTCTAAAATCGAATGTGTTTATTAATGAAGTTGTGAATGATGAAGTCATCAATAATTTAATCAACAATACCGCTAACACTTAAAAGAAACCTTATGGAACTGGCTCCAATATTCAATCTCATGACAATACTCATATCGATAAAGGTCAATCCAGTGGCCAATCAAATATTGCACTTACTGTTTGGGATATAAAAACATATTGTAAGTACTTGTTACAAAAATCATGGCTTTCCTCTTGGATTTAAGTTTGAAAATTTAAGTGTATTTATAAATAAAATAAAAATATAAATAATATAATCTAATGATAGTTTTTATTTTATTATTTAGTTTATTTATAATTTTAATAACAAGTGTTAACGGTTGCGATAACTGATGGCTAAGTGGTAATGAAGGTGGTAATAATAAATGGGTGGTTATAATAATGATAATGAGTGAGTAATGATGATAATGACTAAGTTGGGGTAGCTATTGTGATAATAGAGTGGGAGTGGTGTACAGTGGCCATGTGTAATAAACCTTATGAGATGATATATATATATATATATATATATATATATATATATATATATATATATAAAGGTAAGAGCATGGTAATAAAATTTATATAAGGTCCCTTTGTTTGAGTGGGAGTTGCGTGGGACTCCAAGTATGATTTTATTAGTTGAGTGATATACTTTAGCCACCAAATCAAATTAGGTTAAGCAAAATTTATAAGTTTGACAATAATGTTGACTTTTTTATATACATAAAAAATAAATTTATAGACATTAAATATCATATTTCACTTTTTTTTTTATAATAAATATGCAGCTGTAACAAACCACTTACTAGTAGACTTTTTTTTTTATATAATAAATATGCAGTTATAACAAACCACTTACTAGTAGCGGATTTAGGAATTTTATTTTTCTAGAGTAAATATATAAGAAATAAATAAAAAAATATCATATAAAAATTAAAAACATAATATTAATATCTTATAATTAGACTGACGAAATTTAATACCCTCAAAACTGTACCAGAAAAAAAAATTACATAATTATAAATGATATCAAATACATATCTCTTTGTATAAATAATTAAAAACCATTTATCAATTTATCACATGTATAATTATACCAATTTATTTTGATAAAGTTTATGATTGAAAAAGTTATAGTAAAATTTTAAAATTATATAAACTTTTAAATATATAGCATATTTTTTTGTCTTAATTAATTTTAAATTTTATCAAAAAAAAAATTTAATAACTAAATTTATGAGGGGTCAACATTTATAAATATGTATATATATAAAAAAATTTTGAAGAAAATAAGGATCAATTGACCCATTTTCTCAAATACACATTACATCTTGGTTGAAATGAGTCGAATCGGTTGGTAAAAATGGACCGAAGACTGTTGTGATTGGAACAAGTGATATTTTGGACGAAATGAAACAAAACTTTTGGACCAGAAAGAAATTAACAAGCATGAGTTGTAGTTTTTGGACAAAACTTTATTTTATGACTGTCTGCTACTTCATTCACGTGGAAAGAGCTTAAGAATAGGAGGTTCTAAGCACACAATTAAGGAACAATCAGCGATGTTTCATCTACATCAGGGGCAGCAGACCTTATTTGAATTCAACAATAGTCTTCTTTTCCATTCTTTTCTGCCCTTTACGCACAAAAGTAAATAAATAAATACAACTCTGTCTTCTTTGTCTTATAACATGCATGAATTACAGCTAATGTCTTTTTTACTGTATAAGAAGGCCTGTTCAACTTTTTGTTTGCAAATGGAATAAGTTGCATCATTCATACTCGATAATATAAAATAAGCAAAATATACTATTTTTAGTAAAAATTATCATGCTTGATCTCAAAATTTATTTAATTATATTTGAATATTTAAATTTATTTCAAATTTTATTAATTAAAGCTTCATTTATTTTACAAAAAATACTTTTTTATAAATATTTTTTTATTGTTTTATCGTTTAGAGTATTAAAAAAGTAAGTCAAATAAAAATATTTTTCTGATCAAAAGAAAAAATTAAATAAATTTTTTAAAAAGTTACTTATTTTTTCAAAAGGGTAAATTATTTTTCTAATTTTCACAATCTTATTAAGATGTTAAAACACTTATGTGTGTGTGTATATATATATATATATAATATAAATACATATTATTAATTTAATATTACAATCAAATAATAAAAATTATCTTTTATATATAATTTATTTTTTGCGAAACAAATAGAGGCTAAAATTATCTATATCAAAGTCAATTATTACTATACTTGAATCGTACAAACTTATTTAATTTTATATATTTAATTAATAGTTTATATAAATAACATTATTTTTAGAATTTAAAAATTCTAATTTTTCAAAAAAAAAATATATATATATATATATATATATATATATATATAGACACACACCGAACACCAATTTATAAAATCTGACTTTTGATGTTTGTGTAATTATTAAATATATCAATAATCTAATTACATATTATTCAAATTTATTAAATTAAATTGAATATCTAAAAATAATCAATCTATTATCATAAAATCATTATTTATTTATTTATTTTAAAATAAACTTAAATTTATTGTATCATAAATTTAAATTATAAATATATTAATTTTATTTATTTTATATCTAAATTTC
The DNA here is from genome assembly GCF_030052815.1 of Hevea brasiliensis. Lineage (NCBI taxonomy): Eukaryota > Viridiplantae > Streptophyta > Magnoliopsida > Malpighiales > Euphorbiaceae > Hevea > Hevea brasiliensis. Next base: position 99,953,407 of record NC_079493.1, read on the forward strand.
ATTATATAGAATAAAAAAAAGGAAAATGTATAATAGTACATAATACAGCTGTTAACGTTTCTAGGATGGTATCCTACTGGCAAATTAGCTGCCTTATATTCAAGAGATTAAGCCCGTGAACATGCGAGCATTATGGATTTCATTTTTAAATACTACTATATATTCTCCTTTCAAAGAATCCTTCATCCTGTGTGTGCTGTCTTACACGTTCTTCTCTATCCCACAATATATATATATATAGATTGTAATTTCGTTTGTCATGTGGACCAAAGCCTATCTCATTACACTTAATAATTTTTGCATTTCATCTAATAATACCACAAATATTTGATAAACTACAAACCTAAACTTCAAATCCACTCTCACACAAGCAAAACAGTCACTCGTGACTAATTGTTGACACAACATATAGATCACAAACCATGTATAATCCTTTAAAAAACATGAAAAAGAATTATACTGGCAAAGGTTTTTAAGTAATTTTTACCTACTAATGGTTTCAATATTGCATACATTAGCCTTGGGACTAATTCCAACTTTCCAAGTCAAGGACAGGGAGATGACGAGGGCTGCTTTTTTTAGTGAATGGGTAAGAAATTTTGACCAAAATTTTGTCAAGCAGCTTGATATGACCGGCGATTGTATAAAGAATTTGGGAAAGGCCTTTGTTTGACGAATTTGGTTGGCTGCTTCGATCGTTTTCCGTGTCCTTGATTGCAAGTAGAATATATTGTATACTTATTTTTACACCCAGCATGGCTAATTTTCTAAATATTTTACTCCATTTTGCACCCTTGAGCAGCTGTAGCAGTAGTATAATATAGTACCAAAATCTTGAAATCCAAGGTCTATATATAGTTTAACTTTTTTTTGTTGTGTTTGGAACATAGGTAGTAACCCCTAGCTTCAGGGCAGCCTTAGAAAAGAAAATGGCTGATGTTCTTGAATTTGGCTCCACTCCTGCGACACCAAAACAAGGCTCTGTCGCAGCATCATCGCCTCCTATATCAGCTCCTCCTTCACAGTTTCACTCTCCTTCCTTGTCTAGATCACCACTGCTCTCCACCAGTGATCATGTTCAGCCTGCAAGCGCAAACAGAACGCCAAGGACCTCAACTCCTGCGACACCAAAACAAGCCTCCACTCCTGCGACACCAAAACAAGCCAATGTCGCAGCATCAACGCCTCCTATATCAGCTCCTCCTTCACAGTTCCACTCTCCATCATTGTCTCGATCACCTTTGCTCTCTACCGGTGATCATATTCAACCTGCAAGTACAAACAGAACCCCAAGGACCTCAACTCCGAAGATCTCAACTCCAAGACTGCGAACACCTAGGTTTATTACCCCTTTAGGTAGCCCCATCAGAAGGGCTCTCAAACTTACTAAGCTAGACCCTCAAGATGCTTGGCTTCCAATCACTGAGTCCCGAAATGGGAACAAATACTACGCAGCGTTTCACTGTCTTTGCTCAGGGATTGGTGTTCAAGCACTTGTCCTCCCTGTTGCTTTCACCACCCTTGGTTGGTAAGTGAGAAGAATTTATATTTTCTGGGTTTGTTTCAAACAAATTATAGCAAGCAGTGTGAACAATATTCTTTTGATGTTTGGTTACAGGGCCTGGGGAGTCATATACATGACCTTAACATTTATTTGGCAATTGTACACTCTTTTTCTCCTGGTTCAACTCCATGAATCTGTAGAACAGGGCATTCGATACAGCAGATATATGCAGCTCGCAAACGCTACCTTTGGTAAGTGTAATAGTGCTTTTTTAGCAAATATTTGCTCTGAACTTCTCTCTCTTTGCTTTATTGGGTTTCATTACTAAGTGTTTGATACATAACTCGTTTCAATTCAATGGTTCAGGTGAGAAGTTATCAAAGTGGCTTGCGCTTCTCCCAATCATGTATCTATCGGCAGGGACATGTATTGCTCTAATCATCATAGGAGGATCGACATCAAAAATGTTCTTCCAGACAGTATGTGGGGAGACATGCAACGTCAAGACATTAACAACTGTAGAATGGTACTTGGTGTTTACGTGCGCTGCAGTTGTTCTGTCTCAGCTTCCAAACATGAACTCCATTGCTGGTGTTTCGCTAGTTGGAGCCATCACTGCTGTTGGGTATTGTACGCTTATATGGGCGGTTTCTGTCGCTGAAGGTAGGATGCCTGGGGTATCATACAACCCTGTGCGTGCTTCCAGTGACATAGAAAGGACTTTTGATATCTTAAATGCGCTTGGGATCATTGCTTTTGCCTTTAGAGGTCACAATCTCATACTTGAAATTCAGGTATGTCTAAAAATCGTATATATGCAAATTTTGTAATTGAGAATAAGAGAGTACAATGTTAGACGTTGTCTTCTACTTTTTCTTTTCTTTTAAACTTTGGAGTTTTGTCAGTGCAAAGTTCAATTTCATCCTGAATTTTTCGTCCACATCTAAATTAAATAAATCTATTTGTAAATTTTATCTCAATTTAATTTTTTGTTTAAGTTTAAATAGGCTTATCTTTTGAAAAAATATAAAATAATAATTGGGCCTATTTGGGTTAAAAATTATTATTTAATTTTCTTTTTCGTCAACTTAAATAGAAAATTTTGAGTTAGTTGAGAGACATTTAAAAATAAATTTATCTAGATATGAGATAAAAAAAATTTTAGAGCAAAACTGAGATTTCATTCAACTTCTTGATTTAAGGTATCAATTAAAAAATGGAATTGAAGTTTTCAATGTTCTTAAATTGAATTTTCTTTTATGGCTTGGTCATTCATAATTTAAGGAATAACAGCTTACTTGACAATTATTGACAATGAATTTTATTATTATTATTATTATTATTATTAATTTTGTTTTCCCTTCCTGGTTGTTGACTTTCTCTGTTGTTTCCTTTCTTGCAAAAGCTTATTTTCTTGGAAAAGGAGCAAGTGTGTAAGGTTGAGTTAGACCTTATTAAAACCTTTTGACCCTATAGAACTCATTCCTTTATTTTTCCCCCTTAATTTCTTCTTGAAAAAAAAAAAAATGCATGCAATCGTATTGCATATAAATAAGTTAGGCATAAGTGTGGATATTTTTTTAGCAACAAGCCGAAGTTGTTGAACTTCACAAGCCATATGCATGTAATACTACTAGACTTTTCTTGTTGGAAAATTGCGCCCCATATGAGAGTCTGCGACTATTAGTGTATGTAGGAAGTCAAAGTTGAAACTTTGCTTTCATGTATAATTAAGATAAACATTTTAAATGCAATTCCTTGATTCAATTGTTCTATTTTTGCAGGCTACAATGCCTTCAAGTGAGAAGCATCCATCACGAGTGCCCATGTGGAAGGGTGTCAAGGTGGCTTATGCACTTATTGCAATGTGTCTATTTCCCCTTGCGATTGGAGGCTATTGGGCTTATGGTCAAATGGTATTAGCTGCTTTCACTTTCTTCAAAATTGTACAACTTGTCCTTTTTATGAAGATATATATATATATATATATATATATATATATATATATATATATATATATATATATATATATATATATATATATAGCGCTCATATCTAATATGATCTTTTTGTTCTTGACTTGTAGATACCACCAAATGGGGGCATGCTAACAGCTTTATTTGCATTCCATGGAAGAGACACCTCAAGATTTATTCTAGGATTGACTAGTCTATTTGTCATAATTAATGCAATGAGCTCATTCCAAATCTATGGAATGCCAACGTTTGATGATTTGGAGTCATTGTATACCAAGAGAATGAAGAAGCCATGCCCGTGGTGGCTCCGAGCAATAATCCGCGCATTGGTCGGGTACCTATGCTTTTTCGTGGCAGTGGCAATCCCATTCTTGGGAAGTTTTGCTGGTTTAATAGGAGGAATAGCATTGCCAGTGACATTGGCCTATCCATGTTTCATGTGGCTTAAGATGAAGAAACCAAAGGTGTATAGCTCAATGTGGTTCCTTAACTGGGGACTGGGAATCTTTGGTTTAGCTCTCAGTGGGGCTCTGATTGCTGCTGGGATATATGTTGTTGTTAGCACTGGTACTAAAGTTAGCTTCTTCAATCCACAATAATTGAATATAGTGTCGTTAATTTAGAATGGAGTGAGAAAAATTTGTAATTCTAGGTATGGTTTTAATTTTTATTTGTTCTTGTGTAATTGTAAAATTTATTTTCGAAAAAGAAAATAAATATAATACCACAATATTATTTTTTAAAAATACAATTCTCTCTTTCAATATACAATTATTTCTTTTTAATATTAATGATTTTATAATTATGTGGGATGTTTGTTGTTAGAATTATGACACAAAGTCCTAATAAAATTTTGAGAGGTATATTTTTCTTATTTGAAAGGAAAATTTCTCAATAGGTGGAAGATTATTTCCTATGCTGTGTATAACTCATATTTTAGGGTTATTCCTAAATTGTGTGCGATTCCTAATTAGATTAGTATTGAGGTTACTAACACTACAAATAGGATAATGGTGAAAAGGTTATTTGGCTTTTAGCCAATATAGTGAATGGCTTTGCCAATTGCTTGGGATTTGACTTTCCTCATTAATGAAGGACTCTTGCCCATTACAATCCCATGGAGGGAAAGAGACTTCGGCATAAGTTGGAGAAGGGCATATTCAAGAGGAATGGGATATTGTCCATTGTAGTTGAAGATATCCCTTGTGGTATAATAGTTAAAGTAGTAAATATATTGAGTTATGTTTAGAGGAGATTGAGAGGGACTAACAATATGTTTACTATAAGCATTTTTTAGTGGCATCTCTGTAGGAGCGGAAGCATGAAAAATATTAGTTTAGATCATTGAATCCAAAATTTTTCTTCTAAGGTCTCATGCATCATGCAAGATTCATTATTTACCTATTTGATTTCAATGTTCAATAGCATATTAAAATACTTTTAATATGTTTTTAGATCTACATTTGCCATTTAAGATTTTTGAATTAACAGATTAATTCATTAGAACCCTAGATTAAATCAAGAACATGTGCACTAACCTTTTGATGCACCGTTGATGTGTTTGGTACCTTTGGGAAGCACCTGGGACACCAGATGTTGTCCCTCTAGCTTGTCCACACCAAGATCACCAATGGCAGCCCCTTGAACAGCTTCTCAAGCCTTTCCAATCAATTAGAAATTGAGGTTTTGCCTTTTAGAGAGGTTGCAGATGTATATTGGACACTAGAAATGATTTCTAGCAATTTTAATTCAAGAGAATGTTGGCAATTCTCTTTGAATTGATGAGAGATGAAGAAGAAGAGAGGAAGAGGACAAGAGGTGGTGGCACCTTTTGATAAAAATTAGAATGTTTTTTTGTTCTTTCATCCTTTTCCTTTTATAGCTAGGTCACCACTTAAAACTCTTGCCACATGTCATTTTCTGATTGCATCATATTTTAATTTGACCCAATCACATTATGCCAAGTGTCAAAGCTAGATTTAATCTTGACTTTGATCATCTTACATAATTGGAAGACAAATGGCAATCTTATGTGTAGTGCCATGTGTCACCATCTCATGGTGCCACATGTCACCCTGTGAAATGACCAAATTATCCTTGTGTTTTAATTTTGAGTTCTTAACCCAAAATAATTATTTCTCCTCTTCTAATCAATTTATATTAAATATAAATTAATTAATTAATCTTTATTAATTAATTTCTCATGATTAAATTCATATTTAAGCACTTTAAATATAAATTTAACTTATACTATACATCCAATAACCTAGATTTGGTTTCAAGCCATACTAGGGACTTTGCAATCTTATTGCAAACCAAACCTATTTAATTAATCAATTAAACTCTTTAATTAATTAATTAAATCACATTTAACTTGGTGATTACTTGTGTATGTATGTGACTCACTAGGCTCATCACTAATTGGCAATGAGATATGATATCAACTCTTAATATCATCAGAACTCTTTCTTACCATAAATGATTTCTCTAAATCATTTTATGCACCTCATAGACCATGGTTAACACCTAGCATAGCATGCCATGGCCACCCAATAAGTAATAAGGAATACCTTAAATGAACCTTTTATCATATGTTACCATGCACTAGAATCTCTCTCTTACAAAATCCTAATTCGAGCTGGAGTCATGGTTTATGTCAAACCCCATTTACTATGAATATTATATTCTCTTTTAATTCCAGTTCTTGATTAAAAAGATTCTCATTAGAAACTCTTTTCTGATTAAATCAATCTGTCATAGCCAGGAACTTGAAACATCAAGAACAATTAAATGAACATAGGATTTTATCCCTATTTACTTAGGGTAATAGATTCCATCTTGATCAACACCTATCTCCATATATAACTAGTAGGAGCCAACACATGCCCATATACCCATACACAGTACAAGTATGAAAGCAGTATCAAACTCAAACCACCTATATACAAGATAATTGTGCTATCTCAGGTCTAAAGATTATATGCACTGATATGATTTATGACAATGCATTGACAAGAGTAAACTCCATGTGCTTGCCAAAAATGTCACTGGTTCGGCCTACTTATCATGCATAAGTGCCTATCATGTTTGTTATATGGCATGAGACTCACCATTTCATCTTATTTATATCTCATATAAATACATTGGGAACAAACATGAATACAATATTTCTGGATAAGTCATGTCCTGTGTGAAGTATCCTCGATTGTGAACCAATTTATGATACTTTGTGCTAGAAATACTGTCACTCATATTCTTAACAACTTAAGAATAGAAATTCTAACAAAATATCAATGGATCTTTTCTATTACACATAAATATATTATATAAACAGAAAAGTGAAAATGTCTTTTATTAATAAAACATGTACAAGATACATACTAAATGATATGCTCTAGGGCATACTACTAACAATCTCCCATTAGCACTAGAGCCATTCATTACAATATCTTAGACCCATCTTCTCAAGATGTTGGTCTAGCTGAGTTTGTGACATAGGCTTAGTGAATGGATCAGATGGATTTTCAGCTGATGCTATTTTCTTCATGGCTACATCGCCTCGCCCAACTATCACTCTAATAATGTGATAGCGCCTCTCTATGTTTGGATTTCTGGTGAGACCAGGGTTCCTTAGCCTGTATGACTGCTCCATTGTTGTCACAGTAGAGTGGAACTGCTGACTCAATGGAAGGAACTACTGCAAGTTCTGTCACGAACTTCTTTATCCAAACAGCTTCCTTTGTAGCATCTGATGCAGCAATATACTCAGCCTTTGTAGAGGAATCAGTAGTCGTACTCTGTTTGGAACTATTCCAACTGACTGCACCTCCATTACAAATGAACACATATCCAGAGGTAGACTTTTTTATCATCGATATCTGATTGGAAATCAGAATCAGTATAACCATCCAATTGCAAGTCACCACCTCCATATATCAAGAATAAATCCTTAGTTCTTCTCAAGTACTTAAGGATATTCTTGACAGCTATCCAGTATTCCAAACCTGGATTGGATTGATACCTGCTAGTCAAACTAACAGCATATGCGATATCCGACCTAGTACACAACATTGCATACATCAAACTTTCAATAGCCGAAGCATATGTAATCCTGGCCATTTTATCTCTTTCTTCAGGTGTCTTTGGAGACATCTCTTTAGAAAGTTGGATACCATATCTCACTGGTAACAATCCTCTCTTGGAATTAAGCATGTTAAACCTCTTTAATATCTTTTCCAAGTATAGACTTTGGGATAAACCAATTATTCTTTTCGCTCTATCTCTATAGATGTGAATTCCAAGAATATAGGTTGCCTCCCCTAAGTCTTTCATGGAGAATATATTTGACAACCATACCTTTACAGTTGTCAACATACCTGTAGACCCTTATTTTCTGATGAGCATGTGCATTGAGGCCGTGGGAAACCCGATGATGAAAAATTATATGACTGTAAGATGTAATTGGAGGCATGGAGCTAAATTATTAATTCCGTAGCATAATCTTGAAAAAATAAAAATAATAATAAAGTTTTGGGGAAATTAATTTAATTAAATTTAAATAAAATTTTATTTTGTTTAAATTTAATATGGGTAGTTCTTAAATGGATCTAATCAAGTTTAATTGGGCTCCATGGGCCTAAGAAAGCCTAGTTAGGAATTTTAAATGAGACCCATTTAATTATTTTCTAAAAATTAAAATAACAAAATATCTCTCTCCTCCTTAGCCCCACTCTCTTCCTCACTTCCTATTGGTGTCACCCCCTTTCCCTCTCTTTCTATTGGTTGGGACACCTCACCCATATTCCAGTCTCATCCAAATTCATCAATCCTAGTCATTTAAGTTATCTGAACTTTATCACACTAGGACTCCAAACCCTACCACACCTCTTCCTCACTCCCTATTGGTGCCTTCCATTTTTTCCTGTCTTTCTATTGGTTGAAACACCTCACCCATATCCCAGTCTTATTCGAATTCTGCAATCGTAGTTGTTTAAGTCATCCAAACTTTATCACCTTAAGACTCCAAATCCTATCACACCTCTCTCCCAAAACCCTATAAATACCCTACTAGAGAAGAAAAAAAGGGGGGAGAGGGGAGGAAAAAGGAAGAGAAAATTCAGAGCTATAGGAAATTTAGAGATATTCAAGACTCTTTGAGTTCTTCCTTATTTTTTCAGAAGATTTTCATACAAGATTTCTGGAAGGTCAGTTTTTATTGTTTTCTTTTCAAGATCTATGCACACAATATTTTAATTCTATGCTCTTTGTCTTCAATTTATTTTATATGTTCATATAGATCATGTAATCATGTTTAATTTGAGGGGATACACAACTCTGCACATATTTAGTTTCTGTCTCTCATATTTTTATTATTTTTCTTTATTTTCTGAATCTGTAAAAAATTTGTAAAAATTATATTCATATTCTACATGAAATTCCATTAATTTTAGGCTCAAGAATCACTAAAAAAGCTTTAATATTTTGTAAGTTATGGCTGTTTGAAGTTAGAGTTCCTGTAAAATCTGATTTGCAGGATATCCGACTTGTGGAGCCCATATCTCCCTTGTTCCTTAATATTTTTGTGTAAATCTAGTGTCTAAAATTAACTTCAGAATCTTAGGAATCTTTTCCAATTGGTTTTGCATTCATATCTGTTGTGGTTAATAAGTTATGAATTTTACAAAAAAATAGTACGATTCTGTCACTTAGAAAAGTTACGATTTATGTAGACCATTCGGCTAGGGTTTTGTTTGATTTATAAATTTTATGATCTTGTATGATATGTAGGCTGTCTTCTGTAATTTTTTTATGATTTTTAGGCATGTATAACTATTTTTAAAAAATCGGATTTCTTGCTACCATTAATCTGCCAGAATTTAAAAATTGTATGTTTATGCATATTCTTGTATTTTCTTGGGTTTTAATTGATATTTGATCTATTTTTTTATGTTCTTTAAATTCAAGAATTGTTATGAAGTATTTGGATCATGTTAGAAGACTTAGACCATTAGATAATTGTAACTAATTAGGAATCTTAACCCTTTAGGAGACTAGAGTTAGAATCCAATGTAAATTGTTATTAATATTTTCTTTATTTCTTTTATTTTCTTTAGTTTCTTTATTTTTTATTACAAACAAAATTGGTAAGTAGCCCTAAGGTAAGTACCAAAGAGGGCATTTGCGTGGAGCTTATATGGAGCTAAACGGGAGTAAGCCAGGGATATCATTACCATACTAGAAGAGAAGACCCTTTTTTTAAGGGTAGCTTGCCCCAATGGCAACTGCATTTACCAACAGGTAAGTAGCTCTAAACTTCTAGAATAACCATTGGCATGAAATTGTAGTAATAATAGAACTTTTATTTGGTAAATTAAAATTAACTTTGTTTTTAATTTAACTGACTTTTGCATGTAAATACTTTGTAAATTAAAATTAATCTTGTTTGTCACACCCTACCCCTCTGTAAGGCATAACATGATCCTGTAGTGTACCTAATGAATTACCAACTCCGTCTACTGATAACCCATTAAATACACTACAAGGGATTTTAAAAACTTTTCTTACTTCTTTTACAGTGGTGAGCACTATTTACAGGTGTTAAAAACTTTTGTGAACTGAAGTGATAGAACTAACACATTTGATTTATTTGGAATTTCTGTAAAAATTTTGGCAGAATGCCATCTGTATTTTGGATAAAACAGTTCTTCAGAAAACCTGTAAAAAGCACTTCAATAATTTTCCAAATCTCAACTCCAACATTTTTCTCAATACAACATATTTCTCAACTCAAATCCATAGTGATTTTTCAAAAGCTGAGATATAGGAAATATAATATAATTTTTATAAGTCAAAATAACTCATAATTATTTTACAACCTCAAGTTACAATTTGAATTTACAACTGCTCAAACCAAAATAATATGTACATACAGTGGTCATACATTACAGTACAAAATGCAAAAAGTGGTATACTCGTTATACCCGAAAAATCTCTCATTGGAGGTACTAGCGACCTAGTCTGCTTGCCACTGCTGTCTGTCTACTGCGACAATAAAAAGCTATCGCTGAGACAATGTCTCAGTGGTGCACAACATTAACCAAATACAACTTTAAATCACAATTCATAAACCATATAAATAGTGGAAACGTAAAACCATAGTTAAATTCAAGACAATGAATGTCATAAGGAATTTAAACTCCAATTCACAAATTATCAAAATTCATAATAACACAATTTAGTCAAATAATTTAAGAATACCGTATTGCCAATTCATACACAATTTGATCAAATTACCGAATAACACAGTTTTTCCAATCAATAACACAATTTGATCAAATAACTGAATAATACCATTTTGCAAATCAATAACACAATTCGATCAAATAACTGCATAATACAATGTTGCCAATCGATAACACAATTTAAGCCATGACACAATTTTTCCACACATGCCGTGTTGTACACCACGACAAGACATACTCACCCCAATAATCGAAATCAATGAGGGAGGAAGCTAGCTATAAAATGAGTACTCATCCACACTCACCTCAGACTGGGAAGTCAAAGAGGGAGGAACATAATCACACTCACCCCAGACTGATAAGTCAAAGAGGGAGGAATATATCACACTCACCCCATAAATGGAGGAGGAACATAGTAACAGTGTCATGCCAAGTGTGAATCAAAACAATTTCAAATCACAATATTTCATACAAACCATAAATCACATTTTATCTCAAAACTTCCATTTGCAACGTTGGCAACACAATAATTTCCAAATAATATTCCCAAAGCCAAAACAATAAAGAACAAAATCAATTAAAAACTAGTTGTGCACAAACACAATTTAAAACAATAACATATAAATAATCGTAATTTATTTCAATTGAAAAATTCAGAAGAAATAGCTATTGTGCACAAACATAATTTAAAACAATAAAAATAATCATAATTTATTCCAATTAAAAAATTCAAAAGAATTAATTATTGTGCACAAACCTCTAATATTTGTCTCCTGGTCTGGACTCAGTGTTTCCTTCCCTTTTCCTGAGTCTTTGGTAACTGAGAAACACAATTTGAAGTGTTTCAGTACTCAATTAAATTGTCTCTAACGATAATATTCAATAAGTAATTCACTGAATACCTTTCTTTGCTTAATCAACCCATATATCGACCCTCGATGCGTTCTAGGTAAATTAGGTCTTAACGTTATTAATATGTCATATTTGATAGTATTTTAGGGTTGATACGTGTTACCAAACTCATTTCTATGTATATTGCGTTTTATTGCGACTTACTGGATTCCGGGATACTAGTTTGACCTAGCCGGACGACCTAGTTCCCTCGGTTTTCGGGTTTCGGTCAAAACTACAAACTTGTAGATCTATGTCTTATGGAACGCGGGGCAAAATTTTAGGTCATTCCGAGTTAAGTAGACCAAGTTATGGTCATTATACTATTGCTGGTCAAATGGCATCAATTTAGGTCAATTTTAGGTCAATTTGGTCAACTCTGGTTCGGCCAGTTTTTGGATCCGAACTTGTACAAGCTTTTTGACTTACTTCTGGTCATTTCTGGGCTTTGGTGTCTTCATAAGACTTGTAGGTATGGGTCTTAACTATTCATGGTTAAAATTTCAGGTCAATTGGACCTGTTTTGAGTGAGTTATGGCCTAAACACTAACTGCTGCCCAATTGGTAAATTTTCAGGCCTTATTGCACCTTAATCCGAATTGGTCATTTTTCATGTCACTTTGCAAGCAGAATTTTGGTATGCTTTCTCAATGAAAGTTGGCACATTTTGTGCCTAGTTTCACCTCCAATTGGTCTCATACCAATTGAGGTTACACATTTAAAGTTATTGACTAAATTGCATACTGCCTTTAATTACTTTGCTTATACATGTATCCATTACACATTTAATTGCTATATGTCCACTCCCCTTACAATTTCTGTTTTGGTACATTACCAAAAACCATATTCCACTTCACTTAAATGTCACTTTGGGCAGATTGCAATTATCCTCAATACACCAATTAAAACTCACATTTACAAGTTCTAAGTACAATCACATATACACCTAAACATTACAAATTTTTACATACACTTACACAATCAATCTATACACATATCCATCAATTCTCAAGGTCAATATTCTGCCAATACCTTCATGAACATATACATTTATCCAAGAATCTCAAGGCTGCCGAAAACTTCCTCAACACCAAAGTATCCTACAATTCATCAATTTCCATCCAAGTGCAAAAATCACCATATACATATGGAATAATTTACTAGGATATTAAATCACCATAACCAACATAATTTCTCATCAAATATATGTACAAATATTTCATCAAATACATAACTCCATGGCTATCCGAAATGAACATCTCAATAACTCTTCAAACCTAAAAATTTTCTTCACAAAACCAACACCCATAACATGTACACAAAGTTTAACAAAGCAATCTTCAAAAATGTAAACTTACCTTATGGTTGGAACTTGCCAAACCTTGATTAAACTTCTTAAATTTGGTATCAAGCTCTTCCTTATGATGTGTAGACAATTTTTGATGAAGAAATCTAAGTGATTGGAGGTGAAATGGAGGGAGTTAGGTGAGCTTGAAGAAAACGGCAATGGAGGATTTCTATGCTTCCATTTCGGCAAGGTTGAATCCAAGTGAGGAAGATGAAGTGCAGATGGGATAATGGGTGTACACCTACCCCATTATGCTTTTAGTTTATTCCTTTAGTGGCCCACTCACATTATAATCATATTATAAGCTAAATTCCCACTTATTCCACATTAAACCTTTAATTTTTGTTATTTACTTTAGGTACCACCAATTTAATTTTTCATTTTATTTTCTAAGTGTAATATTATTTATTTTTAATGGAAATTTAGGTCAAAAGACACTTCGGGATGTCAAATGACCATAATGCCCCTGTTCGGGTTGCATTCCCGATTTTTCGGTAACACCGGGTTTTGTCTGTTTTTCGATTTCTCACTTTTCTTTGTACTAATTATTTAATTTTTCTTTCATATTTCTAATGATATTTATACTTCAATAAATATTTATTGGAGTCCTAAAAATATTTTCCAGGGTTCTCCGCAGTCCAGGGCTAGTCAACGGTCCACGCCGTGACTTCCCGGTGCGGTCACCCATCGCTAGGGTTTCCGGCTCGCTTAACTTGGTTACATTTCTTTGCTATTATTTTTCCTTTGTTTTTCTTGTATTTTCTTTTCTTGTATTTCATTATTTTATGTCTCCTCACTCATATTGAAATGTAGTTCTAGGCATCCTAGCTGTCCGGACAACACTGGTCACCGGAACAGTAGAACGCACTACCGAACTTAGGGGTGTTACAATTCTCCCCCCCTTAAATAAATTTCGTCCACGAAATTTTACCCAATAGCCATCTTACAATAGTCATACGTTTATTTTCTCCTTTCTATATGATCGTATAATCTTCTTTCTCTCGAATTTGTATAAGACTTTTAACAATCTAATACAACATTTAATTTGTTTGTATAACACCAATCTTCCCTTACTATTGTCCTGTCTAATATTTCGATTCATGTTCCTTCTCGAATGACCCTTGAGGTCATGTTAGAATCATTTATCTAGTCATTGGTTAGAATCATTTATCTAGTCATTGGTCCTCTGACCATTCTAGTCCATAGTCTTCCTCACATTCGTAACATTTCTTTGTTATATCTGAACCAACTGTTCGAATTTTTACTTCCATAACTCTTTTTATCTATCAATACTCTATAACTTACTTCCTTTTGTACTAAACTATAACCTTTCGATATTCTAACTTTTGGAGTTTTAGATCCCTAAGTAGGATTTTCAACTTAATTCCAACAATAAAATTCTGTCCTGGCATAACTATACCAAAACAGATGCCGTTGGCAACTATTCTCATCTAGGTGTACTATCGGGTAGTACGTAGCTCTACACAATAATCTCAAGTTAGTACTGTAATCTGCAGCTTACAGCATAAACATCAAGAACATTGCATATTTACTACGATACATCCCAATAGATCAAATTTTTCGATATTTTATCCTTTTCGAATTTACTGATATTCGAATCTAATTCTGATTACAATATCCATTAGCAATTTCTAACAGTAACCTCCTTGCCCTCATCTAGAGCAATTCCATTACTGCATCTTACTTTTACGTCCTCTTGCCTTACATTAAGTAGGCTCGCCAATTAGCTTTATAATTTATAGTGTGTTAGAAAATACTTTTCGCCGATAAACTCTTCCAAAACTAATTTCACTTATTATCACAATCCTTATCTTAAGGACTAATCACTAATGCATCAAAATTTATTCCCCTGTAAAGGAATAACAACAGAACATGTAGTTCTAACACTAACATAAAAGTATGCAAACTCTAGGTCAAACAATATATATATATATTTTAGTTGCTAAGTGAGAAAGTACCAGCAATAATGTCAAAAGTCTCAGCCTCTTCTCTCTGCCGTATAGCGTATACTCTAGCTGAAGCATCACCTTGTTCTGGCTGATTCACAGTACTCTGACTTCTAGGTGTACTACCCCTACCTCTACCTTTGCCTCTACTAACTGATGGTGAACTCTTTGGGGTAGAAACTTGGGTTGATCCCTTTGGTGTAGTAAATGATCCAGAACGACCTGGATTTACACAATCCCTAGCAAAATGGCCAGTCTCTCCACAGTTAAAACATGCACCTACGGCTCTATAACATACCCCACTATGTGGTTTACCACAAGTTTCACAAAGTCGATCTGACAGCGCATTCCTGGGTTTCTGTTGAGTTTGCTGATCGGATCGAGGTGGTTTCTGTCCAGAAGATCTATCTCTACCGGACTTCTTACTATCTCTGTTGTATCCCCCAAAGTTTTTTCTCTTTCCAGTAGGACCACTAGAACTCTGTTCTACTGACTTTCCCTCTTTTTCTATCTTCTCTGATCTCTTTTTCTCAGGGGCCGCTTCAGATTCAATTCTTTCTAATTCTAGTGCTTGAGAAATAAGCTCAGAGAAGTTGTTATGTTTGAATCCGACCACTTGTAATCTGATACTAGGCTTCAAGCCGGTTTCAAACCTCTTACATCTCTCCCTACTGGTAGAAAGTAGACTTACTGCATAATGGCTTAGGCGGAAAAATTCTCTTTCATACTCAGCCACTGATCTGCTCCCCTGTTTCAGACTTAGGAACTCTTGCAGTTTCTGGTCTACATAAGCATCAGGGACATATTTCTGCCTAAATTCCCTGAGGAAGTCATTCCATGTTAGCACTGCAGGTTCTACCAGACTGTGGGGAATGGTTTTCCACCAGTCATAAGCATCCCCCTGTAGCAAAGATACTGAGTATTCAAATCTGAGCTCCTCTGTACAATGTAGCTTCTTGAACACCCTATCCATCCTCTCTAACCACTGTTCAGCCTCTAGAGGATCTACTGTCCCCTTGAACTCTGTAGCCCCATACTTCATTAATTTGTCATATTGTCTAGCAGAAGACTGTGGTTGTACCGCTGGTGTCTGTATTGGGACTTGAGTAGGCACATTACCAGCCATTTGTCGGGACATTGCAGCCATCTGCTGAGCGAATCGAGCAGGAATCTTTGATCGCAGGACATGGTGTCTGAACGGCATTGGGCATGGCATCCCCTTGCACCTCAGCCTCAATAGATTGATCGACTGAACGATCACCCTCTTCCATAGTCAATGCGAGGATTTTAGATCTCCTAAACAAATAACACAAGGAGATTTTCTCCCGTTAGTGCATATTTATAATGTAATGTATTGTATGTATAAAACAATGATATTGAGCAGTTGTACTATGAAGAAAGAATATTCAAGTAACAGGTGAAAACAGAATTTAAAAACTTTGCTCTGATACCACTAAAACATGTCACACCCTACCCCTCTGTAAGGCATAACATGATCCCGTAGTGTACCTAATGAATTACCAACTCCGTCTACTGATAACCCATTAAATACACTACAAGGGATTTTAAAAACTTCTCTTACTTCTTTTACAGTGGTGAGCACTATTTACAGGTGTTAAAAACTTTTGTGAACTGAAGTGATAGAACTAACACATTTGATTTATTTGTAATTTCTGTAAAAATTTTGGCAGAATGCCATCTGTATTTTGGATAAAACAGTTCTTCAGAAAATCTGTAAAAAGCACTTCAATAATTTTCCAAATCTCAACTCCAACATTTTTCTCAATACAACATATTTCTCAACTCAAATCCACAGTGATTTTTCAAAAGCTGAGATATAGGAAATATAATACAATTTTTACAAGTCAAAATAACTCATAATTATTTTATAACCTCAAGTTACAATTTGAATTTACAACTGCTCAAACCAAAACAATATGTACATACAGTGGTCATACATTACAGTACAAAATGCAAAAAGTGGTATACTCGTTATACCCGAAAAATCTCTCGCTGGAGGTACTAGCAGCCTAGTCTGCTGCCCTGTCTGTCTGTCTACCTGCGACAGCAATAAAAAGCTATCGCTGAGACAATGTCTCAGTGGTGCACAACATTAACCAAATACAACTTTAAATCACAATTCATAAACCATATAAATAGTGGATACGTAAAACCATAGTTAAATTCAAGACAATGAATGTCATAAGGAATTTAAACTCCAATTCACAAATTATCAAAATTCATAATAACACAATTTAGTCAAATAATTTAAGAATACCGTATTGCCAATTCATACACAATTTGATCAAATTACCGAATAACACAGTTTTTCCAATCAATAACACAATTTGATCAAATAACTGAATAATACCATTTTGCAAATCAATAACACAATTCGATCAAATAACTGCATAATACAATGTTGCCAATCGATAACACAATTTAAGCCATGACACAATTTTTTCACACATGCCGTGTTGTACACCACGACAAGACATAATCACCCCAATAATCGAAATCAATGAGGGAGGAAGCTAGCTATATAATGAG
The DNA here is from genome assembly GCF_030052815.1 of Hevea brasiliensis. Taxonomy (NCBI): domain Eukaryota; kingdom Viridiplantae; phylum Streptophyta; class Magnoliopsida; order Malpighiales; family Euphorbiaceae; genus Hevea; species Hevea brasiliensis. The sequence goes on from NC_079493.1 coordinate 99,970,884, forward strand.
TACTCATCCACACTCACCTCAGACTGGGAAGTCAAAGAGGGAGGAACATAATCACACTCACCCCAGACTGATAAGTCAAAGAGGGAGGAATATATCACACTCACCCCATAAATGGAGGAGGAACATAGTAACAGTGTCATGCCAAGTGTGAATCAAAACAATTTCAAATCACAATATTTCATACAAACCATAAATCACATTTTATCTCAAAACTTCCATTTGCAACGTTGGCAACACAATAATTTCCAAATAATATTCCCAAAGCCAAAACAATAAAGAACAAAATCAATTAAAAACTAGTTGTGCACAAACACAATTTAAAACAATAACATATAAATAATCGTAATTTATTTCAATTGAAAAATTCAGAAGAAATAGCTATTGTGCACAAACATAATTTAAAACAATAAAAATAATCATAATTTATTCCAATTAAAAAATTCAAAAGAATTAATTATTGTGCACAAACCTCTAATATTTGTCTCCTGGTCTGGACTCAGTGTTTCCTTCCCTTTTCCTGAGTCTTTGGTAACTGAGAAACACAATTTGAAGTGTTTCAGTACTCAATTAAATTGTCTCTAACGATAATATTCAATAAGTAATTCACTGAATACCTTTCTTTGCTTAATCAACCCATATATCGACCCTCGATGCGTTCTAGGTAAATTAGGTCTTAACGTTATTAATATGTCATATTCGATAGTATTTTAGGGTTGATATGTGTTACCAAACTCATTTCTATGTATATTGCATTTTATTGCGACTTACTGGATTCCGGAATACTAGTTTGACCTAGCAGGACGACCTAGTTCCCTCGGTTTTCAGGTTTCGGTCAAAACTACAAACTTGTAGATCTATGTCTTATGGAACGCGGGGCAAAATTTTAGGTCATTCCGAGTTAAGTAGACCAAGTTATGGTCATTATACTATTGCTGGTCAAATGGCATCAATTTAGGTCAATTTTAGGTCAATTTGGTCAACTCTGGTTCGGCCAGTTTTTGGACCCGAACTTGTGCAAGCTTTTTGACTTGCTTCTGGTCATTTCTGGGCTTTGGTGTCTTCATAAGACTTGTAGGTATGGGTCTTAACTATTCATGGTTAAAATTTCAGGTCAATTGGACCTGTTTTGAGTGAGTTATGGCCTAAACACTAACTGCTGCCCAATTGGTAAATTTTCAGGCCTTATTGCACCTTAATCCGAATTGGTCATTTTTCATGTCACTTTGCAAGCAGAATTTTGGTATGCTTTCTCAATGAAAGTTGGCACATTTTGTGCCTAGTTTCACCTCCAATTGGTCTCATACCAATTGAGGTTACACATTTAAAGTTATTGACTAAATTGCATACTGCCTTTAATTACTTTGCTTATACATGTATCCATTACACATTTAATTGCTATATGTCCACTCCCCTTACAATTTCTGTTTTGGTACATTACTAAAAACCATATTCCACTTCACTTAAATGTCACTTTGGGCAGATTGCAATTATCCTCAATACACCAATTAAAACTCACATTTACAAGTTCTAAGTACAATCACATATACACCTAAACATTACAAATTTTTACATACACTTACACAATCAATCTATACACATATCCATCAATTCTCAAGGTCAATATTCTGCCAATACCTTCATGAACATATACATTTATCCAAGAATCTCAAGGCTGCCGAAAACTTCCTCAACACCAAAGTATCCTACAATTCATCAATTTCCATCCAAGTGCAAAAATCACCATATACATATGGAATAATTTACTAGGATATTAAATCACCATAACCAACATAATTTCTCATCAAATATATGTACAAATATTTCATCAAATACATAACTCCATGGCTGTCCAAAATGAACATCTCAATAACTCTTCAAACCTAAAAATTTTCTTCACAAAACCAACACCCATAACATGTACACAAAGTTTAACAAAGCAATCTTCAAAAATATAAACTTACCTTATGGTTGGAACTTGCCAAACCTTGATTAAACTTCTTAAATTTGGTATCAAGCTCTTCCTTATGATGTGTAGACAATTTTTGATGAAGAAATCTAAGTGATTGGAGGTGAAATGGAGGGAGTTAGGTGAGCTTGAAGAAAACGGCAATGGAGGATTTCTATGCTTCCATTTCGGCAAGGTTGAATCCAAGTGAGGAAGATGAAGTGCAGATGGGATAATGGGTGTACACCTGCCCTATTATGCTTTTAGTTTATTCCTTTAGTGGCCCACTCACATTATAATCATATTATAAGCTAAATTCCCACTTATTCCACATTAAACCTTTAATTTTTGTTATTTACTTTAGGTACCACCAATTTAATTTTTCATTTTATTTTCTAAGTGTAATATTATTTATTTTTAATGGACATTTAGGTCAAAAGACACTTCGAGATGTCAAATGACCATAATGCCCCTGTTCGGGTTGCATTCCCGATTTTTCGGTAACACCGGGTTTTGTCTGTTTTTCGATTTCTCACTTTTCTTTGTACTAATTATTTAATTTTTCTTTCATATTTCTAATGATATTTATACTTCAATAAATATTTATTGGAGTCCTAAAAATATTTTCCAGGGTTCCCCGCAGTCCAGGGCTAGTCAACGGTCTACGCCGTGACTTCCCGGTGCGGTCACCCATCGCTAGGGTTTCCGGCTCGCTTAACTTGGTTACATTTCTTTGCTATTATTTTTCCTTTGTTTTTCTTGTATTTTCTTTTCTTGTATTTCATTATTTTATGTCTCCTCACTCATATTGAAATGTAGTTCTAGGCATCCTAGCTGTCCGGACAACACTGGTCATCGGAACAGTAGAACGCACTACCGAACTTAGGGGTGTTACATTGTTTGTAAATTAAACTAACATTGGCATGTAAAATAAATTTAATTTAATACTTGGTAATTGTAAAATAAATTTGCATGTTAGAAATCTTTATTAGGTTGTAATTGTTTGGGCCTTATGTGATATTAGAATAAATTACACATGTACATAATTAACTTAGTTCAATTATCCTTAGGGTAACTTGGTGAAAATTAATTAATTAGGTTAAATAGAAACGTAGGGTTATTTAAAATTGAATTTGTTTGTAAATTAAATTCTCAATAATAAATTAATTTTAGTCATCTGGTAAATATTATTTAAATAATTAGCAACCCCATAGATAGGAATTACTTGTGCATGAAAATTGTGTGTAAACAACAACCCTTTTGTGAATTACTTGCGTGTGTAGGATTAGAATTGCATTTTTAGGATAAAGTTTAATAAAGGAATAATAAACAAGACTTCTAGAAACATTAGTAGAGGACTGGCACTCGAATTAACGAGGTTAGACCAGGCGTAAAGGGTGCCTAACACCTTCCCCTTACGTACCCACTATCCCGAACCTAGACATTGGGCTATGGTAATGACGGTTATGGAAACTCTGCAAGGAGTAAGTTGCCATCTATGACTCTCGGAAGAAACACTGAATAGGTCCCGGTTATTACCTGGGTGGCGACTCCTGTCTATCTATGCCTTCGTGGCATAAATCCTTAGTACCGTGGTAGTGTTATGGGAAGACGGTACTTACCAGTGGTTTGATTCTATTAGGATTGTATGAAGTGCATGTCTAGGAAATGCTGTCTAAGGAGGTGGTACTTAAGTGAGACCATTGTGACTTCACCATCTTTCCTGGGTATTACCTGGTGTATTTTATATAATTCTAATGGATGATATTTTGCCTCACGCCCCCCTCCCCTACAGTTTGGCGACTCCACTGGGGACTAAATGGATAGTTACTCCAACATGTTTCTATTAGTCTAATATTATTCCTTTGTTAAACTTTTTGTATTGCACTATACTATCACACGGATCACCCTTACCCTTTTAGCCTCGTTAGTACTAGCCAAGGAGACCATGGTTCTGCTCGAGCTATGACGAATTGGTGAATGCTAGCACCCCATGCCCGTACCTTCGAGTATATAAAAGAGCCACAGCTCCGGCCGTTGTGCTTAATGGACAAGCTCTCGCATGGGTGACCCTTTTCCTACCCAATAAAGCACATGAGCCATAGATTTCAATCCTAGGTACCCCATAGATTTTTGTTGTGCTGGATTTGTATCCTTACTGTTCAAACTATAAGTTCTAGTGGTAGTTGAGATGAACCTAGGCCTATGCATAAACCCAATGTGTGTATAGGCCCAAGTCCATTTCAAAACCCATGTTAAGCAAGAGGATGCTTACTTATGGTTAAACTTTAAGGATATAAATCCTTTGTTTGTGAGGGAAGGATCGTTCTGGACCACCCCCTGTTGGTGTGTCCAGTGTACCATAGCCTAGGATAGAATTTTTTTTTACCCTGCACGTGAGAGTTGAAGGTATAAGGGGGCGAAGATTCAGTTCTGGAGATTTTTTTTTTCAGTTTTGATTCAGTCTTTGGTCCGATTTTAGTTCAGTTTATATGGTCTGGTTTTGGGTTCAGTTTTGGTTCTATTGGTATGGTTCGGTTTTGGTTTAGTAAAAGTAAAGGCAAAAAAAAAAAAAAGAGAAAAAATGGTCCATTCATGCATTACATTCATGTACGTAGCATGCTTAGGTTAACCCTTAAATCCTATTTTTTTGAGCAAATATAGCCTCAAAGCACACCAAAGAGACTTCCAATCAGGTCACTTGGGTTAGGAAAGGGAAGAGACTAGTAAGGATTTCACCTGTACTACTTAAAATGGAAGAAACTATGGCCGTGCTTGATGAAATATTGAACGCCAAGATGTTTGAGTTAGAAGAGAAAATTGTGGTCAACTTTAGAAAGAGGCCTCGAGGCAGGCCAATTAAGTGGCATTAAAGTTATTGAGGTTCAAATTGTGTCTCACACCCCAAGGAGATTTTTCCAATTCAGCCAACCCTTATCTGAAGTTTTGGAGTGTCTCAAAGCTTAAGACCTCCTATAGCTCTTAGCACCCAGACCACTACCAAATCCACTCCCACCTAGCTGTGATATCAACCAATGTCGCTGGTTCTACCAAGCCCACAGTCATGACACCGACTGATGCTTTCAACTTAAGCATGATATCTAAGACCTAATTGATGCCAAAAGGATAATTGACCCAGAAAATTAACCCAAAAGCCCCATGCCTAGCCAAAATTTCCACCTACATCAGATCTATACATGATCTCCATCACTCCAAATAACCCTAACAAAATTATTGACTTTATCCAACCCATCCAAAAGCCCAGTGAACCTATCCAACCCATCCAAAAGCCCAATGAACCTCAGTCTATAATGGTTGTTGACATTTGTGATAATTCTAGCTATGATGAGGGTCCTTTGGATGTCTGGACTAATTCTGATGAGGAGATAATTGTATTACAACTAGATGGTTCAGTTCCACTAGTGTCTGATTTTTAAGTTGTTGGGATCTATGAAAACTAGATGGATTTAAAAGTGGCTAATATGAAGAAAGAGATGAAGTTTTTTCTTAGCATAGGCCTAGGAGAAAGTAAAAATGGTCTGGTGACTTTTCTTAAGATGAAGGGGCAGATCACGAGTCATGGTTTGGGCTATATGCCAACAGAAAAGGAAGAAGAGCCAAAGCCTCCTAAGTTCTTGAAAGAGGGGGCAATTACCTTGACATATGATTAGGGGTTACCACATGTGAAAGAATTAGAGGAGAAAATCAGCACCATTGATCTAAAGACTGCATGGAAGCTAAGAACCTAAAGTTACACTCCTAAGTTTGAGTTTGTCTTTTGTAATGCTCACAGTAGTGATACTGATGTTTCCATTTTTGATGTACTTGATAAAGATTTTGAGGCAAAGATCAATAACATAACCAGTTCTTTTACTTACTTGTTTGATGTTTATTCTAATAAGCATATGCATGGCATTCATAATCATTTAGAATTTATTTCTATTAATGCATCAAAATCAATCTCTATTAATTTGGGTACACCAAATAATCTTAAAGACATTAAGTTAGCTGAAGATTTAACCCAAGAAGAAAGAGATAAATTTATAGCCTTGTTAACAAAGTACCAAGAAGCACATGTCTCGAGCTTAAAATCAGATGGTCGATTCCCAAGCCACACTGGTGTCCCCATAGGAAAAGAGTGATCAAAAGTTGACTTAGCTAGTTATCCTAATGAGGAGTAAAATTTCATGCTATGAAGGATTAATAGTAGCACATGTGGACCTAGAGAGAGAAGGAAAATGATATGAAGACATAAGGAGGTCTCTGGAAGTGAGAGAATACTCGCAATAAGCCTACAAAAGAGATAGAGCAATAATTCATAGATTAGCCACTCAATTTACTTTATCTGGGGGGCAATTCTATAAACTCTTATGTGTGATAGAAAAATAGGCTAAGCAAATAATGAAAGAAGTACATGCAGGAATGTGTGGTCCCCATATGAATGGAAAGGTTCTAGTTGAAAAAAAAATTGTTCGAAACATATAAGGATTGGCCTGAAAAACTCCTTTATGTTCTTTAAGGTTATCGTAGTACTACAAGGACATCCACGAGGGCAACCCTATTCTCTTTAGTGTATGGGACTGAAGTAGTGCTACCCATTGAGCTAGAGGTCAAATCCTTGAGAGTGACACTAGAAGCTAAAATTCTGAAAAATGAGTGGGCCCAGAAAAGATATGAAGAACTAGCTTTGATTGATGAGAAGAGGATGCGAGCCTTGTATCATATGCAGGCTTATTAGAGGAAGATAGCAAGGGCCTTTAATAAGAAGGTGAAGCCAAGAAAGATCAAAGAGGGAGACATGGTTTTGAAACAAGCTCGGCCCATCCCTTTTGATCCAAGAGGAAAGTTTAAGCCAAACTGGGATGGTCCATACATAGTCAAAAAGATCTTGCCAGGAGGTGCTGTAAGAATATCAGACCTGGATGGGAATGAATTTCAAGAACTAGTCAATTTAGACAGGCTCAAATGGTACTTTGTGAGAGATAAGCCCGCTAGGCTGAAAACCTGTAAAAGACAGTCTAGGCAAAAGTAAGGGTTGAAGAAAAAAAAAAGAAGAAAAGCAAAAAAAAAATGCTAGATTGAAAATCTACAAAAGGTGATCTAGGGAAAAGGAGATATGAGAGAAGATATGGATGGAAAACCTGAAAAGGCCATTCAGCAGGTTATAAAGCTTATTTCTAACTTTGGAAGATTGAAAATTTAGCAAAACTAAATGTAAGAGGAGTAATGGTGTACCTAAATAAATAAAGAAATTTTTATTGTTTAACCAGGAATAGGTTTTATTTAATTATGATTGTGAATGTTTGTGTCTTGAGGGATACATCAAAAGATTAAGTAATTGAACTGCATTGTTTTGATTTAACCTATTGTCTTGCGAGCATGATAGAATAGGTGCTTGATATGAATATCCTGGTGATTGTCTAATTTCAAAAAAAAAAAAAAAAGAGAAAAAGAACAAGAAAAAGAAAAGAAAAAAGAGAGCTCGCTAAGTGGAAAACCCGAAAGGGCCGCTTAGGCAAAAGTTAGAGCAAGCCTGCTGAAATGAAAACTCGAAAGAGCATTTCAGGCAAAAGTTAGGGCACAAAGAATTGAGTTCATGGAAGAGAAAGGAGTCAAGGTAGAAAAAGTTTTGAAATAGCTGTAGAATAATGAAGCATGAGGGAGAGAAGAAAAAGAAAAATCAGAGAGAAATTGTATTGTGACCTTGAGGAAGTCTTTTTTGGTGAACAGTTCTTCTAAAAAATTTTGAGGTTATAAGAAAGTTTTTACAAAAAGAGGTCCCCCAGAGGACTAAGTTTTTTTTAGAATCTCTAGTAAAATCAGCATGCCCATGATAGAAAGTAGCATACAGGAAGCATAAAAATCAGAGAGAATTTTGAGACCCAGTCATCCTAATTTTTTTACATTTCATGACAGATATTTTTTGGTAAGTCCTTAGACATTGTTTAGGGCATATGGCATAGTTGTGTAAGGCGTAGAAGAACACGCATCAACATGTCACCTGTAGGTGTGTAAGGCGTAGAAGAACATGCATCACCACAGTTTCAAGTGTCGAACTACGAGGGGGTCTGATTCTTCCTCAGAATAGCGAGGGGGATATGTAGGTAGTTTAGGACTGCGGTCCTAAATACGAACCCATAACATTTCATGACAGATATTTTTTGGTAAGTCCTTAGACATTGTTTAGGGAACATGGCATAGTTGTGTAAGGCGTAGAAGAACACGCATCAACATGTCACCTGTAGGTGTGTAAGGCGTCGAAGAACATGCATCACCACAGTTTCAAGTGTCGAACTACGAGTGGGTCTGATTCTTCCTTAGGATAATGAGGGGGATACGTAGGTAGTTTAGGACTGCGGTCCTAAATACGAATCCACAATATTTCAAATCACACAGTTGCCATTATCATGAGACCGTAGCTAGTCTCATGACACAGAGTGTATCGACAGAGCAAGATGCAGTCAATTTTCACATGACACAGTTATCACTGTTATGAGACCGTAGCTAGTCTCATGACGCAGAGTGTATCGACATAGCAAGATACACTCATTTTTCACATGTCACAGTTATTACTGTTATGAGACCGTAGCTAGTCTCATAACATAGAGTATGTCAACCGAGCAAGATATACTTGATCCTCATAGCCAATGTTTCATAGTTATTAGAAATTTGAGTTTCACTTTGACGAAACTTGAGCAATGCTTTCGCATTGATTTCAACTTTCGCCAAAGTGGGGGGCAAACTGTAGACCCTTATTTTGTGATGAGCATGTGCATTGAGGCTGTGGGAAACCCAATGATGAAAAATTATATGACTGTAAGATGTAATTGGAGGCATGGAGCTGAATTATTAATTCCGTGGCATAATCTTGAAAAAATAAAAATAATAATAAAGTTTTGGGGAAATTAATTTAATTAAACTTAAATAAAATTTTATTTTGTTTAAATTTAATATGGGTAGTTCTTAAATGGATCTAATCAAGTTTAATTGGGCTCCATGGGCCTAAGAAAGCCTAGTTAGGAATTTTAAATGAGACCCATTTAATTATTTTCTAAAAATTAAAATAACAAAATATCTCTCTCCTCCTTGGCCCCACTCTCTTCCTCACTTCCTATTGGTGTCACCCCCTTTCTCTCTCTTTCTATTGGTTGGAACACCTCACCCATATTCCAGTCTCATCCAAATTCATCAATCCTAGTCATTTAAGTTATCTGAACTTTATCACACTAGGACTCCAAACCCTACCACACCTCTTCCTCACTCCCTATTGGTGCTTTCCATTTTTTCCTGTCTTTCTATTGGTTGAAACACCTCACCCATATCCCAGTCTTATTCGATTTCTGCAATTGTAGTTGTTTAAGTCATCCAAACTTTATCACCCTAAGACTCCAAATCCTATCACACCTCTCTCCCAAAACCCTATAAATACCCTACTAGAGAAGAAAAAAAGGGGGGAGAGGGGAGGAAAAAGGAAGAGAAAATTCAGAGCTATAGGAAATTTAGAGATATTCAAGACTCTTTGAGTTCTTCCTTATTTTTTCAGAAGATTTTCATACAAGATTTCTGGAAGGTCAGTTTTTATTGTTTTCTTTTCAAGATCTATGCCACACAATATTTTAATTCTATGCTCTTTGTCTTCAATTTATTTTATATGTTCATATAGATCATGTAATCATGTTTAATTTGAGGGGATACACAACTCTGCACATATTTAGTTTCTGTCTCTCATATTTTTATTATTTTTCTTTATTTTCTGAATCTATAAAAAATTTGTAAAAATTATATTCGTATTCTACATGAAATTCCATTAATTTTAGGCTCAAGAATCACTAAAAAAGCTTTAATATTTTATAAGTTATGGCTGTTTGAAGTTAGAGTTCCTGTAAAATCTGATTTGCAAGATATCCGACTTGTGGAGCCCATATCTCCCTTGTTCCTTAATATTTTTGTGTAAATCTAGTGTCTAAAATTAACTTCAGAATCTTAGGAATCTTTTCCAATTGGTTTTGTATTCATATCTGTTGTGGTTAATAAGTTATGAATTTTACAAAAAAGTAGTACGATTCTGTCACTTAGAAAAGTTACGATTTATGTAGACCATTCGGCTAGGGTTTTGTTTGATTTATAAATTTTATGATCTTGTATGATATGTAAGCTGTCTTCTGTAATTTTTTTTATAATTTTTAGGCATGTGTAACTATTTTTAAAAAATCAGATTTCTTGCTACCATTAATCTGCCAGAATTTAAAAATTATATATTTATGCATGTTCTTGTATTTTCTTGGGTTTTAATTGATATTTGATCTATTTTTTTATGTTCTTTAAATTCAAGAATTGTTATGAAGTGTTTGGATCATGTTAGAAGACTTAGACCATTAGATAGTTGTAACTAATTAGGAATCTTAACCCTTTAGGAGACTAGAGTTAGAATCCAATGTAAATTGTTATTAATATTTTCTTTATTTCTTTTATTTTCTTTAGTTTCTTTATTTTTTATTACAAACAAAATTGGTAAGTAGCCCTAAGGTAAGTATCAAAGAGGGCATTTGCGTGGAGCTTATATGGAGCTAAACGGGAGTAAGCCAGGGATATCATTGCCATACTAGAAGAGAAGACCCTTTTTTTAAGGGTAGCTTGCCCCAATGGCAACTGCATTTACCAACAGGTAAGTAGCTCTAAACTTCTCGAATAACCATTGGCATGAAATTGTAGTAATAATAGAACTTTTATTTGGTAAATTAAAATTAACTTTGTTTTTAATTTAACTAACTTTTGCATGTAAATACTTTGTAAATTAAAATTAATCTTGTTTGTAAATTAAACTAACATTGGCATGTAAAATAAATTTAATTTAATACTTGGTAATTGTAAAATAAATTTGCATGTTAGAAATCTTTATTAGGTTATAATTGTTTGGGCCTTATGTGATATTAGAATAAATTACACATGTACATAATTAACTTAGTTCAATTATCCTTAGGGTAACTTGGTGAAAATTAATTAATTAGGTTAAATAGAAACGTAGGGTTATTTGAAATTGAATTTGTTTGTAAATTAAATTCTCAATAATAAATTAATTTTAGTCATCTGGTAAATATCATTTAAATAATTAGCAACCCCATAGATAGGAATTACTTGTGCATGAAAATTGTGTGTAAACAACAACCCTTTTGTGAATTACTTGTGTGTGTAGGATTAGAATTGCATTTTTAGGATAATGTTTAATAAAAGAATAATAAACAAGACTTCTAGAAACATTAGTAGAGGACTGGCACTCGAATTAACGAGGTTAGACCAGGCGTAAAGGGTGCCTAACACCTTCCTCTTACGTACCCATTATCCCGAACCTAGACATTGGGCTATGGTAATGATGGTTATGGAAACTCTGCAAGGAGTAAGTTGCCATCTATGACTCTCGGAAGAAACACTGAATAGGTCCCGGTTATTACCCGGGTGGCAACTCCTGTCTATCTATGCCTTCGTGGCATAAATCCTTAGTACCGTGGTAGTGTTATGGAAAGACGGTACTTACCAGTGGTTTGATTCTATTAGGATTGTATGAAGTGCATGTCTAGGAAATGCTGTCTAAGGAGGTGGTACTTAAGTGAGACCATTGTGACTTCACCATCTTTCCTGGGCATTACCTGGTGTATTTTATATAATTCTAATGGATGATATTTCGCCTCACGCCCCCCTCCCCTACAATACTTGTGTCATTAACTATCAACAGAATATCATCCACATATAAGATAAGGAAAGTGATAGCACTATCACTAACCTTCTTATATACACATGGCTCATCCTCATTTTTGATAAAACCAAATGACTTAATGGCTTCATCAAAATGGATGTTCCAACTCCTCGAAGCTTGTTTCAACCCATAAATGGATCGCTTTAGCTTGCATACCTTGGAACCATCTTGGGATTCAAAACCCCTAGGTTGTTCCATGAAAATGTTTTCTTCAATGTATCCATTGAGAAAAGCTGTTTTGACATCCATCTGCCAAATCTCATAATCATAGTATGCAGCTATTACTAATAGAATCCTAATTGATTTAAGCATGGCAACAGGCGAGAAAGTCTCCTCATAGTCGATTCCTTGCCTTTGGCGAAACCCTTTCGCTATTAGCCTTGCTTTATAGGTCTCTACCTTTCCATCAGAACCAATTTTCTTCTTGAAAACCCATTTGTTCCCTATAGGTACAATACCTTCAGGTGGGTCAACAAGATCCCAAACTTGATTCTTATACATGGAATCAATTTCGGATTTCATAGCATTAATCCATTTTGAAGAGTCTATATATGATATAGCTTCTTCATAGGTAAGTGGATCATCTCCATGATCTACTTCTTTATGAGTAGACAACTCTTATTCTTCTTCATGAAGAAAATCATATCTCACTGGTGGGTGAGAAATCCTGGTTGATCTGCGAGGAATTACAGTAGATGTTTCATCAATAGGTGTAGGTTGACTAGATAGATCTATATCCATATGATCTGTTAGTTGGTCAGAATTCTCCAATTCTAACTCTATTTGCCTTCCTTTGCCTCCTTCTTGAACAAACTGATGTTCAAGAAATGTGGCATCTCTACTTACCATAACCTTTTGTGATGTAGGCAAATAAAAATAATATCCAAAACTATCTTTTGGATATCCAACAAATCGACCCTTTTCTGATTTGGTTTCCAATTTATCAGTGTTCAGCTTTTTAATATAAGCTGGACAATCCCAAATCCTAACATGCTTAAGACTTGGTTTTCTTCCATGCCATATCTCATAAGGTGTGGAAGATACTGATTTTGATGGAATCCTATTCAGAACATGTAAAGCTGATTCTAATGCAAATCCCCAAAAGGAGATTGGCATATCAGTATAGCTCATCATACTACGTACCATATCCAATAGAGTACGATTTCTCCTTTCAGATACACCATTCAGCTGTAGTGTTCCTAGAGGAGTCAGCTGGGAAACAATGCCATGCTCTTTCAAGTATTCATCAAATTCAGTACTCAAGTATTTACCTCCACGATCTAATCAAAGAGCTTTAATACTTTTTTCTGTTTGATTTTCTATTCAGATTTAAATTCTTTGAACTTTTCAAAGGATTCATGTTTGTATTTCATCAAATACAAATACCCAAACCTTGATTTATCATCAGTAAAGGTAATAAAATAATGAAAACCACCTCTAGCCATTTCTTTAAATAGACCACATACATCACTATGTATTAGCTCTAAAATATTTTCAGCTCTTAGCCCTTGTCCAACAAAGGGTGATCTGGTCATTTTGCCTTGAAGGCAGGAATCACTAGTTGGAGTAGGTTCAGAACCCAATGAGGATAGAGTCCCTATTTTCTCTAGTTTTGCAATCCTATCTTCTGCAACATGACCTAATCTTAAGTGCCAAATATATTTTGAACTTGAGTTGATTTTCACCATGGCATTGCATTCATTTAGATCACTTGCATTCAATTTGTGTTTGTCATTATTATCCAAATAATAAAGACCATCATCCATATAACCTGAGCCAACATATTTATTTTCAAAATAAATATTGCAAACATCATCTGTGAACTGAAATTCATAGCCATTTCTAGTCAAACTAGATATAGAAATGATGTTCTTAAAAGCATCAGGTACATATAAAATATTATCGAAACACAAAACATGTCCAGACATGTAAAAAGATTTAGATCCTATGGCTAAAGCTTCAACAGTTGAGCCATCGCCAATCCGGACTCTAACATCTCGAGAACGCAAGTTGCTACTGTTTGCTAGTTCCTACATATCATAAGTAATGTGAGAACTGGCACCAGTATCTAAAACCCAAGCTGTAGATGAACTATGAGTATCATCAGAATCTAAATAACAAGATATGGACATACCTTTTGAAGGTGTATCCTTTTTGTCCTTCAGTGAAGCAAGATACCCTGGGCAGTTTCTTTTCCAATGCCCATCCTGCTGGCAGTGGAAACACTTTCCTTTGCCTCCATCAGCTTTAGACTTCCCTTTCTATTTAGCTATCTTTGTAACATCCTCACTTTAGCTAGTCCGTACAGTCTACTATTCCGGTGACCAGTGTCAGTCCGGACAGCTAGAACGTCCGAAAAAATATTTAAACTAAAGTGAGGAACCATAATTAACTCAAATATTAATAAGAAAAATTTAGGAAAAATTTTAGAAATAAAATACAACCAAGTTAAATGAGCCGGTGCCCTAGCGATGGGTAACCTAGTGAGAAGTTGCGGTTCTTACAACTAGGAGCCCTAGACCTGGGGGAAAAATTATAAAATAATTATTGGGACTCCAGAGAAGGGTCATTGAGGTTTTTAGGGCATTAGAATGCCAAGGAAATGCTTAGAAAAATTTTTCTATCGGTATAGACAATTTTGGCTCCTTAAGCCAAACGGAGGGCATTTTGGTCATTTCGTCTTCAGAGATGATTTTTGGCCAACTTGTCCAGTTAAATAAATAATTTATATAACATAAAATATGAATAAATGTTGTTAAAAATTTAATTGAAATTAAATAGATAAGAAATGGAGAGAAAATGAAATAAAATGGACTTATGACATCATAATGATGTCATTAAAGTTCTCCCAACCTATCTAATATGGACACATGGCATAAACTTATTTAAAAGTGATAAAATGGGCTGGAAAAAGGAAGAAAATCAGAACCTTCTCTCTTCTTCTTCTCCTTGCCGTGACCTATCCACCATAACCACCATTAGCAAGCTTTTTCAAGCTTGATTTCACTAGCTTCTACACCACAAAACCCTAACCTAGCAACACAAAAAAGTGTTCTTGCATCTTGGTGATTCTTTTGGGAGCAAAAAGAAGAGGAAAACAAGAACCCTAGCAAGTGGGGAAACTTCACTCCATAGAGGTTAGTGACCTAACCTTAGTTTTCACTTTAAATTCATGTTAAGGACTATGTATGAGTGCAAATTACAAAGAAAATTTGTTAAATACTATGTGTATGCCATCCCATAAATTTCAGTAGCCTTGGTTAGGGTATGATTATGATGAGTTTTATGGAGTTAAAATGATAGTTTGGCTGCCCTCAATATGCATGAATTGAATGGATTGATGAAGTGCAATGATAATGCATGATTTGTAATGTTTGAGTTAGGGTTTGGGGTGGAAAAATGAGACTTTGACCATGTGATGATGGAAATAGGTTTTAATGGTCAATTAGTGACCATTTGGTTTGGTTTGAATAAAAAATGAAGTGAATTGTATAGTGGGATTGGAGTTTGGTGTGGCTGCCCTTGGTGACCTGCAGGACTGGACATGAGTCCAGCAGGTTTGGGCAGCAATAACTTGAATTGTAGAGGTTCAATTGGTGCAAGGCCAATTGGACATGAAACTAGACACATAATGGCACAACTTTGGTGAAGAAACCATGCCCAGAAAACCAAACCAAGTTGACCAAAAGTTTGCCCTAATCCGGGTGACCTGCATTCTGCCTGGGCAAAATGACTAAATGAACAGTGTTTAGTCATTTGGCCATAACTCAGTGTAGAAAGGTCCAATTGACTTGAAATTTTACCAACAATAAGCTGAGATATAGATCTACAACTTTCATGAAGAAACCTAACCCAAATTATGACCAGAACATATTCAAAAAGTGAGTTGCAGTCACTATTCCAAGTACTGTAGATTTGGTCAGTCCAGAAATTCTGGACAAAATTTTAATCCGGCCAGTTGTGGTTTTTGGGCCATAACTAGAGCTACAAAACTCCAAATGGAGTGATTCAAAAAAGGAAATGCAACTAGACAAAATAAGGAACAACTTTCATGTTGATCATTTTGCCAAATTCCCACTGCAACAATAACTAATGGAACAGTAAAGACAAAGCATAAAAACTGAAAATTCTGTCCAATTAACATTAAGCTTAGAAATGGTATTGGCAACCAATACCAACAATTTTAAAATACAAACTGTGGTATGTTGATGATATTTAAACCAATATACCTATTGTCAATGCAAAAGTCAACATTTTAGTTAACCAATGAAATGAATAGTAGCCATAAAATTTCAATTTCAAAGAATTACATAAATTAAAAGTGTTAAATGCCCTAGTAGGCCTAATGTGATTGGTTTGGATAGGTTGGCATGCCAATAGGGTTCTGTTAGCAGTACTGCATATGGCTTCATGCCATTCTGTGTTTCATGGCTTCCCATGCCATTCTGTGACATAATAGCCTTTGGCTATGTTATTTGAGTTGATATACTTGGGTTTTCACCCTGATGATTATTACAGCTTATTAGCTGTTCTGTTGCACACCGGGAGACACAATGTGACCGATGGTGTGATGGTCCGAGGTACTTAGTACCCAGTGCCAGTTTACCCGTTTATCCAGTCCAGTCAACTAGTATGGGTTACTCGGGCAATGATAATAAACCTTACAAAATTTTAAACGAATAATACTGCAAATAATATCAAAAATTAAGTCTATCCAAAAATGTAAACACACATTCTGCATATTATTTTATTTTAGTTATTTTATTTTATTTTATTTTATATTGTCACCACTAAGCAGAGTTGCTTAGCGCGTCGCTTTTGCCACGTGCAGGTACTGGAGACCTAGCTGGGGAGCCCAGCAGACATCAGACAGGGTGAGCCTTCAGAGCTGTATCCGGAGTCCAGAGTCACCTCACCTCTGCAGTGCATATGGTAGGACATTAGGATTTTGGGTAGCATTTTGTATTTTGTATTTTGTATTAGTTTTGGGTTGTAACTATAAACTCTTGTAATTATGTAATAATGTAAATATATGAAATTTCATGATATTGAAATTTTCTATATAATGTATATTGATAAATGAAATGTTGAGAAATATTTATGAATATGCTTCCAGTAATGAAGTGAAAAGAAAAATTTCTGAAAATAATGTTGTGATTTGAGATTGAGATTTTGAGATTGACTTGAAATGTGTATAATGGAGTTTGGATTTGGAAATTATATTGGAAGTGTTTTTAAACAGGTTTAGAAGAACTGTTTTTTCAATTTACAGCCGGCACTCTGCCGGATTTTCTATAAAATTTGAGGAAAAATTCAGATTTATCAAAAATTGAAAATAAATGAATTAAAAGGGATAAATTGTAATAGAAACATGAATTGGTGCTCCGGCACACTGAGTGGCATAACTTGCTCAGCTACATTGTAGACGGGTAAGGGGTGTCACAATCTTCTTGGAAGGACCAGGAATTTGAGGCTTCTTTTTTTTATTGCCCTTCTTCTTGTTGGACTTTCCAGCAGAAGAAGATGCAATCAAAGCTACCTCTTTTCCTTTATTGCCCGGCATATTCTTTTGGGCAATAACAAGCATGTTGAGTAAACCAGCCAAGGTGCATTCTTGTTTAGTCATATGAAAATTTGTCACAAAATTCCCAAATGACTCAGGAAGGGACTGAAGGATCAAATCCGTTTGTAGTTGGAAATCCATGTTAAAGTCAAGATGTTCCAGCTGCTCAATCAGCCGAATCATCTTGGACATGATCCCCAACATTCTGTCTCTGAGACATCCTCATGCGGAATAGCTGTCTAGATATCTCATACCTAGCATTCCTGTTGTGCTCACCATACAACTCTTATAGGTGAAGGGGGATCTCACTCGCACTCTGTATGTTCTCATGCTGCTTCTGTAACTCATTACTCATAGAAGTAAGCATGTAACACTTGGCTCTCATATCATGCTCCTTCCACTTGTCCAAAGTTTCATGTTCCTCTTGAGTGGCCTCTGGAGGTAAGGGACCAGAAACATTTGAGTCTAGAACATATCCTATATGTTCAAGGTTCAGTACAAGTTTCAAATTTCTTAGCCAATCAGAGAGATTAGGTCCTGTCAACCTATTGTGATCAAGTATGCTCGCAAGGATATTAGATGGTGGTGGTTATGGTGTGCTCATTATTATCAGAAAAATAACTGTAGAAAATAACCAGATTAATTAGTAAATGTATCATGTATTTAACCAAAATGATTATAGTCTTTTAATCAAATTGGTCCTCCCACTAACTTAGTGAATCCTACACTTCTAAAGTAGAAAACGGAAACCCTAGTTGGATGGATTTCTAGTGGGTGATTGAATTCTTATAATCATATTGATCATCCTTAGGCACATCCATTATTTGAATTATAATAAACTATAAGTGAGCAACTCCTTACCTATCACATTTCATGTGAGGTTCAATCCTTTACCTAGCCCCGAATGCTCAAAATCTCAGGCACATCCATTATTGACTTATCTTGCATTAGTTAAGTTGATTCCATTGAGCCAGTAAACATGCAAATAATTTTAATGTCCTCGGCACATCCATTATTGGCCACCAAACCATTTACATATTTACAACATCTCATGCTTAATAATTATTCTTAAGAAAATCTCTTAAATTAATTGCATCATATGAAAGTATTTAAAATTTCTTAAAATAATTACCTCAATGGAGGGCCCATGTTATAATTACTTTAATTATACCATTTCCAACTTAATCATTTGTTTGGAAGATTTTATGGTCGTCCTAATTACTATTATGGTCTCACTTTGCACATTATCCATTTAGCATGCATATATCATATACTTGCATAGAATCCCATACATTTCATGCATTCATGGATAAACAATAAATATGGTATGATCATAGACTTTCTAAGGGATTCAATTCTGAGCCACCAAGAATTGAATCAGGACATTCCTAGGTGCATTTCATTCATTCATATTACAAGAGTTGCTGAAGGAGTACATAATCAATATTTGATCTTGAATTCCTCCCACTGGTCTCACCAATGCTCTTGACCTCCTTAATCTTCTTGCAATCCAATTACATAGTAATCCTTGGCATACCAAAGCGAATTTACAAGAACCAAATAAATGAAATTATAACCCAAAAATATTACAACCTTTATAATACATGCCACTAAAATAAATTAAAATAAATTAATTAATTTACAACCCAAAGAAACATAAAAGAAATAAATCCAATCACATTGGTCTTTTATTGTCCATGATCATCCATCATGCATATCACTATTTAACAATTAAATAAAATATACATACTTAAATTAAATTGAATATCTCATATTCAACTTAAAAATTCAGATTTGAATATGATTCAAACAAATTTAAAAATTCAGATTTGAATCAAAATTTAATTGTATGATTAAAACTCCTAATTAAACACTTTAATTATTCATGGCCTAATTATGGGCCTTGAAACCAAGCCCACATTCAAGCAAACCTTGCGCACCATGAGGTGCCATTGATGCCGCCACCTATGGTGGCTCCACCATGTGTGCCACCACATATTTTTTTGCAACCAGCAATGAATCAAATATTTTATGATCAAATCACACAATTAAATCATATAATAAACAATCTAAATGGCAAATATAGTGGCTCTGATACCAATTGTAGGAGCAGAAGCATGAAAAATATTAGTTTAGATCATTGATTTAAAAATTTTTCTTCTAGGGTCTCATGCATCATGCAAGATTCATTATTTACCTATTTGATTTCAATGTTCAATAGCATATTAAAACACTTTTAATATGTTTTTGGATCTACATTTTCCATTTAAGATTTTAGAATTAACAGATTAATTCATTAGAACCCTAGATTAAATCAAGAATTTGTGCACTAACCTTTTGATGCACTGTTGATGTGTTTGGTACCTTTGGGAAGCACCTAGGACACCAAATGTTGTCCCTCTAGCTTGTCCACACCAAGATCACCAATGGCAGCCCCTTGAACAGCTTCTCAAGCCTTTCCAATCAATTAGAAATTGAGGTTTTGCCTTTTAGAGAGGTTGCAAATGTATATTGGACACTAGAAACGATTTCTATCAATTTTAATTCAAGAGAACGTTGGCAATTCTCTTTGAATTGATGAGAGATAAAGAAGAAGAGAGGAAGAGGACAAAGAGGTGGTGGCACCTTTTGATAAAAATCAGAATGCTTTTTTGTTCTTTCATCCTTTTCCTCTTATAGCTAGGTCACCACTTAAAACCCTTGTCACATGTCATTTTCTGATTGCATCATATTTTAATTTGACCCAATCACAATATGCTAAGTGTCAAAGCTAGATTTAATCTTGACTTTGTTCATCTTACATAATTGGAAGACAAATGGCAAGCTTATGTGTAGTGCATGTGCCACCATCTCATGGTGCCACATGTCACCCTGTGAAATGACCAAATTACCCTTGTGTTTCAATTTTGAGTTCTTAACCCAAAATAATTATTTCTCCTCTTCTAATTAATTTATATCAAATATAAATTAATTAATTAATCTTTATTAATTAATTTTTCATGATTAAATTCATATTTAAACACTTTAAATATAAATTTAACTTATACTATACATCCAATAACCTAGATTTGGTTTCAAGCTATGCTAAGGACTTTGCAATCTTATTGCAAACCAAATCTATTTAATTAATCAATTAAACTCTTTAATTAATTAATTAAATCACATTTAACTTGGTGATTACTTGTGTATGTGTGTGACTCACTAGGCTCATCACTAATTAGTAATGAGATATGATATCAACTTTTAATATCATCAGAACTCTTTCTTACCATAAATGATTTCTCTAAATCATTTTATGAACCTCATAAACCATGGTTAACACCTAGCATAGCATGCCATGGCCACCCAATCAGTAATAAGGAATACCTTAACTGAACCTTTTATCACATGTTACCATGCACCAGAATCTCTCTGTTACAAAATCCCAATTCGAGCTGGAGTTATGGTTTATGTCAAATCCCATTTGCTATGAATATTATATTCTCTTTTAATTCCAGTTCTTGATTAAAAAGATTTTCTCATCAGAAACTCTTTTCTGATTAAATCTATCTATCCTGGCCAGAAACTTGAAACATCAAGAATAATTAAATGAACATAGGATTTTATCCCTATTTACTTAGGGTAACAGATTCCATCTTGATCAACATCTACCTCCATATATAACAAGTAGGAGCCAACACATGCCCATATACCCATACACAGTACAAGTATGAAAGCAGTATCAAACTCAAACCACCTATATACAAGATAACTGTGCTATCTCAGGTCTAAAGATTATATGCACTGATATGATTTATGATAATGCATTGACAAGAGTAAACTCCATGTGCTTGTCATAAATGTCACTGGTTAGGCCTACTTATCATGCATAAGTGCCTATCATGTTTGTTATATGGCATGGACTCACCATTCCATCTTATTTTCATCTTATATAAATACATTGGGAACAAACATGAATACAATCTTTCTGGATAAGTCATGTCCTGTGTGAAGTATTTTTTATTGTGAACCAATTTATGATTCTTTGTGCTAGAAATGCTGTCACTCATATTCTTAACAACTTAAGAATAGAATTTCTAACAAAATATCAATGGACCTTTTCTATTACACATAAATATATTATGTAAACGGAAAAGTGAAAATGCCTTTTATTAATAAAACATGTGCAAGATACATACTAAATGATATACTCTAGGGCATACTACTAATAATCTCTTGGGTGTAATTAGGATGATGGATAGTATAGCTTAGAGCTTATAATTGATAATTATTTATTTGACTATAATGGAAGATGATATGTCTGTGGATGTAACTCTATGTTGAGAGGGTGAACCTCCTAAATTTTGTTGTTGTGGATGTTTGCTTTGTCTTTTTATAGTTTCCACACTTTCATGATGTACATCAATTGGTAGAGTTTGGGGATAATTGGTGAGTTTGGTTGAAGGTGAAGCTGCTGTGACATATAGAAGTCACACATGCAATAATGGTGACACAAGTTCAAGGTGGAGAAAAATTGAAATTGAGGTAGAGCTCTTGATGCGAAATCAAGAAAGTTGATGACATGAGATTTTTGAAAAGGAAGCAACACTTAAGATGAAGATTGAAGATATTGATGATTTGAAGGCTTCAGGTTTAAGCATGTAGTTTTGATGATTAAATACACCTAAGAATTCGAGGTATGCAATAGTTGATGGATTTTAAGTTAAGGTGGAGCTTACTAGAATTATGACTCAAAATCTTAATGGGATTTGAATAGATATCTTTTCCTTATTTAAGTGGGAGAAATATTCCTCAATAAGTGGAGGATTATTTCCTATGTTATGTAGAACTCTAATTTTCGTGTTATTCCTAATTGAGTGGCATGTCTAATTAGATTAGAATTAAGGAGCCTAACACTATAAATAGGATAATGGTGGAAAGATTATTTGGCTTTCCGCCCATGTAGTAAATGGCTTTGCCAATTGCTGCGAATTTGGCTATGCCCATTAATGAGGGGCTCTTATCCATTGTAGTCCCATGGAGAGGGAGAGGTCTTGGTCTAAGATGGAGAAAGGCATAGTCCAAGAGGAATGGGCTATTGTCCATTGTAATTAAAGACACCCTTCATGGTGTAGCAGTTAAAATAGTAAATATATTGGGTTATGTCTAGAGGAGACTGAAACAGACTAACTAATGTATTTACTATAAGCAGTTTGTAGTGGATGTAACACCCTCATTTGCATAGCCTGGTATATTTCACTGTTCCGGTGACCGGTGTCGGTTCGAATAATTAAGGAGATTAGAACCACATCCGAGACACCTAGATAAGCCTTGAATACAAATAATTAGTGATTGACAGATAGGTAAGTATAAATAAGAAAAACATAACATAAAAGATTAAATGAGCCGGGAGTCACAGCGATGGGTGACCTTCCCGGGAAGTGACTGCGAAGGCCATCGTAACCTAAATTCTGAACCGGAAAATGTGACGCTACGGTCCTTAGGATTATTGCGAACACAGTGGAAAAGAGAAAATCACGAAAAAGAATTGTTAAGCAGGTCAAATAATTAGGTCAGAGATCCGGAAGAACTATCGAATAATTTGCAAATCAGATTGAATCAGCGAGGGGCAATTTGGTCAATTCACCCCTAGAACTGACTCCTGACCTAAGTGTCCTATAAAATCCGAGAAACGAAAATTTCAAAATCGAGAATTAAATTAAAGAACTATTAAAAAATTTAAGAAAAAGAAAAAGAATAAAACTTTGAGTTATGACATCATGTGGATGACATCACACATGATGTTAAAATTCATTTTATTTTTCCCGCCAATTTTGACTAAGTCAAAAATCATTATTAAAGACATAAAAATAAAAAAATTAAAAAGAAAAAAACCCATTTCTTCTCCTCCTTCAAGCTTTGGCCAAAACTTCCACCCCTCTCCTCCATTGAAACACCTCCATGAAAGCTTCGCTACAAGCTTACTTCTTTACTTATTTAACCCTAATTTCCCAAATTTCCCCCATAAAGCTTGCTCTCTTCACTTGAGAAGGTGATTTGAAGAAGCAAAGAAAAGGAAAAAGGAAGTGAAGTGAAAAATTGAAGTTCAAAGTGAAGGTAAGCAATTTAATTTGAAATTTTAGATTGATGCACATGTATTAAGTTGATTTAACTTAGATTTTCACTTAAATTTAAAACAAAACAATTGTTGGGAGAGTAATTAGAAATTTGGCCAGCTTATGTGAGGGTTTGAATTGAATGAATTTGGTGCAATTGAATTGCTAATTTAGGTGAATTAGAGGTGTAAACAATGAATATATATTTTGATTTCATTAGATATTAAATTTATGTAATTAGGGTTCTTGAGCATGTGAAAAATGGGGAAAAATTTGGGGAATTAGTCAATTGATGCAATTGATCTTATTTGAGTTGAGAAATGGTCAATTGGGACCATTTGTGGTGTGTGTGAATTGGTAGAACCAAATTGCAATTCGGATTGGTTAGTGTTCATATTCTGGCAGCTTGACCTAGGTCCCTTTCAGGGATCAAAACTGAAAATTTACCAACCCAATTGGTGTGAGGCCAATTGGGAATGAAAACAGACACATAATGGCACATTTTTCATTTAGGAATCATGCCCAGAAAATGGCCATAACATAGTGAACAATTAGGTCAAAACCGTGTGTAGTGCACTGCCACTATACCAAAATGACCAAATGAATAGTGTATCTTCATTTAGACCTGTATCATTTGGCCATAACTTGGGCTATACAGGTCCAAATGACCTGATGTTTGTGGTATTGGAAAGGTATGACATAGCACTACAACTTTCATGAAGAACACCAACCCAAATTCTGCCCATAACTAAGTCATTTTTCCACCCAAAATTTAGTGATCCAAAACTGCTAGAACCAAATTAGGTGCCCAAAAATCTGGGTTAGACCAATCCGGCCAGCCATGTTCAAATGGCCATATCTTGGGCTACAAAACTCTAAATGGAGTGATTCAAAAAGGGAATTAAAGATAAGACAATAAGGAACAACTTTTATGAAGAACACTTTTCTAAATTCCCAAAGAAACATGATCAATGGAATAATACAAAATAGGATATTAAATCTGAAAATTTTGAAATTGTACCTAAGAGACCTAAAATTTGAAGAAACAATCAAAACCAACAAATTAGGCACCCAAAATGTAGTATGTGAGTGTAATTAAATTTCCCATACCTATTAAGCATAAGAAAGTCAACATTTTGATTTGAATAGTATCATGAATAGTAATGCCGAAATGAAAATTTTCAAGAGTGTTAGTTTAAGCATATTGGGGCTAGAATTGAGCATATATGAATTAATTATTGGATTTATTGTGAGATAAGATACTGAAACACTGTCAATTGTGTGTTTCAGCTGAAAAAGACCCAGAAGGAACAAAGGACTGAGTCAAGGCCTAGAGGCGACTCACGTCAGGTTTGTGCACAATAAATTTATGTAATTGTTTTCCAATTGAAAATTTGAATTGCTATGCTTTATGAAATCGCTGTGTTATTTATGAATTGTGTTGCCACTTTGTGACTGCAAAAATGACTTTGGAAATTGTTTGGGATCTCTCATAAATTATTGGAAATAATTGTTTTAAATTGATTTTGGATTCACACTTAGCATGACAGTATCACATTATTCCTCCTCCATTTATGGGATTGTGATCGTTTATTTTCCTCTCTCTAAACACATGTCGAGGTTGAGATCGGATGAGTACTCATTAGCTAGCTAGCCACCTCCCTCATTGATTTCGATTAGTGAGGTTGTAGATCACTTTGTCGTGGTGTACAACACGGCATTGATCGAAAATTTTGTGTCATGGCTTAAGTTGTGTATGGATTGGCAACACTGTGTTTATTAAATTGTTTGACCAAAATTGTGCTAAAAGACGCTTAAAAAAAAATTGTGGAATATAATTGTTCAATTTTTGAATTGTAAATTGTTCATAAATGTTTTATATTATGCCTTTACATTTTATTGTGCATCACTGAATATTTTTTTACTCAGCGATAGCTTCTTTTGTTGTCGCAAATAGAGGCAAGGAAAAAGCAGCAGAGTGATTATACGGGTGATTGTGGAGACTACCTAGAGACTTTTATACGGGTATTTGATTATACCCTTGTAATTTCTTGATGTAAATAATTTTGTAGTCATATATACTTTTGTAACTGAGCAGTTGTATAGTCATATGTATTAATATGGTCTTTTGGCTTTTTATGTCTGTGAACTAAATTGTGAATGTAATCAAATATTTTAAATGCATGGTGTATAACTTATTTTGGAAAAATTTGGGATGACAATCTTATTTTGAATTGTGGAGATTTGGTGGTTGAGATTTGATGAAGTGCTGTTATTGGAAGTGTTTTTCCACAGGAAATTTTTTGGTTTTTCTCAATTACTGCCGGCACTCTGCCGAAATTTTTCCAGAATTTGCCGAAAAATAAAATTGGTCAAAAATTTTAAATAACTTTTCAACTTCTATTAAATGTTTTTAGTTCCTACCAAAAATGCTCACCACTTTTAAAAAGTAAGAAAATGATTTCAAATTTCCTTGTAGTGTACTTAATGAATTATCGGTAGGTGAAGTTCGATAGTTCATTAGGTATTCTACGGGATCATGTTATGCCTTACAGAGGGGTAAGATGTGACAGTGGATCTCTTGGGTGTAATTGGGATGATGAATAGTATAGCTTGAAGCTTGTAATTGATGATTATTTATTTGATTATAGTGGAAGATGGGATGTCCACGGATGTAATCCTATATTGAGTTAGTGAATCACATAGATTTTATTATTGTGGATGTTTGCTTTGTTTGTTTGTTTGTTTTTTTTTTTTTTTACACGCTTCTATGATGCGCATCATTTATTTTCTAAATTCACTACAAAAATTACATAGTTTAGCTATTGGGTTTCACAAGCATCAAATGCACGTAGTATAATGAATTCTAATATTTTTGACACCTAAAAATAGGATATACTGTAACACCCCTCACCCGACTACAGTGTAGCCGAGTAAGGCGTGCTACAATCGGTGCCGGAGCACCCTAACTTATCTTACTTTATTTCTTTAATAATTTTGAATTCATTTATATTTTTAATATCAATTATTTTTCGATGGAGAAACCAACGGAGTTTCCCCTATTTTATTATCGTTTGGCGTATTTCAATATTCACCTGTTTGAAATTCAATAATATTTTCAAAATAAAGTCTTATCCTTGCTAATCATAATGATCTCATCAATCATTCTCATAATTTTCTCATATTTCAAATCTCATCCATACATTTCAATTTCATAATCATTTCCATACATTTCCATTCACACTCAATTCATATGTAAACATTCTCAAATTACATAAGCAAAATTTTCAAATTTCCTTAATTTACATAATTTACAAAATAATTACAAAATTTCATAATTTACATCATAATACAATATCTAGCATTTTATACAAAATACAAAATAGGATCTATATGGGCCCTATCTACATGCATTGCTGAGGAGGTGACAACCTTGA
Source organism: Hevea brasiliensis (assembly GCF_030052815.1). Lineage (NCBI taxonomy): Eukaryota > Viridiplantae > Streptophyta > Magnoliopsida > Malpighiales > Euphorbiaceae > Hevea > Hevea brasiliensis. The sequence goes on from NC_079493.1 coordinate 99,997,675, forward strand.
ATACTTCAGATACTTCCGCAGATCAAAACTCCCAAAATTCGATCAAATGTCCATTGGGTTCTAGCAATACTGCTTGAAGAAACAATTCCATCGCGCTAAGCATTGCTGCTTAGTGGTGCAATAATATAACAAGGAAATAATATACAAATAAAGATAGAAATAAAACATAATTCAAATAATTAAGATTTATTTATACTTCACATGCGGTTTCTAAAATTTAATATGTTTTATCCTAATTTAGTCTTCTTTGAAAGTGTTTATTTGCCAATGTACAGTAATAATGTACAAAGAAAAATGATTTGAAAATAATAAATTTATGCTTATATTGTTATATAAGCACATTTGCAATATTTATTTATGTTATAATTTTCTTTGCTAATCTTTTAGCATTTTCTCTATACTTGCTAGGTTGTCTCAGATTATTTCATAATAAGTAAATTTTGATATCTGTCCAGTTCATTTCGATTCTTTCTAATAAATAACTATCCTAATTTATTTTAGGTCATCTTACTCATTTATTTTATTTAATTTCTAATGTTTTTAATTGCTAATATTCTTAACTTATCTCAATAAATTTCACTGCCCAAGTAACCTATAACAGGCTGACTAAACTGGATAAGGGGTCGTTGGCACTGGACACCGCGGTGCCTTGGGCCGTCATACCATGGGACGCAGAACGTCAACCACGTATGCAGTCAGTATGGCTAAAAAGCCATGATAACACATAATGGGGCATAAAAGCCATGAATGTTGGCATAAAGCCATGGATGCGGGCATGAAGCCATGAATACAGGCATAAAGCCATGAATACAGGCATAAAGCCTTTCGCAGTACTGCTAAAACAATACCCTATTGGCATGCCAAACTATCCAATCTGACACACATGTCTAGGCAATACAAGGGCACATAATATCATTAAATATTAATATGTTGTGTTTTATGACTTCATTATTTCATGATAAATTTCAATTATAATTCATATATTCATTTGATCATTTATATGATTACAATTCACATCAATTATCCTTTTATACCATTGTACTCAAAATACTTCTCCTCTCTACAATAATGAGAACTAATGTCTCATTCATACATTAATATGGTTCAATTATTCATTCATTATGTTTTTCATATTGATTACAATTCTAAACAATGGTTCACATGTACCATTGTATTCAAAACATTTTTTCCTTTCTCATTTATACATTCAAGAATCTACTCATGTAATTACAATTTTTATATTTCAAGTTGAGTTACTAATATTTTATGAATTCCATTTGTGATGGGCATATAAGCCTTAACTATCTATTTACATCAATTTGGTGACTTATTTTTCATGTTTCAAGTAATCCATGAAAATTTCATGGATTTCAAATTTATGCTCTTAATTCCCTTTTTAACAATTTTGACTAAGATGCATAGTCCACATTTGTCATACAATTCTAAGCATTTAAGCTTAGAATTGGTTCTAGGTATTCATCTTAATTTACTAATCATTTTGATTACTATTCACCTTACTAGTCAACCAAAATGTTGACTTTTTTATACTTAATGGATATACTAATTCTAATTACACCAAGATCCCACATTTTGAGTTTTACATTTGCTAGTATTAATTGCCAATTGCAATCTAAAGTCCCCAAGATGCCTTTCTAAATTTTCAGTTTTTTTTACTACCTAAGTTCACTATTCCATTGGACAATTTTAGAGTGGAAACTGGGCTAACCTTTCTCTCTTGATGGGAACCTAAATCACAAATGACACTTTTATCACATTTATTCATTTAACAATTTATTCATGTAAGTACATTTCATATTTCAAGTTTTGGTGTCACTATTCACCTCATTGGTCAACAAAAATGTTGACTTTTGGATAGAAAATAGGTGCATTGGTTTTAACACTCCCCATGTACCACATTTTTCATTTAAAACTTGTTGGAATTAAGCACCCATACCATTTCTAAACTTAAAACCAAGAGGGCAGAATTTTCAGTTTTTGAAGCCTAACTTTACTGTTCCATTAAGCACTGTTGCAGTGGGAATTTGAGGAAATGGTAAACATGAAAGTTGTTCCTTATTTTGTCTAGTTGAATTTCATTTTTTGAATCACTCCATTTGGAGTTTTGTAGCTCCAGATATGGTCCAAAAACCACAGCTGGCCGGATTGGAAAAACTGCAGAATTACCAAATCTACAGTACCATGAACAGTGACTGTGACTGCCATTTGGGTTAGGTTCTGGTCATAATTTGGGGTAGGTTTCTTCATGAAAGTTGTTTGTCTAGGTCTTAACTTGTTGTTGTAAAAATTTCAGGTCAATTGACCATTTCTACAGTGAGTTATGGCCAAATGAACAGTTACTGTTCATTTGGTCATTCTGCAGAGAATTGCAGGGTACCCGGATTGGGGCCAACTTTTGGTCCACTTGCTTTGGTCTTTTGGGCAGGTTTTCTTCAGCAAAATTGTGCCATTATAAGTCTAGTTTCATGTCCAATTGGCCAAACACCAATTGAACCTACACAGCCAAAGATATGGCAGTCCAAGTGGGCTGGAATTCCAGCCACCCTGCTGCACTCACAAGGCAGCCTACCATTTCAGTTTGTAACACTCTAATGCACCTCAAATTATGGTCAACCTACCTCAAATGGTCACTAATTGACCATTAGAATGTTCTTTACCAATTTCATAAGCCAAGTCAAATTTTCACTCCTCAAAACCCTAATTCCCATTTCCATTTCACACTAGTTACCCTAGTTAACTAGCTAAGTCATTATCCACATAATTATGTACTTCAAACATGATCTCTAGTCCACTTTAAGTCCATCAAAACTATCTAATTCATTCCTTCCTTAGGGCTGCCGAAAATTCATGGTATACATGCACATGAATTTAGTCCATTTAATTTACCATTTCAAATCAATTTCAAGTTCTTAACATGAAATAAAAGGAATACTTGCATAAATAAGCACTAACCTCTTTGCTCAACTTATTGAACTTATAAAAACTCTAGAATTTCTCCTCTTTGTGGCTGCCTAGAGTTGCCTTGTGATGTGGGGATAAGTTTTAGTGAAGATGACTTAGGGTTTTGGGGAGAGGTTTAAGAGATTTTTAAGCTTGATTTAAGGAGAAAAATGGAGGGTTATGGAGGAGAGGGAGAGAATTTCGGCTGGCTGAAGAAGAAGGATGAAAACCAGAAAATTTTTGTCCATTTTCTCTCTTTTAATTGTTTTAAAAAGGTTTGTTAAATGGTGATTGGTGGGAGGTTTTAAATGACATCATTATGATGTCATAATTAGGCATTTTCTTCCATTTTCTTTTCTTCTTTTCTCTACTCATTTCCAATTTAATTTTTAGCAATATTTATTCATATTTTATGTCATAATAATTATTTATTCAACTGGACAAGTCGGCCAAAAATCGTTTCTGAAGGCGAAATGACCAAAATGCCCTCCGTTAAACGGTCAAAATTATCTGCCGATTGAAAATTTTTCTAAATATTTTCTTGGCATTCTAATGCCATAGGAACCTCAATGACCCTTCTCTGGAGTCCCAAAAATTATTTTATGAATTTTTCCCAGTCTAGGGCTCCTCGTTAGAACCGCAACTTCCTCGGTTACCCATCGCTTGGGCACGGCTCATTTAACTTGGTTGTATTTTATTTCTAAAATTTTTACTAAATTTTTCTTGTTAATATTTGAGTTAATTATGGTTCTGACTTTAGTTTAAATATTTTTGGACGTTCTAGTGTCGGGACGACAGTCACCTGATCGAAGAGAATGTATGGAGTTACTCTGATGAGGGTGTTACATATACTTTAAACCAAAGATAACATGGAACAGCAAGCAAGTTTTTTGAGAACAATTTAACTCAAAAAAATTCTTGTAAATTTTTTTATCAGGATATATAAGAAAACTTTGGGTTGGGTTGTTGCAAACCATAAGTCTTCTAATTATCTCAGGCTTTACAGATATCCATACAAATTACTTATGAGGAAATCTTTATGACCTTTCTTTGAGGGAGGAGTAAGACAAGAGTGCTAGCTCTAAAAATGGGAAAGGATGAGAGTGAGAATGGATAACAACTTTCATATACCTTAAGTAGCTGTGTGTGTGTGTGTGTGTGTGTGTGTGTGTGTTGCGCGTATGAGTTAATTCTAGTAATTATCAATTTAACTCACTAAATTGATTAATTACAAATTAACCTAGGAAATAAAAATCACATAATTAATTCCTTTAACTCTTAGAACATTAAATTAAGTCAATACTTAATTATTAGGACCTAAAGCAGTACTAATAAAATTATGCTTTAGTCCATAAGTCTTTAGAGTTATATCTCATTCAATCAAATCCAACTTGATAGCCCCATTTTAATTCCTCACTCATATTCTATATATGTGTGACTCATTAGGTTCCTAATGTGTTGGCAACAAATATAATTATAATCATTCTTAATGATTAAACAAAATTAACACTTTAATTTTATTAGCAATGTACAATTGATCAATTATATTTGTTGATCAAGATTGATATCTAGCAATGTGTCATGACCATCCAAATATTAGAATTTGTTAAAGTGGTTTGACTAACCTTTCAGTGAATAGTCTATTAGTATAATTATTTCCTTTATCAAAATGCACTAATTTGTTAACTGTTGCATGGAATGTATACGCTATGTATAAATCATGTATGTCCTTCTAGTGTGATTGCTTAACGAATAGGATTCCAAATCATATTTATGAATCTTTTTTTACCTTGCATCTGTATATCTCAGTCTAAAGATTATATGCACTGATATGATTTATGATAATGCATTGACAAGAGTAAACTCCATGTGCTTATCATAAATGTCACTGGTTAGGCCTACTTATCATGCATAAGTGCCTATCATGTTTGTTATATGGCATGGACTCACCATTCCATCTTATTTTCATCTTATATAAATACATTGGGAACAAACATGAATACAATCTTTCTGGATAAGTCATGTCCTGTGTGAAGTATTTTTTATTGTGAACCAATTTATGATACTTTGTGCTAGAAATGCTGTCACTCATATTCTTAATAACTTAAGAATAGAATTTCTAACAAAATATCAATGGACCTTTTCTATTACACATAAATATATTATGTAAACGGAAAAGTGAAAATGCCTTTTATTAATAAAACATGTGCAAGATACATACTAAATGATATACTCTAGGGCATACTACTAATAATCTCTTGGGTGTAATTAGGATGATGGATAGTATAGCTTAGAGCTTATAATTGATAATTATTTATTTGACTATAATGGAAGATGATATGTCTGTGGATGTAACTCTATGTTGAGAGGGTGAACCTCCTAAATTTTGTTGTTGTGGATGTTTGCTTGGTCTTTTTATAGTTTCCACACTTTCATGATGTACAGCAATTAGTAGAGTTTGGGGATAATTGGTGAGTTTGGTTGAAGGTGAAGCTGCTGTAACATATAGAAGTCACACATGCAATAATGGTGACACAAGTTCAAGGTGGAGAAAAATTGAAATTGAGGTAGAGCTCTTGATGCGAAATCAAGAAAGTTGATGACATGAGATTTTTTGAAAAAGGAAGCAACACTTAAGATGAAGATTGAAGATATTGATGATTTGAAGGCTTCAGGTTTAAGCATGTAGTTTTGATGATTAAATACACCTAAGAATTCGAGGTATGCAATAGTTGATGGATTTTAAGTTAAGGTGGAGCTTACTAGAATTATGACTCAAAATCTTAATGGGATTTGAATAGATATCTTTTCCTTATTTAAGTGGGAGAAATATTCCTCAATAAGTGGAGGATTATTTCCTATGTTATGTAGAACTCTAATTTTCGTGTTATTCCTAATTGAGTGGCATGTCTAATTAGATTAGAATTAAGGAGCCTAACACTATAAATAGGATAACGGTGGAAAGATTATTTGGCTTTCCGCCCATGTAGTAAATGGCTTTGCCAATTGCTGCGAATTTGGCTATGCCCATTAATGAGGGGCTCTTATCCATTGTAGTCCCATGGAGAGGGAGAGGTCTTGGTCTAAGATGGAGAAAGGCATAGTCCAAGAGGAATGGGCTATTGTCCATTGTAATTAAAGACACCCTTCATGGTGTAGCAGTTAAAATAGTAAATATATTGGGTTATGTCTAGAGGAGACTGAAACAGACTAACTAATGTATTTACTATAAGCAGTTTGTAGTGGATGTAACACCCTCATTTGCATAGCCTGGTATATTTCACTGTTCCGGTGACCGGTGTCGGTTCGAATAATTAAGGAGATTAGAACCACATCCGAGACACCTAGATAAGCCTTGAATACAAATAATTAGTGATTGACAGATAGGTAAGTATAAATAAGAAAAACATAACATAAAAGATTAAATGAGCCGGGAGTCACAGCGATGGGTGACCTTCCCGGGAAGTGACTGCGAAGGCCATCGTAACCTAAATTCTGAACCGGAAAATGTGACGCTACGGTCCTTAGGATTATTGCGAACCCAGTGGAAAAGAGAAAATCACGAAAAGAATTGTTAAGGTGTCAAATAATTAGGTCGAGATCCGAAGAACTATCGAATAATTTGCAAATCAGATTGAATCAGTGAGGGGCAATTTGGTCAATTCACCCCTAGAACTGACTCCTGACCTAAGTGTCCTATAAAATCGGAGAAACAAAAATTTTAAAATCAAGAATTAAATTAAAGAACTATTAAAAAATTTAAGAAAAATAAAAAGAATAAAACTTTGAGTTATGACATCATGTGGATGACATCATACATGATGTTAAAATTCATTTTATTTTTCCCGCCAATTTTGACTAAGTCAAAAATCATTATTAAATACATAAAAATACAAAAAATTAAAAAGAAAAACCCATTTCTTCTCCTCCTTCAAGCTTTGGCCAAAACTTCCACCCCTCTCCTCCATTGAAACACCTCCATGAAAGCTTCGCTACAAGCTTACTTCTTTACTTATTTAACCCTAATTTCCCAAATTTCCCCCATAAAGCTTGCTCTCTTCACTTGAGAAGGTGATTTGAAGAAGCAAAGAAAAGGAAAAAGGAAGTGAAGTGAAAAATTGAAGTTCAAAGTGAAGGTAAGCAATTTAATTTGAAATTTTAGATTGATGCACATGTATTAAGTTGATTTAACTTAGATTTTCACTTAAATTTAAAACAAAACAATTGTTGGGAGAGTAATTAGAAATTCGGCCAGCTTATGTGAGGGTTTCAATTGAATGAATTTGGTGCAATTGAATTGCTAATTTAGGTGAATTAGAGGTGTAAACAATGAATATATATTTTGATTTCATTAGATATTAAATTTATGTAATTAGGGTTCTTGAGCATGTGAAAAATGGGGAAAAATTTGGGGAATTAGTCAATTGATGCAATTGATCTTATTTGAGTTGAGAAATGGTCAATTGGGACCATTTGTGGTGTGTGTGAATTGGTAGAACCAAATTGCAATTCGGATTGGTTAGTGTTCATATTCTGGCAGCTTGACCTAGGTCCCTTTCAGGGACCAAAACTGAAAATTTACCAACCCAATTGGTGTGAGGCCAATTGGGAATGAAAACAGACACATAATGGCACATTTTTCATTTAGGAATCATGCCCAGAAAATGGCCATAACATAGTGAACAATTAGGTCAAACCCGTGTGTAGTGCACTGCCACTATACCAAAATGACCAAATGAATAGTGTATCTTCATTTAGACCTGTATCATTTGGCCATAACTTGGGCTATACAGGTTCAAATGACCTGATGTTTGTGGTATTGGAAAGGTATGACATAGCACTACAACTTTCATGAAGAACACCAACCCAAATTCTGCCCATAACTAAGTCATTTTTCTACCCAAAATTTAGTGATCCAAAACTGCTAGAACCAAATTAGGTGCCCAAAAATCTGGGTTAGACCAATCCGGCCAGCCATGTTCAAATGGCCATATCTTGGGCTACAAAACTCTAAATGGAGTGATTCAAAAAGGGAATTAAAGATAAGACAATAAGGAACAACTTTTATGAAGAACACTTTTCTAAATTCGCAAAGAAACATGATCAATGGAATAATACAAAATAGGATATTAAATCTGAAAATTTTGAAATTGTACCTAAAAGACCTAAAATTTGAAGAAACAATCAAAACCAACAAATTAGGCACCCAAAATGTAGTATGTGAGTGTAATTAAATTTCCCATACCTATTAAGCATAAGAAAGTCAACATTTTGATTTGAATAGTATCATGAATAGTAACGCCGAAATGAAAATTTTCAAGAGTGTTAGTTTAAGCATATTGGGGCTAGAATTGAGCATATATGAATTAATTATTGGATTTATTGTGAGATAAGATACTGAAACACTGTCAATTGTGTGTTTCAGCTGAAAAAGACCCAGAAGGAACAAAGGACTGAGTCAAGGCCTAGAGGTGACTCACGTCAGGTTTGTGCACAATAAATTTATGTAATTGTTTTCCAATTGAAAATTTGAATTGCTATGCTTTATGAAATCGCTGTGTTATTTATGAATTGTGTTGCCACTTTGTGACTGCAAAAATGACTTTGGAAATTGTTTGGGATCTCTCATAAATTATTGGAAATAATTATTTTAAATTGATTTTGGATTCACACTTAGCATGACAGTATCACATTATTCCTCCTCCATTTATGGGGTTTAGATCATTTATTTTCCTCTCTCTCTGGCTTACAAGCTGAGGTTGAGATCGGATGAGTACTCATTATCTAGCTAGCCACCTCCCTCATTGATTTCGATTAGTGAGGTTGTAGATCACTTTGTTGTGGTGTACAACACGGCATTGATCGAAAATTTTGTGTCATGGCTTAAGTTGTATATGGATTGGCAACACTGTGTTTATTAAATTGTTTGACCAAAATTGTGCTAAAAGACGCTTAAAAAAAATTGTGGAATATAATTGTTCAATTTTTGAATTGTAAATTGTTCATAAATGTTTTATATTATGCCTTTACATTTTATTGTGCATCACTGAATATTTTTATACTCAGCGATAGCTTCTTTTGTTGTCGCAAATAGAGGCAAGGAAAAAGCAGCAGAGTGAGTTGCTGATTGTGGAGACTACCCAGAGACTTTTATACGGGTATTTGATTATACCCTTGTAATTTCTTGATGTAAATAATTTTGTAGTCATATATACTTTTGTAACTGAGCAGTTGTATAGTCATATGTATTAATATGGTCTTTTGGCTTTTTATGTCTGTGAACTAAATTGTGAATGTAATCAAATATTTTAAATGCATGGTGTATAACTTATTTTGGAAAAATTTGGGATGACAATCTTATTTTGAATTGTGGAGATTGGATGGATTTATGTTGATTGAGTGATTTGGTGGTTGAGATTTGATGAAGTGCTGTTATTGGAAGTGTTTTTCCACAGGAAATTTTTTGGTTTTTCTCAATTACTGCCGGCACTCTGCCGAAATTTTTCCAGAATTTGCCGAAAAATAAAATTGGTCAAAAATTTTAAATAACTTTTCAACTTCTATTAAATGTTTTTAGTTCCTACCAAAAATGCTCACCACTTTTAAAAAGTAAGAAAATGGTTTCAAATTTCCTTGTAGTGTACTTAATGAATTATCGGTAGGTGAAGTTCGATAGTTCATTAGGTATTCTACGGGATCATGTTATGCCTTACAGAGGGGTAAGATGTGACAGTGGATCTCTTGGGTGTAATTGGGATGATGAATAGTATAGCTTGAAGCTTGTAATTGATGATTATTTATTTGATTATAGTGGAAGATGGGATGTCCACGGATGTAATCCTATATTGAGTTAGTGAATCACATAGATTTTATTATTGTGGATGTTTGCTTTGTTTGTTTGTTTTTTTTTTTTTTTTTTTTTACACGCTTCTATGATGCGCATCATTTATTTTCTAAATTCACTACAAAAATTACATAGTTTAGCTATTGGGTTTCACAAGCATCAAATGCACGTAGTATAATGAATTCTAATATTTTTGACACCTAAAAATAGGATATACTGTAACACCCCTCACCCGACTACAGTGTAGCCGAGTAAGGCGCGCTACAATCGGTGCCGGAGCACCCTAACTTATCTTACTTTATTTCTTTAATAATTTTGAATTCATTTATATTTTTAATATCAATTATTTTTCGATGGAGAAACCAACGGAGTTTCCCCTATTTTATTATCATTTGGCGTATTTCAATATTCACCTGTTTGAAATTCAATAATATTTTCAAAATAAAGTCTTATCCTTGCTAATCATAATGATCTCATCAATCATTCTCATAATTTTCTCATATTTCAAATCTCATCCATACATTTCAATTTCATAATCATTTCCATACATTTCCATTCACACTCAATTCATATGTAAACATTCTCAAATTACATAAGCAAAATTTTCAAATTTCCTTAATTTACATAATTTACAAAATAATTACAAAATTTCATAATTTACATCATAATACAATATCTAGCATTTTATACAAAATACAAAATAGGATCTATATGGGCCCTATCTACATGCATTGCTGAGGAGGTGACAACCTTGAATACTTGATACTTCAGATCAAAACTCCCAAAATTCCGATCAAATGTCCATTGGGTTCTAGCTTGATACTGCCTTGAAGGAAACAATTCCATCGCGCTAAGCATTGCTGCTTAGTGGTGCAATAATATAACAAGGAAATAATATACAAATAAAGATAGAAATAAAACATAATTCAAATAATTAAGATTTATTTATACTTCACATGCGGTTTCTAAAATTTAATATGTTTTATCCTAATTTAGTCTTCTTTGAAAGTGTTTATTTGCTAATGTACAGTAATAATGTACAAAGAAAAATGATTTGAAAATAATAAATTTATGCTTATATTGTTATATAAGCACATTTGCAATATTTATTTATGTTATAATTTTCTTTGCTAATCTTTTAGCATTTTCTCTATACTTGCTAGGTTGTCTCAGATTATTTCATAATAAGTAAATTTTGATATCATGTCAGTTCATTTGATTCTTTCTAATAAATAACTATCCTAATTTATTTTAGGTCATCTTACTCATTTATTTTATTTAATTTCTAATGTTTTTAATTGCTAATATTCTTAACTTATCTCAATAAATTTCATCGCCCAAGTAATCGATGGCTAAAAAGACATGATAACACAAAATGGGCCATAAAATCCATGAATGTTTGAATAAAGCCATGGATGCGGGCATGAAGCCATGAATACAGCATAAAGCCAATGAAGCATAAAGCCTTTCGCAAGATCGCTAAACAATACCTATTGGCATGCCAAACTATCCAATCTGACACACATGTCTAGGCAATACAAGGGCACATAATATCATTAAATATTAATATGTTGTGTTTTATGACTTCATTATTTCATGATAAATTTCAATTATAATTCATATATTCATTTGATCATTTATATGATTACAATTCACATCAATTATCCTTTTATACCATTGTACTCAAAATACTTCTCCTCTCTACAATAATGAGAACTAATGTCTCATTCATACATTAATATGGTTCAATTATTCATTCATTATGTTTTTCATATTGATTACAATTCTAAACAATGGTTCACATGTACCATTGTATTCAAAACATTTTTTCCTTTCTCATTTATACATTCAAGAATCTACTCATGTAATTACACTTTTTATATTTCAAGTTGAGTTACTAATATTTTATGAATTCCATTTGTGATGGGCATATAAGCCTTAACTATCTATTTACATCAATTTGGTGACTTATTTTTCATGTTTCAAGTAATCCATGAAAATTTCATGGATTTCAAATTTATGCTCTTAATTCCCTTTTTAACAATTTTGACTAAGATGCATAGTCCACATTTGTCATACAATTCTAAGCATTTAAGTTTAGAATTGGTTCTAGGTATTCATCTTAATTTACTAATCATTTTGATTACTATTCACCTTACTAGTCAACCAAAATGTTGACTTTTTTTATACTTAATGGATATACTAATTCTAATTACACCAAGATCCCACATTTTGAGTTTTACATTTGCTAGTATTAATTGCCAATTGCAATCTAAAGTCCCCAAGATGCCTTTCTAAATTTTCAGTTTTTTTTACTACCTAAGTTCACTATTCCATTGGACAATTTTAGAGTGGAAACTGGGCTAACCTTTCTCTCTTGATGGGAACCTAAATCACAAATGACACTTTTATCACATTTATTCATTTAACAATTTATTCATGTAAGTACATTTCATATTTCAAGTTTTGGTGTCACTATTCACCTCATTGGTCAACAAAAATGTTGACTTTTGGATAGAAAATAGGTGCATTGGTTTTAACACTCCCCATGTACCACATTTTTCATTTAAAACTTGTTGGAATTAAGCACCCATACCATTTCTAAACTTAAAACCAAGAGGGCAGAATTTTCAGTTTTTGAAGCCTAACTTTATTGTTCCATTAAGCACTGTTGCAGTGGGAATTTGAGGAAATGGTAAACATGAAAGTTGTTCCTTATTTTGTCTAGTTGAATTTCATTTTTTGAATCACTCCATTTGGAGTTTTGTAGCTCCAGATATGGTCCAAAAACCACAACTGGCCGGATTGGAAAAACTGCAGAATTACCAAATCTACAGTACCATGAACAGTGACTGTGACTGCCATTTGGGTTAGGTTCTGGTCAAAATTTGGGCTAGGTTTCTTCATGAAAGTTGTTTGTCTAGGTCTTAACTTGTTGTTGTAAAAATTTCAGGTCAATTGACCATTTCTACAGTGAGTTATGGCCAAATGAACAGTTACTGTTCATTTGGTCATTCTGCAGAATTAGCTTGCAGGGTACCCGGATTGGGGCCAACTTTTGGTCCACTTGCTTTGGTCTTTTGGGCAGGGTTTCTTCAGAAAAATTGTGCCATTATAAGTCTAGTTTCATGTACAATTGGCCAAACACCAATTGAACCTATACAGCCAAAGATATGGCAGTCCAAGTGGGCTGGAATTCCAGCCACCCTGCTGCACTCACAAGGCAGCCTACCATTTCAGTTTGTAACACTCTAATGCACCTCAAATTATGGTCAACCTACCTCAAATGGTCACTAATTGACCATTAGAATGTTCTTTACCAATTTCATAAGCCAAGTCAAATTTTCACTCCTCAAAACCCTAATTCCCATTTCCATTTCACACTAGTTACCCTAGTTAACTAGCTAAGTCATTATCCACATAATTATGTACTTCAAACATGATCTCTAGTCCACTTTAAGTCCATCAAAACTATCTAATTCATTCCTTCCTTAGGGCTGCTAAAAATTCATGGTATACATGCACATGAATTTAGTCCATTTAATTTACCATTTCAAATCAATTTCAAGTTCTTAACATGAAATAAAAGGAATACTTGCATAAATAAGCACTAACCTCTTTGCTCAACTTATTGAACTTATAAAAACTCTAGAATTTCTCCTCTTTGTGGCTGCCTAGAGTTGCCTTGTGATGTGGGGATAAGTTTTAGTGAAGATGACTTAGGGTTTTGGGGAGAGGTTTAAGAGATTTTTAAGCTTGATTTAAGGAGAAAAATGGAGGGTTATGGAGGAGAGGGAGAGAATTTCGGCTGGCTGAAGAAGAAGGATGAAAACCAGAAAATTTTTGTCCATTTTCTCTCTTTTAATTGTTTTAAAAAGGTTTGTTAAATGGTGATTGGTGGGAGGTTTTAAATGACATCATTATGATGTCATAATTAGGCATTTTCTTCCATTTTCTTTTCTTCTTTTCTCTACTCATTTCCAATTTAATTTTTAGCAATATTTATTCATATTTTATGTCATAATAATTATTTATTCAACTGGACAAGTCGGCCAAAAATCGTCTCTGAAGGTGAAATGACCAAAATGCCTCCGCTCGCTTAACGGTCAAAATTGTCTCACTGATTGAAAATTTTTCTAAATATTTTCTTGGCATTCTAATGCCATAGGAACCTCAATGACCCGTCTCTGCAGACCCAAAAATTAAAATATGAATTTAACCCCAGGTCTAGGGCTCCTCGTTACGAGAACCGCAACTTCCCTCTGGTTACCCATCGCTTGGGCACCGGCTCATTTAACTTGGTTGTATTTTATTTCTAAAATTTTTACTAAATTTTTCTTGTTAATATTTGAGTTAATTATGGTTCCTGACTTTAGTTTAAATATTTTTTCGGAAGTTCTAGTCAATCCGACCGACAGGTCACCTAATAGTAGAATGTACGGAGTTGCTACAGTGAGGGTGTTACATATACTTTAAACCAAAGATAACATGGAACAGCAAGCAAGTTTGTTGAGAACAATTTACCTCAAAAAAATTCTTGTAAATTTTTTTATCAGGATATATAAGAAAACTTTGGGTTGGGTTGTTGCAAACCATAAGCCTTCTAATTATCTGGGCTTTAACAGTATCCATACAAATTACTTATGAGGAAATCTTTATGACCTTTCTTTGAGGGAGGAGTAAGACAAGAGTGCTAGCTCTAAAAATGGGAAAGGATGAGAGTGAGAATGGACAACAACTTTCATATACCTTAAGTAGCTGTGTGTGTGTGTGTGTGTGTGTGTGTTGCGCGTATGAGTTAATTCTAGTAATTATCAATTTAACTCACTAAATTGATTAATTACAAATTAACCTAGGAAATAAAAATCACATAATTAATTCCTTTAACTCTTAGAACATTAAATTAAGTCAATACTTAATTATTAGGACCTAAAGCAGTACTAATAAAATTATGCTTTAGTCCATAAGTCTTTAGAGTTATATCTCATTCAATCAAATCCAACTTGATAGCCCCATTTTAATTCCTCACTCATATTCTATATATGTGTGACTCATTAGGTTCCTAATGTGTTGGCAACAAATATAATTATAATCATTCTTAATGATTAAACAAAATTAACACTTTAATTTTATTAGCAATGTACAATTGATCAATTATATTTGTTGATCAAGATTGATATCTAGCAATGTGTCATGACCATCCAAATATTAGAATTTGTTAAAGTGGTTTGACTAACCTTTCAGTGAATAGTCTATTAGTATAATTATTTCCTTTATCAAAATGCACTAATTTATTAACTGTTGCATGGAATGTGTCTGCTATGTATAAATCATGTATGTCCTTCTAGTGTGATTGCTTAACTGAATAGGATTCCAAATCATATTTATGAATCTTTTTTTTACCTTGCATAAGGATTTAGCAATCCATATTAGCCAAGAACAATTAGAACATTATCCTTATTACCTAGGGATGAATCCTCTCTTGACAACTAAATACCTCTATGTAGTTCAAACTATATCCAATGACTACTCCACTTGTCAAACATGAATAGAATGACTTGTAAATAGTATCAAAACATAGTAATTCATATACATAATAACTTAGCATCTCAAGTTGAAGGATCACTTACACGACTGTAACACAAGTCTTTCCATAGACATAAGTAAACTTCTATATGGAATTCTCATGTGGGTCAGTTCAGTGAATTTGTCTTAACAAGCACCTACACATGAGTTCTAGGTATCATCTATATACATCAGTTTAGTGAGAATAATTGTTTCCTTTCACAAATGAAAGGATATAATGTGTTTTGATCTCAATAGTTATGATTAATGTCCATTCCTTTGTAAAGCCTATTAGTCCGATGGACTTTATTTTACTATAGGTTCATTAATATTTACTAATATTCATATGAACATTAAAGATAAAACCATCATTTAATAATTATAAAATGTATATTCACATGAAATTAAGTGATTACACCTACAACCAATAATTGGTTGAAGTGCAGATACACTAACAATCTCCCATTTGCACTAGAGCCAATCATTATGGTATCTCATACCAAAACCTACAGGTGATGATTATGTCTTTATTAGGATAAAGTCTTAATGAGAGGATCTATAAAATTCTCTTCAATGGGTATGCTTTCAATTTTTGCATCTTTCTAATCAAATTGAAATGCCTATGTACAAGTTTGGATCTTTGATGAAACCTAGGTTCCTTAGCTTGCACTATGGCTCCATTGTTGTAACAATATAGGGTTACCAGGTCAACAATGCTAGGAACCACACCAAGTTTATTGATGAACTTATGGATCCAAACTACCTCTTTCACTACCTCAGACGTAAAGATGTACTTACTTTCAATTGTACAATTTGCTGTGGTCTTTGATTTGGAACTCTTCCATCTCATTGCACCATCATTGTATAAAATTATGTCTAGATTAAGATTTGCAATCATCTTTATCAGATTGAAAGCTAGCATCTGTATACCCTTGAATTACTAGTTCACCACCTCCATAGACCAAAACAAATGTCTTTTGTCCTTCTCAAGTACTTAAGAATGTTCTTTACTATTATCTAGTGACGCTCTCCTAGATTAGCCTAGTATCTGTTAGCTATGCTCAGAGCATAAGATACATCAAGTTTTGTTCATAACATCGCATATATGATAGATCCACTGGTAGAGGCATAAAGAATCCTATCCATTTTCTCTTTTTCAATTTTTTTCTTAGGACACATGTCTTTAGAAAGAGACTACCATATGAAATAGGCAAAATCCCTGCTTAGACTTTTCCATGTTAAACTGCTTTAACATTTTTTCTATGCACACAAATCATGAAAGACCAAAGAGCCTTTTAGATCTATTTCTATAGTTCTAAATTCCTAGAATATAGGCTACTTCTCCTAAACCTTTGATGGAGAAATTTTTTGAGAAACAAATCTTTACAAATTGGAGTAATAGTACATTGTTTCCTATTAATGAAGGCTAGGCTTGCATAGTGGAAATTTTAAAATTTGACTTCAGCCTAAGATATATGCATGTCATGCTATTGTCACTTACTCGAATACTATTATAAAAAATACAAGTTAAATCTCATGTAACTAACACAAGTCCTCAATCTCATTTTGCATTTTACGAAGCAAGGTAGAAGATCCGAAAGTACATTTAGTGATCTTACTAAAAGGGGTGCAAAATCACAATTTTACCTCCTTTTTTGGGAAGCTAGATTACCAAACTTCAACCCTTGTCCATCCACACAAACTGAAGATCAAGTCTTTTGAACACTTGAATCGTAAACCTTGGTGTATCCTCTTTTTTGTCAATTAAATGGTACAAGGGGCTTTTGGTTCAAATTGTTTTCTTTCGGTTAATTAAAGAAACAATATCTTCAATTGATAGTTAAGAGTAATCACTTCAAATGTCTCTTGAACTTGTTATGGAAGAAAGACACAAGGTTCTCTAATGGTGGTTGAAAGAATTTGGAGAAAAAGAAGATGAAATTTTCTTAGCATCCCTAAAATTGCATGTCGATTTTTATTTATATCTTAGGGATATAGAAATCCCTAAAGTGGGGAGGAAATCTCTAACTTTTAGAGATTTCCAATCCCTAAACCATATATGTAATGACTCAAACTAGGGGCCGTTACTAGTGCTAGGGATCGAGTCAATTTAAGGCTATCAGAACCCATAGCAAGCCTAAAACCTGAAAAATTTATATACGTTCCTACATCTCACCATTTAAATATACATCAAACTATTATACTTTAGTCTTTTTATCCACACGTAAACATTCATAACATAATAATGGTTCATAATTTGAACCTTTGCATGAATAAGGGTTTACATAACATATACAAGGCTCTAAAAGTCTATACATGACATAAACATCCTATTCTAGGCCCTTAGAAACTATGAAATTAGGTTTTGGAACCTTGAAATCAAAGGAGAAATAAAGTTGGTAGAACCAAGTTCGACTACTGAACCTTAGAACGTTAGATGCTAATTTTCTATGGTAACCACTGCGCCTGTCGAACTTGGAAAATTTCAAAGTTCCAAAACACAACCCCATCACATATACACATCACTAGGGCCTAGAACAACTATAAAACATGCTTAATACCCATATACATTCATCAAAACTCAAATCCTAGGTTTTCCCCAAACCCAACATAGCATAAACTTCCAAAAAACTTAACTTAAAACAACTTTTCATGAAATTAAAGCTTTAAAAACCTAATTCATCATCAACTCTCTTAGATCTACCTATAGATCAAGAAGAAAAAAAGGTTACCTCTTTCCTTGTAGCTTAGAAGGGAGAGAACCAAAACATCAAAACTTGAATATACTTTTTCACACTTCCAAATGGAAGATTCCACCTCCGGATCTTTGAAAACTAAAAGGAATCTCTTCAAAGAGCTCCTTGTATGCCTCAAAGTTGAAAGAGAGAGAAAAGAAAGAAAACACTAAGTGTTTTGATTAGGAAATAAACTGAGTTCCCTTTTATACCCTCTCTATCGAGGGACATTTAATTGCTAAAAGTTCAACTTTCGGCTGCCAGAGTTGATTCTGCCTAAATTGGGCATTTGAACCATAAAAAGTACTTCGACTGTTGAAAATTTCTCGTTCGACTGCAGAAACTCCTTCTGCTTAAAATAATCTCTTTAAAATTTTTAAAGAATAAAACCCTTAAAACATTTTTCATTCTTAAATATATTTTGAACATTTTAAATACACATACATAAACATATTTTCACATCTTGCCACCACTTTCTTATTAGTGAAGTCTCACTCTTCACCATAATATTCCATCAAAAGTAGATATTCTGACATTTGGAAATGAAGGGTGTAACATTCTCCTCCCCTTATGAACATTCGTCCTCAAATGTTAAAACAAACACATAAAAGAAATCATAACAAACATAGCATACAGGACATAACTCCAAAAGGTAGGGATATTGTTGTATCATGGAATCATGGGTTTCCCACGTGCACTCTTCCATGTTGTGGCGATTCCATAACACCTTGACCATAAGTATCTCCTTGTTCCTCAGCTTCCTTACTTAAGTGTCTACAATCTGGACAAGCTATTCAACATAAGAAAGATCTTCCAAAATTTCCATGTTTGGCTCACTTATAACCTTATTCAGATTTGACTCGAACTTCCTCAACATAAAAACATGGAACACTAGATGTATCCTCTCTATTTCTGTGGTAAAGCTAACTTATAAGACACATTTTTTACCCTTTGCAGCACTTCATATGGTCTAATGTACCTTAGAGCTAGCTTGCTTCTTTTTCCAAACTGGATGACACCCTTTATTAAAGATACCTTTAGAAGCACCATGTCCCCCTCCTAAAAAACCACTTTTCTCCTATAGAGATCTGTTATATAACTTTTCTATCTACTGGCTGTTGTCTTCAACCTTGCCCTAATTAAAGGCATGGCTTGATTAGTAACTTCTACCAACTCCATTCCCATTAAGGCTCTTTCACCAACTTCTTCCCAACACACAGGAGACCTACATTTCCTCCCATCTAGAGCTTCATATGGTGCCATTCTGTTACTAGAGTGATAGCTGTTATTGTATGCAAACTCAACTAGGGGAAGGTACTTTTTGCACAATCCACCAAAGTCAAATACACACATTCTCACCATATCCTCCAAAGTCTATATGGTTCTTTCTCACTATCCATCTGTTTTAGGGTGAAAGGTAGTGCTGAAGTCTGACTTGGTGCCTAACTCATTTTGAAGGTAGTACCAAAACCTTGATGTGAACTGTGGTCCTCTATCAAAGACTATTGTCACTGGAGCTCCATGCAACCTTATTATCTCCGCCATGTACACCTGAGCTAACTTGTCCACTAAATAGTTAGCTCTAACGAGAATGAAGTGAGCAGTCTTGGTCAACCTATCCAACCCAAATTGAGTCATGTCTTTTGTAAGAGACTAGTAATCACATAATAAAGTCCATGGCCATATTTTCCCATTTCTACCATGGAATCAGTAGTAGGTTGAGCATTCCTGCTAGCTTATGATGCTCCAACTGTTAGTAGTATGCCCTAGAGCATATCATTTAGTATGTATCTTGTACATGTTTTTATTAATAAAAGGCATTTCCACTTTTCCATTTACATAAGATATTTATGTGTAATAGAAAAGGTCCATTGATATTTTGTTAGAAATTCTATTCTTAAGTTGTTAAGAATATGAGTGACAGTATTTCTAGTACAAAGTATCATAAATAGGTTCACAATCGAGGGTACTTCATAATAAGGACATGACTTATCCAGAAAGATTGTATTCATGTTTGTTCCCAAGTTATTTATATGAGATATAAATAAGATGGAATGGTGAGTCTCATGCCATATAACAAACATGATAGGCACTTATACATGATAAGTAGGTCGAACCAATGACATTTATGATAAACACATGGAGTTTACTCTTGTCAATATTTTGTCATAAATCATATTAGTGCATATAATCTTTAGACCTGAGATAGCACAGTTATCTTGTATATAGGTGGTTTGAGTTTGATACTGCTTTCATACTTGTACTGTGTATGGGTATATGGGCATGTGTTAGCTCTTACTAGTTATATATGGAGGTAGGTGTTAATCAAGATGGAATCTGTTCCTCTAAGTAAATAGAGATAAAATCCTATGTTCATTTAATTGTTCTTGATATTTCAAGTTCCTGGCCAGGACAGATAGATTTATTCAGAAAAGAGTTTCTGATGAGAAAATCTTTTTAATCAAGAACTGGAATTAAAAGAGAACATAATATTCATAGCAAATGGAGCTTGACATAAACCATGACTCCAGCTTGAGTTGGGATTTTGTAACAGAGAGATTCTAGTGCATGGTAACATATGATTATAGGTTGATTTAAGGTAAACCTTATTACTAATTGGGTGGCCATGGCATGCTATGCTAGGTGTTAACCATGGTCTGTGAGGTACATAAAATGATTTAGAGAAATCATTTATGGTAAGAAAGAGTTCTGATGATATTAAAAGTTGATATCATATCTCATTGCCAATTAATGATGAGCCTAGTAAGTCACACACATACACAAGTTATCACCTAATTAAAAATGATTTAATTAATTAATTAAAGAGTTTAATTGATTAATTAAATAGGTTTGATTTGTAATTAGATTGCAAAGTCCCTAGCATGACTTGAAACCAAATCTAGATTATTGGATGTATAGTATAAGTTAAATTTATATTTAAAGTGTTTAAATATGAATTTAATTAATGAGAAATTAATTAATAGAGATTAATTAATTTATTTATATTTGATATAAATTGATTAGAAGAAGAGAAATAATTATTTTGGGTTAAGAACTCAAAATTAAGACACAGGGGCATTTTGGTCATTTCACAGGGTGACACGTGGTACCATGAGATGGTGACACATGGCATACACATAAGCTTGCCAAATGTCTTTTAATCATGTAAGATGATTAAAATTAAGATTAAATATAGGTTTGACACTTGGCACAATGTGATTGGGTCAATTAAACCTAGAACCAATCAGAGGGTGACATGTGACAAGGGTTTAATGTGTTGACCTAGCTATATAAGTGTTGTTATGAAAAGAAAATAACATAACTAGCAGCTCCTCATCCTTGGTGCCACCACCCAAGAGTCTCCCTTCTCTTTCTCTTCATCTCTCATCTATTCCAAGAGATTAGCAAATAATCTCTTGAATTAAAAATACTAGAAATTATTTCTAGTGTCCTGTTTACATCTTTAATCTCTTAAAAGGTAGAACTTGATTTTCTAAATAATAGAAAAAGCTTTAGAAGCTGTTCAAGGGCTGCCATAGGTGTTCTTGGTGTGGACAAGCTAGAGGGACAACATCTGGTATCCTGAAGACGCATCCGAAAGGCACAAATACACTGCAGTGCATCAAGAGGTTAGTGTATTTGTTCTTGATCTAATCTAGGATTCTAAAATTAATCTGATTAATTTTAAAATCTTAAATGGCAAATACAGATCCAAAAACATATTAAAAGTGCTTTAATATGTTGTTTATCATTGAAATCAAATAGATAAAAATAAATCTTGCATGATGCATGTGACCCTAGGTGAAAATTTTTGAATTCAATGGTATAAACCTGTGTTTTTCACGCTTCCCTTCCTTTAATTGGTATCAGAGCCACCATATTTGCCATTTAGATTGTTGATTATATGATTTAATTGTGTGTTTTGATCATGAGATGATTTATCCATTGCTGGTTGCAATGGATGTGTGGCGGCATGCAAGAGAACACCTTTATGGTGCGCAAGGTTTGTGGCTTCATGGGTGGCTCAAGGTTTGGCTTTTTAATTTGCAATTGTTGTATGATCTAAAAGCTCATCCTATGTCTAATTAAATTGTTTAATTATAATTTCAATCACACAATTAAATTTTGATTCAAATCAGAATTTTAAAAATTGTTTGAATGTGATTCAAATCTGAATTTTAAAAGTTGTTTGAATGTGATTCAAATCTGAATTTTTAAAGTTGTTTGAACCATATTTAAATCTGATTTTTTAAAGTTGTTTGAATAATATTCAGATCTAAATTTTTAAAAATTGTTTGAATGTGATTCAAATCTGATTTTTTAAAAATTGTTTAAATGTGATTCAAATCTGAATTTTTAAGGTTGTTTGAATGTGATTCAAATATGAATTTTTAAATTTATTTGAATGAGATTCAAATATGAATTTTTAATTTTATTTGAATCATATTCAAATCTGGAATTTTAAGTTGAATATGAGATATTCAATTTAATTTAAGTATGTATGTTTTATTTAATTGTTAAATAGTGATATGCATGATGGATGATCATGGACTATAAAAGACCAATGTGATTGGATTTATTTCTTTTATATTTCTTTGGGATTGTAAATTAATTAATTTATTTTAATTTATTTTGGGCATGTATTATTAAGGTTGTAATAATTTTTGGGTTGTAATTTCATTTATTTAGTTCTTGTAAATTCGCCTTGGTATGCCAAGGATTACTATGTAATTGGATTGCAAGAAGTTCAAGGAGGTCAAGAGCATTGGTGGGACCAGTGGGAGGAATTCAAGATCAAGTGTTGATTATGTACTCCTTCAGCAACTCTTGTAAAATGAATGAATGAAACGTACCTAGGAATGCCCTAATTCAATTCTTGGTGGCTCAGAATTGAATCCCTTAGAAAGTCCATGATCATACCATATTTACTGCTTATCCATGAATGCATGAGATGTATGAGAATGTATGCAATTATATGATATATGCATGCTAAATGGATAATGTGCAAAGTGAGACCTTAATAGTAATTAGGATGATCATAAAATCTTCCAAACAAATGATTAAGTTGGAAATGCTATAATTAAAGTAATTATAACATGGGCCCTCCATTGGGGCAATTATTTTAAGAAATTTTAAATAGTTACATAAGATGCAATTAATTTAAGAGATTTTCTTAAGAATAATTGTTAAGCATGAGAAGTTGTAAATATGTAAATGGTTTGGTGGCCAATATTGGATGTACCTGAGGACATTAAAATTATTTGCATAATTACTGGCTCAATGGGATCAACTTAACTAATGCAAGATAAGTCAATAATGGATGTACCTGAGATTTTGAGCATTAGAGGCTAGGTAAAGGATTGAACCTCACATGAGATGTGATGGGCAAGGAGTTGCTCACTTGTAGTTTATTGTAATTCCAATAACGGATGTACCTGAGGATGATCAATAGAATTATAAGAATTCAATCACCCACTAGAAATCCATCCAACTAGGATTTCCGTTTTCTGCTTTGGAAGTGTAGGATTCGCTATGTTAGTGGGAGGACCAATTTGATTAAAAGACCATAATCATTTTGGTTAATTACTTGATACATTTACTAATTAATCTGATTATTTTTTGCAGTTAATTTTCTGATAATAATGAGCACAGAACAACCACCACCATCTAATATCCTTGCAAGCATACTTGATCGCAATAGGTTGACAGGACCTAATGTCTCTGATTGGCTAAGAAATTTGAAACTTGTCCTGAACCTTGAACATATAGGATATGTTCTAGATTCAAATGTTCCTAGTCCCTGACCTCCAGAGGCCACTCCAGAGGAACGTGAAACTTTGGACAAGTGGAAGGAGCATGATATGAGAGCTAAGTGTTACATGTTTGCTTCCATGAGTACTGAGTTACAGAAGCAGCATGAGAACATGCAGAGTGCGAGTGAGATCCTCCTTCACCTACAAGAGTTGTATGGTGAGCACAGTAGGAATGCTAGGTATGAGATATCTAGGCAGCTGTTCCGCATGAGGATGTCTGAGGGACAGAATGTTGGGGATTATGTCCACAAGATGATTCGGCTGATTGAGCAGTTGGAACATCTTGACTTCAACATGGATTTCTAACTACAGACGGATTTGATCCTTCAGTCCCTTCCTGAGTCTTTTGGGAATTTGTGACAAATTTCCATATGACTAAACAGGAATGCACTTTAGCTGGTTTACTCAACATGCTGGTTATTGCCCAAAAGAATATGCTGGGCAATAAAGGAAAAGAGGTAGCTTTGATTGCATCTTCTTCTGCTAGAAAGTCCAACAAGAAGAAGGGCAATAAGAAAAAGAAACCACAGATTCCTGGTCCTTTTAAGAAAATAGCTAAACAGAAAGGGAAGACTAAAGCTGATGGAGGCAAAGGAAAGTGTTTCCACTGCCAAAAGGATGGATACTGGAAAAGGAACTGCCCAGAGTATCTTGCTTCTCTAAAGGACAAGAAGGATACACCTTCAAAAGGTATGTCCATATCTTGTTATTTAGATTCTGATGATACTCATAGTTCATCTACAGCTTGAGTTTTAGATACTGGTGCCAGTTCTCACATTTCTAATGATATTCAGGAACTAGCAAATAGTAGCAGGTTGCGTTCTCAAGATGTTAGAGTCCAGATTGGCAATGGTTCAACTGTTGAAGCTTTAGCCATAGGATCTAAATCTTTTTACATGTTTGGACATGTTTTGTGTTTGGATAATATTTTATATGTACCTGATGCTTTTAAGAACATCATTTCTATATCTAGTTTGACTAGAAATGGCTATGAATTTCAATTCACAGATGATGTTTGCAATATTTATTTTGGAAATAAATATGTTGGTTCGGGTTATATGAATGAAGGTCATTATTATTTAGATAATAATGACAAACACAAAATGAATGCAAGTGATCTAAATGAATGCAATGCCATGGTGAAAACCAACTCAAGTTCAAAACATATTTGGCACTTAAGGTTATGTCATGCTGCAGAAGATAGGATTGCAAAACTGGAGAAAATGGGGATTCTATCCTCATTGGGCTCTGAGCTTACTCCAACTTGTGAATCTTTCCTTCAGGGCAAAATGACTAGATCACCCTTTGTTGGACAAGGGCTAAGGGCTGAAAATATTTTGGAGCTAATACATAGTGATGTATGTGGTCTATTTAAGGAAATGGCTAGAGGCGGTTTTCATTACTTTATTACCTTTACTGATGATAAATTAAGGTTTAGGTATTTGTATTTGATGAAATACAAACATGAATCTTTTGAAAAGTTCAAAGAATTTAAATCTGAAGTAGAAAATCAAACAGGAAAGAGTATTAAAGCTCTTCGATCAGATCGTGGAGGTGAATATTTGAGTACTAAATTTGATGAATACTTGAGAGAGCATGGCATTGTTACCCAGCTGACTCCTCCAGGAACGCCACAGCTAAATGGTGTATCTGAAAGGAGAAATCGTACCCTATTGGATATGGTACGTAGTATGATGAGCTATACCCATATGCCAATCTCCTTTTGGGGATTTGCATTAGAATCAGCTTTGTATATTCTGAATAAGATTCCATCAAAATCAGTTTCTTCCACACCTTATGAGATATGGCATGGAAGAAAACCAAGTCTTAAGCATGTTAAGATTTGGGGTTGTCTAGCTTATGTAAAAAAGCTGAATATTGATAAATTGGAAACCAGATCAGAAAAAGGTCGATTTGTTGGATATCCAAAAGATAGTTTTGGATATTATTTTTATTTGCCTACTTCACAAAAGGTTGTGATAAGTAGAGATGCCACATTTCTTGAACAACAGTTTGTTCAAGAAGGAGACAAAGGAAGGCAAATAGAGTTGGAATTGGAGAATTCTGACCAACCAACAGATCAGATGGATATAAATACATCTAGTCAACCTACACCCATTGATGAAACATCTACAACTACCCTCGTAGAACAACCAGGGTATCTCACCCACCAGTGAGATATGGTTTCCTTCATGAAGAAGAACAAGAGTTGTCTACACATGAAGAAGTAGATCATAGAGATGATCCACTTACCTATGAAGAAGCTATATTAGATATAGACTCTTCAAAATGGATTGATGCTATGAAATCCGAAATTGATTCCATGTATAAGAATCAAGTTTGGGATCTTGTTGACCCACCTGAAGGTATTATACCTATAGGGAACAAATGGGTTTTCAAGAAGAAAATTGGTTCTGATGAAAAGGTAGAGACCTATAAGGCAAGGCTAGTAGCGAAAGGGTTTCGCCAAAGGCAAGGAATCGACTATGAGGAGACTTTCTCGCCTGTTACCATGCTTAAATCAATTAGGATTCTATTAGCAATAGCTGCATACTATGATTATGAGATTTGGCAGATGGATGTCAAAACAGCTTTTCTCAATGGATACATTGAAGAGAACATTTTCATGGAACAACCTAGGGGTTTTGAATCCCAAGATGGTTCCAAGGTATGCAAGCTAAAGCGATCCATTTATAGGTTGAAGCAGGCTTCGAGGAGTTGGAACATCCATTTTGATGAAGCCATTAAATCCTTTGGTTTTATCAAAAATGAGGATGAGCCATGTGTATATAAGAAGGTTAGTAACAGTGCTATCACTTTCCTTGTCTTATATGTGGATGACATACTGTTAATGGGTAATGACACAGGTATGTTGACAACTGTAAAGGTATGGTTGTCAAATACATTCTCCATGAAAGACTTAGGGGAGGCAACCTATATTCTTGGGATTCTCATCTATAGAGATAGAGCGAAAAGAATAATTGGTTTATCCCAAAATCTATACTTGGAAAAGGTGTTAAAGAGGTTTAACATGCTTGATTCCAAGAGAGGATTGTTACCAGTGAGACATGGTATCCACCTTTCTAAAGAGATGTCTCCAAAGACACCTGAAGAAAGAGATAAGATGGCTAGGATTCCATATGCTTCGGCTATTGGAAGTTTAATGTATGCAATGTTGTGTACTAGGCCGGATATCGCATATCTCGTTAGTTTGACTAGCGGTATCAATCCAATCTAGGTTTGGAATCTTTGGATAGTCATCAAGAATATCCTTAAGTACTTGAGAAGAACTAAGGATTTATTCTTGATCTATGGAGGTGGAGACTTGCAATTGGATGGTTATACTGATTCTAATTTCCAATCAGATATCGATGATAGAAAGTCTACCTCTGGATATGTGTTCATTTGTAATGGAGGTGCAGTCAGTTGGAAGTGTAACACCCCGAACCTCTGAGTTATGAATAGTACCATTTTTAGTCCGTGACTAGTACTATTCAAAGACACCTTGAGGACCAAAAATAAAATGAAAATTTATTGAGATAGACACAATAAAAATTCAAATGACCCAAAAATATAAGGACTCACCGAGTATATTGAAAAAGAGGGATTATGACTCGATGAGGGGCATTTAGTCAATTCACCTCAAGAGTTGACTTTTGATCAAAATATTAATTAATTTAAGTGAAATTAATGAATTGAATTATGGAATAATTTTTTTTTAAGAAAAGAATTCAAGTATAAAGTGAAAGGAAAATAAAAGAAACAAAAATATAGAATTTTAGGTCCATTTTGACCCAATTAAAATTTTAGGACCAATGCGCTTTGGACAACTCAATTAAAATTAATTAAATAAATAAAAAAATTGGGATAAGTATAAAAGGAAACCATCTTCCTCCCTCCCTCATTTAGTTGCCCCCCCACACACCTCCTCTCCCTCTCTTTTCTTTCTTCTCTCTTCATTCTTCCACTTATAACCTCTCGCAACCCTTGATTTTTCCCATTTTTTCTCCATGGGTTTTCTATCTAATTGGTAGAAAACATCAAATTTATCTTTCATTGAGAGATTAGAAGCTAAGAGAACAAAAGAGTTAGAAGAAATTGAAGATTAAAAGTGGTCACTTGAGGTAAGTTTCTTTTCATGTTAGATTAGTTGTATAAGCCTTGAATGAAGTTAACTTATGATGAAATTTCATGAGAAATTGAAAGGAAACATGCATGGAACCTAAACTAGGGTTTTGGCCAACTTAGGGAAAATTAGGGTTTTGATGTATTTTAGTTAAATTGATGATAAATCTAAGTTAGTTGAAGTAGTATGCATAATTAGAGCAAAGAAATTGCATGAAATATGTATAAATTTAATTATGGGAGATTAGGGTTCATAGGAAAATTGGGTTTTGGTGCTAGAGAGTGAAATTGGTGTGTGTAGTGTTAAATTATGATCATTTGAGGTTTATTTAGTTTGAATTGACATTGGGTTGATGAATGAAAGTAATGAAATGGTAGGATTAGGGAAAATTGCAAACTTTGGTGTTTGAAAATTGTGGGGTTTGTGCTAGGAAATGTAATGGCCCGACCCACTAGTGATATTGTCCGCTCTGGGCCGAAGCCCTCATGGTTTTAAAACGCGTTACTAGGGGTTACGAACCACCAACTTATAAACCCAACATCTCTCCCGTGTTTTGCTGATGTGGGATTTGCCTAGGGTGTTACAATCCACCCCCCTTATGGGACTTAGCGTCCTCGCTGAGGTTTGCCCCACCATCGCTCAAGGTTGCACGCGGAGTGGCTCTGATACCACAAATGTAATGGTCCGGCCCACTAGTGATATTGTCCGCTCTGGGCCGAAGCCCTCACGGTTTTAAAACACGTCACTAGGGGTTACAAACCACCAACTTATAAACCTAGCATCTCTCCTGTGTTTTGCCTATGTGGGATTTGCCTAGGGTGTTACAGGAAGTGCCATTGATGTGTCAATGCTAAATTATAGTCATTTTGGGTGAATTAAATGTGAATTGAGGTTGGTTAGAGGGAATAATTGAAGAAATGAAAATTTTAAACTTAGGGCAGAATTTGCACACTGAGTTCAGTGTGTTTAACAGCCCATAAATTGAGCTACACAACTCCAATTGGTGTGAAACCAATTGGAAATGAAACTTAAGACATGGGGCTAGAATTTTCATGAAGAGACCCACCCCAGAAACTGCCCAGAAATTGCCTAAACCTTGGCTTGAACTTAGAGACACAATTCTAGAACCTGCAGAATTTAACCATATGAATAGTAAAATTTGCATGGCCATAACTCTCTCTAGAAAACTCTGATTTAGGTTATTCTTGAACCAATGGAAACCTAAGACATAGTAGAACATTTCATATGAAGAACTTGAGGCCAAATTATAGACTTAACCTAATCAAATTGCTGAGCAAAGTTGAATCACTGAATCTGTAGAATTGCAGATTTACCATATAAATAGTAAATTTTGCATGGCCATAACTCTCTCTAGAAAACTCCAATTTAGATGATTCTTGAACCGATGGAAACCTAAGACATAGTAGAACATTTCGTATGAAGAACATTAGACCAAATTATGGACTTAACTTGATCAAATTGCTGAACGAAGTTGGATCGATAAATTTGCCAGAACTAAATCTGTAGCATGAACAGTGATGTGAACAGTAACTGTATTTTGGTCATAACTTGAGCTACACAGCTCTAAATTAGGCGATTCAAAAAGGAAAATAAATTTAAGACCTAAATGAACAATTTTCATGAAGAACACCTCACCAAATTATGATCCAAACTAGGTAAAAATTGGGTTCAAAGATTGGGGCATCAAGCTGTCCCAAAACCAAAATATTCTAAAATTTTCAAAGCTAACTTGGGATGTATTAGACATGCATGTAATGAGTTCTTGGCAGCAATTGAGATTGGTATTGAGGTATTCTATTTGTGTATTTTCAGCAGAAAAAGAAGTTGGAACGGACAAGGAGAAGTAGGTAACACGAAAGAAGAGCATTGAAGGTTTGTGCACAACTAACATTTTCTTCGTTTTTAAACTTGTAAATTGCTTGGAATGTGTTAAATTGAATGAGTTTGCTTTGAACAAGTTTACTTTGATTGAAATATGGTTTTTCTCTTGCATTTAAGAAATTTGGGTGTTGCCACCTTTATATGGATATTATGATGAATTTAAATGTGTTTATTGGTTTCTAAATGTGATTATTGAGTGGGAAATTTTTGGAAACTGTTTTGAAACCACAGTTAGCATGACAGTCCCTTTTGGAACTCCCCAGTAGTAACGGCTACTTGGGGTTGATAATTGATATTGATTATGTCTCCCATTAATAACGGTTAGTGGGGTAAGACTACATGAGTACTCATTAGCTAGCTAGCCCTTCCCTCATTAATAACGGTTAGTGAGGTTGAGATTGCTTTGTCGTGGTGTACAACACGGCACTGATCGTGAAATTTTGTGTCATGGCCTAAACTGTGTGTTGATGTTGGCAACACTAATGCTTTGTGAATTGTGATTTATGAAGTGTGATTTCTCTTTTGAAATGTTATTCCAATAAATGGCTCTTATGGATTTAGAACTATTGTGAAGTTTTCATGCATAAGGAAAATGTGATTTATTATGCTTTGACAAATTGTGTTTTACCTTAAGTTTTAAAGTTATTAGTTGTGCACCACTGAGTGATATACTCAGCGATAGCTTCTTTATGCTGTCGCAGGTAAGGGAAAGGAGAAGGCTGCCGAGTGAGAGACTTGAAAGCAGCATTTTGGTATTGTTTGTGGGTATTTACATTAGGTATACCCTTGTGATTCCTTTGGATGTATTTTGTACCTATATGTATGGATGTACGGACATTGAGCAGTTTGTATTTAAAAGCATTGCTTTGCTATCACATTTTGAGTTTGTAACTATTTTGTATTTTACTTTGAGACTTATGAATATGTAACTCTTGCAATATTTAGTCTATCATTATTTCCAATGAATGTTTACATGGAATTTTAACTATTCTCATGCAGTTTTCTGCAAAAGAATTGATAAGATAAAAAGCTATGGTTTGTATTAAAATCCTTTGTAGCATAACTAATGGGTTATCGGTAGGTGGAGTTCGGTGATTCATTAGGTATGCTACGGGAATATGTTGTGCCTTACAAGGGATAAGGTGTGACATGTTTTAGTGGTATCAGAGCTTTGGTTTTTATACAAGTTTTGAAATTGCATGTTTGAAAATTTTTGATAAGTACAACTGCTCAATTGTCATTATTGATACATATAGTGCATTACATCATAAATATGGACTAATGGAGGGAAATCTCCTTGTGTTGGTTATTCAGGGAGTAGAATTCCTCGTGATTCAATATGGAAGAGGGGGATCACACAGTAGAGCAATCAGTAGCAGCTGAGGTACAGGGGGAAGCCCCAGCTCCTCAGAATGCCAGTGGATCAGCTGCACTCATCCCACCCATGCAGTTTCCTGCTCAGTTCGCTCAGCAGATGGCTGCAATATTTCAGCAAATGGTTGGCAATATACCAGTCCAAGCTCCTGTGCAAGCACCTCCAATGCAACCACCATCCCCAGCCAGACAATATGACAAGTTAATGAAGTATGGGGCAACAGAGTTCAAGGGTACAGTGGACCCATTGGAAGCTGAGCAATAGTTAGAACGAATGGAGAGGGTCTTCAAGAAATTGCACTGCACAGATGAGTTGAAATTTGAATATTCAATTTCCTTGCTGTATGGAGATGCATATGAGTGGTGGAAGACCATTGCCCACAGTTTGGCTGAGCCGCCAGTGCTGACATGGGATGACTTTCTAAGGGAGTTTAGACAGAAGTATGTTCCTGATACCTATGTGGATATGAAGCTACAGGAGTTTCTTAGTTTGAAGCAAGGGAACAAGATCAGAATGAGTATGAGAGAGACTTTTCTTGCCTCAGCCACTATGCTGGAAGCCTACTCACTACCAGTAGAGACAGATGCAAACGGTTTGAGGCCGGTTTGAGGCCTAGTTTGAGATTACAAGTGGTTGGGTTTCGACATGACAACTTCTTTGGGTTGATATCACAGGCCCTTGAATTGGAAAGGATAGAACTGGAAGGGGCATCTGAGAAGGTAACCACTGAAAAAGAGAAGAGTAGTAAGCCTACAGGTCAGAGTCCAAGTAACAATTCGGGTAAGAGGAAGAGCTTTGGGGGACCAAGTAACAGAGGATCTAGCAGGGGAAGATTCTCAGGGCAGAGGCCACCTAGATCCGGACAGCAGACATCTAGGGGTTCCTTTCCTACCCGTGCTTATGAGACTTGTAGCAGGACTCATGGAGGAGTATGTTATAAGACCATAGGAGCCTGTTACAACTGTAGTGGAAGTGGGCATTTTGCTAGAGATTGCACTAGTGCTCGCAGATCTGGGCCTCCTACTACCACTGAGAGATCTGTTCAAGGTTCTGCTTCCAGAGGACAACAGACAACTAGTAGAGGCAGAGGCAGGGGTAGAGGTAACACTTCTGGCAGCCAGGGCACAGTGAGCCAACCAGAGCAGAGTGGTGCACCAGTCAGGGTGTACACCATGCACCACAGGGATGAAGCTGAGACATCAGATGTTGTGGCTGGTACTTTCTCCATTTTTTATAGAGATGTATATGTACTATTTGACCCTGATTCTACACATTCTTATGCTAGTGCCAGTATTGCATGCTCTGTTGCTATTCCTTGTGTGAAATTGGATTATGATGTGCTAGTGACTAGTCCTTTAGGACAAGAGGTTAGGGTGAACAAATTGTATAAGGATTGTCCTTTGGTAATCCAAAGACATACATTCCTGTCAGACTTAATTGACATGCCCTTCCGAGATTATGATATCATCTTAGGCATGGATTGGTTAGCCAGGCATCATGCCATGATCGACTGTAGACTGAAGATAGTCACTTTTGGTCTTCTCTAGTATGCAGACGTAGTGATGCACGAGGAGAGGCAGTTATTGCCATCCAACATCATTTCAGCTGCACTTGCTAGAAAGATGATTAGAAAGGGATGTGAAGCTTATCTAGCTCATGTGATAGACACCCAGGTGGGGAGTCCAGATCTTAAAGATATTCCTACAGTATGGGATTTTCCGGATGTCTTTCCAGAAGAATTACCGGGATTGCCTCTAGAAAGAGAGGTGCAGTTTGAAATTGAGACTATGCCTGGTGTGGAGCCAATCTCCATCACTCCTTATAGGATGGCACCTGCCGAGTTGAAAGAGTTGAAGGTACAATTGCAGGAATTGTTAGATAAGGGTTTCATCCGCCCTAGCGTGTCACCTTGGGGAGCACCAGTATTATTTGTGAAGAAGAAGGATGGTACTCTCCGCCTATGCATAGACTACTGACAGTTGAATAAGGTGACCATAAAGAATAGATATCCTCTGCCACGGATCAATGATTTGTTTGATCAGTTGAAGAATGCAACTGTATTCTCCAAAATTGACTTGAGATTGGGCTACTACCAGTTGAGGGTGCAGGAGCAAAGTATTCCTAAAACCGCCTTTAGGACTTGGTATGGCCACTATGAGTTTTTGGTAATGCCATTCGAGTTAACTAATGCTCCAGCTGCTTTTATGGGCCTAATGAACACTATCTTCAGGCCATATTTGGACCAGTTTGTTGTGGTGTTCATTGATGATATTTTGGTGTACTCAAAGAATGCAGAGGAACATGACAAGCACTTGAGGATAGTATTGCAGACTTTGAGGGTGAAGCAGTTGTATGCCAAACCATCGAAATGTGAGTTTTAGCTAAAGGAGATAACATTTTTGGGGCATATTGTATCTGCAGAGGGTATCCAGGTGGATCCTAGCAAAGTAGAAGTCATTCTTAATTGGAAGCCACCTAGAAATGTCACGGAAGTTCAGAGTTTCCTTGGTTTAGCTGGGTATTATCGAAGGTTTGTGAAGGGATTCTCCACACTAGCATCTCCACTGACCAAGCTACTTAGGAAGGATGTAAAATTTCAGTGGACTGATCGGTGCCAGGAAAGTTTTGATGAGTTAAAGAGGCATTTAACTGAAGCTCCAGTCTTAACCTTGCCCACTTTGGGTAAGGAGTATACCATATATAGTGATGCTTCTCATAACGGATTAGGCTGTGTGTGATGCAAGATAGAAACGTCATTGCCTATGCTTCACGCCAGCTTAAACCGCATGAGAGGAATTATCCTACACATGACTTAGAGCTAGCCGCCATTGTCTTTGCCTTGAAGATCTGGAGACATTACTTGTATGGAGAGAGATGTTATATATACACAGATCATAAAAGTTTGAAATACTTGGGCACACAGAAGGAGTTAAATTTGAGGCAGAGGAGATGGTTAGAGCTGATAAAAGATTATGATTGCTTGATAGACTATCAGCCTGGAAAGGCAAATGTTATAGCTGATTCTTTAAGTCGCAAGACTATGGCTAGTTTGAGGGTTTCTCCTTTGTCCATGGTGCATGAATTAAGGGCATTGCATGCTAATTTGGAGATTAATGAAGATGGGTAGATGGTAGCTACTTGGCAAGTGAAGCCAATGCTGGCAGAATAAATTAAAGCAGTTGCACAGAAGGATGATAAGTATGTGAAGTTGATGGAAGAGGCTCAGGATGGCAAGAAACCAGAATTATCAGTAAATAATGAGAGCTTGTTGTTATATAAGGGCAGAATGTGCATTCCTGAGAATGTTGAACTGAGGCAGACCATTTTAAAGGAAGCACATGATTCACCTTTTGCAATGCACCCCGGTGGAACCAAAATGTATAGAAGTGTGAAAGAGCACTATTAGTGGAGAGGAATGAAGAAAGACATTGCAGAATATGTTGCCAAATGCCTAACTTGTCAGCAAGTAAAGGCAGAACACCAAGTGCCTGCAGGGTTGCTATAGCCATTGCAAATTCCCCAGTGGAAATGGGAAAGAATCACTATGGATTTCATGATAGGACTTCCACATACACAAAAGAATCATGATGCAATTTGGGTTATTGTTGATAGATTGACCAAGTCTGCACACTTTTTGCTAGTGAGGATGGATTACAGCCTGGAAAGATTGGCCAAACTGTACATTGATGATATTGTGAGGTTACATGGAGTGCCAGTGTCTATTGTGTCGGACAGAGACCCAAGGTTCACTTCTAGATTCTAGGGTAGTCTCCAAAAAGTCCCAGGAACTAGATTGAACTTCAGCACAGCATTCCATCCACAGAAAAATGGCCAATCTGAAAGGATCAGCATAGCATTCCATCCACAGCACAGCATTCCATCCATAAAATATGTCCAAACATGTAAAAAGATTTAGATCCTATGGCTAAAGCTTTAACAGTTGAGCCACTGCCAATACGGACTCTAACATCTTGAGAACGCAAGCTGCTACTATTTGCTAGTTCCTGCATGTCATTAGAAATGTGAGAACTGGCACCAGTATCTAAAACCCAAGCTGTAGATGAACTATGAGTATCATCAGAATCTAAATAACAAGATATGGACATACCTTCCGAAGGTGTATCCTTCTTGTCCTTCAGAAAAGCAAGATACTGCAGGCGGTTCCTTTGCGGTGCCCATCCTACAGCGGTGGAAACACTTTCCATTGCCTCCATCAGCTTTAGTCTTCCCTTTCTGTTTAGCTATTTTCTTAGAAGGACCAGGAATCTGGGGTTTCTTTTTTTTATTGCCTTTCTTCTTGTTGGACTTTCCAGCAGAAGAAGATGCAATCAAAGCAACCTCTTTTCCTTTATTGCCCGGCATATTCTTTTGGGCAATAACCAGCATGTTGAGTAAACCAGCTAAGGTGCATTCCTGTTTAGTCATATGGAAATTTGTCACAAAATTCCCAAAAGACTCAGGAAGGGACTGAAGGATCAAATCCGTCAGTAGTTGGAAATCCATGTTAAAGTCAAGATGTTCCAACTGCTCAATCAGCCGAATCATCTTGTGGACATGATCCCTAACATTCTGTCCCTCAGACATCCTCATACAGAAGAGCTGCCTAGATATCTCATACCTAACATTCCTGCTGTGCTCACCATACAACTCTTGTAGGTGAAAAAGGATCTCACTCGCACTCTGCATGTTCTCATGTTGCTTCTGTAATTCATTACTCATGGAAGCAAGCATGTAACACTTAGCTCTCATATCATGCTCCTTCCACTTGTCCAAAGTTTCATGTTCCTCTTGTGTGGCCTCTGGAGGTAAGGGACTAGGAACATTTGAGTCTAGAACATATCCTATATGTTCAAGGTCCAGGACAAGTTTCAAATTTCTTAGCCAATCATAAAGATTAGGTCCTGTCAACCTATTGCGATCAAGTATTCTTGCAAGAATATATGGTGGTAGTTATTGTTCTGTGCTCATTATTATCAGAAAATTAACTGCAGAAAATAACCAGATTAATTAGTAAATGTATCATGTAATTAACCAAAATGATTATGGTCTTTTAATCAAATTGGTCCTCCCACTAACTTAACGAATCCTACACTTCCAAAGTAGAAAATGGAAATCCTAGTTGGATGGATTTCTAGTGGGTGATTGAATTCTTATAATTCTATTGATCATCCTCAGGTACATCCATTATTGGAATTACAATAAACTATAAGTGAGCAACTCCTTACCCATCACATCTCATGTGAGGTTCAATCCTTTACCTAGCCCCTAATGCTCAAAATCTCAGGTACATCCATTATTGACTTATCTTGCATTAGTTAAGTTGATCCCATTGAGCCAGTAATTATGCAAATAATTTTAATGTCCTCAGGTACATCCAATATTGGCCACCAAACTATTTACATATTTACAACATCTCATGCTTAACAATTATTCTTAAGAAAATCTCTTAAATTAATTGCATCTTATGCAACTATTTAAAATTTCTTAAAATAATTGCCCCAATGGAGGGCCTATGTTATAATTACATTAATTATAGCATTTCCAACTTAATCATTTGTTTGGAAGATTTTATGGTCATCCTAATTACTATTAAGGTCTCACTTTGCACATTATCCATTTAGCATGCATATATCATATAATTGCATACATTCCCATACATCTCATGTATTCATGGATAAGCAGTAAATATGGTATGATCATGGACTTTCTAAGAGATTCAATTCTGAGCCACCAAGAATTGAATCAGGGCATTCCTAGGTGCATTTCATTCATTCATTTTACAAGAGTTGTTGAAGAAGTACATAATCAACACTTGATCTTGAATTCCTCCCACTGGTCCCACCAATGCTCTTGACCTCCTTGAACTTCTTGCAATCCATTATTACATAGTAATCCTTGGCATACCAAGGCGAATTTACAAGAAATTAAATAAATGAAATTACAACCCAAAAATTATTACAAACTTAATAATACATGCCCAAAATAAATTAAAATAAATTAATTAATTTACAATCCCAAATAAACATAAAAGAAATAAATCCAATCATATTGGTCTTTTATAGTCCATGATCATCCATCATGCATATCACTATTTAACAATTAAATAAAATATACATACTTAAATTAAATTGAATATCTCATATTCAACTTAAAAATCCAGATTTGAATATGATTCAAATAAATTTAAAAAATTCATATTTGAATCTCATTCAAACAAATTTAAAAATTCAGAATTGAATCACATTCAAACAAACTTAAAAATTCAGATTTGAATCACATTCAAACAATTTTTAAAAAATCAAATTTGAATCACATTCAAACAATTTTTAAAAATTTATATCTAAATATTATTCAAACAACTTTAAAAAATCAGATTTAAATATGCTTCAAACAACTTTAAAAATTCAGATTTCAATCACATTCAAACAACTTTTAAAATTCAGATTTGAATTACATTCAAACAATTTTTAAAATTCTGATTTGAATCAAAATTTAATTGTGTGATTAAAATTCTAATTAAACAATTTAATTAGACATAGGATGAGCTTTTAGATCATACAATAATTGCAAATTAAAAAGCCAAACCTTTGCACCACCCATGATGCCAAACCATGCGCACCATTGATGGTGATCTATTGCATGCCGCCACACATCCATTGCAACCAGCAATGGATAAATCATCTCATGATCAAAACACACAATGAAATCATATAATCAACAATCTAAATGGCAAATATAGTGGCTCTGATACCAATTGAAGGAGCGAAAGCGTGAAAAACACAAGTTTATACCATTGAATTCAAAAATTTTCACCTAGGGTCACTTGCATCATGCAAGATTTATTTTTATCTATTTGATTTCAATGATAAACAACATATTAAAACTCTTTTAATATGTTTTTGGATCTGTATTTTCCATTTAAGATTTTAAAATTAATCAGATTAATTTTAGAACCCTAGATTAAATCAAGAACAAACACACTAACCTCTTGATGCACTGCAGTGTATTTGCGCCTTTGAGATTCGTCTTCAGGACACCAAATGTTGTCCCTCTAGCTTGTCCACACCAAGAACACCTATGGCAGCCCTTGAACAGCTTCTAAAGCTTTTTCTATTATTTAGAAAATCAAGTTCTGGCTTTTAAGAGATTAAGGATGTAAACAGGACACTAGAAACAATTTCTGGTGTTCTTAATTCAAGAGATTGATGGCTAATCTCTTTGAATTGATGAGAGATGAAGAAGAAGAGAGGGGAGAGCCTTGGGTGGTGGCACCAATGAGAACAGCAGCTGGTTGTTGCATTTTCTTATTATAACAACACTTATATAGCTAGGTCAACACATTAAACCCTTGCCACATGTCACCCTTTGATTGGTTCTAGGTTTAATTGACCCAATCACATTGTGCCAAGTGTCAAACCTATATTTAATCTTGATTTTAATCATCTTACATGATTAAAAGACATTTGGCAAGCTTATGTATAATTCCATGTGTCACCATCTCATGCTGCCACATGTCACCCTGTGAAATGACCAAAATGCCCCTGTGTCTTAATTTTGAGTTCTCAACCCAAAACAATTATTTCTCTTCTTCTAATCAATTTATATCAAATATAAATCAATTAATTAATCTTTATTAATTAACTTCTCATTAATTAAATTCATAGTTAAACACTTTAAATATAAATTTAACTTATACTATACATCCAATAATCTGGATTTGGTTTCAAGTCATGCTAGGGACTTTGCAATCTAATTGCAAACCAAACCTATTTAATTAATCAATTAAACTCTTTAATTAATTAATTAAATCATATTTAATTAGGTGATAACTTGTGTATGTGTGTGACTTACTAGGCTCATCACTAATTGGCAATGAGATATGATATTAACTCTTAATATCATCAGAACTCTTTCTTACCATAAATGATTTCTCTAAACCATTTTATGCACCTCATAGACTATGGTTAACACCTAGTATAGTATGCCATGGCCACCCAATTAGTAATAAGGTTTACCTTAAATGAACCTATAATCATATGTTACCATGCACTGGAATCTCTCTGTTACAAAATCTCAACTCAAGCTGGAGTCATGGTTTATGTCAAACTCCATTTGCTATGAACATTATGTTCTTTTTTAATTCCAGTTCTTGATTAAAAAGATTTTTCTCTTCAGAAACTCTTTTCTGAATAAATCTATCTGTCCTGGCCAGGAACTTGAAACATCAAGAACAATTAAATGAACATAGGATTTTATCTCTATTTACTTAGAGGAACAGATTCCATCTTAATCAACACCTACCTCCATATATAACTAGTAGGAGCCAACACATGCCCATATACCCATACACAGTACAAGTATGAAAGCAGTATCAAACTCAAACCACCTATATACAAGATAACTGTGCTATCTCAGGTCTAAAGATTATATGCACTGATATGATTTATGACAAAACATTGACAAGAGTAAACTCCATGTGCTTGTCATAAGTGTCACTGGTTCGGCTTACTTATCATTTATAAGTGCCTATCATGTTTGTCTTATGGCATTAGACTCACCATTCCATCTTATTTATATCTCATATAAATAACTTGGGAACAAACATGAATACAATCTTTCTGGATAAGTCATGTCCTTATTATGAAGTATCCTCGATTGTGAACCTATTTATGATACTTTGTACTAGAAATACTGTCACTCATATTCTTAATAACTTAAGAATAGAATTTCTAACAAAATATCAATGGACCTTTTCTATTACACATAAATATCTTATGTAAATGGAAAAGTGGAAATGCCTTTTATTAATAAAAATATGTACAAGATACATACTAAATGATATGCTCTAGGGCATACTACTAACAATTGGATGTATAGTATAAGTTAAATTTATATTTAAAGTGTTTAAATATAAATTTAATTAATGAGAAATTAATTAATAGAGATTAATTAATTAATTTATATTTGATATAAATTGATTAGAAGAAGAGAAATAATTATTTTGGGTTAAGAACTCAAAATTAAGACACAGGGGCATTTTGGTCATTTCACAGGGTGACATGTGGCACCATGAGATGGTGACACATGGCATTACACATAAGCTTGCCAAATGCCTTTTAATCATGTAAGATAATTAAAATTAAGATTAAATATAGGTTTGACACTTGGCACAATGTGATTGGGTCAATTAAACCTAGAACCAATCAGAGGGTGACATGTGACAAGGGTTTAATGTGTTGACCTAGCTATATAAGTGTTGTTATGAAAAGAAAATAACATAACTAGCAGCTCCTCATCCTTGGTGCCGCCACCTAAGAGTCTTCCTTCTCTTTCTCTTCATCTCTCATCTATTCCAAGAGATTACCAAACAATCTCTTGAATTAAAAATACTAGAAATTGTTTCTAGTGTCCTGTTTACATCTTTAATCTCTTAAAAGGCAGAACTTGATTTTCTAAATAATAGAAAAAGCTTTAGAAGCTGTTCAAGGGCTGCCATAGGTGTTCTTGGTGTGGACAAGCTAGAGGGACAACATCTGGTGTCCTGAAGACGCATCCGAAAGGCACAAATATACTGCAGTGCATCAAGAGGTTAGTGTATTTGTTCTTGATCTAATCTAGGGTTCTAAAATTAATCTGATTAATTTTAAAATCTTAAATGGCAAATACAGATCCAAAAACATATTAAAAGTGTTTTAATATGTTGTTTATCATTGAAATCAAATAGATAAAAATAAATCTTGCATAATGCATGTGACCCTAGGTGAAAATTTTTGAATTCAATGGTATAAACCTGTGTTTTCACGCTTCTGTTCCTTCAATTGGTATCAGAGCCACTATATTTGCCATTTAGATTGTTGATTATATGATTTAATTGTGTGTTTTGATCATGAGATGATTTATCCATTGCTGGTTGCAATGGATGTGTGGCGGCATGCAAGAGAACACCTTCATGGTGCGCAAGGTTTGTGGCTTCATGGGTGGCTCAAGCTTTGGCTGTTTAATTTGCAATTGTTGTATGATCTAAAAGCTCATCCTATGTCTAATTAAATTGTTTAATTAGAATTTCAATCACACAATTAAATTTTGATTCAAATCAGAATTTTAAAAATTGTTTGAATGTGATTCAAATATGAATTTTAAAAGTTGTTTGAATGTGATTCAAATCTGAATTTTTAAAGTTGTTTAAATCATATTTAAATCTGATTTTTTAAAATTGTTTGAATAATATTCAGATCTAAATTTTTAAAAATTATTTGAATGTGATTCAAATCTAATTTTTTAAAAATTGTTTGAATGTGATTCAAATCTGAATTTTTAAATTTGTTTGAATGAGATTCAAATATGAATTTTTAAATTTATTTGAATCATATTCAAATCTGGATTTTTAAGTTGAATATGAGATATTCAATTTAATTTAAGTATGTATGTTTTATTTAATTGTTAAATAGTGATATGCATGATGGATGATCATGGACTATAAAAGACCAATGTGATTGGATTTATTTCTTTTATGTTTCTTTGGGATTGTAAATTAAGAAATTTATTTTAATTTATTTTGGGCATGTATTATTAAGGTTGTAATAATTTTTGGGTTGTAATTTCATTTATTTAGTTCTTGTAAATTCGCCTTGGTATGCCAAGGATTACTATGTAATTGGATTGCAAGAAGTTCAAGGAGGTCAAGAGCATTGGTGGGACCAGTGGGAGGAATTCAAGATCAAGTGTTGATTATGTACTCCTTCAGCAACTCTTGTAAAATGAATGAATGAAATGCACCTAGGAATGCCCTGATTCAATTCTTGGTGGCTCAGAATTGAATCCCTTAGAAAGTCCATGATCATACCATATTTACTGCTTATCCATGAATGCATGAGATGTATGGGAATGTATGCAATTATATGATATATGCATGCTAAATGGATAATGTGCAAAGTGAGACCTTAATAGTAATTAGGATGACCATAAAATCTTCCAAACAAATGATTAAATTGGAAATGCTATAATTAAAGTAATTATAACATGGGCCCTCCATTGGGGCAATTATTTTAAGAAATTTTAAATAGTTGCATAAGATGCAATTAATTTAAGAGATTTTCTTAAGAATAATTGTTAAGCATGAGATGTTGTAAATATGTAAATGGTTTGGCGGCCAATATTGGATGTACCTGAGGACATTAAAATTATTTGCATAATTATTGGCTCAATGGGATCAACTTAACTAATGCAAGATAAGTCAATAATGAATGTATCTGAGATTTTGAGCATTAGGGGCTAGGTAAAGGATTGAACCTCACATGAGATGTGAAGGGCAAGGAGTTGCTCACTTGTAGTTTATTATAATTCCAATAATGGATGTACCTAGGGATGATCAATAGAATTATAAGAATTCAATCACCCACTAGAAATCCATCCAACTAGGATTTCCATTTTCTGCTTTGGAAATGTAGGATTTGCTAAGTTAGTGGGAGGACCAATTTGATTAAAAGACCATAATTATTTTGGTTAATTACTTGATACATTTACTAATTAATCTGGTTATTTTTTGCAGTTAATTTTCTGATAATAATGAGCACAGAATAACCACCACCATCCAATATCCTTGCAAGCATACTTAATCGCAATAGGTTGACAGGACCTAATGTCTCTGATTGGCTAAGAAATTTGAAACTTGTCTTGAACCTTGAACATATAGGATATGTTCTAGATTTAAATGTTCCTGGTCCCTGACCTCCAGAGGCCACTCCAGAGGAACATGAAACTTTGGACAAGTGGAAGGAGCATGATATGAGAGCTAAGTGTTACATGCTTGCTTCCATGAGTAATGAGTTACAGAAGCAGCATGAGAACATGAAGAGTGCGAGTGAGATCCTCCTTCACCTACATGAGTTGTATGGTGAGCATAGTAGGAATGCTAGGTATGAGTTATCTAGGCAGCTGTTCCGCATGAGGATGTCTGAGGGACAGAATGTTGGGGATCATGTCCACAAGATAATTCGGCTGATTGAGCAGTTGGAACATCTTGACTTCAACATGTAT
The DNA here is from genome assembly GCF_030052815.1 of Hevea brasiliensis. NCBI lineage: Eukaryota > Viridiplantae > Streptophyta > Magnoliopsida > Malpighiales > Euphorbiaceae > Hevea > Hevea brasiliensis. The sequence continues at coordinate 100,041,029 of NC_079493.1, forward strand.
TTCCAACTACAGACGGATTTGATCCTTCAGTCCCTTCCTGAGTCTTTTGGGAATTTTGTGACAAATTTCCACATGACTAAACAGGAATGCACTGTAGCTGGTTTACTCAACATGCTGGTTATTGCCCAAAAGAATATACCTGGAAATAAAGGAAAAGAGGTAGCTTTGATTGTATCTTCTTCTGCTGGAAAGTCCAATAAGAAGAAGGGCAATAAGAAAAAGAAACCACAGATTCCTGGTCCTTCTAAGAAAATAGCTAAACAGAAAGGGAAGACTAAAGCTGATGGAGGCAAAGGAAAGTGTTTCCACTGCCAGAAGGATGGGCATTGGAAAAGGAACTGCCCAGTGTATCTTACTTCTCTAAAGGACAAGAAGGATACACCTTCAGAAGGTATGTCCATATCTTGTTATTTAGATTCTGATGATACTTATAGTTCATCTACAACTTGGGTTTTAGATACTGGTGCCAGTTCTCACATTTCTAATGATATGCAGGAACTAGCAAATAGTAGCAGCTTACGTTCTCAAGATGTTAGAGTCCGGATTGGCAATAGTTCAACTGTTGAAGCTTTAGCCATAGGATCTAAATCTTTTTACATGTTTGGACATATTTTGTGTTTGGATAATATTTTATATGTACCTGATGCTTTTAAGAACATCATTTCTATATCTAGTTTGACTAGAATGGCTATGAATTTCAATTCACAGATGATGTTTGCAATATTTATTTTGGAAATAAATATGTTGGTTCGGGTTATATGAATGAAGGTCTTTATTATTTAGATAATAATGAAAAACACAAAATGAAAGCAAGTGATCTAAATGAATGCAATGCCATGGTGAAAACCAACTCAAGTTCAAAACATATTTGGCACTTAAGGTTATGTCATGCTGCAGAAGATAGGATTGCAAAACTGGAGAAAATGGGGATTCTATCCTCATTGGGCTCTGAGCCTACTCCAACTTGTGAATCTTGCCTTCAAGGCAAAATAACTAGATCACCCTTTGTTGGACAGGGGCTAAGGGCAGAAAATATTTTGGAATTAATACATAGTGATGTATGTGGTCCATTTAAGAAAATGGCTAGAGGCAGTTTTCATTACTTTATTACCTTTACTGATGATAAATCAATGTTTGGGTATTTGTATTTGATGAAATACAAACATGAACCTTTTGAAAAGTTCAAAGAATTTAAATCTGAAGTAGAAAATCAAACAGGAAAGAGTATTAAAGCTCTTCGATCAGATCGTGGAGGTGAATATTTGAGTACTAAATTTGATGAATACTTGAGAGAGCATGGCATTGTTTCCCAGCTGACTCCTCCAGGAACGCCACAGCTGAATGGTGTATCTGAAAGGAGAAATCGTACCCTATTGGATATGGTACATAGTATGGTGAGCTATACCCATATGCCAATCTCCTTTTGGGGATTTGCATTAGAATCAGCTTTGTATATTCTGAATAGGATTCCATCAAAATCAGTTTCTTCCACACTTTATGAGATATGGCATGGAAGAAAATCAAGTCTTAAGCATGTTAAGATTTGGGGTTGTCCAGCTTATGTAAAAAAGCTGAACACTGATAAATAGTAAACCAGATCAGAAAAAGGTCGATTTGTTGGATATCCAAAAGATAGTTTTAGATATTATTTTTATTTGCCTACTTCACAAAAGGTTGTGATATGTAGAGATGCCACATTTCTTGAACAACAATTTGTTCAAGAAGGAGACAAAGGAAGGCAAATAGAGTTGGAATTGGAGAATTCTGACCAACCAACAGATCAGATGGATATAGATCCATCTAGTCAACCTACACCCATTAATGAAACATCTACAACTATTCCTCATAGAACAACCAGGGTATCTCACCCACCAGTGAGATTTGGTTTCCTTCATGAAGAAGAACAAGAGTTGTCTACTCATGAAGAAGTAGATCATGGAGATGATCCACTTACCTATGAAGAAGCTATATTAGATATAGACCCTTCAAAATGGATTGATGCTATGAAATCTGAAATTGATTCCATGTATAAGAATCAAGTTTGGGATCTTGTTGACCCACCTGAAGGTATTGTACCTATAGGGAACAAATGGGTTTTCAAGAAGAAAATTGGTTCTAATGGAAAGGTAGAGACCTATAAGGCAAGGCTAGTAGCGAAAGGGTTTCACCAAAGGCAAGGAATCGACTATGAGGAGACTTTCTCGCCTGTTACCATGCTTAAATCAATTAGGATTCTATTAGCAATAGCTGCATACTATGATTATGAGATTTGGCAGATGGATGTCAAAATAGCTTTTCTCAATGGATACATTAAAGAGAACATTTTCATGGAACAACCTAGGGGTTTTGAATCCCAAGATGGTTCTAAGGTATGCAAGCTAAAGCGATCCATTTATGGGTTGAAGCAGGCTTCAAGGAGTTGGAACATCCGTTTTGATGAAGCCATTAAATCCTTTGGTTTTATAAAAAATGAGGATGAGCCATGTGTATATAAGAAGGTTAGTGACAGTGCTATCACTTTCCTTGTCTTATATGTGGATGACATACTGTTGATGGGTAATGACACAGGTATGTTGACAACTGTAAAGGTATGGTTGTCAAATACATTCTCCATGAAAGACTTAGGGGAGGCAACCTATATTCTTGGGATTCGCATCTATAGAGATAGAGCGAAAAGAATAATTGGTTTATCCCAAAATCTATACTTGGAAAGGGTGTTAAAGAGGTTTAATATGCTTGATTCCAAGAGAGGATTGTTACTAGTGAGACATGGTATCCACCTTTCTAAAGAGATGTCTCCAAAGACACCTGAAGAAGGAGATAAGATGGCTAGGATTCCATATGTTTCGGCTATTGGAAGTTTAATGTATGCAATGTTGTGTACTAGGCTGGATATCGCATATGCTGTTAGTTTGACTAGCAGGTATCAATCCAATCCAGGTTTGGAATACTGGATAGCTGTCAAGAATATCCTTAAGTACTTGAGAAGAACTAAGGATTTATTCTTGATCTATGGAGGTAGAGACTTACAATTGGATGGTTATACTGATTCTGATTTCCAATCAGATATTGATGATAGAAAGTCTACCTCTGGATATGTGTTCATTTGTAATAGAGGTGCAGTCAATTGGAAGAGTTCCAATTAGAGCACGATCAGAGATTCCACTCATCGAGGTGAGTATATTGATGCATCGATGTCGCAAAGGAAGTTGTTTGGATAAAGAAGTTCATGACAGAACTTACAGATTCCTTCCATTGAGTCAGAGTTCCACTACATCGTGACAACAATGGAGCGGTCATATAGGCTAAGGAACCACGGTCTCACTAGAAATCCAAACACATAGAAAGGCGCTACCACATTATCAGAGAAATAGTTGGGTGAGGCGATGTAGCCATGTAGAAAATAGCATCAGCTGAAAATCCAGCTGATCCATTCACTAAGCCTATGTCACAGACTCAGCTAGACAGACATCTTGAGAAGATGGGTCTAAGATATTGTAATGAATGGCTCTAGTGCTAGTGGTAGATTGTTAGTAATATGCCCTAGAGCATATCATTTAGTATGTATCTTGTACATATTTTTATTAATAAAAGGCATTTTCACTTTTCCGTTTACATAAGATATTTATGTGTAATAGAAAAGGTCCATTGATATTTTGTTAAAAATTCTATTCTTAAGTTGTTAAGAATATGAGTGACAGTATTTCTAGTACAAAGTATCATAAATAGGTTCACAATCGAGGATATTTCATAATAAGGACATGACTTATCCAGAAAGATTGTATTCATGTTTGTTCCCAAGTTATTTATATGAGATATAAATAAGATGGAATGGTGAGTCTCATGCCATATAACAAACATGATAAGCACTTATACATGATAAGTAGGTCGAACCAATGACACTTATGACAAACACATGGAGTTTACTCTTGTCAATGTTTTGTCAAAAATCATATTAGTGCATATAATCTTTAGACCTGAGATAGCACAGTTATCTTGTATATAGGTAGTTTGAGTTTGATACTGCTTTCATACTTGTACTGTGTATGGGTATATGGGCATGTGTTGGCTCCTACTAGTTATATATGGAGGTAGGTGTTAATCAAGATGGAATCTGTTCCTCTAAGTAAATAGAGCTAAAATCCTATGTTCATTTAATTGTTCTTGATGTTTTAAGTTCCTGGCCAGGACAGATAGATTTATTCAGAAAAGAGTTTCTGATGAGAAAATCTTTTTAACCAAGAACTGGAATTAAAAGAGAATATAATATTCATAGCAAATGGAGTTTGACATAAACCATGACTCCAGCTTGAGTTGGGATTTTGTAACAGAGAGATTCTAGTGCATGGTAACATATGATTATAGGTTCATTTAAGGTAAACCTTATTACTAATTGGGTGGCCATGGCATGCTATGCTAGGTATTAACCATGGTCTATGAGGTACATAAAATGATTTAGAGAAATCATTTATGGTAAGAAAGAGTTCTGATGATATTAAGAGTTGATATCATATCTCATTGCCAATTAGTGATGAGCCTAGTAAGTCACACACATACACAAGTTATCACCTAATTAAATATGATTTAATTAATTAATTAAACAGTTTAATTGATTAATTAAATAAGTTTGGTTTGCAATTAGATTGCAAAGTCCCTAGCATGACTTGAAACCAAACCTAGATTATTGGATGTATAGTATAAGTTAAATTTATATTTAAAGTGTTTAAATATGAATTTAATTAATGAGAAATTAATTAATAGAGATTAATTAATTAATTTATATTTGATATAAATTGATTAGAAGAAGAGAAATAATTATTTTGGGTTAAGAACTCAAAATTAAGACATAGGGACATTTTGGTCATTTCACAGGGTGACATGTGGCACCATGAGATGGTGACACATGGCATTACACATAAGCTTGCCAAATGTCTTTTAATCATGTAAGATGATTAAAATTAAGATTAAATATAGGTTTGACACTTGGCACAATGTGATTGGGTCAATTAAACCTAGAACCAATCAGAGGGTGACATGTGGCAAGGGTTTAATGTGTTGACCTAGCTATGTAAGTGTTGTTATGAAAAGAAAATAACATAACCAGTAGCTCCTCATCCTTGGTGCCGCCACCCAAGAGTCTCCCTTCTCTTTCTCTTCATCTCTCATCTATTCCAAGAGATTAGCAAACAATCTCTTGAATTAAAAATACTAGAAATTGTTTCTAGTGTCCTGTTTACATCTTTAATCTCTTAAAAGGCAGAACTTGATTTTCTAAATAATAAAAAAAGCTTTAGAAGCTGTTCAAGGGCTGCCATAGGTGTTCTTGGTGTGGACAAGCTAGAGGGACAATATCTGGTGTCCTGAAGATGCATCCGAAAGGTACAAATACACTGCAGTGCATCAAGAAGTTAGTGTATTTGTTCTTGATCTAATCTAGGGTTCTAAAATTAATATGATTAATTTTAAAATCTTAAATGGCAAATACAGATCCAAAAACATATTAAAAGTGTTTTAATATGTTGTTTATCATTGAAATCAAATAGATAAAAATAAATCTTGCATGATGCATGTGACCCTAGGTGAAAATTTTTGAATTCAATGGTATAAACCTGTGTTTTTCACGCTTCCGTTCCTTCACCAACTTCACTCTTTGATAGACCTCACAAGCAGTCACAAAGTGTGCAATTCCCTTATTCATGGAAGGCCACCAATACACCTTTTTTAAGTCCTGATACATTTTGGTGGCTCCAAGGTGCACACTATACTTAGCATTATAAGCTTCCCTCATAATGTCTCCCTTAAGTTGGGTGTCATTTGGTACACACTACCTGTTGCAGTTCCTTAATACTCTTTTTCTATCAAAATAGAACTCATTATTCTTACCTTTCTACATTGCTTCTGCTATCTTCACCAACTCAGGGTCTTCATGTTGTTTCTTCACTATTTGCCTTAGGTACACTGATGTTACCTTCATTTGAGTTATCCAGGTACCCTTGGCTAATAACTCTAATTACAACCCTTCTCTAATCAACTGATGTAACTCCTTCAAGATGGGCCGTCTCTCTATGTATATATGTGCTAAGCTTCCAAATGATTTCTAGATGAGGGCATCTATAGCAACATTTGACTTTTTCAAATGGTACAGGATTGTATAATTATAATCACTGAGCAATTCTACGCATCTTCTTTGTTTGAGATTTAGCTCTTTTTACTTGGAGATGTACTGGAGACCCTTGTGGTCTGTGTAGATCCCACATTTTTCTCCATAAAGATAATGTCTCCATATCATTAGAGCAAAAATTATGGCCGTCATTTCTAAGTCATGAGTGGGATAGTTAGCTTCATCCTTTTTCAAATGTCTTAAAGCATAAGCTATTACTCTTCCCTTCTATATAAGAACACATACCAAACCCACTCTGGAGGCATCACAGTAGACAGTGACATCTTCATTTCCTATGGGCAGAGCTAGTACTGTTACTGAAATCAGACACTCCTTAAGCTTTTGAAAGCTCTCATCATATTCATTATTCCATTCAAACTTCTTATTCTTTTAAGTTAACCTAGTTATTGGAGCAGTTATTTTGGAGAAATTAGGTATAAATCTTCTATAATAGCTAGCCAAACCTAGGAAACTCTTGATCTCTATCATTTCGATTGGTCTTAGCCAAACTACCACTACTTCTGCCTTCTTAGGATCCACTTTAATTTCATTCTCTGACACTATATGTCCTAAGAGCGATTTACTCCTTAACCAGAACTCACACTTGGAGAACTTGGCATACAGCTGGTGCTCCCTTAGCATCTGAAGAACCATTATTAGATGTTGTGCATGGTCTTCTAGACTCTTGGAATACACCAAGATATCATTAATAAAGATGATTGCAAAGTGATCTAGGTATTATCTGAATACACTGTTCATGAGATCCATGAATGCAGTTAGGGTATTTGTTAGTATTAGGCACTAGATCAATTTCAAAATCTATCTCACTTTTAGGTGGCAGATCGGGTAGTTCCTCAGGAAACACATTTCAAAACTCGCTTACCATAAGAACTAATTTCGATCCACTTTTATTCTCCACAACTTTTCTAACATGGGCTAGAAACCCTCTGCATCCTTTTCAGAGCATCTTACTGGCTTGTATTGTAGAGATCATCCCCTTCACTGCTGATATCTAATCTCCCTATAAGATTACATCTAACCTGTCCAATCCTCTGAACTTTACTACTTTGTTTCTATAGTCTAAGGTGGCATAATTGGTTTTATTTTAACTATTTGCCTCGATCTTTTGTGTAGGCACTATTAGAGTTACAAGGAGTGGTGGTACTTGCTCTCTTGTAACTCCCTCCATGGGATTTTGAGTTCCCATAGTGGTAGAAGAACTTTAGAGGAACTGCTATGGAGGGTACATGGGACATGAGTTACACAGTGGGAAGTAAGGTGGGTAAGGCATAAAAAGAGGATATTGAGGATAACCCATAAACTTAGGGTTTCCAAAACTCCCTTGTTAGGGGTACTGATACCTAAACCCATAATCTAGTCTAGGCTGTGGAGGGGATACAAACTCTATCTCATCTCCTCCTTCATCAAAACTATCTTCTCTTATCCTTCCCACACTAAAAGGCTCAGGATTCTCATGTTGTTGGGAGAAGCCATAAGAACTCCTTCTTGCGTCTACAGACATTCTAGAAGCTTGTGTCGTTTGCCTACTGACTTCAAAGGACCTTCTAGGACCTCTTAAAGATTCTCCTCTTCTACCTCTGCTTGCTTTCTCACTGATAACAGACTTATCGGGTAGTACTTCTATTCCCTCATTCCCAAGTGGAGCGTCAATCAACCTAGCAGACTGTCTTAAATCCCGCATTTTTGAAGGCAAACAAGAAGTGTTGAGCATATAAAAAGTTCATGTGCATTCATATGAATACACAACATATAATTAGACATAACATACACATACATTCATCGCATAACATATAGAGACTCAACCCTATTAGACATGTATTTCCCTAACTGTGCTAGTTAAAAAACTTCCTTTCACCTTTCTTCTCTACTGTAACTAGCATCTAGATCCACTCATCTAACCTAAAGCTCTGATACTAACTTTGTAATGACCCAAACTAGAAGCCATTACCGGTGCCAAGGATCAAGTCAGCTTAAGGCTGTTGGAATCCGTAGCAAGCCTAAAACCTAAAAAACTTACATACATTCATACATCTCACCATTTAAACATACATCAAACCATTACACCTTAGTCTTTTCATCAATACATAAACATTCATAACATAATAACGGTTTATAATTTGAACCATTACATACATAAGATCCAAAGTGTAATAGTTCAACATGTATACTCTGAAAAGGGTTTAAATAACATATACATCATTATATTTTAAACAATTATTACATTTTTCCTTAAATCACAAGCATAGTACTATCCCTTCATAAGTTACATGTCTATCTACCCATACATCATACATATGGAAGGGCTAAAATTATCCTTGATGATCTCTCTTCAAGAATCTCTTCTATTCCTACACCCTACACCTGGGGTTTAGAGGAATGGGGTAAGCTTACACAAGCTTAGTGAGTAAACTAATCATCATTAACTTTATCATTCATTCATACATGTGTAATGCATCATTCATGTGGATTTTCATATCACAAACATTTCATGCAAGATGGACATTATCACTAATTACTCCCCAAACTTTTCTTTTAAACATGACCTGTGTCATGTATTCAGGGGCAACTATCGGATCTCCCTTTAAGGCCAACGTTAAAGATCTCCCCTTAGGATTTATTTATGGATCCATAACATACGTAACATTACATAAAATAACATGGGGGGAGTAATAGGTCATCCAATATCCATCAAAGCCTCAATAGCAATTTATACAATTTATGCAATATCTTCGAGTTTTAGATACATACATCCTAAATAAATATTACATGATGTATGAGGATGCTCATTAATTACTTATAAATAGGTTTCATTTTATTAGGTTAGAGTTACTCACCTCTTGTAGCCTATCAACCTCCGTACTCAAACAGGAGCTATCCTCGGATCCTTACTCTTCCAAGTCCCTTAAGCCTGATCCTATAAAATTGGACCCCAAAGTGTTATACAAGGCTCTAAAACACTATACATAACATAAAAATCCTATTCTAAGCCCTTAGGAACCATCAAGTTAGGATTTGGAACCTTGAAATCAAAGGAGAAATAAAGTGGGCATAACCAAATTTGGTTGTCAAAGCCTTGGGTTTCGACTCTCGAACATTAGAACATTAGGTGCCCATTTTTAGCGGCAGCCACTGTGGCTACCAAAGTTTAGGACTTCGACTCTGAACATGAAAAATTTCTAGATTTTTCGAGAAAATGCAAGCTTTGACTGTTGAACCTCTGGCTTTCGACAGCCAAACTTATGAATTTTTAGAATTCCTAAGTAGAAAACCCATAGATCCCATCTCCCATTAACACCCAAACTCATTTTAAAGTTCCAAAACATAATCCCATCATATATACACATTACTAGGGCCCATAACAACTAGAAAATGTATTTAATATTCACATACATTCATCAAAACTCAAATCCTAGGTTTTCCTCAAACCCAACATAGCATAAACTTTCAAAAGACTTAACTTAAAACAATTTTTCATGAAATCAAAGCTTTAAAAACTTAATTCCTCATTAACTCTCTTAGATCTACCCATAGATCAAGAAGAAAAGAAGGTTACCTTTTTCCTTGGAGCTTGGAGGTGAGAGAACCAAAATATCAAAGCTTAAATATACTTTTTCACACTTCTAAATGGAAGATTTCACCTCTAGATCTTTAAAAACTCAACAGAATCTCTTTAAAGAGCTCCTTGTATGCCCCAAAGTTGAGAGAGAGAGGAAAAAAAGAAAACTCTAAGTGTTTTGAATAGGAAATGAACTAAGTTCCCTTTTACACCCTCTCTGTCGAGGGACTTTCGATTGCCAAAAGTTCAACTTTTGGTTGCTGGAGTCGATTCTACCCAAATGGGTATTTAAAAAAAGGACTTCAGCTATCGAAAGTTTGTCCTTCGGATGCCGAAAATCCTTTTGCCCAAAACAATCTCTTTAAAATTTTTTTAAAAATAAAACCCTTAAAATATCTTTCATTCTTAAATACATTTTGAATATTTTAAACACACATACATGAACATATTTTTATATCTTACCGCCACTCTCTTGTTAATGAAGTCTCACTCTTTACCAGAATATTCCATTAAGGACTGATATTTCGACATCGGGAAATGATGGGTGTTACAATAAAAGTGATGGAGACTCTCTCCACTTTGGAGAACATATGACACTTGTCCAACAAGTTCATAATTTGTCTCCCTCTAAGGATTATCTCTAGCTGTGACATCTTCACTTTAGGTAGTCCGTACGTTCTACTGTTCCGTTGACCAATGTCTGTCTGGATAGTCAAAATGTCTGGAACTATATTTAAACTAGAGTGAGGAGTCATAAATAGTTTAAATAATGCCAAGAAAAATTAAGGAAAAATTTAGGAAATGAAATGCAATAATGTTAAATGAGCCGGGGCTACGGCAATGGGTAACCCTAACGAGAAGTGGCTGTGAAGACAGTTAGCGACCCTAGACCTATGGGGAACACTGTGAAATAATTTTTGGGACTCAAATGAAGAATTATTGAGGCTTAGATGACAATAGGTTGCCAAGAAAATACAAAAAAAAAAAAGTAAATTGGTACAGAAAATTTTAGCTCATTAAACAAAACGAAGGGCATTTTGGTCATTTCACCTTCAGAGATGATTTTTGACCTACATGTCCATTTGAGTAAGTGAGGTTTATGACATAAAATATGAATAAATATTAATGAAAATTTATTTAAAAATGAGTAAAAGAAAGAAGAAAGAAAAACAAAATAAAATGAAAAAAAAAGCAAATTATAACATAAACACTATGTAAGCATGATGCAATTAAAAAAAAAAACCTCTACCTAATTGAAACTTAACAAGCATTCATAAAAGGATAAAAAGAGATTAATAAAAATAAAATTTAGCTCATCTTCTTCCTAGAACCAAATATGGCTGAGCCACTCTCTCTCAAGAACCTTCCTCTATTTCTCTTCCTTCTCACTAGGAATTTCGTGTAAACACACCATAAAATCACTAGATTTCTTCATAAAAATTTGCTTGTGCACCTTGGAGAAGTGATTGGCTGCCAAGAAGTGAAAAAAAAGTGAAGTTTGGACAAACTCTCAATTGTGGAAAGTGAGGTAAGTGCCATTAAACTTTAAATTAGTTGTTTAATTTTTACAAGTGAGTTGATTGGAGTTGAAATTGCACATAAAATAAAAGAAATGCATGCTTATGGAGAGGAGAGGAAATTCGATCTACTTGAGAGGGTTAGGGTTTTGATGGTTTGAATGCAATTAAACTTGTGTACTAATGCTAATTGATGTGTATACATGAATTGGAGTAGAAGTTGTATGAGTTTGCATGAGATTGAGATTATGAACAACTAGGGTTTGGTGAAGTTGGGGATATTGGTACCATGATGGATAACTACTGATATTAATGTCAATTATGACCAATTTATGTGTGTTGATGAAGAATTGAGGTTGCTAGTTGAGTGATTTGGAGAATTGGATGTGCTACCCTATGTGCTAGAAATTCTAGACTTGAGTCCAGTGGGTTTTGTTAGCCATACGTTGAAGTGTGTAGCTTCAATTGGTGTAAGGCCAATTGGAAGTGAAACTATGGACATAATGCCACATTTTTCATGAAGAGATCCTACTCAGAAAACCAACCTAACGTGATCAACATTTGGCCTCAATCTGGGTGTCCAAAATCTGGACCTGGAAAAATGACCATATAAACAGTGTTTGTTCAAATGGCCATAACATTGTGTAGAGAAGTCCAAATGACCTGATTCTTAAACTCATGGAAAGTTTATACATATTATAACAACTTTCATGAAGAACTAAAACCCAAATTCTGACCATAACCAATTCAAATTACTAACCAAAATTAGTTACCAAAACTGCTAGAACCAAAATTGCCCAGAAATTCTGGACATGGACCAATCCGGCCAGTTATGGTAAAAATGTCATAACTTGAGCTACAAAACTTCAAATGGAGTGATTCAAAAAGAAAATTAAATAGAGACATTAAGGAACAACTTTGTTGAAGAAAGTTTAGCCAAATTCTCATTGTAGAATGGCCCAATAGAACAGTAAACATGGGTAATGAAATCTGAAATTTTGGAATTACTTATATTAAGCCTTGAATTGCAATTGGCAACCAATGCCAACAAATTTGTGACCCAAAATATGGTATGACCATGTTTTTAAAAACCTATTATTTATGAAAAATTCAACATTCTGAATGAATAGTAACCAGCATAACACCAAATCCAACGAACCAAAACCTAACTTTGTTAATATGCCCTAGTATGCCTAGTATGATTGGTTTGGATAGGTTGGCATGCCAATAGGGTTCCGATTGCAGTAGTGCCTATGGCTTTATGCCATTTCGTGATTTATGACTTTAGTGTCATTTTGTGATATTATTGCTTTTGGCCATTTTGCTATTCTTGACATACTTGGCTTTATGCCCGATGATTACTATCGCTTGTTAGCCGTTCTGTTGCACACCTAGAGACACTCTGTGATCGATGGTGTGACGGCCTAAGGTAATTGGTACCCAGTGCTAGTTTACCCATTTATTTAGTCCGGTCAACTGGTTTAGGTTACTTGGGGTAATTAAAGTAAGTCTTAATAAATTATAACTAAACAATGAACCAAAAAAATCACTAAATTAATAATATCACGAATAATTACCAAAAATTCAGTTTGAAGGAAATAATAGCATAATTTCTGTATATTTAATTATTTAATTTATTTTTATATTATATTGACACCACTAAGCTTTATGCTTAGTGCGTCGCTTTTTACCACGCGTAGGTACTGGAGATACAGAGAGAGAGCCTAATAGGTCTTCGACTGGGAGATAGAGTTTTGATCTACATCAGTGTAGTCCGGTGTCACCTCATCAGTGCAGTGTATTTTAGTAAGGCCCCCCTAGGCCATGTTACTTGTTTTTGGTGTACTGTATTATTCATAAACATTGTGATGTAAATTATAAACTTCATGCAATTATTTTGTACACGATGTAAATTAAAAAAATTTGTAATTTTCATATATAAATTGTTTATGAATGAAATGTGATGGAAATTCTATATGGGTTCTTATGAATGAAATTGATTGATGTTTTGATTATGAAAATGAGTTTGAAAATATTTATAAATAATTGTTTCACACAGGTGGGATTCGTCAAAATTGTGAACAATATAGGGGAAACTTCATCAGTTTCTTCGGTTAATAAATTGACCCTAAATAAATAAAATCAAAATGTGATTGCTAGAAAATAAAATAAGATAAGTTAAGGCGCTCCGGCACTGAGTGCGATATGCCTTGCTCAGCTACACTGTAGACCGGTAAGGGGTGTCACATTTAGTGGTATCAGAGCATAGTTAAGACATTTCTGAGTTTAGATAGAGTACATACCATACATTGCATTTATAAGAGTTGAGGTGACACTATTGCAGATCTGTTTGTTTTTTGTTATTTTGGTTAGGAAATGGATCTAACCTCGCAGAGAGCAGTAGAGGAAGAGGTGGAGAGTCATGCTCCCCCTGTGGCTGAAGCTGGAGGCGGGGGAGCTCCTGCTCCACTAATACCTGAGGGACTTTCACAACCCCAACAGACGTTATTTGAACAAATGACAACCTTTTTTAGACAAATGATAGAGGAAATCCCAACAATCCCACCACCACAACCAACACCACAGAAGTCCCATTTGGAGAAACTCAGGAAGTATGGGGCTTTCTGGGTAAGAAGGAAGATGATCCTGCAATAGTCGAAAATTGGCTAGATATGACAAAAAGGGTACTGAGACAACTCCATTGCACCCCATAGAAGAACCTAGAGGGTGTTGTGTCCCTACTTTAGGACGATGCCTATCAGTGGTGGGACACAGTATCTAGGGATGTGCAACCAGACCAGATAACATGGGACTTTTTCCTCACGGAGTTTAGAAAGAAATATATTAGTAATGTGTACTTGGAGGAGTGAAGAAGGGAATTTATTAGTTTAAGGTAGAGACAATTGTCAGTGGCAGAGTATGAAAGAGAATTTATCAGATTAAGCCAATATGGAAGGGAAATAATCCCCACAGAAGCTGAGAGATGCAGAAGATTTGAAGAGGGGTTGAATGATGTTAGTAGTATGCCCTAGAGCATATCATTTAGTCTGTATCTTGTACATGTTTTATTAATAAAAGGCATTTTACTTTTCCATTTACATAATATATTTATGTGTAATAGAAAAGGTCCATTGATATTTTGTTAGAAATTCTATTCTTAAGTTGTTAAGAATATGAGTGACAGTATTTCTAGCACAAAGTATCATAAATTGGTTCACAATCGAGGATACTTTACAATAAGGACATGACTTATCCAGAAAGATTGTAATCATATTTATTCTCAAGTTATTTATATGAGATGTCAATAAGATGGAATGGTGAGTCTCATGCCATATAACAAACATGATAGGCACTTATACATGATAAGTAGGCCAAACCAGTGACACTTATGACAAGCACATGGAGTTTACTTTTGTCAATATATTGTCATAAATCATATTAGTGCATATAATCTTTAGACCTGAGATAGCACAGTTATCTTGTATATAGGTGGTTTGAGCTTGATACTGCTTTCATACTTGTATTGTGTATGGGTATATGGGCATGTGTTGGCTCCTACTAGTTATATATGGAGGTAGGTGTTGATCAAGATGGAATCTGTTCCTCTAAGTAAATAGGGATAAAATCCTATGTTCATTTAATAGTTCTTGATGTTTCAAGTTCCTGGCTAGGACAGATAGATTTATTCAGAAAAGAGTTTCTGATGAGAAAATCCTTTTAATCAAGAACTAGAATTAAAAGAGAACATAATATTCATAGCAAATGGAGTTTGACATAAACCATGACTCCAGCTTGAATTGGGATTTTGTAACAGAGAGATTCTAGTGTATGATAACATATGATTATAGGTTCATTTAAGGTAAACCTTATTACTGATTAGGTGGCCATGGCATGCTATGCTAGGTGTTAACCATATTCTATGAGCTGCATAAAATGATTTAGAGAAATCATTTATGGTAAGAAAGAGTTCTGATGATATTAAGAGTTTATATCATGTCTCATTGCCAAATTAGTGATGAGCCTATTAAGTCACACACATACACAAGTAATCACCAAATTAAATATGATTTAATTAATTAATTAAAGAGTTTAATTGATTAACTAAATAGTTTTAGTTTGCAATTAGATTGCAAAGTCCCTAGCATGGCTTGAAACCAAATCTAGATTATTGGATGTATAGTATAAGTTAAATTTATATTTAAAGTGTTTAATTATGAATTTAATTAATGAGAAATTAATTAACAAAGATTAATTAATTAATTTATATTTGATATAAATTGATTAGAAGACGAAAAATAATTATTTTGGGTTGAGAACTCAAAATTAAGACACAGGGGTATTTTAGTCATTTCACAGGATGATATGTAGCACCATGAGATGGTGACACATGGCACTACACATAAGCTTGGCAAATGTTTTTTAATCATGTAAGATGATTAAAGTCAAGATTAAATATAGGTTTGACACTTGGCATAATGTGATTGGGTCAATTAAACCTAGAACCAATCAGAGGGTGACATGTGGCAAGGGTTTTAAGTGGTGACCTAGCTATATAAGTGTAAGGATGAAAGAACAAAAATTATAAGCTGTTGTTCTTCTTTGGTGCCGCCACCTTTGAGTGCCTCATCCTCTCTTCTTCTTCATCTCTCATCATTTCAAAGAGATTAGACAACAATCTCTTGAATTAAAAATACTAGAAATCGTTTCTAGTGTCCTGTTTACATCTGTAATCTCTCAAAAGGCAAAAGTTGATTTTCTAATTGTTTGGAAAGCTTTAGAAGTTGTTCAAGGGCTACCATTGGTGATCTTGGTGTGGACAAGCTAGAGGGACAACACCTGGTGTCCTAAGGCGCATCCCAAAGGTGCCAAACACACTGTAGTGCATCAAAAGATTAGTGCACTTGTTCTTGATCTAATCTAGGTTTCTAATGAATTAATCTGATTAATTCTAAAATCTTAAATGGCAAATCTAGATCCAAAACATATTAAAAGAGTTTTAATATGTTGTTTATCATTGAAATCTAATAGATAAAAATGAATCTTGCATGGTGCATGTGACCCTAGGTGAAAAAATTTTAAATTCAATGATATAAACTTGTGTTTTTCATGCTTCCGCTCCTTCAATTGGTATCAGAGCCACTATATTTGCCATTTAGATTGTTGATTATAAGATTTAATTGTGTGGTTTGATCATGAGATGATAGATCCATTACTGGTTGCAAAGGAAAGGTGGCGGCATGGTGATGAACACCAATGGTGCGCACACTTTGTGGTCTCCAATGGTGTGCGCAAGGTTTGGATTTTTGAATCTACAATTGTTGTATGATCTAAGGTTCATCCTATGACTAATTAAGATGTTTAATTAGGTGTTTTAATCACACAATTAAATTTTAATTCAGATATGAATTTTAAAAATTATTTGAATGTGATTCAAATTTGAATTTTAAAAGTTGTTTGAATGTGATTCAAATCTAAATTTTTAAAATTGTTTGAATATGATTCAAATCTGAATTTTTAAAGTTGTTTGAATGTGATTCAAATCTGAATTTTTAAATTTGTTTGAATGTGATTCAAATCTGAATTTTTAAATTTATTTGAATGAGATTCAAATCTGAATTTTTAAATTTGTTTGAATCGTATTCAAATCTGGATTTTTAAGTTGAATATGAGATATTCAATTTAATTTAAGTATGTATATTTTATTTAATTGTTAAATAGTGATATGCATGATGGATGATCATGGACTATAAAAGACCAATGTGATTGGATTTATTTCTTTTATGTTTCTTTGGGTTGTAAATTAATTAATTTATTTTAATTTATTTTTGGGCATGTATTATTAAGGTTGTAATAATTTTGGATTGTAATTTCATTTATTTAGTTCTTGTAAATTCGCCTTGGTATGCCAAGGATTACTATGTAATTGGATTGCAAGAAGATCAAGGAGGTCAAGAGCATTGGTGGGACCAGTAGGAGGAATTCAAGATTAAGTGTTGATTATGTACTCCTTCAGCAACTCTTGTAAAATGAATGAATGAAATGCACCTAGGAATGCCCTGATTCAATTCTTGGTGGCTCAGAATTGAATCCCTTAGAAAAGTCCATTATCATACCATATTTATTTATTATCCATGAATGCATGAGATGTATGGGAATGTATGCAAGTATATGATATACACATGCTAATTGGATAGTGTGCAAAATGAGACCTTAATAGTAATTAGGACGATCATAAAATCTTCCAAACAAATGATTAAGTTGGAAATGCTATAATTAAAGTAATTATAACATGGGCCCTCCATTGAGGCAATTATTTTAAGAAATTTTAAATACTTGCATAATATGCAATTAATTTAAGAGATTTTCTTAAGAATAATTGTTAAGCATGAGATGTTGTAAATATGTAAATGGTTTGGTGGCCAATATTGGATGTACCTGAGGACATTAAAATTATTTGCATAATTACTGGCTCAATGGGATCAACTTAACTAATGCAAGATAAGTCAATAATGGATGTACTTGAGATTTTGAGCATTAGGGGCTAGATAAATGATTGAACCTTACATGAGATGTGATGGGCAAGGAGTTGCTCACTTATAGTTTATTATAATTCCAATATTGGATGTGTCACACCTTACCCCTCTGTAAAGCATAACATGATCCCGTAGAATACCTAATGAACTACCGAACTTCACCTACCGATAACTCATTAAGTACCCTACAAGGGATTTTAAAACAATTTTCTTACTTTTGTTAAGTGGTGAGCATTTGCTAGTTGGTATCAAACATTTAATTTAAGTTGGAAGTTAGTTAAAATTTTTGGCCCATTTTATTTTTCCGCAAATTTTATAAAAATTTTGACAGAGTTTCGTTTGTATTTTGAGAAAACAGTTCTTCAAATACCTGTAAAAAAAGGCACTTCCAATAATTTTTCAACCATTGCTTCAAGTTCATACTCAATCTCAATCAATTTCTCAACACATTTATCAACTTTCAAATTTCAAATCCACTATCCAATGATCATCAAAATACTAGCAATCCATTTCATTCAAATTAAATAAAATAGTTCCATTCATATTTCATTAAGGACAAAACAATTTATATACATCATTACAAAATTTACATTAAGAGAAATTCTGTGACAGCCCTTACCCGACTACAGTGTAGCCGAGCAAGTTATGCCACTCAGTGTGCCGAGCACTCTATTTTATCTTAATTCATTTTTTTATTCTTCCTTATGAATATAACTTGTGAAATATAATTTATTTAAGCCATTTATCGAAATTATAATTTATTTGAGGTTCCGAGAATTTTATAGAAAATCCGGCAGAGTACCGGCTAAAAATAGAGAAAACAGTTCTTCGGAACCTGTGAAAAACACTTCCTATGATCATATTCAATCATCTCATCACTCTCAAACTTCAATATCAAAATCTCAACATTTTCACCATTCATTTCTCAATCATTCATCTCATGTGATAATCATGTACAAGTCACAGTTATGTATTCACTTTTCCTTTCACAAACACAATTTTCTTAACAATTCCTCTATTTGTCATTCATTCATTTCACATCATCATTAGACTCAAATCATAAATAAATTCTCACATGTGATTTATAATCACAATTTACAAGTACTTACATTAATACAAAATTATATTACATTTGTTTCAAATACACATGATAAAATAAGAGTTTAATTACAAAATTTACAAAAACCTCAAAATAAAAATGGGACCTAGTGTCCTACCAATGCAATGGATGGTGAGGTGACACGGACACTATGCAGAAACTGCCTTACCACTGGGTGGTCTACTGGCCCTCTGTCCAAATCTTGTACCTCACGCGTTGCAAAGCGACGCTAAGCATAAAGCTTAGTGGTGCCAATAATACAAGAAAATATAATATGCAAATAAAAATAATAATTTCCTTGCTATTGTGTTCATAAGAAATGAATAATTACTAATTTATTGTTTAGTCGAGGGCTAATAATGTTTTATGATATTAACTTCTTCATGCATTTCGTTAATTATTTTCTTCATGATCTTGAGCTTCTTTGTATTTTTGTAATCATTCCTGATACTTAATTTTTGTATTTTCTTTAATAATCAGTTCAATCACAGTTATACTTTTCCATGCCCAAGTAACCTATACTGGACGACTGGACTGGATAACGGGTCGTTAGCACTGGAAATCGCGGTGCCTCGGGCCGTCATACCATGGGACGCAGAACGTCAACCATGTATGCAGTCAGTATGGCTAAAAAGCCATGATATCACATAATCGGGCATAAAAGCCATGAATACGGGCATAAAGCCATGAATACAGGCATAAAAGCCTTTCGCAGTACTGCTAAACAATACCCTATTGGCATGCCAAACTATCCAAACCAATCACATTAGGCCTACTAGGGCATTTTGCATTTTTAAGTTTCACATTTTTGAATTTCAAGTTTTGGTGTCACTATTCACTTCATTAGTCAAACAAAAAGTTGACTTTTGCATAGAAAGTAGGTACATTGGCTTTGGCACTTCAAACATACCACATTTTTCATTTAAAACTTGTTGGAAGTGATCACCATTACCATTTCTAGGCTTAAACCAAGGGAAACAAAATTTTCAGTTTTTGAAGCTTAACTTTACTATTCCATTAAGCCTTTATTTACAGTGGGAATTTGAGGAAATGGTAAACATGAAAGTTGTTCCTTATTTTGTCTAGTTGAATTTCTTTTTTTGAATCACTCCATTTGGAGTTTTGTAACTCAAGATATGGCCAAAATAATTTTACTGTTCACGTGTCTTATTCATCTGCAATTTTGGGTTTTGGCGATTTTGGTCCAACTTTGGTCGATGGTTGATCAAGTTAAGTTCATAATTTGGTCTAACTTTCTTCATATGAAATGTTCTACCATGCCTTAGGTTTCCATCAGTTCAAGAATCGCCTAAATCCAAGTTTTCTAGAGAGTTATAGTCCTCCAAACATTCTTGCTCAAATGAAAATCTGCAGAGTTGCGAGTTTGATAACTCAACTTTGCCCAATAATTTGAATGGGTTAATGGCATAATTTGGGGTGATGTTCTTCATGAAAGTTGTTTGTCTATATCCTATCTTGTTGCTGTAAAAATTTCAGGTCAATTGACCATATCTACAGTGAGTTATGGCCAAATGAACAGTAACTGTTCATTTGGTCATTTCTGCAGTCTTGGTTGCGGTATCTAGAATGGGGCCAACTTTTGGTCCTCTTGCTTTGGTCTTTTGGGCATGGTTTCTTCAGAAAAAATGTGCCATTACAAGCCTAGTTTCATGTCCAATTGGCCAAACACCAATTGGACCAACACAGCCCAAGATATGGCAGTCCAAGTGGACTGAAATTTCACCCTCACTTTGCACTCATGGGGTAGCCTGCCCATTCCACTTTGCCATGCAATAATTCACTCCTAATTATGGTCAACTTACCTCAAATGGTCACTAATTGACTATTAGAATGTTCTTTAACAATTTCATAAGCAAAGTCAAATTTTCACTCCTAAACCCTAGCTCAAAGTCATGGTTTTCACAATTTCTTTAGTTAACTCTTTCATTCTTGTATATATATATGTATACACTTTAAACATAATCTCCAATTCACTCTAAGTCCATTAATACAATCAAACTCATTCCTTCCTAGGGCTGCCGAAAATTCATAGGGTCCATATACATAGATTCCATTCATTTAATTCACAAAACCTTACTCACTTTAAGTCTTTAACATGAATTAAATGAGATTTAAGTGTAAATAGGCACTAACCTTGAATAGGGCAGAATTTCCCAACTCAAAACTTCACTTTCTTTCCTCTTCTTGGCTGCCAAAAGCTTCCCCAAGAGATATGGTCAAGTTTTTGTGAAGAAGACTA
This sequence comes from Hevea brasiliensis, assembly GCF_030052815.1. NCBI lineage: Eukaryota > Viridiplantae > Streptophyta > Magnoliopsida > Malpighiales > Euphorbiaceae > Hevea > Hevea brasiliensis. The sequence continues at coordinate 100,062,175 of NC_079493.1, forward strand.
AAGGTTTTATGGTGATTTTTCAAGAGAAATTCTAGTGAGAAGTTTGGAATAACAATGGTGAAGGGAGAGGGAAGAGGGAAACGGCTGAAGAAGATGTGGAATTGCAGAAATTGTTTTCATTTTTTTGTCATTTTATCTCTTTTTAATTTGGCTTGTTGGGTTGTGATTGGTGGAAGCCTTCCAAATGACATCATGTGATGTCATATTTAGGTTTTTCTTTCATTTTCTTTTCTTCTTTTCTCTACTCATTTTCACTTTAATTTTTAGTAATATTTATTCATATTTTATGTCATATTAATTATTTACTTAACTGGACAAGTCGGCCAAAAATCACCTCTGAAGGCGAAATGACCAAAATGCCCTCCGTTTGGCTCAACGGGCCAAAATTGTCTGTACCGATTGAAAAATTTTTCTAAATATTTTCTTAGCATTCTAATGCCATAGGAACCTCAATGACCCTTCTCTGGAGTCCCAAAAATTATTTTATGAATTTTTCCCCGGGTCTAGGGCTCCTCGTTGCGAGAACCGCAACTTCCCTCTGGTTACCCATCGCTTGGGCACTGGCTCATTTGACTTGGTTGTATTTTATTTCTAAAATTTTTTTTACTAAATTTTTCTTATTAATATTTGAGTTAATTATGGTCCCTCACTTTAGTTTAAATATTTTTCCGGACGTTCTAGCTGTCCGGACTGACACTGGTCACCGGAACAGTAGAATGTACGGAGTTGCTACCGGGAGGGTGTTACAAATTCAACTAAAATTTATTACAAACTTTACACAAGCTTTATATAAGCTGCTCAAGACCGAATTTACATGTCCATACATTTATGTGCAATACATACATCAAAAGAAATATTTACAGTCAGGGTATAAATTATACCCGATAACTTCAAGCTGATAGATCCTCAATCCTCAACAGCTCAGTCTGCTGCTCCTGTAGTCTCTATATCTACGACAGCAATAACAGCTATCGCTGAGTACTAGGACTTAGTGGTGCACAACATACTAAAATAATCTTTATGCAGAATGTAAATCATATTTATTCCAAAATTAGACTGAACATGAGAATTAAATACAAAACATGAATTATGAGATTTTAATCCAAACAATTTCATTTCGAAGTATCAAAACACACTTCATAAAACCCACAGTTAGATCATGCCATTCGAAACAAATATAATCTCAATAGCCAGAGGCTAAGGAGAAGTCACATCACAAGGCTAGCTAGCTCAAATATATGGATATCCATTCAAATCCTCTTCTACTGGCACACCTCAACACTTCTCCAGAGAAGGAATCAAAATTTGAAACTAATTACCCCCACTAGTCATGCTAGTGAGGTGTTCAAATATATGGTCATGACACTGTGGTTTCAAAACTTATCTTAACAATTTGCTAAACATTGCTATTTCAAATATACACAATAACTTTTACAATTTAAATCAAAACATCATAAATAATGTCACAAATAAACTTTCAACAATTCAAAGCAAAAGTAAAATACATATTTCATTCACTTTATCAATGATTTTTAAAGCATAGTGATGTTGTGCACAAACCTCAAGCGAGTCGCCTCTTGGCCTTGACTCGGTTCAACGGGTTCTTTTCCGGTATTCTTTTCAACTGAAACACACAATTTTACAGTGTTTTAGTACCATAACTTAGCATAAATCCAAAAATAAATTTAACTTCACTTTTACCTAGCTCTAACGTGCTAAACTCAACGTTCTTGAAATTTTGTGTTTCGGGGTTACTATTCACTATACTATTCAAGTCAAATTGTTGACTTTCTAAGGCTTAATAGGTATGGGAATTCCAACTTCACCCACATACCACATTTTGGTCACTAAATTTGTTGATTTTGGTTGTTTATTCAAATTCTAAGTCTTTTAGGCAAATTTGATAAATTTTCAGTTTTGGTGTCTAAGATTGCACTGTTCCATTGGTCATTTTACTGTTGGAATTTGGCAAAACTATCTTCATAGAAAATGTTCCCTATTGTCTTAAGTTTATTCTCCTTTTTGAATCACTCCAATTGGAGTTTTGTAGCTCAAGTTATAGCCATTTGAACCATGGCTGCCGGATTGGACTTAACCCAGATTTTCTGGGCAATTTTGGTTCTGACAGTTTTAGGTCACCAATTTGGGGTGGCCAAATGACTTGGTTAATGGCATAATTTTAGCTTGTGTTCTTCATGAAAGTTTTAGGTCTATATCTCATCTAACACTGGTAAACTTTAAGGTCATTTAGACCTACCTAGCTCAAGTTATGGCCAAATGAACAAATACTGTTCATTTGGTCAGTTTGTACAGGGCAGACTGTGATTTTCTAAGTTTGGTCAATTTGTTCACTAGGTTTTGGTCACTTTTTGAGCATGCTTCCTAAATGAAAATTCTGTCATTTAGTGTCTATTTTCATTCCCAATTGGTCTCATACCAATTGGACTTGTAAAATTTTATTTTTGGTCCCTCAAAGGTAACTTGGTCATGCTGCCAGCAGCATGACCACACTCAATCCGAATTGACTTTTGATTCAAACACTCCTAACACACCTCATTAGGTCACAATTGACTATTTCTTTCCTTAAACTAGGTCCAAGACATCATTTACCAATTTTTCACTTTTTTTGCCTCTAAACCCTAAGTGTCCAACCTAGTTCATAATTTCCTTGTATTTAGCTAATTCAATGCCTTTAATTATAATCATTCAACTAATTAAGGTTCATATACCCATTCAAACCAATCAAACCATGCAATAAAACCCCCATACACATGCTGGCCGAATTTCAGTCATGGTCCTTCAACAAATTTTTCTTTTCATTTTAAGTTTATTTACAAGTTAATCAAGCTAAAAATGTAGAAATCAAACTAAATTTATCAAGTTTGCTTACTAACCTTTCTTAGAACTTCAATTCCTTCAAATCTCTATCTTTTGTATTTCTTTCCTCTTTCAATCTTCTTCTCAAGTGACTAAAACAAGCTCTAATGAGGTTTTTATGGAAGCTATCAAGGTTTAATGAAGAAATATAAGCTTGAGTGCAAGCTTTAATGGAGGATATCCATGGAGAAGTGAGGGAGAATAAGGGCGGCAAGGGATAAGGAAGAAGACCAAATAATTTTTTTTTCTTTTCTTTTTTTTTTTTATGTATTTTGTCTTATGGAAGACAAAAAAAAAATCACTTTAGTTAATTTATTAATTATAGGATTTATGGCATCATGCATGATGTCATGCATGATGTCACCTCTTTTCACTTTTTCATTTTCTTTCTTTCTTTTTTATTTTTCTACTAGTTCTTTAATTTTATTTGACAGTTAGGTCAGGAGTCAGCTCTCAGGGTCAATTGGCCAAATTGCCCCTCGCCGATTCAACCCGGTTTGCAAATAATTCAATATTTCTTTCGGCTCCCTGACCTAATTATTTGACTGGCTTAACAGTTCTTTTTCATGATTTTCTCTTTTCCACTGTGTTCGTAAGGGTCCTAAGGACCGCAGCGTCACATTTTACGATTCGAAATTTGAGTTTAAATCGACTTCGAAGTCGTTCCCGAGAAGGTCACCCATCGCTGTGGCTCTCGGCTCGTTTAACTTCTTATGTTCTGTTTTTCTTATTTATACTTAACTAATTGATAATTTACTAATTATTTGTGTTTATGGCTTATCTAATTGTCTTAAGTATGGTTCTAATCCCCTTAATTGTCCGAACCAACACCGGTCACCGGAACAGTGAAATATACCAGGCTATACAAATAGGGGTCGTACAATTCTCCCCCTCTTAAAATAAATTTCGTCTCGAAATTTTACCTGGTATCAATCTCTGAACAGCTGTGGGTGCTGTCTCCTCATGTCCTCCTCTCGTTCCCAAGTAGACTCCTGGCCCGAATGATGGCTCCATAGCACTTTTACCAACGGTATCTACTTATTCCGTAGTTGCTTCACCTTATAAGCCAGAATCACTATGGGTTCTTCCTCATATGTGAGGTCTGGATTCACTTCAATTTCTTGCACTGGTAGTACATGAGATGGGTCTGATCGATACCTCCTCAACATAGACACATGGAAGACATTATGTATCTTCTCCAACTCTGGAGGTAGTGCCAAATGATAAGCCAAAGGACCCACTCTTTCCAGAACCTCATATGGCCCAATGAAATGAGGACTCAGTTTCCTCTTTCTACTGAATCTCATAATTCTCTTCCAAGGAGAAACCTTGAGGAATACTTTCTCACCCACTACATACTCAATATCCCTTCTCTTCAGATCAATGTAGGACTTCTGACGGTCTGATGCAGTCTTAAGTCGATCTCTAATCACCCTGATCTTCTCCTCAGTTTGCTGAACAATTTCGGGTCCAATCATCTTTCTTTCACCTACGTCATCCCAACACAACGGTGTTCTACATTTTCTGCCATACAAAGCTTCATATGGAGGCATCCCAATGCTTGATTGGTAGCTGTTGTTGTAGGCAAACTCAATCAAAGGCAAGTGTATGTCCCAACTGCCCTCAAATTCAATCACACAAGCCCGTAGCATGTCCTCCAAGGTCTGAATTACCCTCTCAAACTGGCCATCTGTCTGTGGGTGGAATGCAGTACTGAAGTTCAATCTAGTTTCTAGGGCTCTCTGAAGACTACCCCAGAATCTAGAAGTGAACTTAGGATCTCTGTCTGATACGATGGATACTGGCACTCCATGCAGTCTCACAATCTCATCAATGTATAACTTGGCCAATCTTTCTAAACTGTAGTCCATCCGGACTGGCAGAAAATAAGCAGACTTGGTCAGTCTATCAATAATGACCCATACTGCATCATGACTCTTCTGTGTCCTCGGAAGTCCCATCACAAAATCCATCGTTATTCTCTCCCATTTCCATTCCGGTACTGGTAGTGGATGTAACAACCCAGCGGGTACTTGATGCTCTGCTTTTACTTGCTGACAAGTTAGGCATTTAGAAACAAACTCTGCCACATCTCTTTTCATACCCATTTACCAGTAATGCTCCTTTAGCCCTCTATACATTTTTGTGCCACCTGGGTGCATGGCAAAAGGAGACTCATGTGCTTCCTTCAAAATGATCTGCCTCAATTCAACATCATTAGGAACACACATTCTGCCCTGGTGTAGCAGTAGACCATCATCTCTTATTGAGAATTCTGGTTTCTTGCCCTGCCAGACTTCTTCCAACAGCTTCTGATACCTTTCATCATTCTGAGCAGCCATTCTGATCTGATCAATCAACACGGGCTGTACATGCCATGCAACTGCTGTCTACCCATCATCATTAATCTCTAAGCTGGCACGTAATGACCTCAACTCATGTACCATAGACAAAGGAGTAACCTGTAGACTCGCCATAGTCTTGCGACTTAAGGCGTCAGCCACAACATTAGCTTTCCCTGGCTAATAGTCTATCAGATAATCATAGTCTTTTATCAACTCTAACCATCTCCTCTGTCTCAAATTCAGCTACTTCTGGGTGACCAAATACTTTAAACTCTTATGATCTGTGTAGATGTAATACTTTTCTCCATACAAATAGTGTCTCCAGATCTTAAGAGCAAACACAATAGCTGCAAGCTCCAAGTCATGTGTCGGATAATTCCTCTCATGAGGTTTTAGCTGGCGTGATGCATAGGCAATGACATTTCGATCTTGTATCAATACACAGCCTAACCCATTGTGAGAAGCATCACTGTAAACTGTGTATTCTTTACCCGGGGTAGGTAAAGTCAGGACTGGAGCTTCAGTCAAACATTTTTTCAATTCATCAAAACTCTGTTGGCATTTATCCGTCCACTAAAATTTCACATCTTTTCTAAGCAGCTTGGTCAATGGAGATGCCAACATGGAGAATCCCTTCATAAATCGACGGTAGTATCCAGCTAAACCCAGAAAACTACGAATTTCTGTGATATTTCTGGGTGGCCTCCAATTAAGGACAGCTTCAATCTTACTTGGATCTATCTTGATGCCCTCTTCTGATACTACATGCCCCAAGAAAGATATTTCCTTCAGCCAAAATTCACACTTCGACAATTTAGCATATAACTGGTTCTCCCTCAAAGTCTGCAGTGCAATCCGCATATGTCTATCATGCTCTTCTGCATTCCTCGAATAGACCAATATATCATCTATGAATACCACAACAAACTGATCGAGGTATGGTCTGAAGATAGTGTTCATCAGATCCATAAAAGCAACCGGAGCATTAGTTAACCCGAATGGCATAACCAAGAATTCATAATGGCCATAGCGGGTTCTAAAGGCAGTTTTAGAAATACTCTGCTCTTGTACTTTCAGCTGATAATAACCTGATCTCAGGTCAATTTTGGAGAACACAGCTGCACCCCTCAACTGGTCAAACAAGTCATCAATGCGGGGTAAAGGATATCTATTCTTTATTGTCACCTTATTCAACTGCCGATAGTCAATGCATAACCGGAGAGTGCCATCCTTCTTCTTAACAAATAACACCGGCGCTCCCCAAGGTGACACACTAGGGTGGATAAAGCCCTTGTCAAGCAATTCTTGCAACTGTACTTTCAACTCTTTCAATTCTGCTGGTGCCATTCTATATGGCATTATGGAGATTGGGTCCACACCAGGCATAACATCAATCTCAAACTGCACCTCTCTTTCTAGAGGTAATCTTGGCAATTCATCAGGAAACACATCCGGAAAGTCACATACAGTAGGGATGTCCCTCAGTGCTGGACTCCCCACTTGGGTGTCTATCACATGTGCCAAGTATGCTTCACACCCCTTCCTGATCATTCTTCTAGCTAGTGCAGCCGAAATGATGTTTGATGGCAGTAAATGCCTCTCCCCATGTATTACCACATCACCGTACAAAGGGAGACCAAAAGTGACTGTCTTCAGTCTACAGTCAATCATGGCATGATGCCTGGCTAACCAATCCATGCCCAAGATGATATCATACTCTCTGAAGGGCATTTCAATCAAATCTGACAGAAAAACATGTCCTTGGATCACCAAAGGATAGTCTCTATAAATTCTGTTGACCTGGACCTCTTGTCCTAACGGACTAGTTACTAGCACTTCAAAACCCATTTGCACACATGGAATAGCAAGTGAACTGACTATGCTAGCACTAACATATGAGTGCGTTGAACCCGGATCAAATAACACAAATACATCTTGATCAGAGATAGAGAATGTACCAGCTACCATATCAAAAGTCACAGCCTCTTCTCGCTGTCTCATTGTGTAAACTCCGGCTGAAGCACTTCCTTGTGCTAACTGACCAACCATGCCCTGACTGTCTAAAGCAGTGCCTCTACCTCTGCCGCTTCCTCTGCCAACAGACTGTGAACCTCTGGGAGCAGGACTCTAAATAGATCCCTCGGTAGTAGTAGGAGCTGGACCATATCTTGGAGCACTAGTGCAGTCTTTAGCTATATGGCCCTTGCCTCCACAGTTAAAACAGGCTCCAGTGGCCCAATAGCATTCCCCCCCATGAATCTTGCCACAAGTCTCACAGGGCCAGGCAGAATGTGAACCCTCGCCGATTGCTAACTGACCTAGGGGTCTCGTCTGCAAAATCGCCCTACCAAATCTTCCACCTCGACCCCTGCTGGGTCCACTAAATTTCTTCTTCTTTCCAGAGGTACCACTAGAACTCGGCTCTACTGTCACACCTTACCCCTCTGTAAGGTATAACATGATCCCGTAGAATACCTAATGAACTACCGAACTTCACCTACTGATAACTCATTAAGTACCCTACAAGGGATTTTAAAACAATTTTCTTCTTTTTGATAAGTGGTGAGCATTTCTAATAAATATTTAAAACATGTAATTAAGTTGAAAGCTAGTTGGAAATTTTGGCCCATTTTATTTTTTCGCAATTTTTATAAAAATTTTGACAGAGTTTCCTCTGTATTTTGAGAAAACCGTTCTTGAATACTGAAAAACACTTCTAAAAATTTTTCTCAACAACTGCTTCAATTTCAAACTCAATCTCAATCAATTTCTCAAATTCACAAGTTCAATAATTCCTTCAAAATACTGTCCATCAATATCATTTATTCATATTCCATTCAAGATAAACAATTTATATATTCATCATACTAAAATTTACATTCAGAAAGTCCAAACTAAAATTTATTACAACTTTTATACAAACTTTGTACAAGCTGCTCAAGACCCATGTACATGTCCATACATTTATGTGCAATATATACATCAAAAGAAATATTTACAGCTAGGGTATAAATTATACCCGAAAACTTTAGGCTGGTAGCTTCTCACCTCAAGACTCATCTTTGCTCCTCTAGTCTCTGATCTCACAAAGAATAAAAGCTATCGCTGAGTACTAGGACTCAGTGGTGCACAATATACTAAAATAATCTTTATGCAAAACTTAAAGCACATTCATTCAAAAATTTGGCTAAACATGAAAATTAAATACAATCATGCATTGTGAGATTTTACATGTAAACCAAGTTCATTTCAAAGTATCAAAACACATTTCACAAAACCCACAGCTAGATCATGCCATTCGAAACAAATAGAATCTCAATAGCCAGAGGCTAAAGAGAAATCATATCACAAGGCTAGCTAGCTCAAATATATGGATATCCATTCACATCCTCTTCTACTGGCACACCTCAACACTTCTCCAGAGAAGGAATCAAAATTCGAAACTAATTACCCCCACTAGTCGTGCTAGTGAGGTGTTCAAATATGTGGTCATGACACTGTGGTTTCAAAACTTATCTTAACAATTTGCTAAACATTTTCTTTTCAAATATACATAATAACTTTCAACAATTTAGATCAAACATCATAAGAATGCCATAATCCCATATTTCAAATTATTCAAAATGATATGCAAAAGATGATTATAAAAGTATATGTTGTGCACAAACCTCAAACGAGTCGCCTGTTGGCCTTGACTCGACTCCTCAGGTTCTGTCCCGGTATTCTTTTCCACTGAAACACGAAATTTTCCAATGTTTCAGTACTAAAACTTAAAATAAATCCAAAATAAACTTAACTTCACATTTACCTAGCTCTAACGTGTTAAATTCGACGTTCTCGAAATTGTGTGTTTCGGGTTACTATTCACTGCACTATTCAAGTCAAATTATTGACTTTCTAAGGCTTAATGGGTATGGGAACTCCAACTTCACCCACATACCACATTTTGGTCACCAAACTTGTTGGTTTTGGTCATTTGTTTAAAGCTTAGGTCATTTTGGCAAAATTGCCAATTTTCGATTTTGGTTCTCCGAAGTTGCACTATTCCATTGGTCGATCTACTGTTGGAATTTGACAAAACTTCCTTCATAGAAAATGTTCCTTATTGTCTTAAGTATATTCTCATTTTTGGATCACCTCAATCAGAGTTTTGTAGCTCAAGTTATGGCCAAAATAAGTTTATCGTTCACGCAATCGCTCATGCTGCACTTTTAGGTTCTGGCAGATTTTGATCCAACTTTGGTCAGTAATTTGATCAAGTTAAGTTCATAATTTGGTCTCACTTTCTTCATATGAAATGTTCTACTATGTCTTAGGTTTCCATCGGTTCAAGAATCGCCTAAATCCGAGTTTTCTAGAGGGAGTTATAGCCATCCAAATATTGCTGCTCAATGAAAATTCTGCAGAGTTGCAGGTTTGGTAACCTAACTTTGCTCAATAATCTGAATGGGTTAATGGCATAATTTGGGGTGATGTTCTTCATGAAAGTTTTAGATCTATATGCCCTCTAACCCCTGGCCAAATTTCAGGTCAATTTGACCTGTCTAACTCGAGTTATGACCAAATGAACAGTTACTGTTCATTTGGTCAGTTTAGTGCAGTGGCAGCCTGCTATCAACTCACTTTGGTCAATTGTTTCACCAAGTTTTGGTCAGTTTTTGGCCATGGTTCCTTAATGAAAATTGTGCTCTTTTATGTCTATTTTCATCCCCAATTGGTGGCATATCAATTAGACTTGTAAAATTTGAGTTTTGGTCCTTCAAAGTGGGTTTGGTCATGCTGCCAGCAGCATGACCATTAACCTACGAATTTGGTTTAATTTCCTACCATTCCCACACAATCCATTTGGTCATAATTGACCATTATTTCACTTCACAATAGGTCAAACATGCCATTTATGCATTTCTCCAAATTTTGGTTCATAAACCCTAGCTTCCAAACCCTAATTACACTAAAATGTTGTATTTATTCACATTTAAGCATTTCAATCTTACTATCACTTTCATACAAACTTACTAACACATTTAATTCATTCAAAATACATCAAACTCTCCCACATCCATGGCTGGCTGAAATTCCCTTTGGTCCTCTACAAATGTTTTCTTTTGATTTTAATTAAATTTCTAGATTACTCAAACCACAAAGATAACCAATAAACTAAAATTTGCAATTTAGCTTGCTTACCTCACTTGAAATTCCTCTTCCTCAATTTTCTCCTTTTTTTTTTCTTTCCTAATCTTGCTCAAACTTCCTTTCAAGGGAAATCAACAAGGTTTAAGGTTGGTAAATAAAATTTCTAGGTTGGGATTTAGAGGATTTATGGAAAGGAACCAAGAATTCCAAGCTTTTCTTGCTTAAAAATGGTGGAACAACATAAGAAGAGAGGGAGAGGAGAGAGCTACGGGAAAAGCAAAAGAAGAAGCAAAAAAAATGTTTTTGAATTTTTATTTTTATCCATTTTTGAAGACCAAAATTCCCAAATTAATAAAATAACTTAATTAATCTTTTATGACATCATCTTTGACTTTTCTAACTTCTTTCTTTTCTTTTTCTTTTTTTTTTCTATTAGTTCTTTAATTTAATTATTGATTCTGAAATTTTCTTTTCTCCGATTTTATTTGTGATTAGGTCGAGTCACTCTCGGTCAATTGACCAAATTGCCCTCGCAAGTTCATCCCGTTTGCAAATAATCCAATATTTCTTCCGCTCCTCGACCTAATTATTTGACCGACTTAACAGCTTCTTTTTCATGATTTTCTCTTTTCCACTTTGTGTTCATAAGGGTCCTAAGGACCGCATGTCACTTTTTACGGTTCAAATTTGAGTTTAAAATGACTTGATGATCGTTCGAGGATGTCACTCATCGCTGTGACTCTTGGCTCGTTTAACCTCTTATGTTCTGTTTTTCTTATTTGTAGTTAGCTAATTAAACGTTACTAATTATTTATGTTTATGGCTTCTCAAGTTGTCTTAGGTGTGGCCCTAATCCCATTAATTGTCCGGACCGACACCGGTCACCGAAACAGTGAAATATACCAGGCTATACAACGGGGGTGTTACAATTCTCCCCCCTTAAATAAATTTCGTCTCGAAATTTTTACCTGGTATCAATCTCTGAACAACTGTGGGTGTTGTCTCCTCATGTCCTCCTCTCGTTCCCAAGTAGCTTCTTGGCCCGAATGATGGTTCCACAGCACTTTTACCAACGGTATCTGCTTATTCTATAGCTGCTTCACCTCATAAGCCAGAATCTTTATGGGTTCTTCTTCATATGTGAGGTCTGGATTCACTTTTATTTCTTCTACTGGTAGTACATGAGATGGGTCTGATTGGTACCTCCTCAACATGGACACATGGAAGACATTATGTATCTTCTCCAACTCTGGAGGTAGTGCCAACCGATATGCCAAAGGACCCACTCTTTCCAGAACCTCATATGGCCCGATAAAATGAGGACTCAGTTTCCCCTTTCTGCCGAATCTCATAATCCTCTTCCAAGGAGAAACCTTGAGGAAAACTTTCTCACCCACTGCATACTCAATATCCCTTCTCTTCAAATCAATGTAGGACTTCTGACGATCTGATGCAGCTTTAAGTCGATCTCTGATCACCCAGATTTTCTCTTCAGTCTGTTGAACAATTTCGGGTCAAATCATTTTTCTTTCACCCACGTCATCCCAACACAACGGGGTTCTACATTTCCTGCCATACAAAGCTTCATATGGAGGCATCCCAATGCTTGATTGGTAGCTGTTGTTGTAAGCAAACTCAATCAAAGGCAAGTGTGTATCCCAACTGCCCTCAAACTCAATCACACAAGCCCGTAGCATGTCCTCCAAGATCTGAATTACCCTCTCGATTGGCCATATGTCTTGTGGGTGGAATGCGATCGAAGTTCAATCTAGTTCCTAGGGCTCTCTCAAGACTACCCTGGAATCTAGAAGTGAACCTAGGATCTCTGTCGACACGATAGATACCGCACTCCATGCAATCTCACAATCTCATCAATGTACAACCCGCCAATCTGTCTAAATCGTAGTCCATCCGGATCGGCAGAAATGAGCAGATTTAGTCGGCCGATAATGACCCATACTGCATCATGACTCTTCTGTGTCCTCGGAAGTCCCATCACAAAATCCATCGTTATTTTCTCCCATTTCCACTCTGGTACTGGTAGTGGATGTAACAACCCAGCGGGTACTTGATGCTTTGCCTTCACTTGCTGACAAGTTAGGCATTTGGATACAAACTCTGCCACATCTCTCTTCATACCCATCCACCAGTAATGCTCCTTTAGCCCTCTATACATTTTTGTGCCACCAGGGTGCATGGCAAAAGGAGACTCATGTGCTTCCTTCAAAATGATCTGCCTCAAATCAACATCATTAGGAACACACATTCTGCCCTGGTGTAGCAGTAGACCATCATCTCTGATTGAGAATTCTGGTTTCTTGCCTTGCTGGACTTCTTCCATCAGCTTCTGATACTTCTGATCATTCTGAGCAGCCATTCTAATCTGATCAACCAACACTGGCTGTACATGCCATGCAATTGCTGTTTGCCCATCATCATTAATCTCTAAACTGGCATGTAATGATCTCAACTCATGTACCAAAGACAAAGGAGTAACTTGTAGATTTGCCATAGTCTTACGACTTAAGGCGTCAGCCACAACATTAGCTTTCCCTGGCTGATAGTCTATCAGACAATCATAGTCTTTTATCAACTCTAACCATCTCCTCTGTCTCAAATTCAACTCTTTTTGGGTGCCTAAATACCTCAAGCACTTAGGATATGTGTAGATGTAGCATTTCTCCCCATACAAATAATGTCTCCAGATCTTAAGAGCAAACACAATAGCTGTAAGCTCCAAGTCATGTGTCAGATAATTTCTCTCATGCGGTTTTAGCTGGCGTGATGCATAGGCAATGACATTTCGATCTTGCATCAACACACAACCTAACCAATTGTGAGAAGCATCATCAGAATCGTATATTCTTTACCCGTGTAGGTAAAGTTAGGACTGAGCTTCACCAAACATCTCTTCAATTCATCAAAACTCACTGGCATTTATCCGTCCACCGAAACTTTACATCTTTTCTAAGCGGCTGGTCAATGGAGATGCCAACATGGAGAATCCTTCACAAATCTACGGTAGTATCCACTAAACCTAAAATCGAATCTTTGTGACATTTCTGGTGGCCTCCAATTAAGGACAGCTTCAATCTTACTTGGATCTACCTTAATGCCCTCTTCGATACTACATGCCCCAAGAAAGATATTTCTTTCACCAAAATTCACACTTCGACAATTTGGCATATAGTTGCTTTCTCCTCAAAGTCTGCAGTACAATCCGCAGATGTCTATCATGCTCTTCTCGCATTCCTCGAATAGACCAATATATCATCTATGAATACCACAACAAATCCGGTCGAGGTATGGTCTGAAAATAGTGTTCATCGATCCATAAAAGCATCCGAGCATTAGTTAACCCGAATGGCATAACCAAGAACTCATAATGGCCATAACGGTTCTCAAGGTAGTTTTAGAAATACTCGCTCTTGTACTTTCAGTGATAATAACTCGATCTTAGGTCAATTTTGGAGAACACACTGCACCCTTCAATCGATCAAACAAGTCATCAATGCGGGCAATGGATATCTGTTTTATTGTCACCTTATTCAACCGCCGATAATCAATACACAAGTGGAGAGTGCCATCTTTCTTCTTTACAAACAACACCGGGCGCTCCCCAAGGTGACACACTAGGGTGGATAAAGCCTTTGTCAAGCGCTTTTGCAATCGCACTTTCAACTCTTTCAATTCTCGCAAGTGCCATTCGTATGGTGTTATGGAGATTGGGTCCACACTGTGCATAACATCAATTTCAAATCGCACTTCTTCTCGAGGTAATCCCGCAATTCTTCAGAAATACATCCGAAAGTCACATCTGAGGGATGTCCTTGATCTTTGGACTCCCACTTGGGTGTCTATTACATGTGCCAAGTATGCTTCACACCCTTCTCGATCATTCTTACGGCTAGTGCAGCCGAAATGATGTTTGATGGCAGTAAATGCCTCTCCCCATGTATTACCACATCACCGTACAGAGGGAGACCAAAAGTGACTATCTTCTGTCTACAGTCAATCATAGCATGATGCCTGGCTAACCAATCCATGCCCAAGATAATATCATACTCTCTGAAGGGCATCTCAATCAAGTCTGACAGGAAAACATGTCCTTGGATCACCAAAGGACAGTCTCTATAAATTCTGTTGACCCGGACCTCTTGTCCTAAAGGACTAGTTACTAGCACTTCGAAACCCATTTGCACACATGGAACAGCAAGTGAACTGACTATGCTAGCACTAACATATGAATGGGTTGAACCCGGATCAAACAATACAAATACATCTTGATCAGAGATAGAGAATGTACCAGCTACCACATCAGAAGTCTCAGCCTCTTCTCGCTGTCTCATCATGTAGACTCTGGCTGAAGCACTCCCTTGTGCTGATTGACCAATTGTGCTCGATCGCTCAAGCAAAGCCTCTACCTCTGCCTCTTCCTCTGCCAAATGACTGTGAACCTCTGGGAGCAGGACTCTGAATAGATCCTTCAGCAGTAGTAGGAGCTGGACCATATTTCGGAGCACTAGTACAGTCTTTAGCCATATGGCCCTTGCCTCCGCAGTTAAAGCAGGCTCCAGTGGCCCAATAACATTCCCCCCCATGAATCTTGCCACAAGTCTCACAGGGGCAGATGTGAACCCTCATCAATCGCCGACTGCACCTAGGGGGTCTCTGTCCGGAGAATCGGCTCCTCCTAAATCTTCCACCTCGACCCCTGCTGGGTCCACTAAACTTCTTTCTCTTTCCAGAGGTAGCACCAGAACTCTGTTCAACTGATTTTTCCCCCTTGTCTTTTTCTGATTTCTCAGCTTTTTCCTTCACTGGGGTTGCTTCTGCTTCCACTCTTTCCAGTTCAAGTGCTTGGGACATAAGTTCTGAGAAGTTACTGTGTCTAAATCCCACAACTTGCATCCTTATGCTGGGCTTCAAACCCGTCTCAAATCTCTTGCATCTTGCTTTGCTGGTAGTAAGGAGACTCTCAGCATAATGACTCAGGCGGGAGAACTCCCTCTCATACTCGCCATCGATCGATTTCCTTGTTTCAAACTCAAAATTCTTGCGCTTTTGATCAACATATGCGTCTGGGATGTATTTCTATCTCGAACTCTCCGATGAAGTCATCCTGTGTCAAGATCGTGGTTCAACCAAGTCGTGGGGATGGTCTTCCACCACCATACGCATCCCCTGCGGTAGTGACACAGAGTATTCACACTTCACTTCATCTTGGCAGTGCAGCTTCTTAAATACTCTGTCCATCCTTTCAAGCCATTGCTCTGCCTCTAAAGGGTCCACCGTACCCTTAAATTCTGCTGCCCCATACTTTAATAACTTGTCATACTGTCTGGCTAGAGGCAGTGGTTGTGCCATAGGTGGCTGGGGTGGAGTTTGAACAGGCATACCCCCAGCCATTTGTTGAAATATTGCCGCCATCTGTCAGGCGAACTATGCAGAAATCGCGGCATTTGTGGGGTCTGGCTGATCCACTAACATTCTAAAGTCGGGCTTCCTTGTGCCTCAGCTTCAACAGACTGCTCAACTGAGCGATCCCCTTCTTCCATTTCAGTCTGAAGTAGGGTATCTCCTGAACAAGTAACACATGGAGATTTCCCTCCGTTAGTTCATATTCATGATGTAATGCACTGTATGTAACAATTATGGACATTGAGCAATTGTACTTAACAAAGAAAAGACACAAATTCATAGGTTAAAACATACTTCAAAAATTTGCTCTGATACCACTAAAACATATCACACATTACCCCTCTGTAAGGTATAACATGATCCCGTAGAATACCTAATGAACTACCGAACTTCACCTACTGATAACTCATTAAGTACCCTACAAGGGATTTTAAAACAATTTTCTTCTTTTTGATAAGTGGTGAGCATTTCTAATAAATATTTAAAACATGTAATTAAGTTGAAAGCTAGTTGGAAATTTTGGCCCATTTTATTTTTCCGCAATTTTTATAAAAATTTTGACAGAGTTTCCTCTGTATTTTGAGAAAACCGTTCTTCGAATACCTGTAAAAAGCACTTCTAAAAATTTTTCTCAACAACTGCTTCAATTTCAAACTCAATCTCAATCAATTTCTCAAATTCACAAGTTCAATAATTCCTTCAAAATACTGTCCATCAATATCATTTATTCATATTCCATTCAAGATAAACAATTTATATATTCATCATACTAAAATTTACATTCAGAAAGTCCAAACTAAAATTTATTACAACTTTTATACAAACTTTGTACAAGCTGCTCAAGACCCATGTACATGTCCATACATTTATGTGCAATATATACATCAAAAGAAATATTTACAGCTAGGTATAAATTATACCCGAAAACTTTAGGCTGGTAGCTTCTCACACCTCAAATTTCAGTCTGCTTCCTCTAGTCTCTCAGATTCTGACAAAGAATAAAGCTATCGTTGAGTACTAGGACTCAGTGGTGCACAATATACTAAAATAATCTTTATGCAAAACTTAAAGCACATTCATTCAAAAATTTGGCTAAACATGAAAATTAAATACAATCATGCATTGTGAGATTTTACATGTAAACCAAGTTCATTTCAAAGTATCAAAACACATTTCACAAAACCCACAGCTAGATCATGCCATTCGAAACAAATAGAATCTCAATAGCCAGAGGCTAAAGAGAAATCATATCACAAGGCTAGCTAGCTCAAATATATGGATATCCATTCACATCCTCTTCTACTGGCACACCTCAACACTTCTCCAGAGAAGGAATCAAAATTCGAAACTAATTACCCCCACTAGTCATGCTAGTGAGGTGTTCAAATATGTGGTCATGACACTGTGGTTTCAAAACTTATCTTAACAATTTGCTAAACATTTTCTTTTCAAATATACATAATAACTTTCAACAATTTAGATCAAACATCATAAGAATGCCATAATCCCATATTTCAAATTATTCAAAATGATATGCAAAAGATGATTATAAAAGTATATGTTGTGCACAAACCTCAAATGAGTCGCCTGTTAGCCTTGACTCAACTCCTCGGGTTCTGTCCCGGTATTCTTTTCCACTGAAACACGAAATTTTCCAATGTTTCAGTACTAAAACTTAAAATAAATCCAAAATAAACTTAACTTCACATTTACCTAGCTCTAACGTGTTAAATTCGACGTTCTCGAAATTTTGTGTTTCGGGTTACTATTCACTGCACTATTCAAGTCAAATTATTGACTTTCTAAGGCTTAATGGGTATGGGAACTCCAACTTCACCCACATACCACATTTTGGTCACCAAACTTGTTGGTTTTGGTCATTTGTTTAAAGCTTAGGTCATTTTGGCAAAATTGCCAATTTTCGGTTTTGGTTCTCCGAAGTTGCACTGTTCCATTGGTCGATCTACTGTTGGAATTTGACAAAACTTCCTTCATAGAAAATGTTCCTTATTGTCTTAAGTATATTCTCATTTTTGGATCACCTCAATCGGAGTTTTGTAGCTCAAGTTATGGCCAAAATAAGTTTACTGTTCACGTGCACTGTTCATGCTGCACTTTTGGGTTCTGGCAGATTTTGATCCAACTTTGGTCAGTAATTTGATCAAGTTAAGTTCATAATTTGGTCTCACTTTCTTCATATGAAATGTTCTACTATGTCTTAGGTTTCCATCGGTTCAAGAATCGCCTAAATCCGAGTTTTCTAGAGGGAGTTATAGCCATCCAAATATTGCTGCTCAATGAAAATTCTGCAGAGTTGCAGGTTTGGTAACCTAACTTTGCTCAATAATCTGAATGGGTTAATGGCATAATTTGGGGTAATGTTCTTCATGAAAGTTTTAGATCTATATGCCCTCTAACCCCTGGCCAAATTTCAGGTCAATTTGACCTGTCTAACTCGAGTTATGACCAAATGAACAGTTACTGTTCATTTGGTCAGTTTAGTGCAGTGGCAGCCTGCTATCAACTCACTTTGGTCAATTGTTTCACCAAGTTTTGGTCAGTTTTGGCCATGGTTCCTTAATGAAAATTGTGCTCTTTTATGTCTATTTTCATCCCCAATTGGTGGCATATCAATTAGACTTGTAAAATTTGAGTTTTGGTCCTTCAAAGTGGGTTTGGTCATGCTGCCAGCAGCATGACCATTAACCTACGAATTTGGTTTAATTTCCTACCATTCCCACACAATCCATTTGGTCATAATTGACCATTATTTCACTTCACAATAGGTCAAACATGCCATTTATGCATTTCTCCAAATTTTGGTTCATAAACCCTAGCTTCCAAACCCTAATTACACTAAAATGTTGTATTTATTCACATTTAAGCATTTCAATCTTACTATCACTTTCATACAAACTTACTAACACATTTAATTCATTCAAAATACATCAAACTCTCCCACATCCATGGCTGGCTGAAATTCCCTTTGGTCCTCTACAAATGTTTTCTTTTGATTTTAATTAAATTTCTAGATTACTCAAACCACAAAGATAACCAATAAACTAAAATTTGCAATTTAGCTTGCTTACCTCACTTGAAATTCCTCTTCCTCAATTTTCTCCTTTTTTTTTTCTTTCCTAATCTTGCTCAAACTTCCTTTCAAGGGAAATCAACAAGGTTTAAGGTTGGTAAATAAAATTTCTAGGTTGGGATTTAGAGGATTTATGGAAAGGAACCAAGAATTCCAAGCTTTTCTTGCTTAAAAATGGTGGAACAACATAAGAAGAGAGGGAGAGGAGAGAGCTACGGGAAAAGCAAAAGAAGAAGCAAAAAAAATGTTTTTGAATTTTTATTTTTATCCATTTTTGAAGACCAAAATTCCCAAATTAATAAAATAACTTAATTAATCTTTTATGACATCATCTTTGACTTTTCTAACTTCTTTCTTTTCTTTTCTTTTTTTCTATTTATTTTTTTCTATTAGTTCTTTAATTTAATTCTTGATTCTGAAATTTTCTTTTCTCCGATTTTATTTGACAGTTAGGTCAGGAGTCAGCTCTCGGGGTCAATTGACCAAATTGCCCCTCGCCGGTTCATCCCGGTTTGCAAATAATCCAATATTTCTTCCGGCTCCCTGACCTAATTATTTGACTGACTTAACAGTTCTTTTTCATGATTTTCTCTTTTCCACTGTGTTCATAAGGGTCCTAAGGACCGCAGCGTCACTTTTTACGGTTCGAAATTTGAGTTTAAAACGACTTCGCAGTCGTTCCCGAGGAGGTCACTCATCGCTGTGACTCTCGGCTCGTTTAACCTCTTATGTTCTGTTTTTCTTATTTGTAGTTAGCTAATTAAACGTTACTAATTATTTATGTTTATGGCTTCTCAAGTTGTCTTAGGTGTGGCCCTAATCCCATTAATTGTCCGGACCGACACCGGTCACCGAAACAGTGAAATATACCAGGCTATACAACGGGGGTGTTACATCTACTGACTTTTTCCCCTTGTCTTTCTCTGATTTCTCAGCTTTCTCTGATTTTTCTTTTATTGGGGTCGCCTCTGATTCAATCCTTTCTAGCTCAAGTGCTTGAGATATGAATTCTGAAAAATTGCTGTGCCTAAATCCCACTACTTGCATTCTCAAACTGGGCTTCAAACCAGTCTCAAATCTCTTACATCTTGCCTTGCTGGTAGAAAGGAGACTCCCCGCATAATGACTTAAGTGGGAGAACTCCCTCTCATACTCTGCCACTGATCGGTTCCCTTGTTTCAAACTCAAAAATTCTTGCAATTTCTGATCAACATAGGCATCTGGGATGTATTTCTATCTAAATTCTCTGATGAAGTCATCTCAGGTCAGCACTGGTGGTTCAGCTAAGCTGTGGGGGATGGTCTTCCACCAATCATACGCATCCCCTTACAGTAGAGACACCGAGTATTCAAACTTCAATTCATCTTGGCAGTGCAGCTTCTTAAATACTCTGTCCATTCTTTCAAGCCATTGCTCTGCCTCTAAAGGGTCCACTGTACCCTTAAATTTTGCAACCCCATACTTCAGTAATTTATCATACTGTCTGGCTGGAGGCAGTGGTTGTGCCACAGATGTCTAGGGTGAAGCTTGAGTAGGCATACCCCCAGCCATTTGTTGAAATATCGCAGCCATCTCATTGCGAACTGCAGAAATCGCGGCATTTATGGCGGTGCTCTCGATCCACTAACATTCTGTAAAGCTAGGGCTTCCCCTTGTGCCTCAGCTTCAACAGACTGCTCAAATGAGGATCCCCTTCTTCCATTTCAGGCTGAAGTTAGGGTATCTCCAGAACAAATAACACAAGGAGATTTCCCTCTGATAGTTCATATTTATGATGTAATGCACTGTATGTAACAAATATGGACATTGAGCAGTTGTACTTAAGAAGGAAAAGACACAAATTCTCAAGTTAAAACATACTTCAAAAATTTTTGCTCTGATACCACTAAAACATGTCACACCTTACCCCTCTGTAAAGCATAACATGATCCTGTAGAATACCTAATGAACTACCGAACTTCACCTACCGATAACTCATTAAGTACCCTACAAGGGATTTTAAAACAATTTTCTTACTTTCGTTAAGTGGTGAGCATTTGCTAGTTGGTATCAAACATTTAATTTAAGTTAGAAGCTAGTTAAAATGCCCATTTTATTTTTCCGCAAATTTTATAAAAATTTTGACAGAGTTCCGTTTGTATTTTGAGAAAACAGTTCTTCAAATACCTGTAAAAAAAGGCACTTCCAATAATTTTTCAACCACTGCTTCAAATTCATACTCAATCTCAATCAATTTCTCAACACATTTATCAACTTTCAAATTTCAAATCCACTATCCAATGATCATCAAAATACTAGCAATCCATTTCATTCAAATTAAATAAAATAGTTCCATTCATATTTCATTAAGGACAAAACAATTTATATACATCATTACAAAATTTACATTAAGAGAAATTCAACTAAAATTTATTACAAACTTTACATAAGCTTTATATAAGCTGCTCAAGACCGAATTTACATGTCCATACATTTATGTTCAATACATACATCAAAAGAAATATTTACAGTCAGGGTATAAATTATACCCGATAACTTCAAGCTGATAGATCCTCAATCCTCGCCAAATCACTGCTTCCTATAGTCTCTATATTCATGACAAGAATAATGTTTATCGCTGAGTACTAGGACTTAGTGGTGCACAACATACTAAAATAATCTTTATGCAGAATGTAAATCATATTTATTCCAAAATTGGACTGAACATGAGAATTAAATACAAAACATGAATTATGAGATTTTAATCCAAACAATTTCATTTCGAAGTATCAAAACACACTTCATAAAACCCACAGTTAAATCATGCCATTCGAAACAAATATAATCTCAATAGCCAGAGGCTAAGGAGAAGTCACATCACAAGGCTAGCTAGCTCAAACATATGGATATCCATTCAAATCCTCTTCTACTGGCACACCTCAACACTTCTCCAGAGAAGGAATCAAAATTTGAAACTAATTACCCCCACTAGTCATGCTAGTGAGGTGTTCAAATATATGGTCATGACACTGTGGTTTCAAAACTTATCTTAACAATTTGCTAAACATTGCTATTTCAAATATACACAATAACTTTCACAATTTAAATCAAAACATCATAAATAATGTCACAAATAAACTTTCAACAACTCAAAGCAAAAGTAAATACATATTTCATTCACTTTATCAATGAATTTTAAAGCATAGTGATGTTGTGCACAAACCTCAAGCGAGTCGCCTCTTGGCCTTGACTCGGTTCCTCGGGTTCTTTCCCGGTATTCTTTTCAACTGAAATACACAATTTTACAGTGTTTCAGTACCATAACTTAGCATAAATCCAAAAATAAATTTAACTTTACTTTTACCTAGCTCTAACGTGCTAAACTCGACGTTCTTGAAATTTTGTGTTTCGGGGTTACTATTCACTACACTATTCAAGTCAAATTGTTGACTTTTTAAGGCTTAATAGGTATGGGAATTCCAACTTCACCCACATACCACATTTTGGTCACTAAATTTGTTGATTTTGGTTGTTTATTCAAATTCTAAGTCTTTTGGGCAAATTTGATAAATTTTCAGTTTTGCTGTCTAAGATTGCACTGTTCCATTGGTCATTTTACTGTTGGAATTTGGCAAAACTATCTTCATAGAAAATGTTCCCTATTGTCTTAAGTTTATTCTCCTTTTTGAATCACTCCAATTGGAGTTTTGTAGCTCAAGTTATAGCCATTTGAACTATAGCTGCCGGATTGGACTCAACCCAGATTTTCTAGGCAATTTTGGTTCTGGCAGTTTTAGGTCACCAACTTGGGGTGGCCAAATGACTTGGTTAATGGCATAATTTTGGTTTGTGTTCTGCATGAAAGTTTTAGGTCTATATCTCATCTAACCACTGGTAAAATTTCAGGTCATTTAGACCTGCCTAGCTCAAGTTATGGCCAAATGAACAAACACTGTTCATTTGGTCAGTTTGTACAGGGCAGACTGTGATTTTCTAAGTTTGGTCAATTTGTTCACTAGGTTTTGGTCACTTTTTGAGCATGCTTCCTAAATGAAAATTCTGTCATTTAGTGTCTATTTTCATTCCCAATTGGTCTCATACCAATTGGACTTGTAAAATTTCATTTTCGATCCCTTAAAGGTAACTTGCAGCATGACCACACTCAATCCGAATTGACTTTTGATTCAAACACTCCTAACACACCTCATTAGGTCACAATTGACTATTTCTTTCCTTAAACTAGGTCCAAGACATCATTTACCAATTTTTCACTTTTTTTGCCTCTAAACCCTAAGTGTCCAACCTAGTTCACAATTTCCTTGTATTTAGCTAATTCAATGCCTTTAATTATAATCATTCAACTAATTAAGGTTCATATACCCATTCAAACCAATCAAACCATGCAATAAAACCACCCATACACATGCTAGCCGAATTTCAGTCATGGTCCTTCAACAAATTTTTCTTTTCATTTTAAGTTTATTTACAAGTTAATCAAGCTAAAAATGTTGAAATCAAACTAAATTTATCAAGTTTGCTTACTAACCTTTTTTAGAACTTCAATTCCTTCAAATCTCTATCTTTTGTATTTCTTTCCTCTTTCAATCTTCTTCTCAAGTGACTAAAACAAGCTCTAATGAGGTTTTTATGGAAGCTATCAAGGTTTAATGAAGAAATATAAGCTTGAGTGCAAGCTTTAATGGAGGATATCCATGGAGAAGTGAGGGAGAATGAGGGCGGCAAGGGATAAGGAAGAAGACCAAATAATTTTTTTTTCTTTTCTTTTTATGTATTTTGTCTTATGGAAGACCAAAAGAAAATCACTTTAGTTAATTTATTAATTATAGGATTTATGGCATCATGCATGATGTCACCTCTTTTCACTTTTTCATTTTCTTTCTTTTTTTTTTAATTTTTCTACTAGTTCTTTAATTTAATTCTCGATTCTGAAATTTTCTTTTCTCTGATTTTATTTGACAGTTAGGTCAGGAGTCAGCTCTCGGGGTCAATTGACCAAATTGTCCCTCGCCGGTTCAACCCGGTTTGCAAATAATTCAATATTTCTTCCAGCTCCCTGACCTAATTATTTGACTGGCTTAACAGTTCTTTTTCGTGATTTTCTCTTTTCCACTGTGTTCGTAAGGGTCCTAAGGACCGCAGCGTCACATTTTATGGTTCGAAATTTGAGTTTAAATCGACTTCGCAGTCGTTCTCGAGAAGGTCACCCATCGCTGTGACTCTCAGCTCGTTTAACTTCTTATGTTCTGTTTTTCTTATTTATACTTAACTAATTGACAATTTACTAATTATTTGTGTTTATGGCTTATCTAGTTGTCTTAAGTATGGTTCTAATCCCCTTAATTATTCGGACTGACACCGGTCACCGGAACAGTGAAATATACCAGGCTATACAAATAGGGGTGTTGCAGGATGTACCTGAGGATGATCAATAGAATTATAAGAATTCAATCACCCACTAGAAATCCATCCAACTAGGATTTCCGTTTTCTACTTTGGAAGTGTAGGATTCGCTAAGTTAGTGGGAGGACCAATTTGATTAAAAGACCATAATCATTTTGGTTGATTACATGATACATTTACTAATTAATCTGGTTATTTTCTACAGTTAATTTTCTGATAATAATGAGCATTGAACAACCACCACCATCCAATATCCTTGTAAGCATACTTGATCGCAATAGGTTGACAAGACCTAATTTATCTGATTGGCTAAGAAATTTGAAACTTGTTCTAAACCTTAAACATATTGGATATGTTCTAGACTCATAGGTTCCTAGTCCCTTATCTCCAGAGGCCACACAAGAGGAACATGAAACTTTGGACAAGTGGAAGGAGTATGATATGAGAGCTAAGTGTTACATGGTTGCTTCCATGAGTAATGAATTACAGAAGCAGCATGAGAACATGCAGAGTGCGAGTGAGATCCTCCTTCACCTACAAGAGTTGTATGGTGAGCACAGCAAGAATGCTAGGTATGAGATATCTAGACAGCTATTCCACATGAGGATGTCTGAGGGACAGAATGTTGGGGATCATGTCCACAAGATGATTCGGTTGATTGAGCAACTGGAACATCTTGACTTTAACATGGATTTCCGACTGCAGACGGATTTGATCCTTCAGTTCCTTCCTAAGCCTTTTGGGAATTTTGTAACAAATTTTCATATGACTAAACAGGAATGCACCTTAGCTAGTTTACTCAACATGCTGGTTATTGCCCAAAAGAATATGCCGGGCAATAAAGGAAAAGAGGTAGCTTTGATTGCATCTTCTTCTGCTGGAAAGTCCAATAAGACGAAGGGCAATAAGAAAAAGAAACCTCAGATTCCTGGTCCTTCCAAGAAAATAGCCAAACAGAAAGGGAAAACTAAAGTTGATGGAGGCAAAGGAAAGTGTTTCCACTGCCAGAAGGATAGGCACTGGAAAAGGAATTGCCCAGAGTATCTTGCTTCTCTGAAGGACAAGAAGGATACACCTTCGGAAGGCATGTCCATATCTTGTTATTTAGATTCTGATGATACTCATAGTTCATCTACAGCTTGGGTTTTAGATACTGGTGCCAGTTCTCACATTTCTTATGATATGCAGGAACTAGCAAATAGTAGCAGCTTGCGTTCTCGAGATGTTAGACTCCGTTGAAGCTTTAGCCATAGGATCTAAATCTTTTTACATGTCTGGCCATGTTTTGTGTTTGGATAATATTTTATATGTACCTGATGCTTTTAAGAACATCATTTCTATATCTAGTTTGACTAGAAATGGCTATGAATTTCAGTTCACAGATGATGTTTGCAATATTTATTTTGGAAATAAATATGTTGGTTCGGGTTATATGAATGATGGTCTTTATTATTTGGATAATAATGACAAACACAAAATGAATGCAAGTGATCTAGATGAATGCAATGCCATGGTGAAAATCAACTCAAGTTCAAAATATATTTGGCACTTAAGGTTAGGTCATGTTGCAGAAGATAGGATTACAAAACTGGAGAAAATGGGGATTTTATTCTCATTGGGCTCTGAGCCTAGTCCAACTTGCAAATCTTGTCTTCAGGGCAAAATGACTAGATCACCCTTTGTAGGACAAGGGCTAAGAGCTGAAAATATTTTGGAGCTAATACATAGTGATGTATGTGGTCCATTCAAAGAAATGGCTAGAGGTGGTTTTCATTACTTTATTATCTTTGCTGATGATAAATCAAGGTTTGAGTATTTGTATTTGATGAAATATAAACATGAATCCTTTCAAAAGTTCCAAGAATTTAAATCTGAAGTAGAAAATTAAATAGGAAAGAGTATTAAAGCTCTTCGATCAGATCGTGGAGGTGAATACTTGAGTACTGAATTTGATGAATACTTGAGAGAGCATGGCATTGTTTCCCAGCTGACTTCTCTAAGAACACCACAGCTGAATTGTCACACCCTACTCCCCTGTAAGATGTAACATGATCCCGTAGTACACCTAATGAATTACCGTACTTCACCTACCGATAACCCATTAGATATACTACAAGGGATTTTAAAACAATTTTTGTGAAATTTAAATCATCGATTAAAATCTGGTGTTATAAAATTTTTTTCAAAATTTCGGCAAAGTGCCGGTTGTATTTTGAGAAAATAGTTCTTCAAACCTGCAAAGAACACACTCCCAATTTGTTTTCTCAAATACAACTTCAATAACTTCATTTGAACCCATAATTCAAATCTCAATAATCAAATCAATCTCCTCATAAAAGAAACATTTCATTGATTACAAGACTCAAAATTAAAATTACAAAACTATTCAGATAACTGAAATTCCAAATTTACATTTACAATAATTTACATTTAATTACATACCAAAATATTTTACAAGAGTTTTTATACAACTGCTCAAATAATTTACATACATATTATTACATGCATACATCAAAACCTATGTACATGGGTATACCTATGATATACCTGAGTCGATCCAATGTGTCTTCAAAGAAACTTACTCAACGCTCTATGCTCTTCTTACTCGAGATAAAGATACAAAGCTATCATTGAGTGGTGAACTCGATCGCACAACTATAATTTAAAACATAGTACAATATACATTGACAAAATTTACAGTAAATAATTTGGAAATCTGAATACTCATCAAATTCCAAAACTCAAAATATTCATTGCCAATAATGTAAATCATTTGTATAAAATGACTTTGATCACGAAATTCAATTTATCAAATCATGACTAACCATTTAAGGTAGTTCCAACAAAATCAATTATACATAAATCATAACTGAAATCACAATTCTTTACTGTTCAAAAACATTCTGTGTCTCAAAAATCATGCTGTATCTCAAAAATCATGCTGTATCTTGAAAATCATTCTTTATCTCAAAAATCATTATCTCAAAAATCATTCTTTATCTCACTAACTATGCAAGACTAATCCAAAAGGGTCATATTCGATGTGATCATATTCGATGTGATTCTAACTCCCTATGGTCGGGGAGGTCGAATCATCGTGCACAGTACACACCATAATAATGAATCTTCCGCAAGGGCCATAACGATAAAAAACTTAGATCTAACCTCAAATCAGAGGAAAATCTAAGCCTGTGCACGTACCATGGTAATCAAAACACAACTAACTCCATTATCTTCTCAACAAATGAGAGAGACGGGTAATAACCTAGTCAAGCATCTATAGTGAGATATAAAACAATATCACAATCCTTTTAGTGAGCATAAATCACAATATAATTCGATTCAAATTCAATTCCAATATCCAATAATTTTTATGCTCATCACAATTCAAATCATAAATTTGCATTTTTCCATGAAAATTACCATCACAATTCAAAACATGTTCTATGACAATTTTCCAAAACATAATTTATTCAATCCATAACAATGCTTAATACTTGTGAAAATACCATTTCACAAAGCAAAATTCATACATACTATAACAATTTCAATAATCATTGAATTAAATCCAATGCTTGCTGAACATAATACATAAGAAAAATATGTCATTTAATAATATGAAATATTCAGAATAAAATCAGTTAAAAACTAGTTGTGCACAAACCTCTGATAACTGTCTCTTGACTCTGACTCAGTGTTTCCTTCCCCTTCCCTGAGTCTTTGCTAACTGAGAAACACAATTTGAAGTGTTTCAGTACTCATTTAAACTCTCTCTAAGAATAAGGTTCAATAATTAATTTATCGAATTCTATTATTTCCTTAGTCAACTTAATATGTTGACCCTCTATGCATTCTAGGTGAATTAGGTTTCAATGTTACCAATATGTCACATTTTGTAGCCTTTTAGTGTTGGTACATGTTACCCAATTCATTTCCATGTATAGTGCACTTTAGTGCAATTTGTCGGATTCCAGAATACTAATTTGACCTAGCCGGACGACCTAGTTCCCTCGGTTTTCGGGTTTCGGTCAAAACTAAAAACTTATAGATCTATGTCTTATTGCACGCGGGGCAAAATTTCAGGTCATTCTAAGTTATGTAGACCAAGTTATGGTCATTTTACTATTGCTGGTCAAAATGCATCAAAATTGGTCACTTTAGGTCAATTTTGGTTCGGCCAGTTTTTGGACCCAAACTTGTGCAAGCTGTTTGACTTGCTTATGGTCATTTCTGGGCTTTGGTGTCTTCATAAGACTTGTAGATATAGGTCTTAACTATTCATGGTCAAAATTTCAGGTCAATTGGACCTGTTTTGAGTGAGTTATGGCCAAAATACTAACTACTGCCCAAATGGTCAGTTTTTAGGCCTTAATTGCACTAATCCGAATTTGGTCACTTTTCAAGTTACCTTACAAGCAGAATTTTGGTAAGCTTCCTTCATGAAAGTTGACACATTTTGTGCCTAGTTTCACCTCCAATTGGTCTCATACCAATTGGAGCCACACACTTAAGGTTCTAGGCCAAAATGCACACTGCCCTATTGCACATTATCCATCACTCATCAAGGATACATTTAACACCTACCAAATTACACATTCATGCCCATTCTGGTTTGTACCATAACCTAAACACAATTCACAATATATTGTTGGTCATTTTGGCAGCTCACAATCACCCTCAATATGCACCATTTAGTACAGAATTTTTCAAGCTCAAATTACAACAATTCAATCACCTAACCTAGCTCATTTACATGTCCAACCTCACACCATCATACATATACCCAAGCTGCCATAACAACTATCACAATTCAACATTAATATTCCATAAACCAAACATGAAATAAAATCCTTATGGTTCACCAAACCAAGCTGCCGATTCATGCATTACATTCCCTTAATTTTCCAAGCATTCAAATTTCAATACACATTCACATATACTAAGTATACATCACCCAAATAATTTCCTGCACACATAAACATTTAATCAACCTTTTAATCTACCATTTACAAGCAAGAATAAACTGTCCTCAAGGAGTTTCCATGGCTGCTAAAAATAAATATCTCCCTTAGAACATCAAACTCCAAAATTCTTTCCACAATTCAAGTACCCATAACATCCACACAATCTTTAATGAAGCAAGGATGAAGGAAATGGACATATACCTCAAGTGGAGCTTGTTAAACCTCTTCAAATCTCTCCCTTTTTGCTCCCAAAATACTGCCCAAGGTGTGTACTCAAACTTTAATGAAGAAGACTTGAAGAAATTGTGGCTTGATCTTGAGTGGATGAAGCTCCACACATGGATGGCAATGGAGGTTTTGGGAGGGATTCCAATTCGGCTGGTTCTTATCTTTGAGGTTGAAGATGGTAGTTTCAGTCCACTAATGCTTAATATGGGTCCCTTAAGAGGTCACTAGTGGAGCACTAACTTGGTTAAATAAGTCATTAATCTTAATTTTCTTAATTTTGCTCATTTACCACTAATCTTTTACTATTTACATAATGTATCTCAATTTTATTTTTCATGTCATTTCTAAAGTGTTATATCATTTATTTTTAATGGACATTGAGGTCAAACAGCAACTCTAGGTGTCAAATGACCAAAATGCCCCACTTCGGGTTATATTCCCGATTTTTCGGTATCACTGGGTTTTGTCCATTTTTCGATTTCTCACTTTTCTTTGTACTAATTAATTAATTTTTCTTTGATATTTCTAATGATATTTATACTTTAATAGACATTTATTTAAGTCCTAAAAATATTTTTTCAGGGTTCCCCGCGGTCCAGGGCTAGTCAACGGTCCACGCCATGACTTCCCGGTGCGGTCACCCATCGCTAGGGTTCTCGGCTAGCTTAACTTGGTTACATTTCTTTGCTATTATTTTTCCTTTGTTTTTCTTGTATTTTCTTTTCTTGTATTTCATTATTTTATGTCTCCTCACTCATATCGAAGTGTAGTTCTAGGCATCCTAGCTGTTCGGACAACACTGGTCACCGGAACAGTAGAACGCACTACCGAACTTAGGGGCATTACATGAATGGTGTATCTGAAAGGAGAAATCGTACCTTATTGGATATGGTACATAGTATGATGAGCTATATTGATATGCCAATCTCCTTTTGGGGATTTGCATTAGAATCAGCTTTGTATATTCTGAATAGGATTCCATCAAAATCAGTTTCTTCCACACCTTATGAGATATGGCATGGAAGAAAACGAAGTCTTAAGAATGTTAAGATTTGGGGTTGTCCAGCTTATATCAAAAAGCTGAACACTGATAAATTGGAAACCAGATCAGAAAAGAGTCGATTTGTTAGATATCCAAAAGATAGTTTTGGATACTATTTTTATTTGCCTACATCACAAAAGGTTGTGATAAGTAGAGATGCCACATTTCTTGAACAACAGTTTGTTCAAGAAAGAGGCAAAGGAAGGCAAATAGAGTTAGAATTGGAGAATTCTGACCAACCAACAGATCAGACGAATATAGATCCATCTAGTCAACCTACACCTATTAATGAAACATCTACAGCTGTTCCTCGTATAACAACCAGGGTATCTCACCCACTAGTGAGATATGGTTTCCTTCATGAAGAAGAATAAGAGTTGTCTACTCATGAAGAAGTTGATCATGGAGATGATCCACTTACCTATGAAAAAGCTATATCAGATATAGACTCTTCAAAATGGATTGATGCTATGAAATCTGAGATTGATTCCATGTATAAGAATCAAGTTTGGGATCTTGTTGACCCACCTGAAGGTATTGTACCTATAGGGAACAAATTCAAGAAGAAAATTGGTTCTGATGGAAAGGTAGAGACTTATAAGGCAAGGTTAGTAGCGAAAGAGTTTCGCTAAAGGCAAGGAATCGACTATGAGGAGAATTTCTCGCCTGTTGTCATGCTTAAATCAATTAGGATTCTATTAGCAGTAGCTGCATACTATGATTATGAGATTTGGCAGATGGATGTCAAAACAGCTTTTCTCAATGGATACATTGAAGAAAACATTTTCATGGAACAACCTAGGGGTTTTGAATCCCAAGATGGTTCCAAAGTATGCAAGCTAAAGCGATCCATTTATGGGTTAAAACAAGCTTCGAGGAGTTGGAACATCCGCTTTGATGAAGCCATTAAGTCATTTGGCTTTATCAAAAATGAGGATGAGCCATGTGTATATAAGAAGGTTAGTGACAGTGCTATCACTTTCCTTGTCTTATATGTGGATGACATTATGTTGATGGGTAATGACACAGGTATGTTGACAACTGTAAAGGTATGGTTGTCAAATACATTCTCCATGAAAGACTTAGGGAAGGCAACCTATATTCTTGGGATTCGCATCTATAGAGATAGAGCGAAAAGAATAATTGGTTTATCCCAAAGTCTATATTTGGAAAAGGTGTTAAAGAGGTTTAACATGCTTGATTCCAAGAGAGGATTGTTACCAGTGAGACATGGTATCCACCTTTCTAAAGAGATGTCTCCAAAGACACCTGAAGAAAGAGATAAAATGGCCAGGATTCCATATGCTTCGGCTATTGGAAGTTTGATGTATGCAATATTGTGTACTAGGCCGAATATCGCATATGCTGTTAGTTTGACTAGTAGGTATCAATCCAATCCAGGTTTGGAACACTGGATAGCTGTCAAGAATATCCTTAAGTACTTGAAAAGAACTAAGGATTTATTCTTAATATATGGAGGTGGAGACTTGCAATTGGATGGTTATACCGATTCTGATTTTCAATCAGATATCGATGATAGAAAGTCTATCTCTGGATATGTGTTCATTTGTAATGGAGGTGCAGTCAGTTGGAATAGTTCCAAACAGAGCACGACTGTAGATTCCACTACTGAGGCCGAGTATATTGCTGCATCAGATGCTGTAAAAGAAGCTGTTTGGATATAAGAAACCCTGGTCTCACTAGAAATCCAAACACATAGAAAGGCGCTACTACATTATCAGAGAAATAGTTGGGCAAGGCAATGTAACCATGCAGAAAATAGCATCAGCTTAAAATTCAGCTGATCCATGCACTAAGCCTTTGTCACAAGCACAGTTAGACCGACATCTTGAGTAGATGGGTCTAAGGTATTGTAATGAATGGCTCTAGTGCTAGTGGGAGATTGTTAGTAATATGCCCTAGAGCATATCATTTAGTCTGTATCTTGTACATGTTTTATTAATAAAAGGCATTTTACTTTTCCGTTTACATAATATATTTATGTGTAATAGAAAAGGTCCATTGATATTTTGTTAGAAATTCTATTCTTAAGTTGTTAAGAATATGAGTGACAGTATTTCTAGCACAAAGTATCATAAATTGGCTCACAATCGAGGATACTTCACAATAAGGACATGACTTATCCAGAAAGATTGTAATCATGTTTGTTCCCAAGTTATTTATATGAAATGTAAATAAGATAGAATAGTGAGTCTCATGCCATATAACAAACATGATAGGCACTTATACATGATAAGTAGGCCGAACCAGTGACACTTATGACAAGCACATGGAGTTTACTCTTGTCAATGTATTGTCATAAATCATATTATTGCATATAATCTTTAAACCTGAGATAGCACAGTTATCTTGTATATAGGTGGTTTGAGTTTGATACTGCTTTCATACTTGTACTGTGTATAGGTATATGGGCATGTGTTGGCTCCTACTAGTTATATATGGAGGTAGGTGTTGATCAAGATGGAATCTGTTCCTCTAAGTAAATAGGGATAAAATCCTATGTTCATTTAATTATTCTTGATGTTTTAAGTTCCTGGCCAGGATAGATAGATTTATTCATAAAAGAGTTTCTAATGAAAAAATCCTTTTAATCAAGAACTGGAATTAAAAGAGAACATAATATTCATAGCAAATGGGGTTTGACATAAACCATGACTCCAGCTCGAATTGGGATTTTATAACAGAGAGATTCTAGTGTATGGTAACATATGATTATAGGTTCATTTAAGGTAAACCTTATTACTGATTAGGTGGCCATGGCATGCTATGCTAAGTGTTAACCATAGTTTATGAGCTGCATAAAATGATTTAGAGAAATCATTTATGGTAAGAAAGAGTTCTGATGATATTAAGAGTTGATATCATGTCTCATTGCCAATTAGTGATAAGCCAAGTAAGTCACACACATACACAAGTAATCATCGAATTAAATATGGTTTAATTAATTAATTAAAGAGTTTAATTGATTAATTAAATAGGTTTAGTTTGCAATTAGATTGTAAAGTCCCTAGCATGGCTTGAAACCAAATCTAGGTTATTGGATATATAGTATAAATTAAATTTATATGTAAAGTGTTTAAATATGAATTTAATTAATAAGAAATTAATTAATTAAGATTAATTAATTAATTTATATTTGATATAAATTGATTAGAAGAAGAGAAATAATTATTTTGGTTTGAGAACTCAAAATTAAGACACAAGGGTATTTTGGTCATTTCATAGGATGACATGTGGCACCATGAGATGGTGACACATGGCACTACACATAAGCTTGCCAAATGTCTTTTAATCATGTAAGATGATTAAAGTCAAGATTAAATATAGGTTTGACACTTGGCACAATGTGATTGGGTCAATTAAACCTAGAACCAATCAGAGGGTGACATGTGGTAAGGGTTTTAAGTGGTGACCTAGCTATATAAGTGTAAGGATGAAAGAACAGAAATTATAAGCTGTTGTTCTTCTTTGGTGCCACCACCTTTGAGTGCCTCATCCTCTCTTCTTCTTCATCTCTCATCATTTCAAAGAGATTAGACAACAATATCTTGAATTAAAAATACTAGAAATCGTTTCTAGTGTCCTATTTACATCTGTAATCTCTCAAAAGGCAGAACTTGATTTTCTAATTCTTTGGAAAGCTTTAGAAGCTGTTCAAGGGCTGCCATTGGTGATCTTGGTGTGGACAAGCCCCTGTGAGACATGTGGCAAGACTCATGGGGGAGTATGCTATTGGGCTACGGGAGCTTGCTTTAACTGTGGAGGCACGGGCCCCAAAAACAACACCAGTGCCCGTAGATTTGGGCCAGCTCCTACTACCGCAGAAGGATCTATTCAGTGTTCTGCTACCAAAGGTTCACAACCAGTTAGCAGAGGTAGAGGCAGAGGTCGAGGCAACACTTTAGGCAGTCAGGGTACAGTAAACCAGTCAGAACAAGGTAGTGCACCGACCAAAGTCTACACTATGAGACAGCAGAAAGAGGCAAAAACTTCTGACATTGTGGCTGGTACATTCTCTATCTCTGATCAGAATGTTTTTGTCTTGCTTGATCCGGGCTCTACACACTCATATGTTAGTGCTAGCATAGTCAGTTTCCTTGCTGTTCCGTGTGTCAAAATGGGTTTTGAAGTGCTAATAACTAGTCTGTTAGGACAAGAAGTCCGAGTTAACAGAATGTATAGAGATTGTCCTTTGGTGATCCAAGGACATGTTTTTCTATCAGATTTGATTAAAATGCTCTTCAGAGATTATGATATCATCTTGGGCATGGATTGGTTAGCCAGGCATCACCCCAGGATTGACTGTAGACTGAAGACAGTCACTTTTGGTCTCCCTCTGTACGGTGATGTCGTAATACATGGGGAGAGGCAGTTATTGCCATCAAACATCATTTTGGCTGCACTAGCCAGAAGGATGATCAGAAAAGGGTGTGAAGCATACTTGGCACATGTGACAGACACCCAAGTGGGGAGTTTAGCATTGAGGGACATCCCTACAGTATGTGATTTTTCGGATGTGTTCCCTGATGAGTTGCCAGGACTGCCTCTAGAAAGAGAGGTGCAGTTTGAGATTGATGTCATGCCTGGTGTGGACCCAATCTCCATAACACCATACAGTTGCAAGAGCTGCTTAACAAGGGCTTTATTCGCCCTAGTGTGTCACCTTGGAGAGCACCAGTGTTGTTTCTTAAGAAGAAAGATGGCACTCTCCGCTTATGTATTAACTACCGGCAGTTGAATAAGGTAACAATAAAGAATAGATATCCATTACCCTGCATTGATGACTTGTTTGATCAGTTGAGGGGTGCAACTGTGTTCTCCAAGATTGACCTGAGATCAGGTTATTATCAGTTGAAAGTACAAGAGTAGAGTATTCCTAAAACTGCCTTTAGAACCCGCTATGGCCATTATGAGCTCTTGGTCATGCCATTCGGGCTAACTAATGCTCCAGCTGCTTTCATGGATCTGATGAACACTATCTTCAGACGATACCTCTACCTTTGTTGTGATATTCATAGATGATATATTAGTCTATTCGAGGAGTGCAGAGGAGCATGATAGACATCTGCGGATTGTACTATAGACTTTGAAGGAGAAACAACTATACACCAAATTATCGAAGTGTGAATTTTGGCTGAAAGAAATATCTTTCTTGGGGCACATAGTATCGGTAGAGGGCATCAAGGTAGATCCAAGTAAGATAGAAGTTGTCCTTAATTGGAAGCCACCCAGAAATATCACTGAAATTCGCAGTTTTCTGGCTTTAGCTGGATACTACCGCTGATTTGTGAAAGGGTTCTCCATGTTGGCATCTCCATTGACTAAGCTACTTCGAAAGGATGTAAAATTTCAGTGGACGGATAAATGCCAACAGAGTTTTGATGAGTTGAAGAGATGTTTGACTGAGACTCCAATCCTTACTTTACCTACCTCGGGTAAAGAGTATACTGTTTACAGTGACGCTTCTCACAATGGGTTAGGTTGTGTACTAATGCAAGAGCGGAATGTCATTGCCTATACATCACGCCAGCTGAAACCACATGAGAGGAATTATCCGACACATGACTTGCAGCTAGCAGCTATTGTGTTCGCTCTTAAGATCTAGAGACACTATTTATATGGGGAGAAGTGCTACATCTACACAGATCATAAGAGTTTGAAGTATCTGAGCACTCAGAAGGAGTTGAATTTGAGACAGAGGAGATGGTTAGAGTTGATAAAAGACTATGATTGTCTAATAGACTATCAGCCAGGGAAAGCTAATGTGGTGGCTGACGCCTTAAGTCACAAGACTATGGCCAGTATACGGATTTCTCCTTTGTCTATGGTACATGAGTTGAGAGTATTGCATGCCAGCTTAGAGATTAATGATGAGGGGCAGACAGCAGTTGCATGGCATGTACAGCCAGTGTTGATTGATCAGATCAGAATGGCTGCTCAGAATAATCAAAAGTATCAAAAGCTGTTAGAAGACGTCAGACAGGGTAAGAAACCGGAATTCTCAGTGAGAGATGACGGCCTACTGCTTCACCAGGGCAGAATGTGCATTCCTAATGATGTTGATTTGAGGCAGATCATTATGAAGGAAGCACATAAGTCTCCTTTTGCTATGCACCCTAGTGGTACTAAAATGTACAGAGGACTGAAAGAACATTACTGGTGGATGGGTATGAAAAGAGATGTGGCAAAATTTATTTCCAAATGCCTAACTTGTCAGCAAGTGAAGGCAGAGTATCAAGTACTAGCTGGTTTGTTACATCCACTACCAGTACCGGAAGGGAAATGGGAGAGAATAACGATGGATTTTGTGATGGGACTTCCGAGGACACAGAAGAGTCATGATGCAGTATGGGTTATAGTTGACAGACTGACCAAGTCTGCTCATTTTCTGCCTGTCTGGATGGACTACAGTTTAGAAAGATTGGCCAAGTTGTATATAGATGAGGTTGTGAGACTGCATGGAGTGCCAGTATCCATCGTATCAGACAGAGATCCTAGGTTCACTTCTAGATTCTGGAGTAGTCTTCACAGAGCCCTAGGAACTAGATTGAACTTTAGCACAGACAGATGGCCAGTCTGAGAGAGTAATACAGATATTGGAGGACATGCTACGGGCTTGTGTGATTGAGTTTCAGGGCAGTTGGGACACACACTTGCCTTTGATTGAGTTTGCTTATAACAACGGCTACCAATCAAGCATTGGAATGCCTCCATATGAAGCTTTGTATGGCAGGAAGTGTAGAACCCCATTGTGTTGGGATGAGGTAGGTGAAAGAAAAATGATTGGGCCAGAAATTGTTCAACAAACTGAAGAGAAAATCAGATTGATCAGAGATTGACTTAAGACTGCATCAGACCATCATAAGTCCTGTATTGATCTGAAGAAAAGGGATATTGAATATGCAGTGGGTGAGAAAGTATTCCTCAAGGTTTCCTCTTGGAAGAAAATTATAAGATTCGGCAGAAAGGGGAAACTGAGTCCTCGTTTCATTGGGCCATATGAGGTTCTGGAAAGAGTGGGTCCTTTAGCATATCATTTGGCACTACCTTCAGAGTTGGAGAAGATACATAACGTCTTCCATGTGTCTATGTTGAGGAGGTATAGATCTGACCCATCTCATGTACTACCAGTGGAAGAAATTGAAGTGAATCCAGACCTCACATATGAGGAAGAACCCATAGAGATTCTGGCTTATGAGGTGAAGCAGCTACGGAACAAGCAGATACCATTAGTGAAAGTGATGTGGAACCATCATTCAGGCCAGGAGGCTACTTGCGAACGAGAGGAGGACATGAGGAAATAGCATCCACAGCTGTTTAGAGAATGATACCAGGTAAAATTTTGAGACGAAATTTATTTTAAGGGGGGGAGAATTATAACACCCCTATTTGCATAGCCTGGTATATTTCACTGTTCCGGTGACCGGTGTCAGTCCGAACAATTAAGAGAATTAGAACCACATCTAAGACACCTAGATAAGCCCTGAATACAAATAATTAGTAATTGCCAAATAGTTAAGTATAAATAAGAAAAACAAAACACAAAAAGTTAAATGAGCCGGGAGTCACAGCGATGAGTGACCTTCTCGAGAATGACTACGAGGTCAGTCTAAAATCAAATTTTGAACCGTAAAATGTGACGCTGCGGTCCTTAGGACTATTACGAACACAGTGGAAAAGAGAAAATCACGAAAAAGAATTGTTAAGCAGTTCAAATAATTAGGTCAAGGATCCAGAAGAAATGTTGAATAACTAGTAAACCGGATTGAACCAGTGAGGGGCAATTTGGTCAATTCACTCCTAGAGCTGACTCCTGACCTAACTGTCCAATAAAATTAGGGAAAAGAAAATTTCGGGATTAAGAATTAAATTAAAGAAGTAAATGGAAAAGAAATGAAAAAAAATGAAAAATCTAAAAATTAAAAAGTTATGACATCATGCATGACATAAGCATGATGCAATAAATCTAATATTTAAAAATTGAAATTTGTAGGATAATTATATATTCAAAGAGCATAAAATAACAAAAAGAAAAGAAAAGAAAAAATTACACTTCTTCTTCCATTTCCGTCATCTCTCTCTCTCTCACTTATTTCTTTTCTCATTTCATCTTCCACCATTAATAACCATACCCCAAGCTTCACAAACCCTAATCTAGCCATAATTTTCCTAAGGTTTCTTAAGTAAATCTTGTCCTTGAACCTTGATTCATCTATTGATAACAAAAAGAAGAGGAAAGAAGTGGAATTTGGGAAGAGAGAAAATCCACACAAAGAGGTTAGTTATCCATTCTTTGATTTCTCTTTATATTCTTGCATATCTAATTGAATTAATTTAGATTTGAGGGAAATCAAACAAAAATAATTATTGAGGGACCAAATATGAAATTCATCCAGCTAGGGTTAGGGTTTGAAATGAATGAGTTTGAAGTGTTTGAATAATTATTTGAGGTGAATTAGGTGTGTAGAACATGAATGCACACTTTAAATTGCATTAGATTGAACTTTATGTGTAGCTAGGGTTTTGAACATGTGAAAATTGAAGAAAAATTTAAGAATTAGCCAAATGATGTTATTGACCTTATTTGAGTTGAGAAATGCTCAATTGTGACCATTTGTGGTGTGTGTGAATTGTTGGAAACAAGTTTAAATTCGGATTGGTGAGGGTCAATCTGCAGGCAGCTTGACCTAGGCCCCTTTTAGGGATCAAAACTAAAAATTTACCAACCTAATTGGTGTGAGGCTAATTGGGAATGAAACTAGACACAAAATGGCACATTTTTCATATGGGAATCATGCCCAGAAAGTGACCATAACTTAGTGAACAATTAGACCAAATCCAGAATTGGCAAACTGACCTGTACAAAAATGATCAAATGAACAGTAGTTACATAAATGACCATAACTTGGTCTAGGAAGGTCCAAATGACCTGAAATTTTACTGGTAGAAAGCTGAGACATAGACCTACAACTTTCATGAAGAAAACAAACCCAAATTTTGACCATAACCTATTTGAAAAATCACTTGTATTCAATGTATAAAAACTGCCATAATCCAGAATTTGCCCAGAATTCTGGGTAACACCAAATCCGGCTAGCCATGTTCAAATAGCTATAACTTAGGCTAAAAAACTCCAAATGGAGTGATTCAAAAAGGGAAATAAAGTTAAGACAATAAGGAACAACTTCTATGAAGAAAACTTGGCCAAATTTCCACAGTAACATGACCAATGGAACAGTGAAAAACAGGACACCAAAACTGAAAATTTGAAATTTGTGCCTAAAAGACTTAAGATTTGAGAAAACAACCAAAACCAACAAATTAGGTAACCAAAATGTGGTATGTGGGTGAAATTAGAATTCCCATACCTATTAAGCATTAGAAAGTCAACAAATTGACTTGAATAGTATCATGAATAGTAACCCTGAAATATAAATTTTAAAGAACATCAAGTTAAGCATATTAAAGTTAGATATAAATAGATTTGAAATTATTTTTGGACTTATGATAATTTATGGTACTGAAACACTGTAAAATTGTGTGTTTCAGTTGAAAAGAATACCGGGAAAGAACCCGAAGCATCGAGTCAAGGCCAAGAGGTGACTCCCTTAAGGTTTGTGCACAACATAAAATATTTTTTAAATTTCCTTTGCAAAGTGTATGAAATGAATTGTGATTTATTTATATTGCAAAATGGTGATTGAATGTATATTATGCTATTGATCTAAATTGTTGAAAATTTAATTGCATGTGTGTTAATTGTCAGTAAATGTTTAGAAAATTTTTGAGATAGTTTTGAAACCACAATGTCATGACCATATATTTGAATGCCTCATTAGCATGACTAGTAGGAGGAATTAGTTTTGAATTTTGATTCCCTCTCTGGCTGAAGTGCTGAGGTGTGTGCTAGTAGAGGAAGAAATTGAATGGGTACCCATAGATTGAGCTAGCTAGCCTTGTGATTTCTCATAAGCCTTCGGCTATTGAGATGAAAATGTTTCGAATGGCATGATATAACTGTGTGTTTTTATGAAATTGTTTTAAGACTTCCTAAATGAAATTGTTTGGACTAAAAGTTTATAAATCATGTTTTGTATCCGTCTTTCATTTTCAGTACTGTATTTGAATAAATGTGTTTTGAATTATGCATAACTGTTATTTTAGTATGTTGTGCACCACTGAGTCAGAGTACTCAGCAATGGCTGTTATTGCTGTCGCAGATATAGAGACTAGAGGAGCAGTAGAGTGAGCTGCTGAGGATATTGGAGCTACACCCCTGAAGTTCTATCGGGTATAATTTTATACCCTGAATGTAATATTTATATTTATGTATGTAACCGTATGTACATGTATAAATTGACTTTGAGCAGTTGTATAAAGTTTGTAATAATATTATTTTAGATTTGCTAATGTAAAGTGGTTGATAAATGTAATTTGTTTTTACTTTAATGAAAAAAAAAATGAATGGAAGTATTGAGTACTTTTTTGTTGACAATTGAGTTGTGAATTATTGATTTGAATTTTGGAGTTTGAGAAATGATGTTGAGTTGTGTTAAAGTAGTAGTGAGTTTGATGAAAAAGAATTATTGGAAGTGTTTTTACAGGTTTTTAAAGAACTATTTTCTTAAAATATAGATGGCACTCTGCCGAAATTTTTTCAAAATTTGTATAAAAATAAAAATGGACAAAAATTTTAGCTAGCTTTTAAACTCATATTAAATGTAAGAAAATGCTCACCACTTCCAAAAAGTAAGAAAAAGGTTTTTAAAATCCCTTGTAGGATACTTAATGAGTTATTGATAGGTGAAGTTTGGTAGTTCATTAGGTATTCTTCGGGATCATATTATGCCTTACAGAGGGGTAAGGTGTGACATGTTTTAGAAAGGTCCCTTAGGCAAATCCCACATTGACAAAGCACGGAGATGGTCTTGGGTTCAAAAAGTAATGATATATAAATGGGGAAACTAATCACTAGAGGAGCCTTTTGGTGGAATGGCCTGGAGAGTTGGAAGAACTCCAGGGTTAAGTGTGCTCGCTTGAGAGAAATCCTAGGATGGGTGACCTCCTGAGAAGTTCTCCATTCCACCTATAGGACAAAACCGTGAGGCTTATGGCCAAAACGGACAATTCCTCTAGTGGTTGGAACTCGATCGTTACAATTGGTATCAGAGCCGCTCACGTGTCCTCTTGGGCGATGGTGGGGCAAACCTCAGCGAGGACGCTGAGTCCCGAAAGGGGGGGGAGAAAGGTCCCTTAGGCAAATCCCACATCGGCAAAGCACGGAGATGGTCTTGGGTTCAAAAAGTAATGATATATAAATGGGGGAACTAATCACTAGAGGCGCCTTTGGTGGAATAGCTTGCAGAGTTGGAAGAACTCTAGGGCTAAGCATGCTCGCTTGAGAGAAATCCTAGGATGGGTGACCTCTTAAGAAGTTCTCCATTCCACCTATGGGACAAAACCATGAGGCTTATGACCAAAGCAGACAATTCCTGTAGTGGTTGGAGCCCGATCGTTACATGTCACACCTTACCCCTCTGTAACCCATAGTATGCCTAATGAATTATCGAACTTTGCCTACCGATAACCCGTTAAATACACTACAAGGGATTTTAAACCAATTTCCATTCCTTTTTAAAGTGGTGGGTAATTTTGAACAGGTATTAAAAACCTTTAGTTGAAGTTAAGTCATAATCAAATTTTAATTAATTTTAAAAAAATCTCCGCAATTTTTACAAAAAATTCCACAGAGCGACGTCTATAATTTGGAAAAATAGTTCTTCAAAAACCTGTGAAAACACTCTCAATATATATATCTCAATCCCAAACTCCAATATTATCAACACAACTCAATTTTCAACAATCTCAATCTCAGCAATTCATTATTTGACAAATATAAAAAGAAACTTAAATATTTCATTAAATAAAAATAACAGTTTTACATTACCAAGATTTACACAGATCAAAGATAAATTTCAAAATTTATTAAACAACTGCTCAAGCCAAATTTACATACATACACAATTACATATACATTATAATAAAAATTTACAAGGGTATAATCTATATACCCAGTAAAAATCCAAAATGCTAGTCACTTCAGTCCCAAGCAAATTTACTCACGCTTTATCTACCTCTTTTACCATGACAAAGAATAAGAAGCTATCGCTGAGCCAAAGACTCAGTGGTGCACAACTTAAAGAAAATAATAATTTATACAACAATTAATCATAATTTTTCCAGGGTAAATCAATTTGAATATTAACACATATAGAATCATGCTTTATTTTTAAAGCCAGAAATTTTCTTAAATAAACCAAATTTCATTCCATAATCACAAAATAAATTTTGAAAAATCACACAGCTTAATCATGACTCCAAAATCCAATTCATCCCACTAGCCAAAGGCTAATGAGGAATACCAAGGCTAGGTAGCACAAATATATGAGTACTCATTCAATTCGTCCTCAACTGGCACACACCACAACACTTCAGCCAGAGAGGGAATACAAAACCAATTCATCCCACTAAGCAAGCTAGTGAGGAATTTAAACATATAGTCATGAAAATTGTGGTTTCAAACCATTTCAATAATTATCCAAACCTCAAAATATCGACCTATTCACATACAATGTAGTTTCCTAAAATTTGGGCTAACAGCATAAAATTCTGTCAACCAAATTATTTGATATCCATAAAGTCATAAATAAATTTCATAAATCATTCAATGAAAAGTTCAAATCGAAAATCAAATAAAAGTTAATTATTGTGCACAAACCTCAAACGTGTCGCCTCTTGGCCTTGACTCACTTTTTCTTTGTCCTTTCTAGTGTCTCGTTCTACTGAAACACACAATTTAAAGTGTTTCAGTACTCATTTAAATCATTTTTAATAAGTAATTCAACAATTAAAATTTTTATAGCCTTAATCTACCCAATACGATTTATATTTTTGAATCATTTGCATTAGGTGCATTTGTGGTTACTATTCATTTAACCAATTGGCTAAAATATTGACTTTTTCATACTTAATAAGTATATTAGTTCTAATTACTCCCACATACTACATTTTGGTTTACAATTATGTGGGCATTGATTGCCAATTGAAATTCCAAATTCCCTAAGTGAAATTCCAAAATTTCAGTTTTGGGTCTCTTGGTTCTACTGTTTCATTGGACCTTCTACAGTGAAAATTGGGCTAACTTTCCTTCATTAAAGTTGTTCATTTATGTTTTAACTTTAATTCCCTTTTTGAATTACTCAATTTGGAGTTTTGTAGCTCAAGTTATGGCCATTGAACCATAACTGGCCAAATTGGTCAATTCCAGAATTATGGGCAAATTTTAGGTTCTGGCAAATTTGGTGAGCCAAATTTTGTTGGCAGTTTGATTTGGTTATGGTCAGAATTTAGAAATGTGTTCTTCATGAAAGTTGTTCTACTATGTCATAGCTTTCCAATGGTATAAAAATCAGGTCATTTGAACCTGTCTACATCAAGTTATGACCATTTGAACATGTACTATTCATATGGTCAGTTTTGCCCAGTGGCAGCGTAGCCAGTCCGGATTTAACCAAATTTTACACTAACTTATGGTCAGTTTTAGGGCAAGGTTTCTACATAAAAATTGTTGCTTTGGGTCTTAATTTTCATCTCCAATTGGCCTCACACTAATTAGAGCAACAAAATTTTAGTTATGGCCATTTGAGTAGACCATGGTCAGGCTGTCCAAAATTGGACATTACCATTCACAACTCAATTCCAATTTAAATCATTCAATCATACTTCTCAAGACACCAATTGACCAATTTAAGCACCAATTATGTCAATTGGGCATCAATTCACCAAATCCCCAAATTTTTCAACCAAAACCCTAATTTCCCAATTGATTAATTCATACCCAATTCACTACACTAATCACATTTTCAACCTTATTTTAGTTCAAATTAATGTCTAATTTAAATTGGACACATCAAAACCCTAAAGTACCATGGGTAGCCGAATTTACCTCTTGGATATTTATACAGAATTTCCTTAACTTTTCATGTATTTCCACTTGTTCAACCTCAATTCTACACTTATAAACTAAATTAGGTAGAGAGAGACTTACCTCTTGTAGTGCTCTTCCAAACTCTCTAATTCTTTAATTTTTCCTTCAATTTCTTGCTCCAATATTCTTTTTAAGACTTAAAAGCTATGTTTAATTTGAGGAACTAGGAAATAAATGGCTAATTTTAGGGGTATTCAAGCTCAAAATGAGCTTTAATGGTGGAAGTGAGAGTGAAAGGAAGGGAGAGGGGTGGACGGTAAGAAGATGATAAGGAAGACCAAATTTTTTTCTTTCTAATTTCTATTATTTCTTTTATATAATTATCCAATAAAAATGATTTAATTAAATAATAATTAAATTTGTTTTATGATGTTATGCTTACATCACCTTAATGATGTCATAATTCTTTCATTT
Source organism: Hevea brasiliensis (assembly GCF_030052815.1). Taxonomy (NCBI): domain Eukaryota; kingdom Viridiplantae; phylum Streptophyta; class Magnoliopsida; order Malpighiales; family Euphorbiaceae; genus Hevea; species Hevea brasiliensis. Next base: position 100,107,158 of record NC_079493.1, read on the forward strand.
CAATTTCTTTCCTTTCCCTTTTTTTTTTCACCTCTTCATGTTTTTAATTCTTTTTCACAAATTTAATTTCCTACATTTTAATGAACATTTAGGCTAAAAGTCACCTCTACAGGTGAATTGACTAAATTGCCCCTTACCGGTCTGATCCATTTTTCCAACAGTGCTAAATTGCTTTCGGAACCCTGATTCAATTATTTGAGCTTGTTCTCAATTATTTTCTGTGGTTTTCACATTTTTCCTAACTTTGCAACTATCCCTAGGTCTGGGGTGTCATAGTGTCCCACATGAAATTTGGGTAGCAACTGAGCTCGCAGTCACTTCCCGGTACGGTCACCCATCACTGTGACCTTGGCTCATTTAACCTTTTATGCTTTGTTTTTCTTATTTGTATTTCTCCTTCATATAATTTCTATTAATTTTTATTTAGGGCTTTTCTGAATGACATAAATATGGTTCTAAACATACTGACTGTCCGGACAGACACTAGTCATCAGAACAGTAGAATGTTATAAACTGCTTAATATAGGAGTGTCCAAAAGCTGGACCTGGAAAAATGACTATATGAACAGTGTTTGTTTAAATGACCATAACTTTGTGTAGAGAGGTCCAAATGACCTGATTCTTAAACTCATAGAAAGCTTAAACATATTAGAACAACTTTCATGAAGAACTAAAACCCAAATTCTGACCATAACCAATTCAAATTGCTAACCAAAGTTAGCTCACCAAAACTGCCATAACTAAAATTGCTCAGAAATTTTGGACATGGACCAATCTGGCCAGTTATGGTAAAAATGCCATAACTTGAGCTACAAAACTCCAAAAGGAGTGATTTAGAAAGGGAATTAAACTAGAGACATTGAGGAACAACTTTGGTGAAGAAAGTTTAGCCAAATTCCCATTGTAGAATGGCCCAATGAATAGTAAATATAGGTAATGAAATTTGAAATTTTGGAATTACTTCGAATAAGCCTTAAATTGCAATTGGCAACCAATGCCAACAAATTTGTAACCCAAAATGTAGTATGATCATGTGTTTAAAATTTGTATACCTATTATTTATGAAAAAATCAACATTTTGAATGTATAGTAATGTGAATAGTAACCACCATAACACCAAATCCAAGAAACCAAAACCTAAGTTTGTTAATATGCCCTAGTATGTCTAGTATGATTGGTTTGGCTAGGTTGGCATGCCAATAGGGTTCCGATTGCAGTACTACCTATGGCTTTTTGGCATTTCGTGATTTATGGCTTTAGTGCCATTTTGTGATATTATGGCTTTTGGCCATTTTGCTATTCTTGACATACTTAGCTTTATGCCCGATGATTACTATGGCTTGTTAGCCATTCTGTTGCGCACCTGGAGACACTTTGTGACCGATGGTGTGACGGCCCGAGGCACTTAGTACCCGTGCTAGTTTACCCATTTATCCAGTCCAGTTAACTGTTATAGGTTACTTAGGGCAATTAAAGTAAGTCTTAATAAATTATAACTAAACAATGAACCAAAAAAATCACTGAATCAAGAATATCACGAATAATTACCAAAAATTTAGTCTAAAGGAAATAATAGCATAATTTCTGCATATTTAATTATTTAGTTTATTTTTATATTATATTGGCACCACTAAGCTTTATGCTTAGCGTTTTGCTTTTTGCCACGCGTAGGTACTGGAGATACAGAGAGAGAGCCCAGTGGGCCTTCGACTGGGAGATAGAGTTTTGATCTACATCAATGTAGTCCAGTGTCACCTCATCAGTGCAGTGTATTTTGGTAGTGCACCCTAGGCCTTATTAGTTGTTTTTGGTGTACTATATTATTCATAAACATTGTAATGTAAATTATAAACTTCATGTAATTATTTTATACACGATGTAAATTAAATAAATTTGTAATTTTCATACATAAATTGTGTATGAATGAAATGTGATTTAAATTTTATATGGGTTCTTATGAATGAAATTGATTGATGTTTTGATTATGAAAATGAGTTTGAAAATATTTATAAATAATTGTTTCACACAGGTGGGATTCGTCAAAATTGTTTTAACAATATAGGGGAAACTCCGTCAGTTTCTCCGGTTAATAAATTGACCCTAAATAAATAAAATGAAAATGTGATTGCTAGAAAATGAAATAAGATAAGTTAAGGCGCTTCGGCAGCAAGTGTGATATGCCTTACTCAGCTACACTGTAGATGGGTAAGGGGTGTCACACTAGCCATCTCATGTAAGAGACATTAACACCCACTCACATCTTCTTTCTCTCGAAGACATACCTTATGCTGATATTGCACACCCCATGCAACATTTATATAGGTAGCAACATACCCAATGCTACATCTCATGCAACTTTCGGCAAACATAGGATTTCTTCCTTTTTTCCCAATTCTTTGAATATAATTTCAAGTCATGCTAGGGAATTTTGCAATCTATTGCAAAACTAAATTCACTAATTTAATTAATTAATCAATCTATTTAATTAATTAAGTAATTAATTAAGCTTTGATCATTACATTCTTATTGTGTGTTACTTCTTAGGTTCATAACTAATTGGTAATGAGAATGCTATTAACTATTTAATATCAATAGAACTCCTTCCATATGTAGACTGAAATTCCCTTTCCACCCTTGGTTTTTATAAATCATGATTGACACCAAGCATAGTCTATCATGGCTACCCAATTAGTGATGAATTATGTCATCTTTTTGTTAGAACCTTGATTATCCATACCATACACTAAGGTCTCTCTGTTACAAAGTCCCAACTCAAGCAAGGTCACGATTCTTATTAAACCCTAATTGCGTCAAATCATATGTCCTTATCTTATTTCTAATTCTTGATTAATGAGACTTTCACATCATAAACTCTTTTCTTATTAAGTCTACTTGTCCTGGCCAAGAACTTTATGCATCAAGAATGATTTAGATAGCATAGGATTTTATCCTTATTTACTTAAGATAATGGATCCCATATTGATTAAACACCTATCTCTATATACAACTAGTCAAAGCCAACATAAGCTTGTAAACCCATACATAGTATAAGTATATAAGCAATATCAAACTCAAACCACCTATTTATGAGATAACCATGTTATCTTAGGTCAAGTGACCATATGCACTATTATGATCTAAATGACAACATATTAACAAGAGTAAACTTCATGTATATGTCATTTATGTGCCACTGATTTCACCTGCTTGTCTTATACGGATCCATTGTGTTTGTCCTAACATCATAATGTCAGATGGCATGAGACTCGCCATTCCACTTTTATTAGTATCTGATGCTAATCTATGAAACAAACAAAGGTGACAGTTTAGCTGGATAAATCATGCCCAACTAGGTATCCTAAACTATAAACCAACATTTATAATACTTATGCCATATCGTTCCATCACTCATAATCTTAACACCTTAAGAATGGAACATCCAACAAGCTACTAAAGAATCTTTTCATATAAAGTTAAACAATTTAATTTAAATGAAAAATATATTGCCATTTATGGGAATAAATATTTACATGATCAATTACATTTCATGCTATAGGGCATACTACTACCCATTAACAATATGTCTTCTAATTATAATACAAGGACAATGATTCTTCTCCTACTAACCTTCTTATAAATATAAGGTTCATCCACATTTTTTTATGAAATCAAACTCTTTGGCAGTTTCATCAAAATGGATGTTTCAACTCTTTATTGTTTATTTCAATCCATAAATGGAATTTTGGAGCTTGCATATTTTGTTGGGAAATTCTTTGGATTCAAATCCCTCAGGATGTGTCATGTATACGTCCTTTTGGAGATTCCTATTTAGGAAATCAATTTTGACATCTATTTGCCAAATCTCATAATTATGGTTTGTAGCTACAGTAAGTAAAATCCTTATGAATTTAAGTATGGCTACTAGCGAGAAGATTTTATCAAAGTTAGCACCTTACCTTTGCTTGTATCCCTCACATTTTAGTCTGTTAAGCCAAACGGAGGGCATTTTGGTCATTTCGCCTTCAGAGGTGATTTTTGGCCGACTTGTCCAGTTAAGTAAATAATTATTATGACATAAAATGTGAATAAATATTGCTAAAAATTGAATTGAAAATGAGTAGCAAAGAAAAGAAAAGAAAATGAATTAAAATTGTAATTTTGACCTCATGCTTATGTCACTAAGCACTCTCACCCAATCACATTGTGACACATGTCCATAAACCACTTAAAATGAGTCAAATGGGCAGAAAATTGAAATTAAAAAACTGCACTCTTCTTCCTCATTTCCCGTCCACCATAGCCAAGAAGCTTTCTCTCCATTTTCTCTTTTAAAGCTTGATTTTCCTAAGCTTCCTCTCCACAAAACCCTAAACTCACTTCACTAAAAATCATTCCCACATCTTGGAGAAGCTATTTGTAGCAAAAAGAAGAGAAAGGATTGAAGTTTTGTTACCTAGAAATTCTGCTCAAAGAGGTTAGTGTCCAATCTCCTATCTCTTTTACTTAATTCATGTTTATTGGCATGAGATAAGTGGAAAAGTGTAAAAAAAATAAAATAAAACTTATGTATTTTCATCCCTACAATTTGGGCAGCCTAGAGATGGTTAGGGTTTGATGAATTTACTTGAAGTAAAGTGTTTATGAGCTACCCATAGCATGAGATGAGTGATTGAACATGTAAGAGTAAGTGAAATGCAAGTGTGATGCATGAATGAACCTTGAAAATGTGGACACTTGAACAACATTAGGGTTTGCTCATGTGATAGTTCATTAACCTTGTAATGGTCAATTAGTGACCATTTGAATGTGTATGATGAGGAAATGAAGTGAGTTGAGGCATGGAATTTGTATATGGGTGAGCTGCCTTGGCTGACCTGCAGGACTGAGCATGAGTCCAGCAGGTTTGGGCAGTTATAAATGGAGTTGTAGAGGTTCAATTGGTGCAAGGCCAATTGGAAATGAAACTAGACACATAATGGCACAACTTTGGTATAGAAACCTTGCCCAGAAAACCAAACTAGGTTGACCTAAAAATTGCCCTAATCCGGGTGACTTGTATTCTGTCTGGGCAAAATGACTAAATGAACAGTGTTTATTCATTTGGTCATAACTCAGTGTAGAAAGGTCCAATTGACCTAAAATTTTACCAGCAGAAAGTTGAGACATATACCTACAACTTTCATGAGGAACACAAATCCAAATTCTGACCATAACCTAGTCAAATTTCCAACCAAACTTAGATTACCAAATCTGGCAGAACCAATTTTGCCCAGAATTTTGGATTCTGTCCAATCCGGCCAGTTATGGTGTTTAGGCCATAACTTGAGATAAAAAAACTCCAAATGGAGTGATTCAAAAAAAGAAATGTAACTAGACAAAATAAGGAACAACTTTCATGAAGACAACTTTGCCAAATTCCTACTGTACAAATGACCAATGGAACAGTAAACACAAGGCTTGAAATCTGAAAATTTTGAACAACTAGCACTAAGCTTAAAAATGGTATTGGCAACCAATAACAACAATTTTAGAATGCAAAATGTGGTATGTTGGGAGTATTAGAACGAATATACCTATTGTCTATGCAAAAGTCAACATTTTAGTTGACTAATGAAATAAATAGTAACACTTAAACTTAAATTTTAAGAATTGTAAAATTTAAAAGTATAACATGCCCTAGTACATCTAGCAAGATTGGTTTGGATAGGTTGGCATGCCAATAGGGTTCGGTTAGCAGTACTGCACATGGCATTATGTCATTATGTGATTTCATGGCTTTTAGCTATTCTGACATTGTTTTGAGACTTGGCCTTGTGCCTAATGTTATTACAGCTTATTAGCTGTTCTGTTGCACACCGGGAGACACATATGTGACCGATGGTGTGACGGCCCGAGGTACTTGATACCCAGTGCCAGTTTACCCATTTATCCAGTCCAGTCATCTAGTATAGGTTACTTGGGCAACCAAAAATGAAAGTTGATAAATTTAATGAAATAATAAAAATGACAAGTACCAAATAAATAAGACTACCAATAATTATCAAAAATTTGTCTGCATGAGACATCAATACACTCACTGCATATTTTTTTTTATTAGTTCTTTTTATTTTATTATTGGCATCATTAAGCATTATTGCTTAGCGCGTCGCTTTTTGTCACGCGTAGGTTCTGGAGAGACAGACAGAGAGCCCAGCAGACCACAGACTGGGTGAGGTCACAGATCTGCCTAGAGTCAGAGTCACCTCTCATCTACAGTGCATCAGTGGTAGGACCTTTAGGTCCCTTTTGAAATTATGTTTTTGCATTTTGTAATAGATAGTAGTTTGTGATTTGTAAATTATGAACTCATGTAAATAGTAAATTTATGTAATCATATGTTGATGTACATATTTGAAGAATTTTGTTAATTAATATAATTTGAGAATATCTTCATGAAATTTTAGTTGATTTTGAATTTGAATGAAATTGTGGATTAATGTTGAGAACTTGAAATGATTGCTAATGTTGAGACCATGTTGATGGTTATTGGAGTTTGAGAATGATTGGAAATGATTATTGGAAGTGTTTTTCACAGGTTCCGAAGAACTGTTTTCTCCATTTTTAGCCGGTACTCTGCCAGATTTTTATAAAATTTTCGGAACCTCAAATAAATTATAATTTCAATAAATGACTTAAATGAATTATATTTCATAAATTGTACTTCATAACTATGAAAAAAATAAATTAGGAAGAATAAAAAAATGATTGAATTAAAATAGGGTGTTCCGGTACACTACGTAGCATATCTTGCTCGGCTACACTGTAGACGGGTAAGGGGTGTCACAAACCTCTTCTAATAAGAGTGATTCATCATTATTAGCTTCCATTAAAAGATACAATCGTATAGGAGCATGATGTATCCTACTTCAAGGTTCTTATGTTACTTAAGCTTTAGGATACACGCCTATTGTTATAGTCTTACTCACTGGTTCCATTTGGATATCAGTTTGTGGTTTTTGAACTTCTTCAAAATCTACCTTACTCCCACTACTAACTTTCAGGAAAAATTCCCTTTGAAGAAATGTAACATGCCTTAAGATAAACACCTTTTGCTTAGTAGGATGGTAGAAATAATATCTAGCTATTTGTTTTGGATATCCAACAAACTTGCATTTATCGAATTTAGTTCCAACTTATTTGATACTTGACACTTCACAAAAGCATTATACATTAAATCTATATATGTGACAAGGTCTCGTACCCATCCATAGCTCATATGGCATTTTGTTAATAGATTTGAATGGAACTCTATTTAGAAGGAATGTGGTGGTTTGTAGGGCATAACCCCATAAAGAAGTCAAAAAGTCTACATGACCCATCATGCATCGTACCATATGTAATACAGTTCAATCCCTTCTTTTAGAAACACCATTATGCTATGGCATTTCTGGAGGTGTCCACTTTAAGAGAATCCCATTCTCTTCTAGATAATCCTGAAACTCCTGGTTTAGGTATTCTCCACCTCAATCTGATCGAAGTGTTTCAATACTCTTTCAAATATGTAACTCCATTTCATTTTTGAACTTTTTGAACCTTTCCAATTTGCAACCTCATTTTCTTTTAGATTTATATTTCATTAGATATACATGCCCATATATGGAATGGTCATAAGTAAATGTAATGAAATATAAGCAACCTCCTATAGCATGTGTGCTCATTGGCCCATATACATCCAAATATATTTTGCCTAATTGCTCATTAGATCTCTCACTCTTCCAGTAAAGGGTGATTTGGTCATCTTTCCCAATAAATAAGCCTCAAAAGTTTCAAATGATTCATAATTAAAAGGATCAAAATATCCTTATGTAACTTTCTAATTCTTGTTTCATTAATGTGGCCAAATCTACAATGCCACAGATAGCATGGATTTTGATTATCTGATTTAAACTTAATTGTTGTATATGTTAAGTACATGCCTTTCCAAATCAATTACATACAAACCATCTACATAAATACTCAATCCATAGAAATAAAAGGAACAATGTTTGCCTTCTATAATAAATTTATATTTATTCACGACCAAGTATAAAATAGAAATAATATTTCTAGTTAATGTAAGAACTAAATAATAATTTTTAAGTTCTAGTACAAGGCCCATAGGTGGTGATGAAAAACATGTTGCTACGACTAAGGTAGCAACCTTTGCTCCATTTATAACCTGTAGGTCCATTTTCCCTTTCCGTAAAGGTCTAACCATTATTAATTCCTACATAGTATTGCAAATGTGGAATCCATATCTAGTATCTAATACTTAAGAATAAGAATCATGCATAGATGGATTTATCTCAATCATAAACATACTAGAACTTGAAGCTTCACTTATCTTCTTTCCTTTCTGTGTCATAAGAAATCTATAGCATTTTCCAATGCTTGTAGTAACCTGTTTTGCTTTATGGATTAAATCTCCCTTCAACTTATCATTCTTCTTATATTAATATGAATTGGTCTTAAAAGGCTAATTGAGTCAAACAAGGTCTTTCTCCTTCATAAGGATCCATTTAGCGCAATCGCAATAACCATTTCCATCAAGGTCTCATAGCTCTTAGACCTTCTCAATGAACCAAATAGTTGCTTGAAACGTTGGATCATAGTATGAGCTTTCATGTTCTTATAGAACTTTTGAAGTTGAGGTGAAATACTAGTTAACATTATATGTCTAACTAGTTTATCATCATAAATATGATGACTATATTCAACCTTAACTTCCTCAGTTATGACCTAAGCAAGAACATCAGGAATATTATGCTTAAGTACATATAACCTTCCTTCTTGTTCAAGAATATTTCTCAAGTTTTAATACTAATCCAAGAAATTTGGCCTACTAAATAATTAGCATCTTGTATGCTATATAGGGAAGGGATATTATTATTACTCATGGTGGTTTTAGGTGATCTACAAAAGCAAAGATAGAGAGTACTAGATTCATGTTATACATATTGTTAACCAAATTAAGATAAGGTCTTTAATGTCCATTTATTCTCTGTTTACTTTATTCAAATTAATAACCCCCTCTATTAATTCTAGAAATTAACATTTTAATTTCCTTAGTGGGTAGGACCCCTTTTATTTTTACTTGATCTTGAGTGTGCTAAACAAGCAAGAATAAAAATAAATTAGGTAGATAACAATTCATCAATGACATCTCTATGTGACTCCTAGATTAATTAGGTAACAACTCCTTGTCTAAACGTATTGCATATGTTTCTCATAACTTTGCCTCTGAGTCTACATGATCATGAGTATGCTCATCCAAATCATATAGGTCAGTTAAGTAGGACCCTTTATTAAAAAATATCCAATATTTAATAGCCATATACCTATTCGAGAAAAGAGCAAAGAGCAATCTTTAGTGTACTCAACAAGTTAACTTTAATATATAACTCTAGTTTATGCTATAACAACATAAGGTAATTAATCATGTGCTTAACATGTACTTAACATTTGGATGGAGGATTTTGGCATATACCATTTTAGGTCTCATTTATTAGCATGGTTGCAATATCACACATCAAATATATAACATGCACCTTTAGCATGTCATTCTAATTGGATGATTATAAAGTACTAAATAATTCCCGCGAGCCATTGAAGGGAATGATAGCATTAAATGCTTAAGAGGTTGTTTCTTTGGGCTTCACAAGTCTTTTAAGCAGTTCCTAAATGTATTTCATTTAACTCCTCTTGTTCTTGCTGTTACAAAATAATTTCCTATCTACTCATTCTAAAACTACATAACAATTAAATAATTTAGACTCAAAAACCTTGAGCCACATTTGAGGGGAGTAAGATGACAAAAGAATTTATAAACGAGAATAAAAGGAGAAGGTAGGGAACATTGTCCTTATTTCTAAAAAATATAACATTCAACCATAAAGATCAATCACATTGGTCTTTAGTCCACAATTATCCATCATGCATCATAATCAAATTAAATGCATAAATAAATTTTATCCTCTTTGTTGTTGTTGGTTTCAAGTGAATATATAAAATGTTCCTCCTAGTTAGTAATTCAGTTTAATTGTCATGGAAACATTCTTCATTGATTAATAAGGAGTTCAATCACAATTAAAGTCCTCATTAACTCATCAAAACAATTAAATCTAATTTTGATGGCATCAAACACCAAAGATAATTTAGAAATAATTTTCTAAAATCATATGCATTAATCAAAATATTTAATTCAATCTCTAATCTAATTAAAGATGTTAAATCTAAAATAATTTTAGATGCTCCACAATCTCCCACCCATTGAATAATTCTATTTAATTTTCTTGGAAACAATTTCCAATGATTAATAAGGATTTTAATCATAATCAATGTCCCTGTCAATTCTTCAAAACAATTAAATTTAACTATCATGCCACCAAACACTACATATAATCTAGAAATAATTTCTAATATCATATGAATGAATTTAAACTATTTAATTCAATCTCTAAACCAATTGGAGAAATAAAATTTTAGAACAATTTTAGAAACCCATAATTTGCCATTTATTTTGCAAAACGCATTTTCTAAAAAATTAAATATTGAACTAAACAATTTTAATTCAATAAATCTTTTTTCCAATTGCCCTTTAATTAATTCTAGAAACTAATTTTTACAATTAATAGTGAATTAAACTCTTTTAATTCATGTCCCCATTAAGCCAAAATAAAATCACAATTTATTTGTCCAAAATCACAAAAAAAAAATCCTGTTAGTTTCATTTCAAGTCATAGAGAGAGTGAAGGGCAATTTTGGCAAAGGCAATTTTAATGGGAAAATTGAAAATTTTATGTAAAACTAAGGGCACTCATAAATGGTGGCAATTTGGTAATTATGTTGAAAAAAAGGACAACTATAACGGATGGCAATCTTTTAAATAAACCAAAAACCAAAGGCAATGGCTGAAAGGCCTTCATCTTCCTGCATCGGGTTTGTAATGGAACTAGCAACCTCAATGAACACTAGCGTTGCCAGCATGCCCAACAACCATCGATGGCCTCACTGTGGCTGTCTTCTACTACGTCAAGGCCAACAACAATGTTGGAACACGCCAATAGCTACACACAAAGCCCACTAGCCCCCACTCCCGTGAACTGATCGTGTGACACCACAGCCAACTGCAAGCTTATTGACAACGTTCATGGTAGTGCAGTAAGGAGGCAAGGATGTCGGCTACCCACTGCGCATTCGAGGAGGCGCTCTTGCACAATCAACAACTAGTAACCATCCAGCCAATCGTTTGGCTCCACAAACACCAAGTGTGTTATTCAAAAAAACCAGATCTGATTTTCTTTTTATTTCAAAAATAAAAAAAAATTATAAATTCAAAATATCATATAAAATAAAATAAAAAAAATTAACACAGATCTGACTTGCACATTATCGGCATTTCCAAATCTTATCTGGATGAAAATTGGAAACAAGAAGATTCATACGGGAGGAGTAAAACATATACATACCACACACAAACTTGATTCACAACCACCAACAATAAATCATAATATAAATGTTTAAAGTTCACTCTGATGCCAGCATCAAATGCACACAGCAGAACGAATTTCAAAAATATAGCATGAAAGAGCAAGCAAGTTTGTCAAGAATAATTTACCTTAGAAAATTTCTTATAAATTCTTGATCAGGATAACAAAACTTTGGGCTGGGCTGCAGCAAACCACAAGCTATGCAATTGTTCGGCCTCTAAAAGCATCCTCACAGACTGCTTATGAGGAAATCTCCAAGACCTTTCTTGGTGAGAGGAGTAAGATGAGTGCTAGCACAAAAATTGAGAGAGGTTGAGAGTGATAATGGATAACTCCTTTTATATACCTTAAGTAGCTTCTCTAAAAGACCTCTTACTCTCTCGCTCCCTTTTGCATGACTTAATTCCAGTAATTATCAATTTAACCCTTTTAATTGACCAATTACAAATTAACCCATCGAGGAAATAAAAATCACATAACTAATTCCTTTTAACTCTTGGAACATTAGCAAGGAATAGTTGGAACATTATCCCCAATTACCTAGAGTGATGAATCCTTTCTTAACAACTAAATACCTCCATAGTATTCAAACTATATCCAATGGCTACTCCACTTGTCATCCATGATTAGAACAACTTGTAAGTAGTATTAAAACATAGTAATCTCTATACAAGATAACTTAGCATCTTAAGTTGAATGATCACTTACACAACTATAAGGCAAGTCTTTTCATAAACACAGGTAAACTTCCGTATAGAATCTTCATGTAGGTTAATTCAGTGAACTTGCCTCAACAAGCATCTATAAGATAGTTCTAAGTATCCTTTATACCTTATCTTAGTGAGAATAATTGCTTCCTTTCACAAAGGAAAGAATATAATGTGTATTGGTCTTAACAATTATGATCAAAGTCCAGTCTCGATAAAATATTAACTAGGTGTAGACCCTTATTTTGTGATGAGTATGTGCATTAAGGCTGTGAAAAACTCAATGATGAAAAATTATATGACTATAAGATGTAATTGAAGGCATGGAGCTCAATTATTAATTCCATGGCATTATCTTGAAAAAATAATAATAATAATATATTTTTTTTGGGAAGTGAATTTAATTAAATTTAAATAAAATTTTGTTTTATTTAAATTTAATATAGTTAGCTTTTAAATGTACCTAATTAAGTTTAATTGGGCCCCATGGGCCAAAGAAAGCCTAGTTAGGAATTTTAAATAAGACTCATTTAATTTATTTTTTAAAAATTAAAATAAGAAAATATCTTTTTCTCTATCCCTCTCCCATACAAATTCTCTCTCCTCCTTTGGCCCCACTCTCTTCCTCACTCCCTATTGGTGCCACCCCCTTTTCCTCTCTTCCTATTGGTTGGAACACCTCACCCATATCCCAGTCTCACACAAATTCCTCAATCCTAATTGTTTAAGTTAACTGAACCTTATCACACTAGCACTTCAAATCCTACCACACCACTTCCTCACTCTCTATTGGTACCTTCCCCTTCCCCTCTCTTCCTATTGGTTGAAACACCTCATTCATATCTCAGTCTCACCCAAATTCTGCAATCCTAGTTGTTTAAGTTATCTGAACTTTATCACCCTAAGACTTCAAACCCTATCACACCTCTCTCCCAAAACTCGATAAATACCCTACTGGAGAAGGGAAGAGGAGGAGAAGACAAAAAAAAAAGGGAAAAAGGATTTAAAGAGAGAACTAGTCAAAATTTCTTTTAGATCTTCTTTCTTTCTTACGATATTTCTTGAAGGTTAGTTCTTTTATTTTCTTTTCAAGATCTATGTCATGTAATATTTAATTCTATATTCCTTGTTTTTAATTTATTTTGTATGTTCATATAGATCATGTAATCATGTTTAATTTGAGGGGATACACAACTCTACACATGTTCAGTTTTCTGTCTCTCATTTTTTTATTATTTTTTGTTATTTTCTGAATCTGTAAAAAATTTGAAAAAAATTATATTCATATTCTACATGAAATTCTATTAATTTTAGGCTCAAGAATCACTAAAATAGCTCTAATATTTTGTAAGTTATGGCTGTTTGAAGTTAGAGTTCCTGTAAAATCCGATTTGTAGGATACCCGACTTGTGGAGCCCATATCTCCCTTGTTTCTTAATATTTTTGTGTAAATCTGGTGTCTAAAATTAAGTTTGGAATCTTGTGAATCTTTTTCAATTAGTTTCGCATTCATATCTATTATGGTTGGTGAGTTATGGATTTCACAAAAAAGTAGTGCGATTCTGTCATTAGGAAAATTTACGATTTGTGTAGGGTTTTGTTTAATATATGAATTTTATGTTGTTGTATGATGTTTTGGCTGTCTTCTGTAAATTTTTCATGATTTTTAGGCATGTCTAACTATTTTTCAAAAATCAAATTTCTTGCTACATCAATCTGCCAGAATCTGATAATTGTATATTTATGTATGTTCTTGTGTGTTCTTGAGTTTTAATTGATATTTGATTTATTTTTCTGAGTTCTCTTAATTCAAGAAGTGTTATGAAGTGTTTGGATCATGTTAGAAGACCTGGACCCTTAGATAGTTGTAACTAATTAGGAATTTTAACCCCTTAGGAGACTAGAGTTAGAATCCAATATGAATTGTTATTAGTATTTTCTTATTTTTTTTAGTTTCTTTACTTTTTAGTTTATTTATTGTTATTACAAACAAAATTGGTAAGTAGCCCTGAGGTAAGTTCCAAAGAGGACATTTGTGTGGAGCTTACATGGAGCTCAACTGGAGTAAGCCAGGGATATCATTGACATACTAGAAGAGAAGACCATTTTTTAAGAGTAGCTTGCCCCAATGACAACTGCAATTACTAACAAGTAAATAATCCTAAATTCCTAAAATAACCATTGACATGAAATTGTAGCAATAATAGGATTTTTATTTGGTAAATTAAAATTAACTTTGTTTTTAATTTAACTGACTCTTACATGTAATAAATTTAAATAAATATCTTATAAATTAAAATTAATCTTGTTTGTAAATTAAATTAACCTTAGCATGTAAAATAAATTTAATTTAATACTTGGTAATTATAAAATAAATTTGCATGTTAAAAATCTTTTTTTTGTTGTGATTGTTTGGGCCTTATGTGATATTAGAATAAATGACGCATGCACATAATTAATTTAGTTTAATTATCCTTAGGGTAACTTGGTAAAAAATTAATTAATTAGGTTAAATAGAAACTTAGGGTTATTTGAAATTGAATTTGTTTGTAAATTAAATTCTCAATAATAAATTAATTTTAGTCATCTGATAAATATCATTTAAATAATTAGCAACCCCATAGATAGGAATTACTTGTGCATGAAAATTGTTTATAAACAAGAACCCTTTTGTGAATTACTTGCGTGTGTAGAATTAGAATTGCATTTTTAGGATAAAGTTTAATAAAAAAATAATAAACAAGACTTCTATAAACATTAGTAGAGGACTAGCATTCGAATTAACGAGGTTAGACCAGGCGTAAGGGGTACCTAACACCTTCCCCTTACGTACCCACTATCCCGAAACTAGACATTGGGCTATGGTAATAATGATTGTAGAAACTCTACAAGGAGTAAGTTGCCATCCATGATCATCGGAAGAAACACTGAATATGACTCGGTTTTGACCCGAGTGGCGACTTCTGTCTATCTATGCCTTCGTGGCATAAAACCTTAGTACCGTGGTAGTGTTATGGGAAGACGGTATTTACCAGTGGTTTGATTCTATTAGGATTGTACGAAGTGCATGTCTAGAAAATGATGTCTAAGGAGGTGGTATTTAAGTGAGACCATTGTGACTCCACCATCTTTCCTGGGTATTACCTGGTGCATTTTATATAATTCTAGTGGAAGATATTTCGCCTCACGCCCTCCCGCTCTATAGTTTGGTGACTCCACTGGGGACTAAATGGATAGTAACTCCAACATGTTTCTATTAGTCTAATATCATTCCTCTGTTAAACTTTTTGTATTGCACTACACTATCACACGGATCACCCTTACCCTTTTTAGCCTCGATTGTACTAGCCAAGGAGGCCATAGTTCCACTCGAGTTATGACGAATTGGTGAATGCTAGCACCCCATGCCCGTACCTTTGAGTATATAAAAGAGCCACAGCTCCGGCCGTTGTGCTTAATGGACAAGCTCTCGCATGGGTTGACCCTTTTCCTACATGATGAAGCCCATGAGCCATAGATTTCAGCTCTAGGTATCCCGTAGATTTTTGTTGTGCTGGATTTATAACCTTACTATTCAAACCATAAGTTCTAGTGGTAGTTGAGATGAACCTAGGCCTATGCATACACCTAATGTGTGTATAGGCCCAAGTCCATTTCAAAACCAGTGTTAAGCAAGATGATGCTTACTTATGGATAAAATTAAGGATATAAATCCTTTGTTTGTGACGGAAGGATTATCCTGGACCACCCCTATTGGTGTGTCCAGTGTACCATTGATGTGTCCCAACCGCAAGTGCACGGGTCGTTCAAGTAGTATAGAAAAAGATATCATTCCCACGGAGAGTTGTGTTTTCAATTGAATTTTTGATATAAAATAAAATATGTTAAAATTATATTTTAATCAAATTAATAAAAGAAATTTAGGAATTTGAAGCATAAGGTATGAAAATGCAAAACTAAATTCAAACAATGACTAATTTAATAATTCGCAAAATAAAGAAATTGATAATATTAATAATGAAAATTAATAAAATGAGATTAAACTAAACACTCAAAAGTAAAATTCCAAGCAATAATTGATAAAAGACGATTCTGGAGTTAAGGGTTCATATTTAAGTCATTTTGGGATTTTCCCTAGCTAGCCCAATCCATGAAATTTATGGGTTTAAAGGATATTAATTCTAAAATCCTTTGAAAACTCTTTCGAGTGAGACAAAGAGTGCCTTAATTAACTTAATTCTACTTTCGTGGAGTTAAAATTAACCCAGACCCATTAGGTTCTTTAATCAATCTATTAAAACCCTCTTAACCCTTAGTCTATTTCTAGATCTAAGTTAATTAAGTCCAATTTCTTGATTAACTATCACTTGGTTTTCTCCTTTCGGTACTTCAACCAAGGATTAAGAACATAACTTAATGGGGCCCTTCATTAAGTATGTGAATAAGCACACAAGAAATGGATTAAATCTCATAAATTTCATTGAATTGGGACTAACCCAGTTCAAATCCACAAAAATAACTAAAATATTATATCCCTTACTCCAGAATCAAAGAAAACTACTCACAATCCATGTTTAACACAAGAAATTCTAAGTAAAAGAGGAAATAAATCATGAAAATAAACTAAAACTAAAGAAACCCAATACAAGAAAGGTAAGAAATATGCAAGAAAGGAAAGAAATCTCCAAATTTGTCTGGAAATGGAGGGGGATAACGTTTTTTTGCTCCCTTTTTGACTCTTCAGCTGCTGCTCCTTCCTTTTCTCTTTTTCCTCCTCTTCTAAAATGGGATAAGGGCCTATTTATATCTTTTTCTCTGACAATGAGCCCAAAAATGGTGTGTTTGAGGTGTGTTTTTATGAGGAAATCTTCTACCAGCTCATTATGGAGAATTTATGGAACTGCATAAGTGGACTGCATAGGTTATGCAGTCCCTTATGCAGTTTTCGGCTGGTTCCTGGCTCTCTGTGCGAAGCTGCATGAGCAGGGTGCAAGACTGCATAAGTTATGCAGTTTTCCGTGAGGTCGCATAAGCAAGGCACGAATCTGCATAAGTTATGCGGCAACTTATGCAGATTTCGGCAGGTTTGGGACATTGTTTCTTCTCCTTATGCAGAAATGCACAACTTATGCAGCAAGTTATGCGCAATTTGGCCAATGCATACTTCAACTTTGAAACTTGTTTTTGACATCTTTGGCTGTAGAGATCACTCCTCAATGGCAAATTTTCTTTTTTAGTCCCTCAAAAACATCATTTTTCCTACAAAACAAAGTAAAATTACAAATTAATCCAAAATTGACAATTATGAAAAACTATCTAAATAACTAATGAAATTAGCTAAAAGTGACTAATAATCAAATAAAATGGCTATGAAATTAAACCTAAATGACTATGCAAAATGTATCTATCAAATACCCCCAAACTCAAGTTTTTGCTTGCCCTCAAGCAGACTTTAAAATATAATGCAATTTTTAGGGGTGCCTTGTCCAAAGAGCTATGAAAATCGCCTATTAAAGTAACTTAACACACCTTTAGCCATACCAACAATCCATATACCCATCCTTCAAAATGCAAAGAATCTAATGCTTATCCAAGCTTTCACCGCTTAGCCATCAAGTCAATTATCATTCAAAATTCCCAAACCAACCAATCAGAAGAGAGAGTCATGCTCAAAAGGAATTCTAGAACAATCAATAGTCAAAGTGTCTCTATATAGAATGATGGAATTAAATGAATGAATGGATAATTTTCTAATCCCATAGGCAAATTCCCTACTCCTATCTCCACTAATGTAGCAAGTACTATCAAGAGATCAAAGGTCTTTTTAGGGATGTAATGGGGCCATGGGGTTCAAAATGAGGCTAAGAAGAAAAAGGGGTAAAAAGGATTCAAAGCATGAGAATATTTTCAATCTTGAAAACATAAGGTACACTTCTTATTTTATTATTTTTTTTCTTTTTTTTTTATATATATATATATGGAGGAGAGAAATACACAATGAGAATTGTCAAGTGCTAGCATATTTTACAAAACACATAAAAATGGAGGGACACTTTGATACTTTAAACTTGTGTCTTGCATTTTCTTTTGATGATTGTCCCTAAAAATGCCACCCCCAAACTCATTTCCTTTAATTACTTTGGGTGGATTTCTTTCAATTTAAATGACAATAGTGAAAAGCACATATACTAGCACTTTTACAAGATGACAAGCATTTCTTCTCCCTTTTATTGTATTTTTTTTCTTTTTTTTTTAATTTTTTTTATGTACCTAATATTATAAATAATTATTCTCATGAAAAGGGTTGGAGTGTTTGGTTCATTAGCTAGGTAGCAATAAGGGTTTCAAGAAAAATTAGGGATATAAAGGCTCAAAGGGGTTTGCAAGGGTCAATTTTAATTAGGAAAAGGGCCAAAGGTTTAAATGAGAAGGTTTAAATCAAAGAATGCCTAATCATCTCTCTTTTCAAGTACAAGCTGGTATTTCGCCTCGAAAGGTTTAGAAAATTTGTTCTAGGATTGGTGAGACACTACTTGACTACTTTTTATCCTATAGCTCTCTCTAAACACTTCCATCTCCAAATGACTAGTTGGATGGCTTTTTGGCTAAAAAGATATAGGCAAACGACAAACACTTCAAAACTTTGCACCTCTTAGGAAACTTTCAATCCACAAACCCAACTAAAGGTAAGTCAAATCACTCTCATAAGCAACTTCCTATAACTCAAGGGACTTAGCAAAAATTTTATTTTATAAATGCATGATTCCTAAAAAAAACAAAAAAATTGAGCAATGCATTAACTAAATAAAACAAATCTATTTGTAATATCTATATGGTATGATTCCTAGATAATGTGTAATGTATGTATATATGTACAATATAATGTATGCAATCTAATTACAATGTATGTGTATGCTAATGAAATGGAATGAAATGTTTTTTTTTTTTTGTACTATTTCCTATATTAAAATGTGAAAACTTTTTGCAAAAATCAAAATTAAAACATTAATGCATACCCCCAAACTCAAAATTGGACATTGTCCTCAATATCTAAGGTAGTGCATAGTGAAATTCAAGTTAAAAATGAATAACCAGGTATTAGTGAAATGAAAAGCAAATGTGAAAGGTTACCTGGCATAGGACAGTGATTTAGCAGCTAAAATGTGAATTCAAGAGATGATGGTGATGCATAAGAAAGCTGCACAAGTTATGCAGAATAAATGCTGTACAGAACAGGTGCATAAGGAGAGTGCATAAGCTGTGCAATATGGCATGAGTTGCATAAGGGACTGCACAGGCTATGCAGAACATTTGCAAAAAGAGTTTCATAGCCTGTGCAGTATATTGAAAAGCTGCAGCATAATGATATATCAAGGAAAAATGTGCAAACACCAACAGAGGTATGTAAATATATACAGTGTATAAGCAGGCTACACAAGTTATGCAGCATACAATACCTTGAAATGAGTTGCATAAATAACTGCACAAGTTGTGCAGTGGAATAAAAACTACAGCAGAATTATATAATAGAAAAAATGAAAAGAATTGTGGGTCAAGAAGGAATGTACACTAGTATGCAAAATTGGAGCTTACAATCGTAAAGCAATAGTGAAAAGCCAAAGCTACCATCCATTCAATTTGTTCAGCAAACTAAATCAAAGCAAGTTAAATTTGTTCTAGCAACTATAAAAATGTAAACACTGTATATAAAGGGAAACTACTAGAAGCTAAACAAGAATAGATCAAGAATCAATCTATTTTTATGGCTTTGCCCTTGTCTAAAGGGTCTGCTGCTGAACTGGATGGGGGTGCTGCTGTTGAGGTGGTGGCTGGGATGGAGGTGATGGTGCACAAGTTATGTAGGTCCTTATGCAAGTTTCGGCAAAAATGAAATAACAGGAAGTTAAGTGATGTGAAACTGCATAAGTTATGCACTAAGTTGTGCAGGTTTCGGCAGAAAATGGGAGTGTGAAAAACTGGTCGTGCAAAAGTGCATGACTTATGCACTCCCTTATGCAAGTTTCAGCAGAAAATGGAATCCAAAAAATGTGGTTATGCGAAAGTGCATAACTTATGAACTTGGTTATGCAGATTTCGGCAGATTTGAAAATGTAGAATTTGAAGTCATGCAAGAGTGCATAAGTTATGCACACACTTATGCAAGTTTTGGCAGAAATGAAATTTGGTAAAAATGTGGCGGTGCAGAATTGCATAAGCTATGCACATCCTTATGCAGATTTCAGCAGAGATGAAAAATGGCAAAGATTTGGTTATGCAGGATAGCATAAGTTATGCAAAGGCTTATGCAGGTTTTAGCAGAGATGAAAAATGGTAAAATTTATGGTCTGAAAGCTGCATAAGCTATGCAGTTACTTATGCACATTTCAACAATATTGAGATTACAATTGAAAATGATTTGCAAATTTGAAAAACACACTAGAATGAAGAAATGTAATCCTATGAAGCATAAATCATGAGAAATTATCACCAAAAACACATCAATATATATAGAAAATCCATCACAATTGCACCATACAAGCTTGTTAAAGTAAGTTCTGCATAAGAGGCATTTGTGAATTATGCCATTTCAACTCAAACTCTGCAAATTAACATTTAGCACATTAAAACTCAATAAAAATCTGCATAAAGTTGCATTTATCCACAAAAGAAAATGGACTTCCCAAGTTATGCCAAGAAAATGCAGCATGTGCACATTGAAACACAAAACCCAAATAAGCTCAAAACTACTAAAATGACCCACTTACCATCATATCAACATTAAAAACATAGATATATGAAGATAATACACCTAACCTCAGCCAATAAGAAATAATTAACAGCATATGCTGTAGAATTAGCTCATAAAAACTTCTTTGCACAAGCCAAAAGAATCTGCAACAAAGGCAACTAAAACAAATCAGTTTTGGGGAAGTAAACAATTAAAACATCAAGTAAGAATAACTTCCCAACAGTGCAATAGCCTCTAGTCCTTCAAAATGCATCTACAAAAGGAAAAATTCAACAATGTCAAAATTGAATTTGAGAGATATTTTAAACAAAAATAATGCAAATAGAATAAACTTAATAAAAATAGAATAAAGAAACTTGGGGGTGCCTCCCAAGAGCACTAATTTATGGTCCTTAGCTTGACCCTTGTCATGCTTCATGGTGGCTGAAATTGAAATTTATTGCCTCTATTTCCAATAGGTGCTTCAATGAATCTATACTTCATTTTCTTTCCATCACATGAGAAGATCCTTATTGCTTTGTCTAAAAATCCAACCATTTTTTTCTTGACGACCTTTGGTGCATCTTTTTCTTTGAGAGATGGTTGCTTGACCTCACTTTTCTCCACTTGCTCAAGTTGAAAGATTGGTGCCATATGACAAGGTGGATTACTCTTCAAATATTGTGCAAATACAGCCTCTTTTGGATTTTCATCATTGATAGTCCCTTCATGGACAAGACAACTTTCAAGAGAAGCCTTTGGATAGCTCTTTCTAAAGTGCTGTTTTGCTAACTCATCAACTATATCAATTCTCAAACAAGAGTCTACATCTTCATGTTGCTTCTTCTTGTCATTGCTAATGTTGAAGACTAAATGATCCTCTCCGACTCTAAGAGTAAGCCTTTCACCTTTCACGTCAATCAAAGCACCAGCTGTAGCTAGGAAAGGCCTTGTAACACCCTCCCGGTAATCATTCCGTACATTCTACTGTTCCAGTGACAGGTGTCGGTCCGGACAGCTAGAACGTCCGGAAAAATAATTAAACTAAAGTCAGGAACCATAATTAACTCAAATATTAATAAGAAAAATTTAGTAAAAATTTTAGAAATAAAATACAACCAAGTAAAGCAGTAGGTGCCCAAGCGATGGGTAGCAGGAGGAAGTTCGATTCTGAACGAGGAGCCCTAGACCCGGGGGAAAAATTATAAAATAATTTTTGGGACTCCAGAGAAGGGTCATTGAGGTTCCTATGGCATTAGAATGCCAAGAAAATACCTAGAAAAAATTTTCAATCGGTATAGACAATTTTGACCCATTAAGTCAAACGGAGGACATTTTGGTCATTTCGCCTTCCGAAGTGATTTTTGGCCGACTTGCCCAGTTGAGTAAATAATTAATATGACATAAAATATGAAGAAATATTACTAAAAATGAAATTTGAAATGAGTAGTGAAAGAAAAGAAATGAAAATGTAAAATAATGCAAAAATGACATCATTTAAAAATTTTGACCAATCACAAATTAAGCCATCAATTGACTAACAAATAAAAAGACAAAATGAAGACTAAATTCACCAAAATTGCAGCAGCCATCCTTCCCCAAAAATCCAGCCGAAACCCTCTCCCCATTTCCCTCCATTAATTTGCAACAAAAGCTTCAAATTTCCATGCTTCCTCACCCTAAAACCCATAAGTCCCTTCATCAAAAATTAATCCCACACCTAGACAAAGCTCTTGGCAGCCAACAAGAGGAAGGAAATTGAAGTTTAGGGCTTGGACAAATTTTGCCACTTGAGGTTAGTGCATATATACACTTAAAACTTTTAATTTTTATGTTAAGGACTTGAAACCAACAAGTATTTGTGAATGAAATGAACCAAACTCATGTGTATGTTCAATATAGAATTTGGCAGCCCTATTGAAGGTATAGGAATAAGTGTTTTGTTGGTCTTAAAGTGGACTAAAAATGATGTTGAGGATATATATATATATATATATATATATATATATATATATATATATAGGTGATGAATTGGTATGCTAACTAAGGCACCTTGTAGAAATTATATTGTGAAGCTAGGGTTTTGGGGAGTAAAAATTAGCTTGGCTTATGAAATTGTTAAAGTACATCCTAATGGTCAATTAGTGACCATTTGAAGGAATTTGACCTTAATTGGGACTGGAATAAAGCATGGCAAAGGGAAGGTGTGTGCTGCCTAGAGGGTGCAGAATGGTGACTGAAAATTCAGTCCATTTACACAGCCATAACTTTGGCTGTGTAGGTCCAATTGGTGTTTGGCCAATTGGACATGAAACTAGGCTTATAATGACACATTTTTGCTGAAGAAACCATGCTCAAAAGACCAAAGCAAGAGGACCAAAACTTGGCCCCAAATTCGGATACCCTGCACTGATTCTGCAGAATTGGCCAAATGAACAGTAACTGTTCATTTGGCCAGAACTCACTGTAGATTTGGTCAATTGACCGGAAATTTTTACAGCAACAAGTTAAGACATAGACAAACAACTTTCCCGAAGGAACCTACCCCAAATTATGGCCAGAACCCATCCAAACAAGTGGTTCCAGTCACTGTTCATGCACTGTAGATATGGTAATTTTTTGCAGAATGCACATCCGGACAGCTTGGGTTTTTGGGCCATATCTGGAGCTACAAAACTCCAAATGAGTGATTCAAAAAAGGAAATTCAACTAGACAAAATAAGGAACAACTTTCATGTTTTACATTTCTTCAAATTCCAACAGTAACAGTGTCCAATGGAACAGTGAAGTTGACTCACCAAAACTGAAAATTCTGCTTGTGTGGGTTTACACTTTGAAATGGTATTAACACTTAATGCCAACAAGTTTTAAACACCAAATGTGGTATATTGGGAGTGCCAAAGTCCATGTACATATTTTCTATCCAAAAGTCAACATTTTTGTTGACCAATGAGGTGAATAGTAACACCAAAACATGAAATTCACAAATTGACGAATTTAAGAGTTTCAAATAACCTAGTATACCTAACAAGATTGGTTTGGATAGTTTGGCATGCCAATAGGGTTCAGTTAGCAGTACTGCACATGGCAAAATGCCATTCCGTGATTTCATGGCTTTTAGCCATTCTGACTTTGTATTGAGACTTGGCCTTGTGCCTGATATTATTCTGACTTGTTACATGCTCGTTGCACACCGGGAGATGCATATGTGACCGATGGTGTGACGGCCCGAGGTACTAGGTACCCAGTGCCAGTTTACCCGTTATCCAGTCCAGTCATCTAGTGTAGGTTACTTGGGGCAACCAAAGGAATAAAAGTGAACAACGTTAATAAAACAATGAATATATCAATACCAAACAAAGAAAGCATACACATTCTATACACATTTATTTTCTCGTTATTTTTTCTATTATATTATTGCACCACTAAGCATTATTGCTTAGCGCGTTGCTTTTGCCACGCGTAGGTACTGAAGATCCCGATCGTGAGCCCAGTAGACCACAGACTGGGTGAGTCCATCCTGCAGATTCGCACAGTGTCCGTGTCACCTCACTACCTGCAGTGCATTGGTAGGGCACTAGGTGTCATTTTGTCATTTTGATATTTTGTAACAGATTTTTACTTTCTCATATGTATTTGAACTCATGTAATATATTTTGATGTCCATGTAAATAATGAAAGTTATGACTATGAATGCAATATTTGAGCATGTATTTATCACTTGTATATGAGAAATGGATGTTTGAGAAATGAAAAGATTATTGAGAATTGAAATTGAGAAATATTGTTGAGATTTTGGATATTGGAGTTTGAGATGATGGAATAAAAATATTGGAAGTGTTTTTAACAGGTTCTGAAGAACGGTTTTCTCCATTTTTAGCCGGTACTCCGCCGGATTTTCTTTAAAATCTTCGGAACCTTAAATGAATAATACTTTTGATAAATGGTTAAAATAAATCATATTTCATAAATTAACTTAAAAAGCATGACACAAGTTAAGTAAGGTATATTAGAGTGTGCCAAGATGCAGTGTGGCGATACTTACTGGGTATCTGTACACGCAGTAAGTGTCACAATTAGTGGTATCAGAGCACGGTTTAGGCATTTCTGGGCCTAGATTGAGTCCATACCATGCATTGCATTTGTAAGAGTCGAGGTGACACTAACGCAGATCTGTTTATCTTTCTTATTTTGAATAGGATATGGATCCCTCATCTCAGAGAGCCGTTGAGGAGGAAGTGGAGAGTCATGCTCCACTGCGGCGGTGAGACTGGGGCATGAGAGAATGCGCTCACTCAAGCGAGCACCTTTCGGCCTCCATGTGCCATGTTCCAACAAATGGCCGACTTCTTTAGACAAATGGCTGGGGTAATGCCAGCACCACCACCACCACCAGCTCCACAGCAGAAATCACACCTGGAAAGGTTAAGAAAATTTGGGGCAGTGGATTTTTATGGCAAGAGAGAAGATGACTCTGTTGCAGCCGAGAATTGGTTGAACAGAACGGGCAGAGTTCTAAAATAACTCCACTGCACTCCAGAGCAAAACCTGGAAGCTGCTATATCTTTGCTGCAATATGATGCTTATGAGTGGTGGGACACGGTGTCTAGTGAAGTGCAGCCAGAAGCTGTAACTTGGGACTTCTTTCTTTCAGAATTTAAGAAGAAATATGTGGGTACTGTATATCTGGAAGAGAGAAGAAGAGAGTTTATTAACCTGAGGCAGAGATAGCTGTCAGTGGCCGAATATGAGAAGGAGTTTGTTCGATTAAGCCGTTATGGAAGGGAGATAGTCCCTAATGAAGCTGAAAGGTGCAAGAGATTTTGAAGAGGGACTAAATGATAACATCAATGTAACACCCCAAAGTTCGGTAGTGCGTTCTACTGCTCCGGTGACCAGTGTTGTCCGGACAGCTAGGATGCCTAGAACTACACTTTGACATGAGGGAGGAGACATAAAATAATGAAATACAAGAAAAGAAAATACAAGAAAAACAAAGGAAAAATAATAGCAAAGAAAGGTAATCAAGTTAAACGAGCCGGGAAACCTAACGATGGGTGACCGCACTGGGAAGTCACGGCGTGGACCGTTGACTAGCCCTGGACTACGGGGAACCCTGGAAAACATTTTTAGGACTTAAATAGACCCTTGTTGAAGAATAAATATCATTAGAAAGATCAAAGAAAAATTAAATTATTAGTACAAAGAAAAGTGAGAAATCGAAAAACAGACAAAATACGGTGTTACCGAAAAATCGGGAACGTAACCCGAACAGGGGCATTATGGTCATTTGACATCCCGAAGTTTCTTTTGACCTAAATGTCCATTAAAAATAATTAATATTACACTTGGAAAATAAAATGAAAAATTAGTTTAGTGGTACCTAATACAAATAACTAAAATCAAGGGCTTAATGTGGGATTAAGTGAAAGTTTACCTTAAAATATGATTTAATTTGTTTAGTGGTCCACTAAGAACATTAAAATGGTTAAATATATTTATTAGTGGGCAGATTCTTCCCACTCAAAAGGGTCATCTTCTTCATTCCATAACCCATGCCGTGAATGAAGATGAAAAAAATCCACCATTGATGTTTTGCATGAGCTTGATTTCCTCTCTCCATTTCAACTCCAACCTCTTAGGTTTCTTCATTAAACTTTGTCTACACATCACAAGGAAGATATTGATACCAATTTTGAGAAGTTTGGTGAAGGTTTAGCAAGTTACAATTAAAGGTAAGTTTGCATTTTTGAGAATTTCCTTGTTAAACTTTATGTTTATGTTATGGGTGTTAGTTTTGTGAAGGAAATTTTGAAGTTTAAATAGTTATTGAGATAGCCATTTTTGGACAGCCATGGGGTCACACATTTGATGATTTATTATGCATATAATTGATGAGAAATAATGTTGATCATGGTAAATTAATATCCTAATGAATTGTTTCACATATACATGGTGATTTTGGCACTTGGATGAGAATTGATGGATTGTAGGGCAATGTGATGTTGAAGGACAAATTTGGCAGCCTTGGGGACACTTGAATAAATGTGTATATTCATGGGAGTGTTGGCAGAATTGTGGCATTAAGGAATGAAGGATATGTGTATGAAATTATTGTGTAAAGTGTATGTGAGAATTAGTGGTGTTTAGGTGTGTATGTAATGGTATTGAGATATTGTAAATGTGAATTATATTTGGTGTGTTGAGGGTAATGGTAATCTGCCCAAAATAATGTTAATGTAAAGTAGATTATACTGTGGTTAATGTACCAAAACAGATTGGTAGGGAAGTAAACAAATTGCAAAGTAAATGTGTGTAGTTGATGTGTGTTAAGCAAAGTAACCAAGGGCAGTGTACATTTTAGCCAATAAGTTTAAATGTGTAACCTCAATTGGTATGAGACCAATTTGAGGTGAAACTAGGCACAAAATGTGCCAACTTTCATTGAGAAACCATACCAAAATTCTGCTTGCAAGGTGACCTAAGAAAATGACCAATTCGGATTAGGTACACTTGAGACCTCAAAACTGACCATTTGGGCAGCAGTGAGTATTTAGGCCATAACTCACTCAAAACATGTCCAATTGACCTGAAATTTTAACCATGGATAGTTAAGACCCATACCTACAAGTCTTATGAAGACACAAAAACCCAGAAATGACCAGAAGCAAGTCAAAAAGCTTGCACAAGTTCGGGTCCAAAAACTGGCCGAACCAGAATTGACCAATTTGACCTAAAAATGACCTAATTTGATACCAATTGACCAGCAAGAGTGTAATGACCATAACTTGGTCTACTTAACTCGGATTGACCTGAAATTTTGCCCCGCGTGCAATAAGACCTAGATCTACAAGTTTGTAGTTTCGACCGAGACCCGAAAACCGAGGAAACTAGATCGTCCTGTTAGGTCAAACCAGTATCCCGGAATCCAGCAATTTGCACTAAAATACACTAAACAAGGAAATGACTTTGGTAAAACGTACCAAACCTAAAACCCTATCGAATGTGACATATTAACGACACTAAAACCTAATTTACCTAAAACGCAATGAGGGTCGGTATATTAGGTGATTAAGTGAATAAGCGAGTTGATGCATTATTTACCAAACACCATCGATAGAGACAGTTTAATTTAATCTTGAAACACTTCAAATTGTGTTTCTCGATTACCAAAGACTCGGGAAAAGGGAAGGAAACACGAGTCGGACAGAGACAATTATCAGAGGTTTGTGCACAACTAGTTTTTAACTGATTTTACTTTGAATATTTCATATGATTAAATGACATATTTTCTTATGTATTATGTTTAACAAGCATTGGATTTAATTCAATGATTATTGAAATTGTTATAGTATGTATGAATTTAGCTTTGTGAAATGGTATTTCCACAAGTATTAAGCATTGTTATGGATTGAATAAATTATGTTTTGGAAAATTGTGATAGAACATGTTTTGAATTATGATGGTAATTTTCATGGAAAAATGCAAATTTATGATTTGAATTGTGATGAGCATAAAAATTATTGGATATTAGAATTGACTTTGAATCGAATTATATTGTGATTTATGCTCACTAAATGGATTGTAATATTGTTTTATATCTCACTATAGATGCTTGACTAGGTTATTACCTGTCTCTCTCATTTGTTGAGAAGACAATGGAGTTAGTTGTGTTTTGATTACCATGGTACGTGCACAGGCTTAGATTTTCCTCTAATTTGAGGTTAGATCTAAGTTTAATTTATCGTTATGGCCCTTGCGGAAGATTCATTATTGTGATGGTATGCGTGCACGATGATTCGACCTCCCGACCATAGGGAGTTAGAATCGGTCGACCTCCCGACCATAGGGAGTTAGAATCACATCGAATATGGCCCTTTCGGATTAGTCTTGCATAGTTAGTGAGATAAAGAATGATTTTTGAGATAAAGAATGATTTTTGAGATAAAGAATGAGTTTTGAGATACAGTATGATTTTTGAGATACAAAGATGATTTTGAGATCTGATATGATTTTGAAATACATAATGATTTTTGAGATACAGAATGGCTTTTGAATGGTAAGGAATTTTGATATCAATTATGGTTTATGTATAATTGATTTCGTTAGAATTATTTAAATGGATAGTCATGATTTGATAAATTGAATTTTGTGATCAAAGTCATTTATACAAATGATTTACATTATTGGCAATGAATATTTTGAGTTGTGGAATTTGATGAGTATTGATTTCCAAATTATTTATCAGTAAATTTTGTCAATGTATATTGTACTATGTTTTAAATTATAGTTGTGCACCATCGAGTTCACCACTCAATGATAGCTTTGTATCTTTATCGCAGTAAGAAGAGCATAGAGCGATAAGTAAATTTCGTTGAAGATATATTCGGATAAGCTCGGGTATATCATAGGTATACCCATGTACATAGGTTTTGATGTAAGCATGTAATAATATGTATGTAAATTATTTGAGCAGTTGTATATAAAACTCTTGTAAAATATTTTGGTATGTAATCAAATGTAAATTATTGTAAATGTAAATTTGGGATTTCAATTATCTGAATAATTTGTAATATAAATTTTGAGTCTTGAAATGAATGAGATATTTCTTTATGATGGGATTAGTTTGAAAATGAATTGATTGTGTATTGAGAATTGAATTGTGAATTGAATTGAAGTTACTGAAGTTGTATTTGAGAAAACATATTTGGATCATTTTTCTTTTGCAGGATTGAAGAACTGTTTTCTCAAAATACAGTGGCACTTTGCGAAATTTTGAAAAAATTTTATAACACGATTTTAATCGATGATTTAAATTGCACGAAATTGTTTTAAAATCCCTTGTAGTGTATCTAATGGGTTATCGGTAGGCGAAGTACGGTAATTCATTAGGTGTACTACGGGATCATGTTACATCTTACAGAGGAGTAGGGTGTGACAATCAAGATCCAGCTCACTGCCTTGGGAATCACAGAATTTACCAAGTTAGTGGAAGCTGCAATAAAGGTGGAAAAAGTAAGAATCAGTGAAGCGGACACTGAAGGGATAGACGAGAAGAGGGGACCAGTCGGTCTAGTTCCGCTCCCGGATTTGGGAAGAAGTTTAAGGGTCCTCACCGCAGTTGGGTCAGCCACGAGGTCGAGTCGGTCTCGGGGCCTGTGCCACGATTCACCCCTAGGAGAGGTCACCCACACCATCGGTGGGCGATTCTCCGAGGATAGGGTTGAGGACCAGCCCGGCATCTTCTGTGTGTCCACACTGTCAGAAATGGCATAAGGGGGAGTGTTGGAGAGTGACTAGTGCTTGCTTGAGGTGTGGGTCACCAGAGCATCAGTTGAGAAACTGTCCACGCAGAACTACTACCGCTGCTCCAACACAAGCAGATAGACCTGCTCCTGCACCACAGAGAGGTAGAAAATCTGGCAAGTCTGAGGTCAGAGGACCATCACGAGGCTCGCATCCGAGCCAGAGAGGCTGACGGCGGACCACCAGAAGGGCTTATGCTATTAGAGCTCGGGAGGAGCAAGATGCCGGATGTCATCGAGTGCGTTTTCCTCTACACCACACCTGTGCATGCATTGGTAGATCCAGGATCTACTCATTCCTACATTTGCATCAACCTACCCGTAGAAAGGGGGATACTGGTAGGGGAGAGTGACCAAGACATTCTGGTCACTAATCCATTGGGTCACAGTGTGGTAGTGAACAAAGTATATAAGGGTTGCCCGTTAAGGATTCAGGGGTATGAATTCTTAGCAGACTTGATTGAGTTGCCCTTCCATGAGTTTGACGTGATTTTGGGAATGGACTGGTTGTCACGTCATCAGGCAATAGTTGATTGCAAATTGAAGAGAATTTCTTTGAAAACTCCTGAGGGTAATGAAATTATAGTTGTGAGGGAAAGGACAGATTTCCTGTCCAATGTCATCTCAGCCACCGTTGCAAGAAGAATGATGAGAAAAGGCTGTGAAGCCTACCTAGCACATGTGGTGGATACTAGGCAGGCTAAGCCAAACCTGAGTAACATAACCACAGTAAAAGACTTCCCAAAGGTATTTCCTGAAGAATTACCTGGTTTGCCACCAGAAAGGGAAGTTGAATTTGCTATTGAGACACTGCCGGGTACAGCACCCATTTCCATTGCTCCTTATAGGATGGCACCCACTGAATTAAGGGAGTTGAAAACTCAGTTGCAAGAGTTACTTGATAAGGGGTTCATACGCCCCAGTGTGTCACCATGGGGAGCTCCAGTGCTGTTTGTGAAAAAGAAGGATGGGACTTTGAGGCTATGCATCGATTACCGGCAGTTGAATAAAGTGACTGTGAAGAACAAATATCCGTTGCCCAGAATTGATGATCTGTTTGATCAGTTGAAGGGAGCAGGAGTATTTTCCAAGATTGATCTCAGATCAGGGTATCATCAGTTGAGGGTGAAGGATGCAGATGTGCTAAAGACTGCATTCAGGACCCGATATGGGCATTATGAGTTCCTAGTAATGCCCTTTGGCCTAACAAATGCACCAGCAGCATTCATGGACCTTATGAACCGTATCTTCCATCCATACTTAGATCGGTTCATAGTGGTCTTTATTGATGATATTTTGGTGTATTCCACGACCAGGGAAGAACATGATGAGCATTTGAGGATCGTTCTGCAAACCCTGAGAGAAAAGAAGCTGTATGCTAAGTTGTCCAAGTGTGACTTTTGGTTGAATGAGATTGCATTCCTTGGACACATAGTGTCAGCTGATGGGATTAGGGTGGATCCCAAGAAAATAGAAGCAGTGATGGAATGGAAGCCTCCCAGGAATACAACTGAGGTCAGAAGCTTCTTGGGGCTAGCTGGGTATTACAGAAGATTTGTAAAGGGATTTTCCCTAATAGCTGCTCCAATGACCAAGTTGTTACACAAGAATGTCAGATTTGACTGGAATGACAAGTGTCAAACCAGTTTTGAGAAGTTGAAGGCTATGTTAACAGAGGCACCAGTGTTAACACAGCCAGTGTCAGGAAAGGACTTTGTGGTTTACAGTGATGCCTCACATAATGGGTTAGGGTGTGTATTGATGCAAGAGGGGAAAGTGGTCGCCTATGCCTCCAGGCAGTTGAGACCACATGAACAGAACTACCCTACCCATGATCTAGAGCTTGCAGCAATTATCTTTGCACTGAAGATATGGAGGCATTACTTGTATGGTGAAAAGTGCTACATTTACACAGACCACAAGAGTCTAAAATATTTGCCAACTCAGAGGGAGCTCAACCTTAGACAGAGGCGATGGATTGAGTTCCTGAAGGATTATGACTGTGTAATTGACTACCATCCTGGGAAGGCAAATGTAGTTGCTGATGCTTTGAGCAGAAAATCCATGACAGCCTTGAGATCATTGAATGCCCGTCTATCTTTGATTCGAGATGGAGCTATTTTGGCTGAGTTGCAAGTGAGGCCAAACCTGCTACAGCAGATTTTAGATGGGCAAAAGGCAGATGAAAAGTTAATGGCTATTATGAGCAAAATCTCAGAGGGAAAAGCAGCTGACTTTGAGGTGGAAGCAGATGGGTGTCTGTATTACAAAGGAAGACTGTGTGTACCAGATGAAAGGGAATTGAAGGCCAGTATTCTAAAAGAGGCACACACCAGTGTATATGCTATGCACCCAGGAAGTACAAAGATGTATCATGATCTGAAGCTTCAGTATTGGTGGCACAGTATGAAGAAGGATATAGGCGACTATGTGACTAAATGCTTGACATGTCAGCAAGTCAAGGCAGAACATCAAGTTCCATCAGGTTTGCTACAGCCTATACGCATACCTGAATGGAAATGGGATCGGGTCACCATGGATTTTGTAAGTGGTCTACCTCTCACCCAGAGGAAACATGATGCAGCATGGGTAATAGTGGATAGATTGACCAAGTCAGCACACTTTCTGCCAGTTAGGACTGACTACTCACTGGAGAAGTTAGCAGAATTGTATATCAGTGAGATAGTTAGACTGCATGGAATTCCACTTTCCATCATATCTGATCGAGACCCAAGGTTTACATTGAGATTTTGGAAGAAGTTGCATGAATCCTTGGGTACACAACTCCATTTCAGCACAGCTTTCCATCCTCAAACGGATGGGCAATCTGAAAGAGTAATCCAGGTAAATAATTGAAAACAATGAAATTGATACAAATATTGAATTGAAATGATAACAATAATGTGAAATACTTGTCAGGTCCTTGAGGATATGCTGAGGAGTTGTGTCATTGAGTTTGAGGGAAGTTGGGATAGATACCTCCCATCGCGAGTTTGCATACAACAATAGCTACCAAGCTAGCATTCAAATGGCCCCATATGAAGCATTGTATGGGAGAAAATGTAGAACTCAGTGTCTTTGGACTGAATTGGCGAAGACAAGTGGTAGGGCGGACACTGTGAAACAGTCGAGGAGAAAGTGAAACTAATCAAAGCAAATTGAAGGTTGCCTCGCATGCATGTAAATCTTATGCCGGCACGAGGAGAAAAGAAATAGAATATGTGGTTGGCGACAAAGTGTTCCTCAAGGTGTCACCATGGAAGAAAGTGTTGAGGTTTGGAAGAAAAGGTAAGTTGAGCCCTAGGTTCATTGGCCCATATGAAGTCATTGAACGTGTGGGTCCAGTGGCCTATAGGCTAGCTTTACCACCAGAGCTGGACAAGATCCACAATGTGTTCCACGTGTCCATGCTCAGAAGGTACCTCTCAGATCCTTCACATGTCATCTCCAGAGAAGAAATTGAAATACAGCCGGATTTGACATATGAAGAAGAACCTCTACGGATCCTGGCTCAGGAAGTAAAAGAATTGAGGAACAAGCAGATTCCACTGGTGAAAGTGCTTTGGAGGCACCACAACACCGAGGAGGCAACTTGGGAAAGTGAAGAAACGATGAGGCAACAGTTCCCTCAACTGTTTGCATCAGGTAAATTTCGAGGACGAAATTTAAATTAGAGGGGAAGAGTTGTAACACCCTCCCGATAATCATTCCGTACATTCTACTGTTCCGGTGATCGGTGTCGGTCCGGACAACTAGAATGTCCGGAAAAATAATTAAACTAAAGTCAGGAACCATAATTAACTCAAATATTAATAAGAAAAATTTAGTAAAAATTTTAGAAATAAAATACAACCAAGTAAAACGAGCCAGTGCCCAAGCGATGGGTAACCGGAGGGAAGTTGCGGTTCTCGCAACGAGGAGCCCTAGACCCAGGGGAAAAATTATAAAATAATTTTTGGGACTCTAGAGAAGGGTCATTGAGGTTCCTATGGCATTAGAATGCCAAGAAAATACCTAGAAAAATTTTTCAATCGGTACAGACAATTTTGACCCGTTAAGCCAAATGGAGGGCATTTTGGTCATTTCGCCTTCCGAGGTGATTTTTGGCCGACTTGCCCAGTTGAGTAAATAATTAATATGACATAAAATATGAAGAAATATTACTAGAAATGAAATTTGAAATGAGTAGTGAAAGAAAAGAAAAGAAAATGTAAAATAATGCAAAAATGACATCATTTAAAAATTTTGACCAATCACAAATTAAGCCATCAATTGACTAACAAATAAAAAGACAAAATGAAGACTAAATTCACCAAAATTGCAGCAGCCATCCTTCCCCAAAAATCCAGCCGAAACCCTCTCCCCATTTCCCTCCATTAATTTGCAACAAAAGCTTCAAATTTCCATGCTTCCTCACCCTAAAACCCATAAGTCCCTTCATCAAAAATTAATCCCACACCTAGACAAAGCTCTTGGCAGCCAACAAGAGGAAGGAAATTGAAGTTTAGGGCTTGGAAAAATTCTGCCACTTGAGGTTAGTGCATATATACACTTAAAACTTTTAATTTTTATGTTAAGGACTTGAAACCAACAAGTATTTGTGAATGAAATGAACCAAACTCATGTGTATGTTCAATATAGAATTCGGCAGCCCTATTGAAGGTATAGGAATAAGTTTTTTGTTGGTCTTAAAGTGGACTAAAAATGATGTTGAGGATATATATATATATATATATATATATATATATATATAGGTGATGAATTGGTATGCTAACTAAGGCACCTTATAGAAATTATATTGTGAAGCTAGGGTTTTGGGGAGTAAAAATTAGCTTGGCTTATGAAATTGTTAAAGTACATCCTAATGGTCAATTAGTGACCATTTGAAGGAATTTGACCTTAATTGGGACTGGAATAAAGCATGGCAAAGGGAAGGTGTGTGCTGCCTAGAGGGTGCAGAATGGTGACTGAAAATTCAGTCCATTTACACAGCCATAACTTTGGCTGTGTAGGTCCAATTGGTGTTTGGCCAATTGGACATGAAACTAGGCTTATAATGACACATTTTTGCTGAAGAAACCATGCTCAAAAGACCAAAGCAAGAGGACCAAAACTTGGCCCCAAATTCGGATACCCTGCACTGATTCTGCAGAATTGGCCAAATGAACAGTAACTGTTCATTTGGCCAGAACTCACTGTAGATTTGGTCAATTCACCGGAAATTTTTACAGCAACAAGTTAAGATATAGACAAACAACTTTCATGAAGGAACCTACCCCAAATTATGGCCAGAACCCATCCAAACAAGTGGTTCCAGTCACTGTTCATGCACTATAGATATGGTAATTTTCTGCAGAATGCATATCCGGACAGCTTGGGTTTTTGGGCCATATCTGAAGCTACAAAACTCCAAATGAGTGATTCAAAAAAGGAAATTCAACTAGACAAAATAAGGAACAACTTTCATGTTTTACATTTCTTCAAATTCCAACAGTAACAGTGTCCAATGGAACAGTGAAATTGACTCACCAAAACTGAAAATTCTGCTTGTGTGGGTTTACACTTTGAAATGGTATTAACACTTAATGCCAACAAGTTTTAAACACCAAATGTGGTATATTGGGAGTGCCAAAGTCCATGTACATATTTTCTATCCAAAAGTCAACATTTTTGTTGACCAATGAGGTGAATAGTAACACCAAAACATGAAATTCACAAATTGACGAATTTAAGAGTTTCAAATGCCCTAGTATACCTAACAAGATTGGTTTGGATAGTTTGGCATGCCAATAGGGTTCAGTTAGCAGTACTGCACATGGCAAAAATGCCATTCCGTGATTTCATGGCTTTTAGCCATTCTGACTTTGTATTGAGACTTGGCCTTGTGCCTGATATTATTTACAGCTTGTTAGCTGTTCTGTTGCACACCGGGAGATGCATATGTGACCGATGGTGTGACGGCCCGAGGTACTAGGTACCCAGTGCCAGTTTACCCGTTATCCAGTCCAGTCATCTAGTGTAGGTTACTTGGGGCAACCAAAGGAATAAAAGTGAACAACGTTAATAAAACAATGAATATATCAATACCAAACAAAGAAAGCATACACATTCTATACACATTTATTTTCTTGTTATTTTTTCTATTATATTATTGCACCACTAAGCATTATTGCTTAGCGCGTTGCTTTTGCCACGCGTAGGTACTGGAGATCCCGATCGTGAGCCCAGTAGACCACAGACTGGGTGAGTCCATCCTGCAGATTCGCACAGTGTCCGTGTCACCTCACTACCTGCAGTGCATTGGTAGGGCACTAGGTGTCATTTTGTCATTTTGATATTTTGTAGCAGATTTTTACTTTCTCATATGTATTTGAACTCATGTAATATATTTTGATGTCCATGTAAATAATGAAAGTTATGACTATGAATGCAATATTTGAGCATGTATTTATCACTTGTATATGAGAAATGGATGTTTGAGAAATGAAAAGATTATTGAGAATTGAAATTGAGAAATATTGTTGAGATTTTGGATATTGGAGTTTGAGATGATGGAATAAAAATATTGGAAGTGTTTTTAACAGGTTCCGAAGAACGGTTTTCTCCATTTTTAGCCGGTACTCCGCCGGATTTTCTTTAAAATCTTCGGAACCTCAAATGAATAATACTTTTGATAAATGGTTAAAATAAATCATATTTCATAAATTAACTTCAAAAGCATGACACAAGTTAAGTAAGGTATATTAGAGTGTGCCAGTACACCGTGTGGCAGTACTTACTCGGGTATACTGTACACGAGTAAGGGGTGTCATAGGCCTCCCCAAAATGATTGGCATATGAGAATCCTCTTCCATGTCCAAAATGACAAAGTCAACTGGGATGTAGAATTTTCCAACCTTCAGTGGTACATTCTCCAAGATCCCTTCTGGATACTTAATTGATCTGTCTGCCAACTGAAGAGAAATGTGGGTTGGCTTAAGATCTCCCATGTTGAGCTTCTCATAGATGGAGAGGGGCATAAGGCTTACACTAGCCCATAAATCACATAAAGCTTTTACAGAACATGATTCCCCAATGTGGCATGGAATTGAAAAACTCCCTGGATCCTTGAGCTTTGGAGGAAGTTTCCGTTGGAGGATAGCACTGCATTCCTCAGTTAAGGCTACAGTCTCATAATCTTCAAGTCTCCTCTTATTCGAGAGAATTTCTTTTAGAAACTTAGCATAAGAAGGCATTTGGGAAAGAGCATCGATAAAAGGCACATTTATATATAGCTTCTTCAAAACCTCTAAGAACTTCCCAAATTGCTTATCAAGCTTGCCTTTTTGAAATCTCTGTGGAAAGGGAAGCTGTGGCTTGTAAGGCTCTGGAGGTATATATTTCTCTTTTTTCTCTCCAACCTCCTCTTTACCTTTTCTTGCACTCCCTTTTTCACTCTTTTGTTTTTCATCTCTCCCAACATCTTTCTCATTTTCTCTCTTCTCAACTTTTTCACTCTTCTCAGTATGCACTATTTTACCACTCCTCAGTGTGATGGCATGACATTGCTCCCTTGGATTTTCTGTTTGACTAGGAAGTTTCCCCATAGATTTGGTACTTGATGAGCATGCTTGTTGTGCAATTTGATTTTCCAGCATCCTATTGTGTGTTTGCATTTGTTCCAGCCTTACTTTCAGCTCTCTCATCTCTTCATCATGCTTAGTTTGGTTAGCAAGAATTTCTTGTAATAAAGCTTCTGTGGTAGAACTTTGTTCTTGCTGTTTTGGTAGAGGTGCAGGAATTGCATTCTTTTGCTTAAAACTAGGTGGTGGTTGCCTAGGTTGTTGGTATTGATGCCCTTGTTGTTGTGGTGGAAAGTTCTGAGTTGAAGCTTGATTTTGCTGATTCCCCCATGAAAAATTGGGATGATTCCTCTAAGCATATGAAGGATAATCTACTCCACAGCTCATTGTTCCTTCTGCATAAGCAACTTGTTGAGAACTTCCAGAGCATGATGATGAACTGACTAGCATACTTAAATCCTCCATTTTCTTAGCAAGGAAATTAGTGAGTGCATCAAATTTGGCATTGATCATGTTGAATGGATCAAGCTCATACATTCCAGCAACTTGCCTTTTTTGAGTTGGAGTTGACCCTCTTGGACTACTCCATAGATGATTGTTCTTTGCTATTTTCTCTAACAACTCATAAGCTTCATCTTCATGCTTAATGATGAATTCCCCTCCAGTTTGAGCATCAATGATTCCTCTGATAGCAGGAGTGACATTTGTGTAAAAATTCTGGTTTATCATCCATTTAGGAATGGCATGATGTGGACATTGTCTCTCCAACTCCTTCTATCTCATCCATGACTCATAAAGAGTTTCATCTTCTCTTGGTCTAAAAGAAATCATTTGATTCCTCAACTCTTGAGTTTTTCCAGGTGGAAAGTATTGAGCAAGAAATGCATCAGTGAGTTGCTTCCAATTTGTAATAGAGTTATGAGGTAAAGAATCAAGCCAATCCAATGCTTTATCCTTCAAAGAGAATGGGAATAGCTTCAATCTTGCTGCATCATCAGATACTCCAGGTTGTTTTTGCATTTCACAAATCATAGTCAACTTCTTTAGATGTGTGTGTGGATTTTCAGAAGGATGTCCCCCGAATTGGGAATTTTGAATCATTTGAAGAACCCCAAAATCCATCTTGTAGCTATTTGCATCAATTCTTGGTCTTGCTATACTCTCTCTCAAGTCATCAAAACGAGGAAATGCATGATCCATCATACTTCCCCTAGGCACATTAGCATTTACAACCTCTTCACCTTGGGCTGCATTTTCATTGTTTCGATTATTTCCAGCATTACTACCACCAATTCTAATTCTTTCATCAGCCATGTCTGTTTCAATTTCAGTTGCTCTCAAGGCTTCTTTCCTTTCTCTGGTTTCTTTCTTGTTGGCTCTACAAAATTTCTCAATTTCAGGATTAAACAATAAGGATGTGTCACTTGTGCTTCTAGCTCTTCTCATAAAAGATTAAGAGTACCTAAAAAAGAACAAACAAACACAAAATGAAAAGATAACAAAGATAAAACTATAAACAACTAAAATAATCAAGAATTCAATCTTAAACAAACAACTCCCCGGCAACGGTGCTAAAAACTTGATGTGTCCCAACCGCAAGTGCACGGGTCGTTCAAGTAGTATAGAAAAAGATATCGTTCCCACGGAGAGTTGTGTTTTCAATTGAATTTTTGATGTAAAATAAAATATGTTAAAATTGTATTTTAATCAAATTAATAAAAGAAATTTAGGAATTTGAAGCATAAGGTATGAAAATGCAAAACTAAATTCAAACAATGACTAATTTAATAATTCGCAAAATAAAGAAATTGATAATATTAATAATGAAAATTAATAAAATGAGATTAAACTAAACACTCAAAAGTAAAATTCCAAGCAATAATTGATAAAAGATGATTCTGGAGTTAAGGGTTCATATTTAAGTCATTTTGGGATTTTTCCTAGCTAGCCCAATCCATGAAATTTATGGGTTTAAAGGAGATTAATTCTAAAATCCTTTGAAAACTCTTTCGAGTGAGACAAAGAGTGCCTTAATTAACTTAATCCTACTTTCGTGGAGTTAAAATTAACCAAGACCCATTAGGTTCTTTAATCAATCTATTAAAAATCTCTTAACCCTTAGTCTATTTCTAGATTTAAGTTAATTAAGTCCAATTTCTTGATTAACTATCACTTGGTTTTCTCCTTTCGGTGCTTCAACCAAGGATTAAGAACATAACTTAATGGGGCCCTTCATTAAGCATGTGAATAAGCACACAAGAAATGGATTAAATCTCATAAATTTCATTGAATTGGGACTAACCCAGTTCAAATCCACAAAAATAACTAAAATATTACATCCCTTACTCCAGAATCAAAGAAAACTACTCACAATCCATGTTCAACACAAGAAATTCTAAGTAAAAGAGGAAATAAATCATGAAAATAAACTAAAACTAAAGAAACCCAATACAAGAAAGGTAAGAAATATGCAAGAAAGGAAAGAAATCTCCAAATTTGTCTAGAAATGGAGAGGGATGATGTTTTTTTGCTCCCTTTTTGACTCTTCAGCTGCTGCTCCTTCCTTTTCTCTTTTTCCTCCTCTTCTAAAATGGGATAAGGGCCTATTTATATCTTTTTCTCTGACAAGGAGCCCTAAAATGGTGTGTTTGAGGTGTGTTTTTATGAGGGAATCTTCTGCCAGCTCATTATGGAGACTTTATGGAACTACATAAGTGGACTGCATAGGTTATGCAGTCCCTTATGCAGTTTTCAGTTCTGGCTCTCATGCGGTCGCATGAGCAGGGTGCAAGACTGCATAAGTTATGCAGTTTTCTGTGAGGTCGCATAAGCAAGGCACGAATCTGCATAAGTTATGCGGCAACTTATGCAGATTTCGGCAGGTTTGGGACATTGTTTCTGATAAGCACCCAAATGAACATTGCCTAAGGATGCAGACCTCTAATGGAACCCAAGGATCATCAACACCAAAACAAGTTTTCTTTGAACAAAATAAGATGCAATCTCTATGGAAAAAGAAGCACCAGAATATATATTTCAAAGAGGAACAGATCAAGTGTCAACACAATAACCCAACTTGTGGGAGATTACATTGATCATCAAGTAAAATAGGCAAGTGATCAAGTTGCCTAAGTTCTAGTTCTTCCAGAAACTAGCAAGAAAGAAGACTCAAACTCTCTCTAAGGGAGGCTCACAGCAGCAATGAAAAACTGAAGGAAGAAGATGGTATTCTCTTCCTTATAAACCTAGGGTTACAGAAACACAAGCTAAATTTGTTAAGACAAAAGTTACAAATAATTGGGCCATGTTGGCTATCCTAACAAGAATAGTAAGTGCATTAATTATAAAGACAAAAGATGGCAGCAGCATTTATTGCAAAAGGGTAGAAGGTGACAGCAATTAGTCCCTCTTTGTGGCAGAATATTGGGGCCCACTTGGTCAAAAGTAGCTCTCTTTAATTCAAATGAACCAATGAGCTCCCTCCACGTGGCGTGAACCCTACAAACACCTAGGTGGCTGCCAAGTGGACTCCAGGGTGGCATGAGGCATGTCCAAAGTGGCTGGTGACGTGGTCGGTGACGTGGCAATGGAATCTGACGTGGCTGGTGACGTGGCAATGGAAGCTCCAACTTGGCACATGGTGATCCACTTAGATTCTTGGAGCAAGCAAGCTAGGCCTTCCTTATGCAGCTCCCCTCCTAAGCCGTAAATCCTTTTATGGTCCATGAGCATGCTTTGAAGTTGCTTAGCTCTCGCCCTAGTGATTGCCCCTTTGAAGAGTGGTGCTGCTGCATGATGATCCTCATCATTCTCTCCCACTTGAAAAGAATTTGTCCTCGAATTTGTTTCTGCACCAAGGAAAGGAGTTAGATCAGTTACATTAAAAGTATTACTAACACCATAATCACTAGGCAATTCTATCTTATAAGCATTATTGTTAATTCTTTCAAGCACTTGAAAAGGGCCATCACTTCTAGGATGCAATTTAGATTTCCTTTGGTTAGGAAACCTTTCCTTTCTTAAATGGATCCATACCAAGTCACCAGGTTCAAAAATCATAGGCTTTCGCCCCTTATTAGCATGAGATGCATATTGCTCATTTTTCTTTTCTAGATGCAACCTAGCTTGTTCATGCATCTTTTTAACCATTTCAGCCTTTTTCTCACCATCCAATGAAGCAACATGATCAATAGGCAATGGTAACAAATCCAAGGGAGTAAGTGGATTAAAACCATAAACAAGCTCAAAAGGAGAGTATCCACTAGATGAATGCACAACCCTATTATATGCAAATTCTATGTATGGTATGCATTCCTCCCAAGACTTTAAATTTTGTTTCACTAAGGCTCTCAAAAGTGTGACTAAGGTCCTATTCACTACTGCTTGGCCATCAGTTTGGGGATGGCAAGTAGTAGAGAAAAGTAGCTTAGTTCCCAATTTTCCCCAAAGAACCTTCCAAAAATGACTCAAGAACTTGACATCCCTATCACTCACAATGGTTCTAGGTATACCATGCAACCTAACAACCTCCCTAAAGAATAGATTAGCAACATATGTAGCATCATCATTTTTGTGACATGGGATAAAATGAGCCATTTTTGAAAACCTATCCACAACAACAAAAATTGAATCATGACCTCTTTGTGACCTAGGCAATCCCAAGACAAAGTCCATGGACAAATCAACCCAAGGATGCTTAGGCACGGGTAAAGGTGTGTATAGCCCATGAGGCATCACCTTAGACTTTGCTCTCTTGCAAGTCTCACATCTAGCACATAGTCTCTCAACATCTTTTCTCATGTGGGGCCAAAAGAAATGCTCCCTAAGGACATCTAGTGTTTTGGCAGCACCAAAATGCCCCATAAGGCCTCCACTATGACTCTCATTTACAAGCAATTCCCTCAAAGAACTTTTAGGCACACACAATCTATTTTCTTTAAACAAATATCCATCATGCCTAAAGTACTTTTGGAATGTAGATTTCTCACATGCATGGAATATGGCAGCAAAGTCATCATCATGCTCATATAATTCTTTAACATACTCAAATCCCAATAATTTAGAATCAAGAGTAGTAAGAAGATTATACCTGTGGGAGAGTGCATCAGCTACCACATTCTCTTTGCCCTGCTTATATTTCACAACATAAGGAAAAGACTCTATAAATTCTACCCATTTAGCATGTCTCCTACTCAACTTATGTTGGCTTTTGATATACTTCAAAGACTCATGATCAGAATGTATGACAAATTCCTTAGGCCATAGATAATGTTGCCATGTCTCTAATGCCCTAACTAATGCATACAATTCTTTGTCATATGTAGAATAATTCAATGTGGCACCATGCAACTTTTCACTAAAGTAAGCAATTGGACGTTTCTCTTGCATGAGAACAGCTCCAATCCCTATACCTGATGCATCACATTCAATCTCATATGTCTTGTCAAAATTAGGCAAAATTAATAAAGGTGCAGAATACAATTTCTCTTTAAGCATGGCAAATGCATGTTCATGTTCTTTACCCCAAACAAATGTCACATTCTTTTTGACAAGTTCATTTAATAGAGTAGCCAATGAACTAAAGTTAGGTACAAATCTCCTATAAAAACTTGCTAATCCATGAAAGCTCCTAACTTCAGATGCATTTTTAGGTGTTGGCCAATCTCTAATTGCCTTAACCTTTTCATCATCTACTTCAACACCTTTGCTACTCACAACAAATCCCAAAAACACAATTCTTTCTAAGCAAAAAGAACACTTTTTCACATTTGCATATAATTTTTCTTTTCTCAACACATCAAACACAAGTTTCAAATGATGCAAATGATCATCAATGTTTTTGCTATAGACAAGAATATCATCAAAGTAGACAACAACAAACTGTCTAATAAAAGCTCTCAAAACATGATTCATAAGCCTCATGAAAGTACTAGGGGCATTAGAGAGACCAAAAGGCATCACTAGCCACTCATATAAGCCATGT
Organism: Hevea brasiliensis; assembly: GCF_030052815.1. NCBI lineage: Eukaryota > Viridiplantae > Streptophyta > Magnoliopsida > Malpighiales > Euphorbiaceae > Hevea > Hevea brasiliensis. The sequence continues at coordinate 100,150,950 of NC_079493.1, forward strand.
TTTGTTTTGAAGGCAGTTTTCCATTCATCACCAACTCTCATTCTAATTTGATGGTAACCGCTCTTCAAATCAATCTTACTAAAAAAACAAGAACCATGCAATTCATCCAACAAATCATCCAATCTAGGAATAGGGTGGCGATACTTTACAGTGATTTTATTCACAGCTCTACAATCCACGCACATCCTATATGTTCCATCCTTCTTTGGCACAAGCAAAACAGGAACCGCACAAGGACTCATGCTCTCACGAACATGTCCCTAGCCAAAAGCTCATCTACCTGTCTTTGAAGCTCCTTAGTCTCAGCTGGACTACTCCTATAGGCTGGTCTATTAGGAATTTGAGCACCAAGAATGAAATCTATTTGGTGTTCAATACCCCTAATAGGTGGTAAATCCGAAGGTATCTCATCCGGAAACACATCCTGGTATTCCTGCAAAAGAGACACAACAGAAGAAGGAAGATTGGGGTCAAGGTCAGAAACGTTTAAATAATTCTCCCTATACATGAGAATGCACAATGGCATCCCACCCCTCAAAGCTCCTCTCAACTCCCTTCCCCCAACATACAAGCTCATCTTTTTCTCTCTTCTCTCCTTTTGTCCCGAGCCCTCTCCCTTTTCCATTATACTCACTTTCTTTTCTTTCACTTCTTTCTTTTTCTCTTTCCCATCACTATTTTCTTTACTTTCTTCACTCTTGTGCTCGGCCTCTCTTAATTTTTCACTCCAACTCTCTTTTCTCCCCTGAACAGCCCTCAATATTCTCATTTGATCCTCATGTGCTTGTGTTGGTGACAAGGGCACCAAGGCATGTGTGCGGCCATCTTTCTTCAAATTGTAGTGATTCTTCCTCCCATCATGAATCACATACCTATCATACTGCCATGGCCTACCTAGCAAGATATGTGTAGCTATCGTGGGCACTACATCACATAAGACCTCATCATGGTAGCTCCCTATAGTGAAAGGTACCACTACTTGCTTAGTTACCTTCACTTTGTTGCAATCATTTAGCCATTGTAACCCATAAGGTTTAGGATGCTTAAGGGTAGGCAATCCTAATTTCTCCACAAGTAAGGAACTAGCCACATTGCAACAACTACCCCTTCTATAATCATGCTACACAATTTCTCCTTCACCACACACCTAGTATGAAAGATGTTTTCCCTTTGCAACTCATCACTATCCACAATAGGTTGAGCACTCAAGGTCCTCATGGTAACCAATGCAAAGTCGTACCTATCGGATGGCTCTTCAACGTGCACATCCTCTTCATTTTCATTCCCCTCAACTAATATCAAAGGTTCGGATTCATTTTCTTCCTCACTCTCTACCTCCCCATCTTCCCTAATCACCATGACTCTCTTGTTAGAACATTGGGAAGCATAATGCCCATATCCCAAACACTTGAAACACTTCACATCTCTAGTCCTAGTAGTGGCAGTACCCCCCCTTCTCCTTATCTTTACTTTCTACCTTTTCTTTCCCCTTCCACTCTTCTTTCCTAAACTTAGGAATTTCTTTCTCACCCTTAGAAGTCTTATCTACATTTGGTTTCCAAGGGGCCTTTGGAGCTGAATGGACACCACTACCATACTTCAAAGCTCTCTTCATCTTCAATTGTTTTTCTACTTTAATGGCTATGTGCACCAACTCAGTCAAATTAGTGTAAGAGTGCAACTCAACGACATGTGCAATCTCTATGTTAAGACCAGCTAGGAAACGTGCCATAGTAGCCTCTGGAGGTTCATCTAATTGTGCCCTTGCTAAGGCTATCTCCATTGCCTTATAGTACTCCTCTATACTCTTCCCTCCTTGTGTCATCCTTTGCAACCTTTGGTGGAGTTCCCTAAAGTAGTGTTGGGGAACAAATCTCTCCCTCATTGCTTCTTTCATAGCCTCCCAAGAAGCAATGGGTCTAAGACCTAAAGTCCTTCTCCTAACCATCAACTGGTCCCACCACACTATAGCATACTCCTTAAACTCTACAGCTGCAAGCTTCACCTTCTTTTCTTCACTATAGTTATGACACTCAAAAATTAGCTCAACTTGCCTTTCCCATTCTATGTAAGCATCCGGATTCTCCTTCCCATGAAAGGGAGGAATTTTCATCTTAATACTACCCACATTAGTGTCTACCCTCTCTTCTGGGCCCCTATATCCATAATCACCATATCTATACTCCCCAAATCTAGGCAACCTACCTCCTCTTCTACCTCTAGCTTCCCTGGCCCTTGGTGGTCTATAACCCCTACCACCATAGTTATAGTTCCCAACCTCAAATTCTTCTTCTATTGCTTCGTCAAACTCTTCCTCAACATGCACTTCACCCACAAGGTTCTCCACTCTTAGTTCCCCTATATTTCTCACTTCTTGCCTTCTGTCCCTAGCATCATCCCTACCCCTTGCTCTCTCTTCCCTGTCCCTTCTCATCTCCTCCAAAATCCTATTCATGTCATCCCTCAATGTATTCATGCCCAAGGTCAACCTCTCAAATTGTGCAGCCACGGCGTCCCTATACATAGCTTCATCAACTAGGATTCTCTCCCCATTACTACCAGTTTCATTTGACATGATTTTGAGCTGCAAGAAGACAAGTTAGTAGGAAATGGCTAACCCTCTCTACGTGTTTCACACAAACAGATGGCTTTTACCCTCTAATGCACTCACACCCTCAAGCCTTTTACCACTCACTTCTTCTTGCTTGGTTCCCTTGGAACTAAGATACCAATGGCAATTCAAAACTCACAAAGTTTAAACAAAATGATCAAGAACGACAAGGAACAAGACGTGACACAAGAACAAGCAATGTGACACTGGGGTCAAAATAAGATATAGACACCAAATGAAGAGTTAGTAAACTGGAATGAAGACAACCTAATGAAATGATATCAAGCTCAAATATCAAATTTCATAATCAATGCAGCACAGATACCAGCAGTTCACATAATTTACCAAAAATATGCTCCAATTTTGGTTCACCACACAAATGAATCTATTTTGATCTGAAATTTGGTACACACTGGAAACCCAATACGGACTAACTACTGGCAAAATTTCAGGAGCTTCTGAGGGGTTTTACTATGTAAACGAAATCTGACCACGTCTGCCGCAAAATCTTGGTTCAGTAAGAGAACAGTGTCAAACGACCCCCAAAATTGACATGGGAACTACTGAAATGGGGTATAAATAGCCTATAAATTTTCAGAGTTTTCTGAATTGTTTTCTTATGCCAACTAAATTTGATCAGCTTTGCCGCAAAATTTTGGTTTGCTAGGCAAACAATGTCAAACAACTCCGAAAATTGACACAGGAACTAGTGAAATGAGGTATAAAGAGCCTATAAATTTTTAGAGTTTTCTGGGTTGGTTTGATATGTGAACTAAAAATAGTCCCGTTTCTCCGCAAAATTTGGTTCAATAGGCAAACAGTGGTATTTTCACCCCAAATTTGGTATGAAGCACAATAATTACACCCAAATGATTCTGGTGAAATTTCAAAACCAAATTCAAACTTTAACCCCACGTTTCTACAATTTCCCCCAATTCAACAATGGTAAGAAATCACAATTTTCAGCACAAACACCAAAAACTCCAATAGTGCAGTAGATATATCATCAAAATTGCTCTGCTATCAGTTACTAATCATGTCAATTCCCAATTTCAGTCATCAATTCATCAATCTCTCATAAATCAAAATTACTGCAATAGGCTCAATATGCTTGATATTATGCAAGAGTTCAAAGAAATTAGCTAGCACAAAGATGGTATAAGCTGGAATATAGATTAAACCCTAAGACAAAACTAGAATCAAAGACAGATCTAAAGAAACTTCTCTAAAACCCTAGATGAAGATTTCAGCAGCAAGTACTAGAAACAAAAATGGAAAGCATGGAAGATAAAGAAAAACAAAAACCCTAGAAATGTCCTCCTTGGCAGAATGCCTTAGAAGCTTAACCCAAACAGAAAAATCAACTAAAGGAAGATAAGGAATGAAGGACACTTACTTGATTTGATGCCCTAATGCTCTGATACCAATATGATAAGCACCCAAATGAACATTGCCTAAGGATGCAGACCTCTAATGGAACCCAAGGATCATCAACACCAAAACAAGTTTTCTTTGAACAAAATAAGATGCAATCTCTATGGAAAAAGAAGCACCAGAATATATATTTCAAAGAGGAATAGATCAAGTGTCAACACAATAACCCAACTTGTGGGAGATTACATTGATCATCAAGTAAAATAGGCAAGTGATCAAGTTGCCTAAGTTCTAGTTCTTCCAGAAACTAGCAAGAAAGAAGACTCAAACTCTCTCTAAGGGAGGCTCACAAAGAAGAATGAAAACTGAAGGAAGAAGATGGTATTCTCTTCCTTATAAACCTAGGGTTACAGAAACACAAGCTAAATTTGTTAAGACAAAAGTTACAAATAATTGGGCCATGTTGGCTATCCTAACAAGAATAGTAAGTGCATTAATTATAAAGACAAAAGATGGCAGCAGCATTTATTGCAAAAGGGCAGAAGGTGACAGCAATTAGTCCCTCTTTGTGGCAGAATATTGGGGCCCACTTGGTCAAAAGTAGCTCTCTTTAATTCAAATGAACCAATGAGCTCCCTCCACGTGGCGTGACCCTACAAACACCTAGGTGGCTGCCAAGTGGACTCCAGGGTGGCATGAGGCATGTCCAAAGTGGCTGGTGACGTGGTCGGTGACGTGGCAATGGAATCTGACGTGGCTGGTGACGTGGCAATGGAAGCTCCAACTTGGCACATGGTGATCCACTTAGATTCTTGGAGCAAGCAAGCTAGGCCTTCCTTATGCAGCTCCCCTCCTAAGCCGTAAATCCTTTTATGGTCCATGAGCATGCTTTGAAGTTGCTTAGCTCTCGCCCTAGTGATTGCCCCTTTGAAGGGTGGTGCTGCTGCATGATGATCCTCATCAGTTTCTTCTCCTTATGCAGAAATGCACAACTTATGCAGCAAGTTATGCGCAATTTGGCCAATGCATACTTCAACTTTGAAACTTGTTTTTGACATCTTTGGCTGTAGAGATCACTCCTCAATGGCAAATTTTCTTTTTTAGTCCCTCAAAAATACCATTTTTCCTACAAAACAAAGTAAAATTACAAATTAATCCAAAATTGACAATTATGAAAAACTATCTAAATAACTAATGAAATTAGCTAAAAGTGACTAATAATCAAATAAAATGGCTATGAAATTAAACCTAAATGACTATACAAAATGTATCTATCAACCATAGCTTGGGATAGAATTTTTTTTTCCTACCCTACACATGAGAGTTGGAGGTATAAGGGGACGAAGATTCAGTTCTGGAGATGTTCTTTTTAGTTTTAATTCTGTCTTTGGTTCGACTTTAGTTTAGTTCACATGGTTTAGTTTTAGTTCAGTTTTAGTTCTATTGGTATGGTTCGGTTTTAATTTTGTAAAGGTAAAGGTAAAAAAAAAAAATAGTCCATTCATGCATTGCATTCATGTACATAGCATGTTTAAATTAACCCTTAAATCCTTTTTTTTTTTAGTAAACATAGCCTTGAAACACACTAGAGAGACTTTCGATCAAGTCACTTGGGTTAGGAAAGGGAAGAGACTAGGAAGGATTTTACCTGCGCTACTTAAGATGGAAGAAACTATGGCCATGCTTGATGAAACCTTAAATGCTAAGATGTTTGAGCTGGAAGAGAAAATTGCAATCAACTTTGAGAAGAGGCCCTGTGGTAGGTCAATTAAGTGGCATTAAGGTTATTGAGGTTTAAATTGTGTGTTGCACCCCAAGGAGATTTTCCCAATTCAACCAACCCTTATCCACAATTTTCGAGCGTCTCAAAGCTCAAGATCTCTTGCAGCTCTTAGTACCCAGACCACCAACAAATCCACTATCACCTAGCTATGATATCAACCAATACTGCCAGTTCCACCAAACCCATGTTCATGACATCGACTGATGCTTTCAACTTAAGCATGATATCTAAGACCTAATTGATGCCAAAAAGATAACCAACCCAGAAAACTGACCAAACACCTGCACTAGCCCTATGACTAACCAAAATTTCCACCTCCACCAGGTCTCTACATGATCTCCACCACCCTAAATAACCCTGACAAAATTATTGACTTTATCCAACCCATCCAAAAGCCCAATGAACCTCAATCTATAATGGTTGATGACATTTGTCATCATTCTAGCTATGATGAGGGTCCTTTGGATGTCTGGACTGATTCTGATGAGGAGATAGTTGCATTGCAAGTAGATAGTTCAGATCTACCAATGTTTGGTTTTCAAGTTGCTAGGATCTATAAAAACTTGATGAATTTAAAAGTGGCTACTGTGAAAAAAGGGATGAAGTTTTTTCCTAACATGGGCCTCAAAAAACATATAGATGGCTTAATAACTTTTCTTGAGATAAAGGGGCATATCACAAGGTCTGTTTTGGGCTATGAGCCAACTAAAGAGGAAAAAGAGCCAAAACCTCTAAGTTCTTGAAAAAGGGAGGCAATAACCTGGACATATGATTAGGGTTTACTACGTGTGAAAGTGCTAAAGCAGAAAATCAGGACTATTAATCTAAGGACTACATGGAAAGCTAAGCACTTAAAGCTACATCCCTAAGTTCGAGTCTATCTTTTGTAATGCTCACAATAGTGATACTAATGTTTCCATTTCTGATATACTTGATGCTGATTTTAAGGCAAAGATTAATAACATGACCAGTCCTTCTGCTTACTTGTTTGATGTTTATTCTAATGGGCATATGCATGGTATTCATAATCATTTAGAATCAGTTTTTATTAATGCATCAAAATCGATCTCTATTAATTTGGGTACATTAAATAATCCTAAAGATATTAAGTTAGCTAAAGATTTAACCCAAGAAGAAAGAGATAAATTTATAGCCTTGTGAATAAAGTACAAAGAAGCACATGCCTCGAGCTTAAAATCAGATGGCCAATTCCCAAGCCACACTGGTGTCCCCATAGGAAAAGAGTGATCAAAAGTTAATTGAGCTAGTTATCCTAATGAGGAGTAAAATTTCATGCTATGAAGGATTAGTAGTAGTGAAGGAGCGAAAGCATGAAAAATATAAGTTTAAAACATTGAATTCAAATATTTTCTTATAAGGTCTCATGCATCATGCAAGATTCATTATTTACCTAATTGATTTCAATGTTAAACAGCATATTGAAACACTTTTAATATGTTTTTAGGTCTACATTTGCCATTTAAGATTTTAGAATTAACAAATTAATTCATTAGAACCCTAAACTAATTCAAGAACATGTGCACTAACCTTTTGATGCACTGTAGTTGTGTTTGGTACTTTTGGGATGCACCTAGGACACCAGATATTGTCCCTCTAGCTTGTCCACATCAAGATCACCAATGGCAGCCCCTTGAACAGCTTCTCAAGCCTTTCAAATTAATTAGAAATTCAGGTTTTGCCTTTAGAGAGATTACATATGTATATCGGATACTAGAAACGATTTCTAGCAATTTTAATTCAAGAGAATGTTGGCAATTCTTTTTGAATTGATGAGAGATGAAGAAGAAGAAGAGAGGGGAGAGGTTCTTTGGGTGGCGGCACAAAAGAAAGAATGGTAGATTGTTATTTTGCTCTTTCATCCTTTCCTTTATATAGCGGGGTCACCACTTAAAACCCTTGTCACATGTCACCTTCTTATTAGCTCTTAGTTTAATTGACCCAATCACATTATGCCAAGTGTCAAACTTAGATTTAATATTGACTTTGATCATCTTACATGATTAAAAGACAAATGGCAAGCTTATGTATAGTGCCATGTGTCACCATCTCATCGTGCCACATGTTACCCTGTGAAATGACCAAAATACCCTTGTGACTTAATTTTGAGTTCTCAACCCAAAATAATTATTTCTCTTCTTCTAATCAATTTATATCAAATATAAATTAATTAATTAATCTCTATTAATTAATTTTTCATAATTAAATTCATATTTAAACACTTTAAATATAAATTTAACTTATACTATACATCCAATAACCTAGATTTGGTCTCAAACCATGCTAGGGACTTTGCAATCTAATTGCAAACCAAACCTATTTAATTAATCAATTAAACTCTTTAATTAATTAATTAACTCACATTTAACTTGGTGATTACTTGTGTATGCGTGTTACTCACTAGGCTCATCACTAATTGGCAATGAGATATGATATTAACTCTTAATATCATCAGAACTCTTTCATACCATAAATGATTTCTCTAAATCATTTTATGCACCTCATAGACCATGGTTAACACCTAGCATAGCATACTATAGCCACCCAATCAGTAATAAAGTTTACCTTAAATGAACCTATAATCATATGTTACCATGCACTAGAATCTCTCTATTACAAAATCCCAATTCGAGCTGGAGTCATGGTTTATGTCAAACCCCAATTGCTATGAATATTATATTCTCTTTTAATTCAAGTTCTTGATTAAAAAGATTTTCTCATCAGAAACTCTTTTCTGATTAAATCTATCTGTCCTGGCCAGGAACTTGAAACATCAAGAACAATTAAATGAACATAGGATTTTATCCCTATTTACCTAGGGTAACAGATTCCATCTTGATCAACACCTACCTCCATGTATAACTAGTAGGAGCCAACACATGCCCATATACCCATACACAGTACAAGTATGAAAGTAGTATCAAACTCAAATCACCTATATACAAGATAACTGTGCTATCTCAGGTCTAAAGATTATATGCACTGATATGATTTATGACAATGCATTGACAAGAGTAAACTCCATGTGCTTGTCATAAATGTCACTGGTTCGGCCTACTTATCATGCATAAGTGCCTATCATATTTATTATATGGCATGAGACTCACCATTCCATCTTATTTATATCTCATATAAATAGATTGGGAACAAACATGAATACAATCTTTCTAGATAAGTCATGTCCTGTGTGAAGTATCCTCGATTGTGAACTAATTTATGATACTTTGTGCTAGAAATACTGTTACTCATATTCTTAACAACTTAAGAATAGAATTTCTAACAAAATATCAATGGACCTTTTCTATTACACATAAATATATTATGTAAACGAAAAAGTGAAAATGCCTTTTATTAATAAAACATGTGCAAGATACATACTAAATATTATGCTCTAGGGCATACTACTAACAAGTAGCACATGTGGACCTAGAGGGAGAAGGAAAATGGTATGAAGACATAAGGAGGTCTCTGGAAGTGAGAGAATACTCACAATCAACCAACAAAACAGATAGAGAAACAATTCATAGATTAGCCACTCAACTTACTTTAAATGGGGAGCAATTCTACAAACTCTTATGCATGATAGAAAAATAGGCTAAGCAAATAATGAAAAAAGTACATGCAGGAATGCATGGTCCCCATATAAAAGGAAAGGTTCTAGTTTAGAAAAATTGTTCGAAACATAAAAGGATTGGCTTGAAAAACTCCCTTATGTTCTTTAAGGTTATCATAGTACTGCAAGGAGATCCACGGGGGCAACCCCATTCTCTTTAGTGTATGGGACTAAAGTAGTGCTATCCATTAAGCAAGAGGTCAAATCCTTAAGAGTGATGCTAGAAGCTAAGATCCTAGAAAATAAGTGGGCCTAGAAGAGATATGAAGAACTAGCTTTGATTGATGAAAAGAGGATGTGAGCCTTGTATCATATGCAGACTTATCAGAGGAAGATAGCTAGAGCCTTTAATAAGAAGGTGAAGCCAAGAAAGATCAAAGAGGGAGACATGGTTTTGAAACAAGCTTGGCCCATCCCTTTTGATTTAAGAAGAAAGTTTAACCCAAGCTAGGATAACCCAAGCTAGGATGGTCCATACATAGCTAAAAAGATCTTACCACAGTAAGAATATCAGACCTGGATGGGAATGAATTTCAAGAACCAGTCAATTTAGACAGGCTCAAATGGTACTTTATGTGAGATAGGCCTGCTAGGCTGAAAACCTAAAAAAAGGCGATCTATGCAAAAGTAGGGGTCAAAGAAAAAAAAAGAAAAGAAAAAAAATACTAGATTGAAAACCTACAAAAGAGGCAATCTAAGCAAAAGGAGAGATGAGAGAAGATCTAGATGGAAAACTTAAAAGGGCCATTTGGCAGGTTATAAAGTTTATTTCTAACTTTGAAAGGTTAAAAATTTGGCAAAACTAAATGTAAGAGCGAGTAATGGTGTACCTGAATAAATAAAGAAGTTTTTATTGCATTAACCAGGAATAGATTTTATTTAATTATAATCGTGAATGTTTGTGTCTTGAGGGATACATCAAAAGATTAAGTAATTGAACTGCATTGTTTTGATTTAACCTATTATCTTGTGAGCATGACAGAATAGGTGCTTGATATAAATGCCTTGGCAATTATCTAATTTCGAAAAAAAAAAGGGGAACAAGAAAAAAAAAAAGGGAGAGCTCGCTATGTTGAAAACCCAAAAGGATCGCTTAGGCAAAAGTTAAAGCAAGCCTGCTGAGATGAAAACCCGAAAGGGCATTTCAGGCAAAAGTTAGGGCATAAAGAATGGAGTTCATGAAAGAGAAATTAGTCAAGGCAGAACAAGGTTTTCAAATAACTTTAAAATAATGAACCATGAGGGGAGCGAAGAAAAAGAAAAATCAGAGAGGAATTATGTTGTGACCTTAAGGAAGTCTTTTTGGTGAACAGTTTTCCTCAAAAATTTTAAGGTTAAAAGAAATTTTGCAAAAAGAGGTCCCTCAAAGGACTAAGTTTTCAGAATCTTTAGTAAAATCAGCATGTCCATGATGGGAAGTAGCATACAGGAAGCATAAAAATCACAAAAAGAGTTTTGAGACCCAGTCATCCCAATTTTTTCAAATCATTAATTATATATTTTGTGGTAAGTCCTTAGACGTTGTTTAGGGCATATGGTATAGTTGTGTAAGGCATAGAAGAACATGCATCAACATGTCACTTGTAGATGTGTAAGGCATAGAAGAACATGCATCACCACAGTTTCAAGTGTCGAACTATAAGGGGGTTTGATTCTTCCTAAGGATAGCGAGGGGGATACGTAGATAGTTTAGGACTGTGGTCCTAAATACGAACTCACAACATTTCATGACAGATGTTTTTTGGCAAGTCCTTAGATGTTGTTTAGGGCATATGGCATAATTGTATAAGGCGTAGAAGAACATACATCAACATGTCACCTGTAGGTGTGTAAGGCATAGAAGAACATACATCACCACAATTTCAAGTGTCGAACTATGAGTGGGTCTGATTCTTCCTCAGGATAGCGAGGAGGATACATAGGTACTTTGGAACCGCGGTCCTAAATACGAATTCACAATATTTCAAATCACACAATTGCCATTGTCATGAGACCGTAGCTAGTCTCATGACGCAAAGTGTATCGATAGAACAAGATGCACTCGATTTTCACATGACACAATTATCACAGTTATGAGGATGTAGCTAGTCTCATAACATAGAGTATGTCAACTGAGCAAGATGTACTCGATCCTTATAGCCAATATTTAATAGTTATTAAAAGATTGAGTTTCACTTTGACGAAACTTGAATAAAGCTTTCGCATTGATTTCAATTGTCGCCAAAGTGGGGGACAAACTATAGACCTTTATTTTGTGATGAGTATGTATATTAAGGCTGTGAAAAACCCGATGATGAAAAATTATAAGACTGTAAGATGTAAGTGGAGGCATGGAGCTGAATTATTAATTCTGTGGCATAATCTTGAAAAACAAAATAATAATAATAATATGTTTTTTTTGGGAAGTGAATTTAATTAAATTTAAATAAAATTTTGTTTTATTTAAATTTAATATGGGTAGTTTTTAAATGTACCTAATTAAGTTTAATTAGGCCCCATGGGCTAAAGAAAGCCTAATTAGGAATTTTAAATAGGGCCCATTTAATTTATTTTTTGAAAATTAAAATAAAAAAATATCTTTTTCTCTATCCCTCTCCCATACAAACTCTCTCTCCCCCTTTGGCCCCACTCTCTTCCTCACTCTCTATCGGTGCCACCCCTTTTCCCTCTCTTCCTATTGGTTGGAACACCTCACCCATATCTCAGTCTCACCCAAATTCCTCAATTCCAGTTGTTTAAATTAACTGAACCTTATCACACTAGGACTTCAAACCCTATCACACCTCTTCCTCACTCTCTATTGGTGCCTTCCCCTTCCCCTTCCCCTCTCTTCCTATTGGTTGAAACACCTCATTCAAATCTCAGTCTCACCCAAATTCAGATAAATTTTGACAATTGTCCCTAAACTTATCTAGTTATAACATTACAGTCCCTTAACTTAACAATGTAGCATAAAACTCCATAAACTTTCATATTTTACACAGTAAAATTCCTCTAATCTCCAATTACCAGTTTTTCAGTTAGACGCTGACCTGAGCAGTTCCAGCATGGAGTTTAGTCAGTATTTCTCTTTTTTCTCTCAAGCCATATGTAAATTGAATCCTTTTTCTCTCTGTAAACAAAATAATTTTTCACGTATAAAGAGAATAATTTTACACTTTGCAAAAGAGAGGAGAGAGAAATATTGACTAAGCGCCAAGTGAGAGCTATTCACATTAGTTTATAACTAAAAAATCAGTAATTAAAAGTCAAATAGATTTTACTGTGCAAAATTTGAAAGTTTAGAGGGTTTTATGTTACATTTTAAAGTTGAAGGACTGTAGTATTACAATTATATTACTTCAGGGACAGTTATTGAAATTTATCCCCCAAATTCTGCAATCCTAATTGTTTAAGTTATCTGAACTTTATTATCCTAAGACTTCAAACCCTATCACACCTCTCTCCCAAAACCTGATAAATACCCTACTGGAGAAGGGAAGAAGGGAGGAGGAGGAGGAGGAGAAGACAAAAAAAAAAAAAGGAAAAAAGATTTAAAGAGAGAAATAGTCAAAATTTCTTTTAGTTCTTCTTTCTTTCTTGCGATATTTCTTGAATGTTAGTTCTTTTATTTTCTTTTCAAAATCTATGTCATGTAATGTTTAATTCTATATTCCATGTTTTTAATTTATTTTGTATGTTCATATAGATCATGTAATCATGTTTAATTTGAGAGGATACACAACTCTGCACATGTTCAGTTTTTTGTCTCTCATATTTTTATTATTTTTTTTATTTTCTGAATCTTTAAAAAATTTGAAAAAATTATATTCATATTCTACATGAAATTCTATTAATTTTAGGCTCAAGAATCACTAAACAAACCTTTAATATTTTGTAACTTATGGTTGTTTGAAGTTAAGGTTCCTGTAAAATCTGATTTTGAGGATACCCGACTTGTGGAGCTCATATCTCTCTTGTTTCTTAATATTTTTGTGTAAATCTGATGTCTAAAATTAAGTTTGGAATCTTGTGAATCTTTTCTAATTAGTTTCGCATTCATATCTGTTATGGTTGGTGAGTTATGTATTTTACAAAAAAGTAGTGTGATTTGTGTAGATTATTTGGCTAGTGTTTTGTTTAATCTATCAATTTTATAATGTTGCATGATGTTTTAACTGTCTTTTGTAATTTTTTCACGATTTTTAGGCTTGTCTAACTATTTTTCAAAAATCAAATTTCTTACTACTGTCAATCTGCCAGAATCTGAGAATTGTATATTTATGTATATTCTTGTGTGTTCTTGAGTTCTAATTGATATTAGATTTATTTTTCTAAGTTATCTTAATTCAAGAAGTGTTATGAAGTGTTTGGATCATGTTAGAAGACCTGGACCCTTAGGTAGTTGTAACTAATTAGGAATTTTAACCCCTTAAGAGACTAGAGTTAGAATCCAATATGAATTATAATTAGTATTTTCTTTTTCTTTTTTTTAGTTTCTTTATTTTTATTACAAAAAAAATTAGTAAGTAGCCCTGAGGTAAGTACCAAAGAGGACATTTGCGTGGAGCTTACATGGAGCTAAACGGGAGTAAGCTAGGGATATCATTGCCATACTAGAAGAGAATACCCTTTTTTAAGGGTAGCTTGCCCCAATGGCAACTGCAATTACTAACAAGTAAGTAATCCTAAATTCTTAAAATAACCATTGGCATGAAATTGTAGTAATAATAGGATTTTCATTTGGTAAATTAAAATTAACTTTGTTTTTAATTTAACTGACTTTTACATGTAATTAATTTAAATAAATACCTTGTAAATTAAAATTAATCTTGTTTGTAAATTAAACTAACCTTGGCATGTAAAATAAATTTAATTTAATACTTGGCAATTGTAAAATAAATTTGCATGTTAGAAATCTTTTTTAGGTTGTGATTGTTTGGGCCTTAAATGATATTAGAATAAATTACACATGTGCATAATTAATTTAGTTTAATTATCCTTAGGGTAACTTGGTGAAAAATTAATTAATTAGGTTAAATAGAAACTTAGGGTTATTTGAAATTGAATTTGTTTGTAAATTAAATTCTCAATAATAAATTAATTTTAGTCATCTAATAAATATCATTTAAATAATTAGCAACTCCATAGATATAAATTACTTGTGCATGAAAATTATTTGTAAACAAGAACCCTTTTGTGAATTACTTGCGTGTGTATGATTAGAATTGCATTTTTAGGATAAAGTTTAATGAAGGAATAATAAATAAGACTTTTAGAAACATTAGTATAGGACTGGCACTCGAATTAACGAGGTTAAACTAGGCGTAAGGGGTGCCTAACACCTTCCCCTTACGCACCCACTATCCCGAACCTAGACATTGGGCTATAGTAATAACGGTTGTGGAAACTCTGCAAGGAGTAAGTTGCCATCCATGACCCTGGGAAGAAACACTGAATATGTCGTGGTTTTTATTTGGGTGGCGACTCCTGTCTATCTATGCCTTTGTGGCATAAATCCTTAGTACCATGGTAGTGTTATAGGAAGACGGTATTTACCAATGGTTTGATTCTATTAGAATTATATGAAGTGCATGTCTAGGAAATGTTGTCTAAGGGGGTGGTACTTAAGTGAGACCATTGTGACTCTACCATCTTTCTTGGGTGTTGATACACTTGAATTGTATAGATGTTTTTAAGCACATTTGTATTCTAAATCATAGCATTTACGTAAGTATTTTCATGCATAGTAGTTTATTTCATTAGTTTTCATAAATTATGTTGCCGAGCCCTTAATTCCATGTTTTCTGCATTATTTCAGGTGTTTGGGTGAAGCCTCAAAGGATGGGGGTGCAAAGGAAAGCTTGGAGAGGTAAAAAGACAAAGAATTGCTACTGATACAAAGTACACGGGTCATGTAAACCAAGCCTCAGGCCTGTGTAACTCTCTGCCAGAAGAAAGCCAAGAGAATCGATGAGAAACACAAGTACACGGGTCATGTAAGTAGACTCGTGTAATCTGCAGGGACCCGTGTAAGTCTCTGCCGGATGCAAGCCTGAAGAACCTTATGAGAACAACAGTACACGGCCCGTGTAATCAGGCCTGTGTAGTTGGCACAGACCCGTGTAACTTTCTGTGCCAAAATAAGACCACGCAATTCTCCTCCAGCAAGTTACACGATCCCACAGAGTAGTAACACATGGGCCGTGTACTACGCTACAGCCTATTTTCTGACTCAAATTCCCCTCCTGTTTTCTGATCCGAACGAGACTCCTAAAGTCTTTTGGACTCAAAAAGACCTAACCCTAGAGCAACCAATATAAATAGCAAAGAAAACATCAGGAAGAGAGGGCGTCCACTGTCGTCAGGACTACTACTGAAGGTTGCTGCTGTCAGGCTCTACATTAGTACCAAAATAGGTTTTCCAGCTGAAGCTCCACAAGATCAAAGCTGCAAACTCTTTTTGGTTCCTTTGTTTCATCTCCTTAGACAGATTTTTATTATTTTATTTCTTCTGCAGAATTCTCTTTTCATTGTTTTTACTTTTTATCATGACATTTGTTGAACTCACCATGAGTGAGTAGTTTTCTTATTCTGGATTTGGAAGAGTAGCTCTTGTAATTATTAATATGGATAAACACTGAGTTTTATTTATTGGATTTGAGATTCGTTTCTTGATTTAATTTCTTGCAATCTTAATGCATACTATGTATTGGTACCCACTTAGTTATGATTATAGATGTTAATTGAAGAACTGAAAGGTGAAGATTAACATTAGAAAATCAAGATCTTGAACCTAGGAATTCTGACCTAGACATAGGCTGATACCTTTGTGGAACCTAAAAATTAGTCAAAGGTCTTAAAGGATTTTAATTAACTTGATCACCACGAAAGTAGGGTTCGAGTTAATTAGAATACACCCTAGATGCCTTGAGAGAGGATTTAGGATAGCTTTGGACTGATTTCCATCAAGGAAAACGATCCTCAAGTTAGTAAATAAACGAGATAACTTCCCTAGTAAGATTCAAGTGTGAAATCTTAATTCCAGAATTGCTTTAAATAAATCATTTCGTTTTAAGTTTACCATTTTAGTGTTTAAAGTTAACAAACTTCATTCCCAAAGTATTCGATAGCCTAGACAGTCAAGATTTCTGTGTAGATTGATACTTGCTAAACAAAATTTCTCGTGAGAACGATACTCTACTTATCACTTTATTACTTATTAGCGATACGTGCACTTGCGGTGATTGTAAAATAGTGAAACAGGTATTACCTGGTGCATTTTATATAATTCTAGTGGATGAAATTTTACCTCACGCCCTCCCACTCTACACCAGGAACACATAAGAACTATGCTATGATGTAATAGGAATCTCATAATTATAATACATTATAATTTCCTTTGCAAAGCATATTAGTCCAATGGACTTCATCTTTACTCTAGGTTCATTACTATTTATCGGTATTAATATGAACCTTAAAGACAAAACTAGCCTTTATTAATAATAAAATGTATATCCACATGAAATTAAGTGATGACACCTCCAACCAATGATTAGCTATAGCGTACATACAATAATGTTAATGAAGAATGGAACCATTGCTAACTATGGACAATTTCATCGTTGAACAAGGTTAGGGTGCAACAGTGATAGAAGGCAAAATCCTCTATATTAAAAAACTACCATGGAAAAAATTCATTGTTAACTAACAATGTCAAAACCAATTACCAAATAGAAATATCTTATATATAATATATATAAACTAGTTATCTACCTACTCGGTGGACAATAACAATTTAAATCTTTAATTTTTAATTTTTATTTAAAGTAAATTAAGTGAACCTCAATCGATTAACTTATTTATGTTCTTTATATTTTGGCAAAAGATTTAGTTATTATACTAATTTATATACCAATATATATTCATTTAGAATATTTGGTTTAAACCAAAATAATCAACCAAATTAAAGTAAAGATAGGAAAATTTCCATAAATAAAGATTTTAGAAGATAAAATTGTAATTCTTGGTTCAAAAGATAATCAGTAAAAAAATCTTTTAACATACCTGATTGAATGAAATAATGCAAATGCATTAAGGGAAAAAATGTAATTAAAGATTGAATATCTCTACAATAAAAAAATAATTTACTAACATACTTAATAAATTATTTGAGCAGTCATTTAGAAATAAAGTTGAAAAAATCAGAGGAATTCAATATTTTAAAAGGGCTCTTAATTTATCAATTTTTTAGTTCTTAATTATAATAACATGCTTGATAAAATTTATAATTAAAAATAAATTAAAATGAAATTTCAAACAATTAAAATAAAGTTATTAAGTTAAGCATTACCTAATGCTAATAAACAAATTTATAATTAAAAAGATAATTTAAAATGATATTTCAATTGTAGTTAAGAAAAATTATTTAGTTAAGTATTATCTAATACTAATTGTAGACCCCCTATCTTTTGTAACCTTTTAGGCATATGCATTGAGACCGTGAGAAACTGTGACGCCCCTTACCCGTCTACTGTATAGCCGAGCAAAAAGTGCCACATTCGGTGCTGGAGCACCCTATCTTGTCTTATCATGTCCATTGTAAATTTTTAATATCATTTAAAAACAGGTAATCCATGTGTAGAAATATTTTTTTTTTTTTGCAACGTGTTTCTGTGGAGACCCGGACAGAACCTCTTCTGTTTTGTTAGCATCTGGCTTGTTCTACTAATTACCTGTTAACATATTCATATTCATTTCATACATTTTCATATCATATTCTATTATATCATATCATTCACAATTATTTATGAGATCTCATAAGGTATTGTCTATTGCATTCATATAGAAATTCATAGATAATAATTTACAAGTTTACTTACAATCTCAAAGTTTAATTACAATCCAAAATGAAATACATCATGTGTTCATGTACAATGAACAAAAAGACAAAATCTAGACATACATGGGCCCTACCAAATAAATTTCAACTGTCGAGGTGACTAGTAGACACTGGCAAATCTGATCGGCCCCTGTATGAGCACTACTGCTGCTGCTACTGCAGCTGCTGGGACTGGTCTCCAGTACCTACGAGATAAAAAATCAGTATGCTAAGCATAACGCTTAGTGGTGCATAATTTATAATAACAATAACTAAACAATTGAAATAATAATTCTATATGACAATTCATAATTTCTAGGTCTTTTATATTTTTATTGCACTTTGGAAACAATTGAAATTATCGGGATCTTTTCTTTTTACTTATTGTATATTAAGTCTTAATTAATTATTATCAGTGCCCAAGTGACCTATAACAAATTATAAAAACTAGATACACGGGAGTATACTACTTAGACAGCCATTTTTCTATCCAGTATACGTCGATCGTGTCAGGCATGAAGCCTGCGGGCAGGCATTTAGGCCAGATATAATATTAGGCACATTGGCCAATGGGCAGGCCTAAGGCCTGTAGAACAATCATGTCAAACAGATTTTATCTGTTAATGATTATTCTTATGGGCAATACTACTATCTGTAGTCCCTAATTGGTATACCAATTGATCCAAATTAAATAAATAAGTCTAGGTATACTATGGGCAATTAAACATTATTACTTATTTATTTGAAATGTTCATGTCACTTTATAGTAGGAAAATAGGTCCCACATACCCCTTTCATGTTATTTAGGGTTTAATGGCTTGTTAGGGTTAAATTCCTACCATAAGATAATTTATCTCATAGACCTTTCTTTAGGTTCAGTTTTTGTGTCTTACTTTTACCTATCCATTTGATCAGTTTGTAGCCACTGTTTGGCCACACTTCCTTCATGGAAGTTGTTCCTCTATGTCTTGTCATTATTTGCCCTTTGAATCATATCAATTAGGTTTTTAGAACTCAAGTTATGGTTGGATAACCATAACTGATTCATTTCCTAATTATGGTTCCTTAACTAGGTAGCTTTTGGATTTAAACTTTACCTAATTAATGGAACATGTTACAGTCACTTTTAGTGTAACACCCCTATTTGCATAGCCTGGTATATTTAACTATTCCGGTGACCAGTGTCGGTCCGGATAATTAAGGGGATTAGAACCACATCTAAGACAACTAGATAAGCCCTAAACATAAATAATTAGTAATTGTCAATTAGTTAAGTATAAATAAGAAAAACAGAACATAAGAAGTTAAATGAGCCGAGAGTCACAGCGATGGGTGACCTTCTCGGGAAGGACTGCGAAGTCGATTTAAACTCAAATTTCGAACCATAAAATGTGACGCCGCGGTCCTTAGGACTATTGCGAACACAGTGGAAAAGAGAAAATCATGAAAAAGAAATGTTAAGCCGGTTAAATAATTAGGTCAAGGATACGGAAGAAATATTAAATTATTTGCAAACCGGATCGAACCGGCGAGGGGCAATTTGGTCAATTGACCCCTAGAGCTGACTCCTGACCTAACTGTCAAATAAAATTGGAGAAAAGAAAATTTCGAAATCGATAATTAAATTAAAGAACAAATGGAAAAGTAAATAAAAAAAAGGAAAAAGAAAAAGTGAAAAGTGATGACATCATGCATGACATCATGCATGATGCAATAAACATTATAATTAAAAAATTAATTTTGGATAATTTGTGGTCTTCCTAAAGGTTAAAAACATAAAAGAAAAAGAAAAAATAAAAAATCTTCATCTTCTCAAAGTTGTCGTGCTCCCTCTCTCACCTCTCCCTCACCAAAAACCTCCATTGAAGCTCACTTTTGAGCTTGAAGAAATCAAAAACCCACCATAAAAACTTCATTTACCATAACTAAATTTTGTTGGGACAACTAGAAAAGAAGATTCAAGGAGAAAGAAAGAAGGAAAAATTGAAGGAAGGAAGATTGAAAATTCAGCACCAAGGTTAGTAAGTTAACTTGAAACTTTTAGTTTAATTCTTGTATTTTTAGCTTAATGAACCTAGAAATATACTTAAAATGAAATGAAAATAAGTGTTGGGGGACTAGGGTGATTTTGGCTAGCTAGGGTTTGATTGGAGAATGTATGAGTTTGATTGAATTAAAAGTGTATCTAAGCTTGATTGAGTTGAGGAAGTATGTTTATATGTGTTGAATTAGTTAAATGTAACAAATATATGAATTAGGGTTTGGACCTAGGGTTTTGGAGGACAAAAATTGGAGAATTGGTCAAATAGTATGTTTGACCTTGTTTGAGCTGAAAAATGGTCAATTGTGACCACGTGTGGTATGTTGGAAGTGTTGGAATTGAATGGAAATTCGGATTGGATGTGATCAGTTTTCTGGCAGCATGACCAAGGTCCCTTTCAGGGACCAAAACTGAAAATTTGCCAACCCAATTGCTGTGAGGCCAATTGGGAATGAAACTAGACACAAAATGACACATTTTTCATTAGGAATCATGCCCAAAAAGTGACCAAAACCTAGTGAACAAATTGACTAAATCCGGACTTAGGTATTCTGCCCTGTACAAAAATGACCAAATGAACAGTTTGGCCATAATTTGGGCTAGGCAAGTCTAAATGACCTGAAATTTTACCAGTAGAAATTTGAGACATATCCCTACAACTTTCATGAAGAACATAAACCCAAATTATGCCCTTAACCAAGTCATTTAGCCACCCAAATTTGGTGACTTAAAATTGCCAGAACCAGTTTTGGTGCCCAGAAATCTAGGTTAGACCAATCCGGCAGCCATGATTCAAATGGCTATAACTTGAGCTACAAAACTCCAAATGGAATTATTCAAAAAGGAGAATAAATTTAAGACAATAAGGAACAATTTCTATGAAGAAAACTTAGCCAAATTCTAACAGTAACATGATCAATGGAACAGTGCAACATAGGACACTAAAACTGAAAATTTGAAATTTTGCCTAAAAGACTTAAGTTTTGAGTAAACAACCAAAACCAACAAATTAGGTAACCAAAATGTGGTATGTGGATGAAATTGGAATTCCCATACCTATTAAGCCTTAGAAAGTCAACAAATTGACTTGAATAGTGTCGTGAATAGTAACCCCGAAATACAAATTTTAAAGAACGTCAAGTTTAGCATATTAAAGCTAGGTATAAGTAGATTTGAATTTATTTTTGGATTTATGATAAGTTATGATATTGAAACACTGTGAAACTGTGTGTTTTAGTGGAAAAGAATACCGGAAAAGAACCCGAGGGATCGAGTCAAGGCCAAGAGGCGACTCGTTTAAGGTTTGTGCACAACATCAATATGCTTTAAAATTCATTTACAAAGTGCATGAAATGTGTATTATGCTTTTGCTTTGAATTGTTGAAAGTTTATTTGTGTATGTTTGAAATGGCAATAAATGTTTAGTAAATTGTTAAGATAAGTTTTGAAACCACAGTGTCATGACCATATATTTGAACACCTCACTAGCATAACTAGTGGGGGAAATCAGTTTCAAATTTTGATTCCTTCTCTGGCTGAAGTGTTGAGGTGTGTGCCAGTAGAAGAAGAAAAAGAATGGGTTCCCATATATTTGAGCTAGCTAGCCTTGTGTTGTGACTTCTCCTTAGCCTCCGGCTATTGAGATTATATTTGTTTCGAATGACATGATATAACTGTGTGTTTTTATGTAAACGGTTTTGAGACTTTTGAAATAAAATTGTTTGAACTAAAATCTTGTAAATCATGTTTTGTATTGATATCGCATGTTCAGTTTAATTTTTGAATAAATATGTTTTAAATTCCACATAAAGATTATTTTAGTATGTTGTGCACCACTGAGTCCTAGTACTCAGCGATAGCTGTTATTGCTGTCGCAGATATAGAGTCTAGAGGAGCAGCAGAGTGAGTTGCTGAGGATTGAGGAGCTACCTACTTTGAAGTTATCGGGTATATTTTATACCCTAAATGTAAAAACTATTTTGATATATGTAAATGTATGTAACTGTATGGATATGTAAAATTGGTTATGAGCAGTTGTATAAAGTGGTATAGAGTTGTATAAAGCTTGTAATAAATTTTAGTTTGGATTTTTCCTAATTTATATTTTTGGAATGATGTATATAAATTGTTTTATCTTAAATGAAATATGAATTGAAGTGTTTTGTTTTAATTTGAATGAAATTAATTAGTAGTTTGATGATGTTGAATTTTGAAATTTGAGAAATGATGTTGGAATTGGTTGGGATGGATGTTGAATTGATGAAGTTATTGAGATAAATCTTTGGAAGTATTTTTTTTTTTTTTAGATATTTGAAGAACTGTTTTCTCAAAATACAGATGGCAGTCTGCCGAAATTTTTATAAAATTTGCGAAAAAATAAAATGGGATAAAAATCTTAATTAGTTTTTAAACTCTAATTAAATGTTTTAATACCTATTAGAAAATGCTCACCACTTATCAAAGTAAGAAAATTGTTTTAAAATCCCTTTTAGGGTACTTAATGAGTTATCGGTAGGTAAAGTTCGATAATTTATTAAGTATTCTACGGAATCATGTTATGCCTTACAGAGGGGTAAGGTGTGACATGTTTTAGTGGTATGAGAGCAAATTTTTTGAAGTATGTTTTAACTTGAGAATTTGTGTCTTTTCTTTGCTAAGTACAACTGCTCAATGCCCTTATTTGTTACATACAGTGCATTACATCATAAATATGAACTAACGGAGGGAAATCTCCTTGTGTTATTTGTTCAGGAGATATCCTACTCCAAACTGATATGGAAAAAGGGGATCGCTCTGTTGAACAATCTGTTGAAGCTGAGGCACAAGAGGAAGCCCTAGCTCTACAAAATGTCAGTGGGTCAGTGGCACCAGCCCCACAAATGCCGCAGTTTCCTGCACAGTTTGCACAGCAGATGGCGGCAATGTTTCAACAAATAGCTGGGGGTATGCCTACTCAAGCTCCACCCTAGACATCTATGATACAACCACAGCCTCCAGCCAGACAGTATGACAAACTGTTGAAGTATGGGGCTAGGGAATTCAAGGATACAGTAGACCCTTTAGAGGCAGAGCAATGGCTGGAAAGAATGGACAGAGTGTTCAAGAAGCTGCACTGCCAAGATGAACTGAAGTTTGAATACTCTGTGTCACTACTGCAAGGGGATGCGTATGATTGGTGGAAGACCATCCCTCACAGCTTGGCTGAACCACCAGTACTGACCTGGGATGACTTCATTAGAGAGTTCAGACAGAAATACGTCCCAGATGCATATGTGGATCAGAAGTTATATGAGTTTTTGAGTTTGAAGCAAGGCAATAGAACAGTGGCAGAACATGAGAGGGAGTTCTCCCGCTTAAGCCAGTATGCTGGGAGTCTCCTTTCTACCAGCAAGGAAAGGTGCAAGAGATTTGAGACGGGTTTGAAGCCCAGCCTACGGATGCAAGTTGTGGGATTCAGACATAGTAATTTCTCAGAGCTCATCTCTCAGGCACTTGAGTTGGAAAGAATTGAATCAGAAGTGACCCCAGCAAAAGAAAAATCAGAAAAAGCTGAAAAAATCAGAGAAAGACAAGAGGGAAAAGTCAGTAGAGCCAAGTCCTAGTGGTACTTCTGGGAAGAGGAAGAAATTTGGTGGACCTAGCAGAGGTCGAGGTGGAAGGTTTGGAAGGGGCAGATTCTCTGGATAGAGACCCCCTAGGTCTGGTCAGCAGTCGAGCAGGGGTTCACAACCTCCCCGCCCTTGTGAGACTTGTGGCAAGATTCATGGGGGAGAATGCTATTGGGCAATAGGAGCCTGTTTTAATTGTGAAGGCAAGGGCCATATTGCAAAAGATTGCACTAGTGCTCTTAGATTCGGTCTAGCTCCTACTACTGCAGAAGGATCTATTCAGAGTCCTGCTCCCAGAGGTTCACAATCGGTTGGCAGAGGTAGAGGCAATGCTTATGGCAGTCAGGGTGCTGTTGGTCAGTCAGCACAAAGAAGTGCTTCAGCCAGGGTTTACACGATGAGACAGCGAGAAAAGGCTGGGACTTCTGATGTTGCAGCCGGTACATTCTCTATCTCTGATCAAGATGTATTTGTACTGTTTGATCCGGGTTCAACCCACTCATATGTTAGTGCTAGCATAGTCAGTTCACTTGCTATTCCGTGTGTCCAAATGGGTTTTGAAGTGCTAGTAACTAGTCCGTTAGGACAAGAGGTTTGGGTCAACAGAATCTATAGAGACTGTCCTTTGGTGATCCAAGGACATGTTTTTCTATCAGATTTGATTGAAATGCCCTTCAGAGATTATGATATTATCTTGGGCATGGATTGGTTAGCCAGGCATCACGCCATGATTGACTGTAGACTGAAGACAGTCACTTTTGGTCTCCCTCTGTACGGTGATGTGGTAATACATGGGGAGAGGCATTTACTGCCATCAAACATCATTTCGGCTGGACTACCCAGAAGGATGATCAGAAAGGGGTTTGAAGCATACTTGGCACATGTGATAGACACCCAGGTCGAGAGTCTAGCACTGGGGGACATCCCTACAGTATGTGAGTTTTCGGATGTATTTCCTGATGAATTGCTAGGATTACCTCCAGAAAGAGAAGTGCAGTTAGAGATTGATGTTATGCCTGGTGTGGACCCGATCTCCATAACACCATATAGAATGGCACCTGCAGAACTAAAAGAGTTGAAGGTGCAGTTGCAAGAGTTGCTTGATAAGGGCTTTATCCGCCCTAGTGTGTCACCTTGGGGAGCGCCAGTGTTGTTTGTTAAGAAGAAGGGTGGCACTCTCTGCTTATGTATTGACTATCGGCAGTTGAATAAGGTGACAATAAAGAATAGATATCCATTACCCCGCATTGATGACTTATTTGATCAGTTGAGGGGTGCAGCTGTGTTCTCCAAAATTGACTTGAGATCAGGTTATTATCAGCTGAAAGTACAAGAGCAGAGTATTCCTAAAACTGCCTTTAGAACCCGCTATGGCCATTATGAGTTCTTGGTCATACCATTCGAGTTAACTAATGCTCTGGCTGCTTTTATGGATTTGATGAACACTATCTTCAAACCATACCTCGACCAGTTTGTTGTGGTATTCATAGATGATATATTGGTCTATTCGAGGTGTGCAGAAGAGCATGATAGACATCTGCGGATTGTACTACAGACTTTGAGGGAGAAACAGCTATATGCCAAATTGTCGAAGTGTGAATTTTGGCTGAAGGAAATATCCTTCTTGGGGCACGTAGTATCAATAGAGGGCATCAAGGTAGATCCAAGTAAGATAGAAGCTATCCTTAATTGGAGGCCACCCAGAAATATCACGGAGATTCACAGTTTTCTGGGTTTAGCTGAATACTACCGTCGATTTGTGAAGGGATTCTCCATGTTGGCATCTCCATTGACTAAGTTACTTTAAAAAAGATGTGAAATTTCAGTGGACAGATAAATGTCAACAGAGTTTTGATGAATTAAAGAGATGTTTGACTGAGGCTCCAGTCCTGACTTTACCTACACCGGGTAAAAAATATACAGTTTATAGTGATGCTTCTCACAATGGGTTAGGCTGTGTACTGATGCAAGATTGAAATGTCATTGCCTATGCATCACGCCAACTGAAACCGCATGAGAGGAATTATCCAACACATGATTTGGAGCTTGCAGCTATAGTGTTTACTCTTAAGATCTGGAGACACTATTTGTATGGGGAGAAGTGCTACATCTACACAGATCATAAGAGTTTGAAGTATCTGGGCACTTAGAAAGAGTTGAATTTGAGACAGAGGAGATGGTTAGAGTTGATAAAAGACTATGATTGTCTGATAGACTATCAGCCAGGGAAAGCTAATGTGGTGGCTGACGCCTTAAGTCGCAAGACTATGGCAAGTCTATGGGTTACTCCTTTATCTATGGTATATGAGATGAGATTATTACATGCTAGCTTAGAGATTAATGATGAGGGGCAGATAGCAGTTGCATGGCATGTACAGCCAGTGTTGATTGATCATATCAGAATGGCTGCTCAGAATGATGAAAAGTATCAGAAGCTGTTGGAAGAAGTCAGACAGGGCAAGAAACCAGAATTCTCAATAAGAGATGATGGTTTACTGCTACACCAGGGCAGAATGTGTATTTCTAATGATGTTGATTTGAGGAAGATCATTTTGAAGGAAGCACATGAGTCTCCTTGCCATGCACCCTGGTGGCACAAAAATGTATAGAGGGCTAAAGGAGCATTACTGGTGGATGGGTATGAAAAGAGATGTGGCAAAATTTGTTTCCAAATGCTTAACTTATCAGCAAGTAAAGGCAGAGCATCAAGTACCCGCTGGATTGTTACATCCACCATCAATACCAGAATGGAAATGGGAGAGAATAACAATGGATTTTGTGATGGGACTTCCGAGGACACAGAAGAGTCATGATGCAGCATGGGTCATCATTGATAGACTAACCAAGTCTGCTCATTTTCTGCCAGTCTGGATGGACTACAGTTTAGAAAGATTAGCCAAGTTATACATTGATGAGATAGTAAGACTACATGGAGTGCCAGAATCCATCGTATCTGACAGAGATCCTAGGTTCACTTTTAGATTCTAGGGTAGTCTTCAGAGAGCCCTAGGAACTAGACTGAACTTCAACACGGCATTCCACCCACAGATAGATGGCCAGTCTAAGAGGGTAATTCAGATCTTGGAGGACATGCTACGGGCTTGTGTAATTGAATTTGAGGGCAGTTGGGACACACACTTGCCTTTGATTGAGTTTGCTTACAACAACAGCTACCAATCAAGCATTGGAATGCCTCCATATGAAGCTTTGTATGGCAGAAAGTGTAGAACTCCCCTATGTTGGGATGAAGTAGGTGAAAGGAAGATGATTGGGCCCGAAATTGTTCAGCAGACCGAGGAGAAGATCAGGTTGATCAGAGATCGACTTAAGACTGCATCAGACCGTCAGAAGTCCTATATTGATCTGAAGAGAAGAGATATTGAGTATGCAGTGGGTGGCAAAGTATTCCTCAAGGTTTCCCCCTAGAAAAGAATTATGAGATTCGGCAGAAAGGAGAAACTGAGTCCTCGTTTTATTGGGCCATATGAGGTTCTGGAAAGAGTGGGTCCTTTGGCATATCGTTTGGCACTACCTCCAGAGTTGGAGAAGATACATAACGTCTTCCATGTGTCTATGTTGAGGAGGTATCAATCAAACCCATCTCATGTACTACCGGTAGAAGAAATTAAAGTAAATCCAGACCTCACATATGAAGAAGAACCCATAGAGATTATGGCTTATGGGGTGAAACAGCTACAGAACAAGCAGATACCGTTAGTGAAAGTGTTGTGGAACCATCATTCGGGCCAAGAAGCTACTTGGGAACGAGAGAAGGACATGAGGAGACAACACCCACAGCTGTTTCGAGACTGATACCAGGTAAAATTTCGAGACGAAATTTATTTTAAGGGGAGGAGAATTGTGACACCCCTATTTGCATAGCCTGGTATATTTAATTATTCCGGTGACCGGTGTCATTCCGGATAATTAAGAGGATTAGAACCACATCTAAGACAACTAGATAAGCCGTAAAAATAAATAATTAGTAATTGTCAATTAGTTAAGTATAAATAAGAAAAACAGAACATAAGAAATTAAATGAGCCGAGAGTCACAACGATGGGTGACCTTCTCGGGAAGGACTGCAAAGTCGATTTAAACTCAAATTTCGAACCATAAAATATAACGCTGCGGTCCTTAGGACTATTGCGAACACAGTGGAAAAGAGAAAATCATGAAAAAGAAATGTTAAGCCGGTCAAATAATTAGGTCAGGGATCCGGAAGAAATATTGAATTATTTGCAAACCGGATCGAACCGGCGAGGGGCAATTTGGTCAATTGAACCCTAGCGCTGACTCCTGACCTAACTGTCAAATAAAATCAGAGAAAAGAAAATTTCAGAATTGGGAATTAAATTAAAGAACTAATGGAAAAGTAAATAAAAAAAAAAGGAAAAAGAAAAAGTGAAAAGTGATGACATCATGCATGATGCAATAAATATTATAATTAAAAAATTAATTTTTGGTAATTTGTGGTCTTCCTAAAGGTTAAAAACATAAAAGAAAAAGAAAAAATAAAAAAATAAAAAATCTTCATTTTCTCAAAGTTGCCGTGCTCCCTCTCTCACCTCTCCCTCACCAAAAACCTCCATTGAAGCTCACTTTTGAGCTTGAAGAAATCAAAACCCCACCATAGAAACTTCATTTACCATAACTTAATTTTTTTGGGACAACTACAAAAGAAGATTCAAGGAGAAAGAAAGAAGGAAAAATTGAAGGAAGGAAGATTGAAAATTCTGCACCAAGGTTAGTAAGTTAACTTGAAACTTTTAGTTTAATTCTTGTATTTTTAGCTTAATGAACCTAGAAATATACTTAAAATGAAATGAAAACAAGTGTTGGGGGACTAGGGTGATTTCGGCCAGCTAGGGTTTGATTGGAGAATGTATGAGTTTGATTGAATTAAAAGTGTATCTAAGCTTGATTGAGTTGAGGATACGTTTATATGTGTTGAATTAGTTAAATGTAACAAATATGTGAATTAGGGTTTGGACCTACGGTTTTGGAGGGCAAAAATTGGAGAATTAGTCAAATGGTGTGTTTGACCTTGTTTAAGCTGAAAAATGGTCAATTGTGACCAAGTGTGGTATGTTGGAAGTGTTGGAATTGAATGAAAATTCGGATTGGATGTGGTCAGTTTTCTGGTAGCATGAACAAGGTCCCTTTCAAGGACCAAAACTGAAAATGTACCAACCCAATTGGTATGAGGCCAATTAGGAATGAAACTAGACACAAAATGACACATTTTTCATTTAGGAATCATGCCCAAAAAGTGACCAAAACCTAGTGAACAAATTGACCAAATCCGGACTTAGGTATTCTGCCCTGTACAAAATGACTAAATGAACAGTGTGGCCATAACTTGGGCTAGGCAGGTCTAAATGACCTGAATTTTATCAGTAGAAATTTGAGACATAGCCCTACAACTTTTATGAAGAACACAAACCCAAATTATGCCCTTAACCAAGTCATTTAGCCACCCAAAGTTGGTAACTTAAAACTGCCAGAACCAGTTTTGGTGCCCAGAAATCTGGGTTAGACCAATCCGGCAGCCATGATTCAAATGGCTATAACTTGAGCTACAAAACTCCAAATGGAGTGATTCAAAAAAGAGAATAAAGTTAAGACAATAAGGAAAAATTTCTATGAAGAAAACTTAGCCAAAGTCTAACAGTAACATGACTAATGGAACAGTGCAACATAGGACACTAAAACTGAAAATTTGAAATTTTGCCTAAAAGACTTAAGTTTTGAGTAAACAACCAAAACCAACAAATTAGGTAACCAAAATGTGGTATGTGGGTGAAATTGGAATTCCCATACCTATTAAGCCTTAGAAAGTCAACAAATTGACTTGAATAGTATCGTGAATAGTAACCCCAAAATACAAATTTTAAAGAACGTCAAGTTTAGCATATTAAAGCTAGGTATAAGTAGATTTGAATTTATTTTGGGATTTATGATAAGTTATGATACTGAAACACTGTGAAACTGTGTGTTTCAGTGGAAAAGAATACCGGGAAAGAACCCGAGGGATAGAGTCAAGGCCAAGAGGCGACTCGCTTAAGGTTTGTGCACAACATCAATATGCTTTAAAATTCATTTACAAAGTGCATGAACTGTATTATGCTTTTACTTTGAATTGTTGAAAGTTTATTTGTGTATGTTTGAAATGGCAAAAATGTTTAGTAAATTGTTAAGATAAGTTTTGAAACCACAGTGTCATGACCATATATTTGAACACCTCACTAGCATGACTAGTGGGGGAAATCAGTTTCGAATTTTGATTCCTTCTCTGACTGAAGTGTTGAGGTGTGTGCCAGTAGAAGAAGAAAAAGAATGGGTTCCCATATATTTGAGCTAGCTAGCCTTGTGTTGTGACTTCTCCTTAGCCTCCGGCTATTGAGATTATATTTGTTTCGAATGACATGATATAACTGTGTGTTTTTATGTAAACGGTTT
The DNA here is from genome assembly GCF_030052815.1 of Hevea brasiliensis. Taxonomy (NCBI): domain Eukaryota; kingdom Viridiplantae; phylum Streptophyta; class Magnoliopsida; order Malpighiales; family Euphorbiaceae; genus Hevea; species Hevea brasiliensis. The sequence goes on from NC_079493.1 coordinate 100,181,319, forward strand.
TGAGACTTTTGAAATAAAATTGTTTGAAATAAAATCTTGTAAATCATGTTTTGTATTGATATCGCATTTTCAGTTTAATTTTTGAATAAATATGTTTTAAATTCAGCACAAAGATTATTTTAGTATGTTGTACACCACTGAGTCCTAGTACTCAGCGATAGCTGTTATTGCTGTCGCAGATATAGAGACTAGAGGAGCAGCAGAGTGAGCTGCTAAGGATTGAGGAGCTACCTACTTTGAAGTTATCGAGTATATTTTATACCCTGAATGTAAAAACTATTTTGATATATATAAATGTATGTAACTGTATGGATATGTAAAATTAGTTATGAGCAGTTGTATAAAGTCGTATAGAGTTGTATAAAGCTTATAATAAATTTTAGTTTGGATTTTTCCTAATGTATATTTTTGGAATGATATATATAAATTTTTTTATCTTAAATGAAATATGAATGAAAGTGTTTTGTTTTAATTTGAATGAAATTAATTAGTAGTATTTTGATGATGTTGAATTTTAGAATTTGAGAAATGGTGTTGGAATTGGTTGGGATGGATGTTGAATTGATAAAGTTGTTGAGATAAATCTTTAGAAGTGTTTTTTTTTTTTAGGTATTTGAAGAACTGTTTTCTCAAAATACAGACGGCACTCTACCGAAATTTTTATAAAATTTGCGGAAAAATAAAATGGGATAAAAATCTTAACAAGTTTTCAAACTCTAATTAAATGTTTTAATACCTATTAGAAAATGCTCACCACTTATCAAAGTAAGAAAATTGTTTTAAAATCCCTTGTAGGGTACTTAATGAGTTATCGGTAGGTGAAGCTCGGTAGTTCATTAAGTATTCTACGGGATCATATTATGCCTTACAGAGGGGTAAGGTGTGACATTTAGGCATAATGATTTCCATAGAAATTTTTTCCCTATGTCTTGTGGTCACTAAGAATTTTTAATCACAATTTTTCAAGTTTTTTTGAATTATTTATGGCCAATTAACTGACATGGACTCATGTACCCTGTGCCAACAGGATTTCAGTTCAGGTCAGTGACTGCAGGTTAACTTTTAAGGTTCTTACAATCATAATTTGAGGAAGATTTCTAAAATAAAGTTGTAGCCCTGTTTCTTAGGTTTCTGAAAAGGTATGGCTCATTCTAATTGGATTTTTCTAGTGAGAGATATGACTAAAAGACTGTTCTGGGGTCAAATGAAGTTTGGTTAGATTCCAGGTTTTGATGTATTGATCTTTTCTAATAATTTGACCTAGTTCTCTTGATTTTTGGGTTTTGGTTAAAATATCAATTTTGTAGATCTGTGTCTTGTGGAAATTTTTCCACTGATTTCATTTTATTTGAATTCTTTTAGACCAAGTTATGGCCATTTTGCCAAAACTGATCGGGTAAGTTTATGTTCAGCAGTTTCTGGGCAACCTAGTTCTAGACAATTTTGTAACCCAACTTGGGCCAGCAATTTGATTTGGTTTAAGGCATTTCTGGGTTCTGTGGTCTTCATGAAAATTGTAGCCCTGTGTCTAATCTTTCTAATGGTTTAAATTTCATGTCATTTGGACCAGTACAGAGGGAGTTATGATCAAATGAATACGTACTGTTCATTTGGTCATTTTTCTGGGTTTTATGCAGGGTCATCCGGATTGGGATAGTGTTTAGGTCAAGTTTTGGACAGAATTTGGACATGGTTTCTTCATGGAAAATGGAGTGTTTTGGGTCTGGTTTCAACTCCAATTGGCCTCATACAAATTGGAGAAACACAAATTTAGTTATGGCTCAAAACTCAAGCTGGACTCAGTGAATCCCAAACCTACAAAAAAAAAAAAAAGCACTCTCAATTTTTCAATTTCCTCCAACTTCCTTACTTCAATTGGCAAACATAGCACTTCTATAAGTAACAATTTCATCTCAATTAGGTCAATCTCAAGTAAAGACAAAATCCCTAATTCATGTACACAAACCCTAATTTCAATTAATCAATTTATACAAACACAACACATTCAAACTCCTAATCATATCAACTTATCAAACATCCTCATGGAACCAATTTTCATCATTTAAAAGCATCAAACCACAAAGAGTTCCATGGCTGCCGAAATTAGGGTTCTTCAATTTCTTATCATTTGCTTTCATTTTCATGTGATACTCACTCATCTCATCTTTCTTACAAGATTTAAAGAAGAGAGGGAGTGGTATCTTGCACTTACCTCTTGTGACCCAACTTGTAACTTCCCAAAACTTCAAGTTTCCTTCTTCTTATGGCTAGCAATAGTTTAATCTAGGTGTGGGTTTAATTTTTAATGAAGGAGACTATGGGTTTTGGTGAGTGAGTGAAGAGAAATTCAAGCTCAATGCTTGATAAAAATGGTGGAAGAAGGAGAGACCATGGAGCCGGCCAAGGAGGGAGAGAAGAAGTGGAGAAGATGACTTGGTAGGTGAGTTTTGTCTCTTATGTCTCTCTCTCTCTCTCTATATATATATATATATATATATATAATTATTGTACTTTATTTTTTTATTGTGTCATAAGTCCATTTTATTTTCTTTTTTTTTTTGTTTTCCTTTCTTCTTCTTTCTCTTCTCATTTTCCTAATTCAATTCATAAATTTTATTTATGTTAATTATTTTATTCTCTTAAATTTTAATTTGGCATTTAGGTCAAAATTCACCTCTGGGGGTGAAATGACCAAAATGCCCTTTGTTGTGCTCATCGGGTTATTATTATTATTTTTAAACCAATTAATAAATTCTCTTAAATTTTATTTTATTTTCTCTAAATTTTTCTTATATTTTCTTAACATTTATTCTATCAATTTATGTCTCCTCACTATAGTTTAAGTGTAGTTCCAGACATTATAACTGTCCGAACAGACATTAGTCGTCGAAACAGTAGAATGTACGGACTACCTACGGTGAGGGCGTTACAGAAACCCAATGATAAAAAATTGTATGAGGTATATTTAGAGGTATTAAATATGGATGATCATGGTATGGCATATTTTTTTAAGGAAATAATTTAAAAAGGGCAAAAAAGATTTATTTTTGTTTAAGCTTAATTGGGCATTGTGAGTCCAATGAGGCCTAGTGACGAATTTTGATTAAATATACAAAAGCCCACCATTTTTTTATATTTTATTTTTGGAAATTAAAGAAAAATTAATTTCATAAATTAGGTAGGAAATCTCTCTCTCTCTCTTGTTGCCATCCCTCTCCTTGAAATGGAAGGAATTGTTGCTTCCTCATTAAGACCCCTAAACCTAATTGAAATAGGATTACATAACCTTCCTATTGTAACACCCCACCCTTATGGGATAAAGTTCTTCAGAGTAAGAGGGGAGGAGAAAGGAAGAAAAGTTAAAGAAGAGGCTTTTAGCAGCTGAAGGTTAATTTTGGCAACCAAAGTTATAAATAGTACCTCTAGTCGAGAAAGGAAGGGAGAAATAGATAAGCTTCTCTCCTCCCATCCCAGTTTCAAGTTTTTCTTTCTTTTCTAAGCCTCTTAACTTGCTAATCATAATATTTGTTATTTATTTTGAACATGCATGGGAAATCTTTTAGAAGCACCCTTTGATTCATGCCTTTGAACAAAGTTAAAGAAGACACGAGTCTTGGACCATCTAAGAGTCTCTTAAGGTCTTGGGTGTTGATGTTCAAGATCAAAGGTAATTTTACTGTTTCCTTTTAAAAGATTTAATCTTTTCTTACTTTTTTTTTCCATAGTTGTTTTTGTATTTTGATCCATGCATTTCAAGGGTTTAGGTTGAATTGAGGTTTTAATGAAATTTTAGGTTCAAACTATAGTCTTTGTTTTAAATCTTGCCTATGCAAAAGTTTTAGTTCATTTTATGCTCCTTAGGGTAAATTCTTTGGTTTTCGATGGTTTGAACAAATTGATGGGGCTAGAGGAATTGTTTTGGAATGATTCTCTAATAATGATTATGAGTTTATTTACAAAACCTTGTTGTATGTTTTGTTTGTCTTCAACAAGAATGGTTGTTCAATTTATTACATGTATGTGTTGAATTTAAGTTTTTAAGGCTTTGATCATCTTTTAGTATAATTTGGGGTCTTGGTTTTTTGCAGAATTTGAATTGGGAATTCTAGAAATTTCCAGGTTTGGCTGCCTAAAGACATTGTTTCGACAATCAAAGTCAATTATGTTTCTCAAAAGTTTTTCGAGATTCTAGACCATGGCAGCCGAAGTTCCCTATTCAGCAGCCAAAGTAGCCACTATTCTAAAAGGCATATTTTGTTATGGACTTCAGCAATCAAAATTTCCTACTGCGACAATTGAAGTTCCCTACTTCGGCAGCCAAAGTAATTGTTGCTTGTCGTAAGCATTTGAAGTCAGGACTTCGGCAACCAAAGTTGTTTTTGCCAGTAATTTTCCTTATTTGTTTCAAGGCTTCAAAATCCTATTTTATGCTCTATTTTGACCTATAATTAAAAGTTAAGGTTGTTTATATGTTTTTTAGAGAGTCTTGTATATAGATTTGATTTGTTATTGATCCACCACTTCATCAAAGAGTTGGTGATCAATGTCCAAAGGAGTCAGGCCCTGTGTCAAGTTAATGTCAGAGCACCCTAGGAAAAACACATGAAGTTAAAGTCTACCTGCCAGATCTAGGAGGTAAGGATAAATGAATAAGTTCTACAAGAGGTAAGTACAAACTGCTTAATTTAAGTTCAAATATTTTTTTAATTACTGTAATCACTACTTTAAGCATAATCATGCATCATAAAATGCATTGATATTAGGGTGTAATGCACTATAATCATACTTTGTTGTAACTACATAAATGTTTATGATGTGAGGCAGATTATGGATGACCTACTAACTCCTAAATGGTATGTGGAATTATGTTATGTTATGTATGGTTTGGATCCAAAAAGCTAGGTAAGAACCCTATAAGGCCCCTGGTACATGACATATGTCATTTTTAAAGGAGAAAGTCCTAAGGAGCATCTGTATGAGTCGGGCACATTAGGTAAAGTAAGAAGAAGTCCCAAGGAGCTTTTATATGAGCCAGGCACATTGGTTATAGGGGAGTCACTAGTGAAATGACTACCATGTATGCGAATGTTCAATGAATTGATGCATTCATGCGTTTGACACTAATGTGTATATAATGAAAAGAATTATGTAATTTTTTTAAGTAGTTTATGCTTACTGAGCTCACCCCCCCCCCCCCCTCAATCAAAATAGGTTTAATAGGTAGCAGATGTACAAGAACCTAAGAGAGCTTTGGCATGTTAGAAGAACAACTTTTGTAATAGTGTTAAATTCATCTATGTTATGTATATATGTCTTAAGTGTATAAGAGAAAGTAATTATATCATGTCTTGTTGTTATGTAATGTTAATGTACATGATGTTTTAGTGGTTGTATGCTTTTATATCTGTAGAATGAGCATGTACATCTAGTGTATGATAAAATGTGAATGTGCTTGCTAGTAGGATTGTATAGTTACATGTGTTAATGAGTTGTTTCCTTTAGAATGAAATAGAAGAGCATAATGAACTCTGAAAGCATAAGATTTAATTGTTTAAGTATAAGAAGGAAATGTGGGGTCCCCTAACTGTAAATAGATGTAATTAGGGGAATGAAAAAGTTAAAAGAGTAAGACCAACAGATCAAGTCCTCTCCACAGATAATTGATATATGTTGCATAAATGACCTAATAACAAAAGGGGAATTGTGTACTACTAATCACACTAAGCATGAGAAATGTAATGGAAGTTTGCTGGGGTAATCAAATACCCTCTTAGGTATTTCAATACTAAGGGTAGACTTAAGGATAAAAGAAAAGTAAAGTTAAGGTGATTAATAAGATGTCGTAAAAGCTAAAAAGATAAAATCATGTAAAAGAGGTTCCTTAAGGCAACTTCCCAAAGTTAATGTTTAAATGTGTTGAGCAGTTGAAAAAAAAAAAAAAAAAAGAAAGAAAGTAAAGATCTATGAACATGCTCTTCCTAGGGGAACAATACTAAAAAACCCTTTGTTTAACAAAAGGAAGTTATGTGGCTCCTAGTAGTCTTACAAAGGATACAAAAAAACCTTAGTTTTGTACAAATGAAGTAGACTATAGCATTGATGGTAAAGAAAAATAGAAATAGAAAAAGAAATTTCAGCATAATGCAATTAAGGTTTTAAGCTCAATATGTTGAGTTTGAGTCTTAGGGAGAAGAGAATCTCCCTTAGACTTTAAGAAAAGTTGCAACTCAGTAAAGTGGACCCTTAGAAGGTCAATATTTATAGTTTTAGGCTTGTTATGGGTTCTAGTAGTCTTAAGCTAACCTGTTCCCTAGCATCAGTGGCTGATTCATGACACCTATATAGTTTTAAACCTAAACACTATAAATACCTCACCTTATAACCCTTCAAGTGAGGTGAGGGCAGGGGGAAAAAAAAGAGTGGGAGAGACCTCACAAAACAAACCTACAACCTTAGAAACCCTTCAAAACTCCCCACAACCAGCTTGGTTGTCCCTCTCTAATAAGCCTCTGTCGTTTTTCTCATCCATCTCTTTCTTCTTTTTTTTTTTCTTATTTTTTCAAGAAAGCGCCCAAAAACTCCTTAAAGTGGGTATTATAAGTGGTGAATATCCAATAAACATGCCATATCTCTATTCATTCATAATTATATGCTTCTAGTTCATCTCATATGCCCATAACATGAATGTTTATGTGATAAATATGGGGTGACTAACAACTTTGCACGTCACTTCTTTACCTCTATATTTTTTTTTATTATTTGCATACGGTTGCCTTTCTTCTTAAATTGTACAAAAATTATATGGGTATTCTTCATGAAATGCTAATAATCTTAGCATCAAGAATCATGGAAAAAAGCTTGTAAATTGAATTAGTTATGGTTGTTTAAAATTAGGATGCCATTAGACTATGATTTGCGGTATAATCAACTTTTAGGGCTTGTATCTTCTAGATCCTTCATCTTTTCTGGCATTTTTTATTCAAAAAATAAGTTTATGATCTTGTCTAACTTTTTCTGTTTCATGTAACTATATTTTGTGGTTTGTGAGATACAATAATTTTAAGAAAGTAATGCAATTCTGTCTCTAATATGTAATAGTGGTGAACCACGAATTTTGTACATTATTTAGGGGTGATATTGGACTAGTTAATAATTTTCTAATTTATTATGATGTCTTGGCATGCTTCTGAAATTTTTGTACAATTTTTGTACATGTCTAACTAATTTTAAAAATTCAAATCCAAAACACTATAAATCTACTATAATCTGGAAATATCATGTTTATTTGTATTTTTTTTTTGTTGAAATTTATACTTTAATGTTATTTTAATATTTTATATAATGCAATATGATATTATGAACTATTAGAATTAGGTTAAGTAGACCCTTGACAATTAAATAATTTTTGGCCAAATAAAAGGCCAATTACGTAGGATATATATTATTAAATTTTAATATAAATTGTAATGTGCAATTTGAATTTTGAAATAAAATTAGTAAGCGGCTCTAAGGTAAGTACCAAAAGGACAATAATTGCATGGAGCATACATTAAGCTTAATAGGAGCAAGACAAGTATAAACATGTCATACTAGATGAGAAAGCCATTTTTCAATAGTAGCTTACCCCAGTGACAACTGCAATAATTTTAAAAGTAAGTATTCCTTAACTTCCTAAAATAACAATTTTGCGTGCAATATGTAGTAATAATAGAAATTTACTAGGTTAATATTAAAATCAATTTTGATTATATTTTAACCTTTGCTTCGCATGTAAATTAAATTCAACTAAATATTTGGTAAATAATAAAATAAATTGGCATATTATAAACAAATGTTTTTAGGTAGTAAATTTTTAGGCCTTTATGTATTTATTAGAATAAATTACATATGTATATAATTTAATTAGTCTCATTATCTTTAAGGTAACTTGATAAATAAACAAAGAAAAATAATTAGTAAATTGAACTTAATTGTAAACCAAATTGCCAATAATGAATTAATTTTAGTCACTTGGTAAATATCACTTAATTAAATTTGGCAACCCATAAATAGGGAGTACTTGTATATGAAAATTGTTTGTAAACAACAACCCCTATTTGAATTATTTGCATGTGTAGGTTTATAAATTGCATATTTAGGTAAGAAGTTTAATAAAGGAATAATAAAAAAGACTTTAGAGACATTAGTAGAGGAATGTCACTCGAATTAACGAGGTTAAACCAAGCGTAAGGGGTGCCTAACACCTTCCCCTTACGTACCCACTATCTCGAGCCTAAACATTGAGCTATGGTAACAACGATTGTGGAACTTCTGCAAGAAGCTGGCATCCATAACCGTATTGAAAAATTGAATGCAACAACAGCATGTTAGTATTATGTTTTAGAGCAATACCTTAATGTTATGTATATTATAAATATAATTCCCAAAAAATGGTTTTTATGTTTCTTTTTAACTTGAAATGTTTAAGGTTAATTGAACAACTCTTTAGCTTCTTGTTAGAAGTTCCATTCTCAAAGAGTTGAGAAAATGAGTGATGGAACTGTCCGATACAAGAGTTATAAATATTGGTTCACAATTAAGGATATTATGTTGGACATGTTCTATTAGGTTAGACTTTCACCTCTATTTGTTTCCACATATTAGTATAAGATGCTAATAAAGGTAGAAGGTAAGTCTCATGCCATCTAACATTAGATGTCTGGACAAATACAGTGGGCACTTATAAGATAAGTAGGATAAACCAGTGATGCGTAGATGACATATACATAGAGTTGACTCTTGTGAATATATTGTCATCTAGATCATACTAGTGCATGTGGTCCCTTGACCTAAGATGACATAGTTGTCTCATACATAGGTGGTTTGAGTTTGATACCGCTTACATACTTATACTAAGTATGAGTATACTGGCGTTTGTTGGCTCCTATTAGTTATCTATGGAGATCGATGTTCAAACAGAATGGGATTCATTATCCTAAGTAAATAGGGATAAAGTCCTATGCTATCTAAATTATTCTTGATAAAGAAAGTTCCTAGTGAGGATAGTTTGACTTAGTTAGAAAAGAGTTTCTAATGGTAAGTCTTATTAATCAAGAATTAGAATTTAGATGAGGGCATATGATCCAAAGCAATTAGGGTTTGGCATATACCATGACCTTAGCTAGGATTAAGACTTTGTAACCAAATGACTCTAGTGCATGGTATGTATGATCAAGGTTCCAAGGAATGGGATGAATTTCACTCATTACTGATTGGGCAGTCATGGCACATTATGCTAGGTGTTAACCATGATTTATGAGAACCAATAGTGAAAAAGGAAATTTAACTCTAGGCATGAAAGAGTTCCAATGATATTGAAAAATCAATATCATATTCTCATTGTTAATTAGTCAAGAACCTAGAAAGTCACACACAATAGAACTAATGTGATCAAGACAATGTTAATTTGATTAATTAATTAAATTATTGAATTTAGTTTGCAATTAGATTGCGAAGTCCCTAGCATGACTTAAAACTAAATTCAAAGAATTGGGTAAAAAGAAGAAAATTAGTATTAAAGGAGTTTATAAGCTTATAAGCTTATAATCAAAGGAGTTTAATTATGATATAATTCATATTAGTTATAAATTCTATTGAAAGAAGAATTAATTTGGCTTATATGACTCATGAAGCTATGAGAGAAATGTGGCTTAATAGCTGGGTGGAGATGTGGCATAAGATACCAAGTGGCACAATGTGATGGTGGCAACTCACCAATATAATTGGATGTGGCATAAGTTGTCTTCTTAATGGAAGATAACTAATCTCCATTAACTCAAATTTAAGGATTAGAATCTCTAAATTTGAGAGATTTTCACCAACTTTAGGGATATGGGAATCCCTAAAGTATAAAAGGCCAACTATCATGAAAGAAAAAAAGAGAATTCATTTTCTTCTTCTTCTTCTTCTTCTTCTTCTTCTTTTTCTTCTTCTTCCATTTTCTCTCAATTGACAGAGCCAAAGTTTCTTCCTCTTTTCTTCATGATAATTACTAAGGGAATTAGAAGTTGCTACCTTAGTAATTAAATTAGAGAAATTATTTCTCTATTTACCAAAGAAAACAAAAGACCCAAACTCCTACCTTATGTGTATTATTGGCCGAACAAGGGAGAAACATAAGGAGGTTATTGCGGTTTAAGGGTTGGATCGAGATCACATGGTTCGTGTGGCTGGACTAAAGGATCTAAACTTGGAGATCTAGCTTCTCGAGGGGTGGAATTTGATTTTGAGCCCCATTGGGTAAGAAATTCCTAAGCCAATGTTTAGGTTTTAGGGTTGTTCCTAATCTTAAGTTTTCTAATGACAAAGTAGGCTTAAAGGCCAATTGGGGTTACAACGGTTATAACCATATGTTGGGCATGTTAATTATTAATATAGAATGTGAAAAATTTACTGCATGTGATGCATGGCTGTGACACCCCTTACCCGTCTACAGTATAGACGAGTAAGATATGTCACACAATGTACCAGAATACCCTATTTTATTTTAATCCTTTTTATCCTTCCTTATTTATTTTTATCATAGTTATGAAGTACAATTGGTGAAGTATAATTTATTTAAGTCATTTATGGAAAACATCAATTTTTCTGAGGTTTCGCAAATTTTATAGAAAATCCGGCAGAGTACCGGCTAAAAATGGAGAAAATAGTTCTTCGGAACCTGTGAAAAACACTTCCAAAATTTTCAATCAATCCCAAACTCCATTTCATCAACAAAATCTCAATATTTTTCAACAGCATTTCCATTTCTCAATCATTCATTTCATATGATATTCATGTAATGTCATCAATAAATATTCACTTTTTTATTCATAAACATAATTTTCACTATTTACATTGATAACAAAATACATTACATGAGTTTCAATTTCACATGAGAAAGTAAAAGTTAATTACAAAATATCAAAATAAAACCTAGTGTCCTACCAATGCACTGATGACGGTGAGGTGACACGGACACTATGCAGAGCTGTAGAAGGTCTCACCCAGTCTGCAGTCTACTGAGCTCTTGGTCAGTCTCTCCAGAACCTACGCGTGGCAAAAAGCAACGTGCTAAGCAATAATGCTTAGTGGTGCCAATAATAGAATAAAAAGAAATAATAGAAAATAAATATGCAGTGCATGTTCTGATGTCTTATGCAGACAATTTTTCGATCATTATTGGTAATCTTATTTATTTTGTACTTATTATATTCATAATTTCATTAAATTTATTCACTTTCATTTTTTTGGTTGTCCAAGTAACCTATACTGGATGACTGGACTGGATAAACGGGTAAACTAGCACTGGGTATCAAGTACCTTGGGCCGTCACACCATCGGTCACATATGTATCTCCCGGTGTGCAACAGAACAGCTAATGAGCTGCAATAAATATTAGGCACAAGGCCAAGTATCATCACAATGTCAGAATGGCTAAAAGCCATAAAATCACAGAATGGCATAATGCCATGTGCAGTACTGCTAACTGAACCCTATTGGCATGCCAACCTATCCAAACCAAACTTGTTAGGTGTACTAAGGACATGTTACACTTTTAAATTGTACAATTCTTAACATTTAAGTTTAGATGTTACTATTCATTTCATTAGTCAACTAAAATGTTGACTTTTGCATAGACAATAGGTACATTGGTTCTAATACACCCAACATACCACATTTTGCATTCTAAAATTGTTGGTATTGGTTGCCAATACCATTTCTAAGCTTAGTATTAGTTATTCAAAATTTTCAGATTTCAAGCCTCATATTTACTATTCCATTGGTCATTTGTACAGTAGGAATTTGGCAAAATTGTCTTCATGAAAGTTGTTCCTTATTTTGTCTAGTTACATTTCTTTTTTTGAATCACTCCATTTGAAGTTTTGTAGCTCAAGTTATGGCCTAAACACCATAACTGGCCGAATTGGACAGAATCCAAAATTCTAGGCAAAAATGGTTCTGCTAGATTTGGTAACCTAAGTTTGGTTGATAATTTGACTAGGTTATGGTCAGAATTTAGATTTGTGTTCTTCATGAAAGTTGTATTTCTATGTCTCAGCTTTCAGCTGGTAAAATTTCAGGTCAATTGGACCTTTCTACACTGAGTTATGGCCAAATGAATAGACACTGTTCATTTGGTCATTTTGCCCAGGCAGAATGCAAGTCACCCAGATTAGGGCAATTTTTAGGCCAACTTGATTTGGTTTTCTGGGCAGGGTTTCTTCACCAAAGTGGTGCCATTATGTGTCTAGTTTCATGTCCAATTAGCCTTGCACCAATTTAACCTCTACAACTCCATTTATAACTGCCCAAACCTGCTGGACTCATGCTCAGTCCAGCAGGTTAGCCAAGGCAACTCACCCATACACAAATGCCAAGCCTCAACTCACTTCATTTCCTCATTATACATATTCAAATGGTCACTAATTGACCATTACAAGGTTAATGAACCATTACTTGAGCAAACCCTAATATTGTTAAGTGTCCATATTTTTCCATGTTCATACATACCTAATCTTTGCATTTCACCTACACAACTAAGTTCAATCATACATTTAGCACTAAGGGCTGCTCTTCAACACTTTGCTATCAAGCAAAATCACTAACCCTAGCTGCCTGAACTTGTAGGGTGCACACACACACTTGTTTGTTTCATTTTCTTACATTTCCTACACATATCATGCCATTAAACATGAATTAAACTAAAAAGAGCAAGAGTTTGGTCACTTACCACAAGTGAGCAGAATTTTCTCCCTTCACAACTTCAGTTTTCTTGGCTTTTCTTGGCAGCCAATCACCTTGCCAAGTTGTATAGACAAATTTTGTTGAAGTGGACTTAGGGTTTCAAGTGAGATTTGGTGAGTTGGAAAGCTTATATAAGCTTTAATGGTGATTTTGGGTGGGTTGAAGGGAAACGGAAAGTTTGTTGAAGGAGATGAAATCTTATTGCTTTTGGTTATTTTGGTCTCAATTATCCCTTTTTAATAAGTTAGCTTAATTGTGATTGGTGGGGAGGGTTTAAATGACATAAGCATAAGGTAAAAATTCACATTTAACTCATTTTCTCTTCTTTTCTCCTCTACTCATTTTCAATTTAATTTTTAGCAATATTTATTCACATTTTATGTCATAATAATTATTTACTTAACTGGACAAGTCGGCCAAAAATCATCTCTGAAGGCGAAATGACCAAAATACCCTCCGTTTGGCTTAACAGACCAAAATTGTCTGTACCGGTTGAAAAATTTTTCTAAGCATTTTCTTGGCATTCTAATGCCTTAGAAACCTCAATGACTCTTCTCTGGAGTCCCAAAAATTATTTTATGAATTTTTCCCCTAGTCTAGGGCTCCTAGTTGCGAGAACCGCAACTTCTTACTGGGTTACCCATCGCTTGGGCACCGGCTCATTTAACTTAGTTGTATTTTATTTTTAAAATTTTTTCTAAATTTTTCTTATTAATATTTGAGTTAATTATGATTCCTCACTTTAGTTTAAATATTTTTCTGGACGTTCTAGCTGTCCGGACCGACATTGGTCACTGGAACAGTAGAATGTACGGAGTTGCTACAGGGAGGGTGTTACAATGGCACTTAGGTTAATTAAAATTAAAATTACCTAATTGCCTAACCCCACCACTTCTTCTCCCTCACTGAGTCCCTTCGGTTATACCTTCATTTGTGCGACATCCTCACTTACGTAGTCCATACATTCTACTGTTTCGGTGATTAACGTCTATTCGGACAGTCAGAATGTCTGGAACCAGACTTAAACTAAAGTGAGAAGCCATAAATAACCTAAATAATGACTAAGAAAAATTTAGGAAAAATTAAAAAAATGAAATGCAAAGAGGTTAAAGGAGCCGAGGCTCCAACGATGGGTCACCCTAATGGGAAGCGATTGTGAATACAGTTGCCAACCCCAGACTCGAGGGAAACCCTGTGAGATAAATATTTGGGACTTAATTAAAGGATTAATAAGGTTTAATGACAATAAAAGTTTCATGGGAATGCAAGAAAAATTATGCCAATTGGTAAAGGTAATTAAGATGTAACGAGCACTAAGAAGGGCATTTTGGTCATTTCACCCTTAGAATTAATTTTTGACCAATATGTCCATTTAATTAAGTGAGATTTATGTAATAAAATATGAAGAAATATTGATAAAAAATTTAAATGGAAATGAGTAGAGAAAAGAAGAAAAGAAAATAAAAAGAAATGAAATTTAATTCTAATTATGATATATGCATGATGTCATAATGATGCAATTAAAATCTCTAACCAATCAAAATGAGACCACTTATAAAAGGGATAAAAGAAATTAAATTAAATTAAATTGAATCATCTTCTTCCTTAGAACCCATATGGTCAAACCACCATTTTAAAAGCTCTCCTCCATTTCTCTTCATTCTCACTTGAAATTCCATGAAATCTCACCACAAAACCCCTAATCCCCAACACAAAAATTAGTTATTACGTCTTGGAGAAGTGTTTGGCAGCCAAGAATTTGAAGAAAAGTGAAGTTGGGAAAGTCTTGAAAGATTGACCAGTTAAGGTTAGTGCTAAACTCTTACTCCTACTTCTTCTAATGGTGAAAACAAAGTGGATTACAATAGAATTACATGATAAATGATGAAATTGATGGATATATGTTAGACAAGAAATTTGGCCAGCTTGTGTAGGAGTAAGATTGAAAGCATTTAATTGCAAATAAACTTGAGAATTTGCTTAAGTATGATGATAAGCGTGATTAGTGTGCTTAATTGGTATGTATTGTATGAATCTTGAATTGGGAGCTAGGGTTTTGTGGAGAAAATTGGGGGTTTGTTAAATTGTTGTTGAATTGATATTGTTAAGGTCAATTAATGACCATTTGATGTGGTTTGACCTTAAAATGGAGTTGGTTTTGGAGTTGAAATGCTAAAAGGAGAAGTGTTCCTTTGCGCTGGAATTCTAGATTTTGAGTTCTGTAGGTTTGGGTAGTCATAAGCAGATTTATATAACTTCAATTGGTGTAAGGTTAATTGGAGGTGAAACTTAAGACATAATGCCACATTTTTCATGAAGAGACTCTGCTAGAAACCCAACACAAAGTGACCTAAAATTTGTTTGAATCTGGGTAACTATATGCTGGACCTGGAAAAATGACCATATAAACAGTGAATGTTCAAAAGGTTATAACTCATTGTAGAGAGGTCCAAATGACCTGATTCTTGAACCTATGGAAAGCTTAGGCATAGTAGAACATTTTTCATGGACCCAAATTTTGACCCTAACCTAATCAAATTGTGAACCAAAATTAGCCCAACAAAACTGCCATAACCAAACTGACTAGAAAATCCTGGACATTGACCAATCCGACCAGTTGTGGTAAAAATGTCATAACTTGAGCTACAAAACTCCAAATTGAGTGATTCTGTAACACCCTCACTGTAGCAATTCCGTACATTCTACTGTTTCGGTGACCAGTGTCGGTCCAGACAACTAGAACGTCCGAAAAAATATTTAAACTAAAGTGAGGAACCATAATTAACTCAAATATTAATAAGAAAAATTTAGCAAAAATTTTAGAAATAAAATACAACTAAGTTAAATGAGCCGGTGCCCTAGCGATGGGTAACCTAGTGGGAAGTTACGGTTCTCGCAACTAGGAGCCCTAGACTCGAGGGAAAATTCATAAAATAATTTTTGGGACTCCAGAGAAGGGTCATTGAGGTTCCTATGGCATTAGAATGCCAAGAAAATGCTTAGAAAAAATTTTCAATCGGTACAGACAATTTTAGTCTGTTAAGCCAAACGGAGGGCATTTTGGTCATTTCGCCTTCAGAGGTGATTTTTGGCCGACTTGCCCAGTTAAGTAAATAATTATTATGACATAAAATGTGAATAAATATTGCTAAAAATTGAATTGAAAATGAGTAGCAAAGAAAAGAAAAGAAAATGAATTAAAATTGCAATTTTGACCTCATGCTTATGTCACTAAGCACTCTCACCCAATCACATTGTGACACATGTCCATAAACCACTTAAAATGAGTCAAATGGGCAGAAAATTGAAATGAAAAAACTGCACTCTTCTTCCTCATTTCCTGTCCACCATAGCTAAGAAGCTTTCTCTCCATTTTCTCTTTTAAAGCTTGATTTTCCTAAGCTTCCTCTCCACAAAACCCTAAACTCACTTCACTAAAAATCATTCCCACATCTTGGAGAAGCTATTTGTAGCAAAAAGAAGAGAAAGGATTGAAGTTTTGTTACCTAGAAATTCTGCTCAAAGAGGTTAGTGTCCAATCTCCTATCTCTTTTACTTAATTCATGTTTATTGGCATGAGATAAGTGGAAAAGTGTAAGAAAAATAAAATAAAACTTATGTATATTCATCCCTACAATTTGGGCAGCCTAGGGATGGTTAGGGTTTGATGAATTTACTTGAACTAAAGTGTTTATGAGCTGCCCATAGCATGAGATGAGTGATTAAACATGTAAGAGTAAGTGAAATGCAAGTGTGATGCATGAATGAACCTTGAAAATGTGGACACTTGAACAACATTAGGGTTTGCTCATGTGATAGTTCATTAACCTTGTAATGGTCAATTAGTGACCATTTGAATGTGTATGATGAGGAAATGAAGTGAGTTGAGGCTTGGCATTTGTGTATGGGTGAGCTGCCTTGGCTGACCTGCAGGACTGAGCATGAGTCCAGTAGGTTTGGGCAGTTATAAATGGAGTTGTAGAGGTTCAATTGGTGTAAGGCCAATTGGACATGAAACTAGACACATAATGGCACCACTTTGGTGAAGAAACCCTACCCAGAAAACCAAACCAAGTTGGCCTAAAAATTGCCCTAATCCGGGTGACTTGCATTCTGCCTGGGCAAAATGACCAAATGAACAGTATTTATTCATTTCGTCATAACTCAGTGTAGAAAGGTCTAATTGACCTGAAATTTTACCAGCATAAAGCTGAGACATAGACCTACAACTTTCATGAAGAACACAAAACCAAATTTTAACTATAACCTAGTCAAATTTCCAACCAAACTTAGGTTACCAAATCTGGCAGAACCAGTTTTGCCCAGAATTTTGGATTCTGTCCAATCCGGCCAGTTATGGCGTTTAGGCCATAACTTGAGGTACAAAACTCCAAATGAAGTGATTCAAAAAAGGAAATGTAACTAGACAAAATAAGGAACAACTTTCATGAAGACAACTTTGCCAAATTCCTACTGTACAAATGACCAATGGAACAGTAAACACAAGGCTTGAAATCTAAAAATTTTGAACAACTAACATTAAGCTTAGAAATGGTATTGGCAACCAATACCAACAACTTTAGAATGCAAAATGTGGTATGTTGGGAGTATTAGAATCAATGTACCTATTGTCGATGCAAAAGTCAACATTTTAGTTGACTAATAAAATGAATAGTAACACTTAAACTTAAATTTCAAGAATTGTAAACTTTAAAAGTGTAACATGCCCTAGTACACCTAGCAAGATTGGTTTGGATAGGTTGGCATGCCAATAGGGTTCAGTTAGCAGTACTGCACATGGCATTATGTCATTCTGTGATTTCATGGCTTTTAGCCATTCTGACATTGTGTTGAGACTTGGCCTTGTGCCTAATGTTATTACAGCTTATTAGCTATTCAACACACACCGAGACACACATGTGACCGATGGTGGAGGTACTTGATACCCAGTGCCAGTTTACCCATTTATCCAGTCCAGTCATCCAGTATAGGTTACTTGGGCAACCAAAAATGAAAGTTGATAAATTTAATGAAATAATGAATATAACAAGTGCCAAATAAATAAGACTACCAATAATTATCAAAAATTTATCTGCATGAGACATCAATACACTCACTGTACATTTATTTCCTTTTAGTTCTTTTTATTTTATTATTGGCACCACTAAGCATTATTGCTTAGCGCATCGCTTTTTGCCACGCATAGGTTCTGGAGAGACAGAGAGCCCAGGTGAGGTCACAGATCTGCCTAGCGTCAGAGTCACCTCTCATCTACAGTGCATTAGTGGTAGGACCTTTAGGTC
This sequence comes from Hevea brasiliensis, assembly GCF_030052815.1. Taxonomy (NCBI): domain Eukaryota; kingdom Viridiplantae; phylum Streptophyta; class Magnoliopsida; order Malpighiales; family Euphorbiaceae; genus Hevea; species Hevea brasiliensis. The sequence goes on from NC_079493.1 coordinate 100,199,387, forward strand.
CCTTTTGAAATTATGTTTTTGCATTTTATATTAGGTAGTAGTTTGTGATTTGTAAATTATGAACTCATGTAAATAGTAAATTTATGTAATCATATGTGGATGTACATATTTTGAAAAATTTTGTTAATTGATATAATTTGAGAATATCTTCATGAAGTTTTAGTTGATTTTAAATTTGAATGAAATTGTGGATTAATGTTGAGAACTTGAAATGATTGCTAATGTTGAGACCATGTTGATGGTTATTGGAGTTTGAGAATGATTGAAAATGATTATTGGAAGTGTTTTTCACAGGTTCCGAAGAACTGTTTTCTCCATTTTTAGCCGGTACTTTGCCGGATTTTCTATAAAATTTGCGGAACCTCAAATAAATTTATGTTCTTCATAAATGATTTAAATGAATTATACTTCACAAATTGTATTTCATAACTATGAAAGAAATAAATAAGGATAAAAATAATTAAAATGATTGAAAAAAAAAATGGTGTTCCGGTACACTGTGTGGCATATCTTGCTCAGCTACACTATAGACGGGTAAGGGGTGTCACAGATTCAAAAAGGGAATTAAATTTAAAACATAAAGGAATAACTTTAATGAAGAAAGTGAGGTCAAATTTCCACTGTAGATTGGCCTAATATAACAGTGAACTAAAGTTACAAAATCTAAAATTTTTGAATTGCTCTTAGAAGGATTTGAATTGTGGTTGGCAATTAATGCCAACAACTTAGTAAAATAAAATGTGGAATGAGCCTGAATTTGGAACTTGTGTTCCTATTATAAATGGCATAACCAAAAATTTAGCATGAATAGTCCTATGAATAGTAACCATAATGACAAAATGAAAAGAACCAATACCTAAAATGCTAATGTGCCCATGTATGCCTAGTTTTATGATTGGCATGGATAAGTTGGCATGCCAATAGGGTTCTGATTTACAGTACTGCTTATGGCTTTGTGCCATTATGTTATCATGGCTTTTATGCCATTCTGTTGATTATGGCTTCTAGCCATTCTGTTACATGATGATGTATATGGCTTTATGCTTGATTGCTACAATGGCTTTTTAGCCATTCTGATGCATACCTAGTTGACATTAAGTGTCCCATGGTATGACGGCCTGAGGCACAAGTGTGTCAAGTGCTAGTTTACCCGTTTATCCAGTCCAATCAATCTGTATAGGTTACTTGGGCACTGAAAAATTATTAATGAGATTAAATATGTGTTGAAACGAAAAAAAGGAAATTGAATATCAAGATAAAGAAAAAGAATGATCCCAATAAAATAAATGTTTCCAAAGATTAATAAAATGTAAAATGATATTCAAGATCTTTATAGGTTTGACCAAATAGATACTAGAAATACTTAATATCATTAATCTTAATTAGCCTTAAATTAAATCATAATTCATTAAATATGTATTTTCCTTAAAAGTATTACAACTATGAAATTATTATTTTCATTTGCATATAATATTTTCATCGTATTATTGCACCACTAAGCAGAAATGCTTAGCACGTTGGTTTATTTTTCACGTGTAGATACTGAAGATAAAACCCAGTGGACTCCAGACTGTAATTTTTGGGAGCACAGATCTACAGCCAGTGTCCAGCGTGTCACCTCACTCCGCAGTGCATTTTGGTAGGGTCTGCGAGGCCACAGTAGTTAATATTCGTACATTGTACATTAAGTATTAGTTTGTGATGTAAATTATGAACTTATGTGATTAAATTTGTATCTGATGTAATAAATAAAGTTGCAAATTTCATGTATAATTTGAGCATGAATGGATGAAAATTTGAATGAATTTGATGACTTGAAATTGATAATGGTTGATTGAGATTATGAATTTAATTTGAGAATGTTGATGAGTACATGAATTGATATAGAATATTTTCAAACAGGTGATCAATGTAATACACCAAATGTTAATTAAACAGGAGAAACTCTGTCAGTTTCTCCAATGAAAATAAATTAAGCAATAAATTAAAATGGCATTAAAATTGAAAGTGAATAAAGTAAAATATGATAAGGTGCTCCGGCACAGAATGTAGCATTCCTTGCTCGGCTACACTGTAGATCAGGTAAGGGGTGTTACAGTTTGTCTATTCAAAAATCGATGCTTTAATCAGATGTCCCTTAAAAGAAACAATGAATATGTCCCTGTTATTGCCTAGGTGGTAACACCTGTCTATCGATGCCTTTGTAGCACAAATCCTTAATACCGTGGTAGTGCTATGAAAAGACGATACTTACTAGTGAGCTCAATTCTATTAGAATTGTATAAATTGCATATCTAGGAAATTCTGTCTAAGGAGATGGTATTTAAATGAGACTAATGTGACTCCACCATCTTTCCTGGGCATTACATGATGTACTTTATTTAGTTCCGATAGATGATTTTTTGCCTTACACACACACTAATAATTAAATTTATAATTAGGAAAGATAGGTTAAAGTGAAATTTTTTGAATAAAAAATTAAAAAAAGTTATTATTAAAAAAAGATAGGTTAAAGTTATTAGTTAAAGATAGTTAGTCTTTGTATTTTGACGAAACTAACTACTTAGTTTCAGTATTTTGAAAAAATATATTATTTAGCCCTTGTATTTTACTTCCGTTAAACTATTTAGTCCCTCTATCAAATTTTCTATTATTCATGCTATTCAAACTATTATCTAGTCCCTCTAGTTTAATGAAACTAATTAGTTAATCTCTGTGTTTTGAAAAATACTAATATTTAGTCCCTCTATTTTAGTGAAACTAATTTATTTTGAAAAATACAATATTTTAAAAAATATATTCTTGGATAAAAATAGAAATTTTACTATGTGGAAACTAAATTTGAATTTACATTTATTTTAAATTTTCAATTCCAAGGACATCATTTTTTTGTTTTCTCAATTGGAAAATAATTTTCCTTGATTATTTAGAAATTTAAGGAAACTAATTAACTTTTTCGTGTAGATAGCTTAAACCATTTTTATCAACAAATGAAAGCAAAAAGAGAATGAAGGGGGAGATGGGTGTGGATGTAGAAGAGAAGAAACATGGAGAGAGAGAGAAATAAAAAAGGATAAGAGAAAAATAAAAGGAAAGAATTAGGGTGGTTTAGGTATAAAAAATAATGATGAGATTAAATAGTTAACTGATTCAAATTACAG